>NW_028296533.1:0-605641 GCF_964197995.2 Scardinius erythrophthalmus | reverse complement strand
GTGCAACGAACTCCAGCTTTACAGAACTTACAGTGCCCTCTACATGCTGTCTTGCAGCCACAGTGGAGAAGAATGGTGCAGGCTTTACTGGCGTCTTCGAGATTAGTCCAGTAAGGTTCCCAAGTCTTGCTCGTAGAGTCCCGAAACCATCCCCATGCATTGAACTCTGGGATATCTTGCTGGACAGCAGTTGCCTGATTCCGGTAGAAGCTGGCCTGCAGCAGTGCTCTTTTGATGTGCTGAATCAATGCAGCTTGGGTGGGTGGCAGGTTCTCGAGAGACTTGGTACCATTCGAGAAAAGGTGATGTCTAGCTTCATCTACACGGCTGGAACCACAGCTCTTGCTGTACATGATGACGACCATACGCTCCAGTCTTTGGACATGGACATCATTGTTGATCTGTTCAGGCTCCAAGGTGAGGGTAACCAGAGATTCTGTGAGATCTGGTGTTGCCTCCCAAGCTGCCCATGCACTCTTTTTCCCATGGCACAGGAAGGCTGAGGTTGTGTCACAGCCTGTTAAAGCGTGGAAGAGTGGTAAGGCTAGTGACTTCTGGGGACCAAGATCCTTCATGATTTCATGAGCAGGAATGTCCCTATAGTTTTTCCACCTGCAAAGCCGATCCAGAGCTCTGTGAGGCCGAGTGTGTTGAAGAAGCGGATGGCAAGGATGACAACATCGCTGTCGACAGTCCGGACAAATGCCTTTTTATGGCCATTGGCCCCAGCATGTGCAAGATGCAGGATTATTCTTGTATCTGCTTCTGGATGATTACAAGGCTGAAGGTCAGACATGTCATACCCTGGTCTGTTGGAGAGTACAGCATCTTTCTTGGTGGAAAGGAGGAGTTTACCTGACATGCCATGCTTGGTTATCTCTTCACTGATATATCCAAATAGTTAGATATATAACAATATATCCAGTATATATATAATAGATATATCCAGTTATGTTTTGGAATTGGAGTTCTCCCATCTACTTTAGTTCTTGATCCGGTTCCTCTGCGTTGGTGAGTTTGTGTTTTGAGGTTCTCCTCTGGATATGTATCAAACACAATATCCAATCACATGACAGATTCATAGCTCATGTGTGACCTCACAAACCCAGCAATATTGGTGTTAACGTAGTCATGGAATGTTTTTTCAGTAGTTGGCTACTAACCTACTTTGGCCAACTAGTCCCTGGTTTTTGGCCCAATCGGAACCAGACCAGTCTAGGACAATTCTCTGGACTCTCCAGATCAATAATTATCGAAAAAAAGTTGAACTTTTGCATTTGCCTGGCTGTAACAGGGTAATTTAGGAAAGGGGCGGGACAAAAAAACACTCAAAAGCCTATACAACCTAAGGGAAAACCCCAAACTTCACAAAAATCGATGAGCAGATGTGTCAGAACATGGTGAAGAAGCATGCCAAGTTTCGTGAAGATCGGACAATAGGTGGCGCTATAACTGTCCAAAACGTCTCTTCTTATTAGGGGTTCAAGCATGAAATGCTGAAACCCTATTGTAATTGTACTGATTTTTAGGGGTTCAAGCACGAAGTGCTGAAACCCTATTGTAATTGTACTGATTTTTAGGGGTTCAAGCACGAAGTGCTGAAACCCTATTGTAATTGTAAGGATTTTTAGGGGTTCAAGCACGAAGTGCTGAAACCCTATTGTAATTGTACTGATTTTTAGGGGTTCAAGCACGAAGTGCTGAAACCCTATTGTAATTGTCCTGATTTTTAGGGGTTCAAGCATGAAATGCTGAAAACCTATTGTTATTGTGCTGATTTTTATTAGGGGTTCAAGCACGAAGTGCTGAAACCCTATTGTAATTGTACTGATTTTTAGGGGTTCAAGCACGAAGTGCTGAAACCCTATTGTAATTGTGCTGATTTTTATTAGTGGTTCAAGCACAAAGTGCTGAAACCCTATTGTAATTGTACTGGTTTTTATTATTAGGGGTTCACGCACGAAGTGCTGAAACCCTATTGTAATTGTCCTGATTTTTATTATTATTAGGGGTTCAAGCACGAAGTGCTGAAACCCTATTGTAATTGTGCTGATTTTTATTATTAGGGGTTCAAGCACGAAGTGCTGAAACCCTATTGTAATTGTACTGATTTTTATTATTATTATTATTATTATTATTATTAGGGGTTCAAGCACGAAGTGCTGAAACCCTATTGTTATTGTAAGGATTTTTATTAGGGGTTCAAGCACGAAGTGCTGAAACCCTATTGTAATTGTACTGATTTTTATTAGGGGTTCAAGCACGAAGTGCTGAAACCCTATTGTAATTGTACTGATTTTTATTAGGGGTTCAAGCACGAAGTGCTGAAACCCTATTGTAATTGTACTGATTTTCATTATTAGGGGTTCAAGCACGAAGTGCTGAAACCCTATTGTAATTGTAAGGATTTTTATTAGGGGTTCAAGCACGAAGTGCTGAAACCCTATTGTAATTGTGCTGATTTTTATTATTATTAGGGGTTCAAGCACGAAGTGCTGAAACCCTATTGTAATTGTGCTGATTTTTATTATTAGGGGTTCAAGCACGAAGTGCTGAAACCCTATTGTAATTGCTCTGATTTTTAGGGGTTCAAGCACGAAGTGCTGAACACCTATTGTAATTGTACTGATTTTTATTATTATTAGGGGTTCAAGCACGAAGTGCTGAAACCCTATTGTAATTGTGCTGATTTTTATTATTATTATTATTATTATTATTATTATTCTGCCGTAAAACGCATCGTGCAGCCCAAACCGTAAGAGCTGGAACTTTGAAACTTTGACAGATGGTAGTACAAAAATCGAGGAAAGGTTCAGAGATTATGACCCCGATTGGCCCATAGGTGGCGCTATAACAACCAAAAGCGCGAAACTGCTCATAACTCCTAGACCGTATGGCGTAGACTCAAGTGTCTTATATCATTGGAAAGCTGGATGCCTGACGAACAAAACGTATATCTCCGATTTTATTTCCGCCATGATAGATTTTCCGCCATTTTGAATTTTGTCAAAAATCTACTTTTGCGAACTAGTCCCTGGTTTTTTGCCCGATTGGAACCAAACTAGTGCAGAAATGTTCTCTGGAGACTGAATATCAATAATTATCGAAAAAAAGTGGAAATTTCGATTCACGGTCGCTAAGGGGCGCCAAAACGTACGTTGTGGGAGGGGCCTATTTTACTAAAATGGCTATAACTCCCGATGTAAATGAGGTATCTTCACCAAACTTGGTACACATGTGTATGAGCTTACTCTGGGGTCACAGTAAAAAAATCGCGACGATTGGCCTCATGGTGGCGCTATAAAATGAAAAAAACATAAAACAGGCTATAACCACCTGACCGTTAGTCCGATTGACTTGAAAATTGGTATGCAGTGTCTTGGTCCAAGGTGCCATGTATGTGTATGAGGACATTGGCGTATCTCAAAAAACATGGCCGCCATCGGCCAACGAAGTTTGAGCACCTATTAGACAAGGTTAACGGAGGCCGATCGGAACGAAACTCAATGGGCATGTTCGGCTCATGGCCCTAAAGGTCTGTAAGAATTTTGAAAGAAATCGGCCACTAGTTGGCGCTAACGAGTTTTACGGCTCTGTAATCACGTGGTGTTACAAATATCCACACAATATGCATATCATTTGATAGATCTCCTCATCCTGAACAACTTTGCCTCAAGAACCATTGCTGTCAATCAAACTGTTCATTAATTATTCATTAATATGTTAAAAACCTACTTTTGCGAACTAGTCCTAGGTTTTTTGCCCGATCGGAACCAGACCAGTGTAGGACAATTCTCTGGACTCTCTAGATCAATAATTATCAAAAAAAAGTTGAACTTTTGCATTTGGATGGCTGTAATAGGGTCATTTATAAAACGGGCGTGTCAAAATACATTAAAAAGCCTATAAATCCTAAATAAAAACTCAGAACTTCACAAAAATTGGTCAGCATATGTGACATAACATCATTAACAAGCATGAAAAATTCTATGGAGATCGGACGATAGTTGGCGCTATAACTGTTAAAACGCTTTAAAACCATATATTTCCTATGGTAAATTGCCTGTATTTGCTGTAAATGATGTCTTCTATCTTTTATCATATAATGTTCATATCATAATGTTCAAAACCAGTGCAGCACAATTCTCTGAACTCTCTAGATCAATAATTATCAGAAAAAAAGTTTAACTTCTTCAAAAGGTGATTTTATATGAATATAATGACATATTAAGCCAATAAGTGGTATTTTACTGCCCCCTGCTGTCATTTCATCATACTACTCCCTAATATTGTTATAAAATTCATATTTAGACTTTTTAAAATCATTATTTTAACATTTACAATCACATTTTGTCAAAACTCATCTATTGAGTATTACTATTGACAATTGTGTTACACTGAGATATGGAAATGGACGAAAGTAAATGAATGAAATGAAACGAAAGTATAACGGCATTTAAGCCACGCCCCCGAATACAAATCCATTCATAACTCGAAAACGGAAAGTCGTTGCGCGCTCAAATTTTGATGGTGAGGACCTCTCCGGGCTCTTGATCGAAACGTGTCGTCGCGGGCCTCGGGAGCGCGCCCCCCGCGCATCGCGAATCCGCGGGACCCCCGATTTTGAACGGCCATTACTCCCGACCCAGACCACCCCGAACATTGTGTGAGAGCTCGTTGGAAAGGGCGCGTCCTTGGCTAGCTTCGATTCAAATGTGGTGTTATTTGCCCTGGGCATTCCAGAGATAATAGCCCGAACAGATATGCCTTATAACAGTCATAACTCCCAGCCCCAATCGCCCAAAAACACATTGATGGTCTCATTCAACAGGGCTCCTCAAGCACTATCTATGCTCTGAGTTTCAGAATTTTTCGCCTTTTGGTTCCTGAGATATAAGTAAAAAAACAAATTCCCATTCATTCAAACACTTCAACTGTAAAATGTAAGCTATAATACCACTGTTGTCCACTAGAGGGAGCAGCAGGATTACGCATGATCTTTTAATTCGCTTCAGTATTGGAAATAAACAAATGCTTTAAGAAGCAATCTTTTTTATTATGATGTTTTTTTTATTATTATGATATTTGTATATATTTTATTTTTTTTTATTATGATTATGAACGGTTTGATTGACATTAGTGATTCTTGAGGCAAAGTTGTTCAAGATGAGGAGATGAAGATATTTTCACAATATCACATCCTAAAAACATTGAAAACATATTTGTCTTTGTGTGTGTGTGTGTGTGTGTGTGTGTGTGTGTGTGTGTGTGTGTGTGTGTGTGTGTGTGTGTGTGGGTTTGTGTGTGTGTCTGTGTGTGTGTAAGCATGCTTAATGGAAAGAACATGAAGAAACTGCTTTGTTTTACTGGTGGATAAAAAAGTATTTCAAATGAAAGTGAGTCAATTAGTGGTCTTCTACTGCCCTCTGCAGGACATTCTACTTAATAAAATATTTTCATCTGTGCTTTTGCATTAGTTTTTGGACTATATCAAATTACTTGCATGAAAATCACCTATTATAACACAGTCATGTTTTGTCAAAGTTTATCACTTCATTTTTACTGAGCTCTCAGTTTGAACAATTCTGCCTCTCAGTGATTAATTTGAAATCTGAAAATGGTGTTATACAGAGGAGATTTGCAATTATCATTTTGTTACCTATCTTTTATTTTAAATATCTCCATCTACAACAAAATGTGTGTGCATGTGTGTGTTCAAGCATGGTTAGTGTATTAAGTATTATTGTTTAAGTATTATTGTTTTCATTTACATTTTAACCACCAGAAGAAGAACACTCATTGGTTCATTCTGCTCACTAAAATATTATTTTTAATTTTTTTTTCCATTTGAAATATTGTTTAAACTTAATAAAATCATTAAAATAACATTTCAAATCATATTTTGTCTGTTTATAAATCCCACAGACTCACATTGGCTGCAATACTAATGTTTTTGTAAAACACAGACCTGATAGTCTAATCTGTGTGTATTGTGCATATATTATTGATATTATTACTATTGCAAATCATGTTATTGTAACTCATATCTTAATAGAATATTATTTGTAATTTTAATTCTTTATTTCTTAAGTGTTTTTTTTTATGATTACTACAGATATTATCACCAAAGATATCAACTACACCTTCACTTTTAGTATTGACACGCTGCACACACAGCACAATCACACACTCACTAATGCATTCAAATAAATGTAATCTTACTGTGCTACTTTATTTGTACATGATTAGAATGAACAGAAATCTAAGACTATTTTTCTTCTTTTGTTAAAGCCATTTCAGACTCCAAGTAAGCATTATATTACTAATCATCTATTTTACAGGTGCCATACAATTGAAAACTGTATTTATCTTGGCATAGTTGAATGATAAGAGTTCTGGACATGGAACTGACATACCGTGAGCCTCAAACACCATTGTTTCCTCCTTCTTGTGTAAATCTCCTGTTTGCAAAAGACCGCTGAAAAATGAGTGAATCCCACCATAACACCGACTGTGACGTTGGAGTCAGGATCATTAATATTTATACCCCCCAAATTTGCATTTTCCAGTCCATGTTCTAGGCCAGGCAGTGTTAATGTGGACCTGCACAGCCGAATCATCAGAAGATCTGCAGGTATTGTGAAGAAGCAAGCAAGGACAATAGTGAAAATGGCAGATCATGGATATAAATGTTATGTCTGAGGCTGTGCTGTGGATTTGAGAACTTTTCATTCCCTTCCCACAAAACTGTCAACAGGCATGGTTGATGTTTACAACAGGATACCTCACCATTTTAATTCAAAGCTGTTAGTTTGCTCTTAACGGAGGCCGATCAGAACGAAACTCGATGGGCATGTTCGACTCGTGGCCCTAGAGGTCTGTAAGAATTTTGAAAAATCAGCCACTAGTTGACGCTAACAGGTTTTACGGCTATGTAATCACGTGATGCATATCATTTGATAGATCTCCTCATACTGAACAACTTTGCCTCAAGAACTACTGCTGTCAATCAATTTGTTCATTAAATACTTGCTATTATGTTAAAAACCTACTTTTGCGAACTAGTCCTAGGTTTTTCGCCCGATCGGAAATATACCAGTGCAGTACAATTCTCTGGAAGCTCTAGATTATTAATTATATAAAAAACTTTAACTTTACCCATTGGGTAGCCATAACAGGATCATTTAGAAAATGGGTATGGCAAAAAACACTCAAAAGCCTGTAAATCCTAAACAAAAACTCAGACAACTCACTAGACTGCCTTATGTGCTTAAAGACCCTAAATGCTTGAACCCCGCTAAATGCTGCTTGCAGCTTTAATTATTAGGGGTTCAAGCACGAAGTGCTGAAACCCTATTGTAATTGTGCTGATTTTTATTAGGGGTTCAAGCACGAAGTGCTGAAACCCTATTGTAATTGTGCTGATTTTTATTATTATTATTATTATTATTATTCTGCCGTAAAACGCATCGTGCAGCCCAAACCGTAAGGGCTAGAGCTTTGAAACTTTGCCATATGGTAGTACAAAAATCGAGGAGAGGTTATCAAATTATGACCCCGATTGGCCCATAGGTGGCGCTATAGCAACCAAAAGCGCGAAACTGCTCATAACTCCTAGACCGTAAGTCATAGACTCAAGTGTCTTATATCATTGGAAAGCTGGACGCCTGACGAACAAAACGTATATCTCCGATTTTATTTCCGCCATGATAGATTTTCCGCCATTTTGAATTTTGTCGAAAATCTACTTTTGCGAACTAGTCCCTGGGTTTTCGCCCGATCGGAAACAAACCAGTGCAGAATTGTTCTATGGAGTCTGAAGATCAATAATTATCGAAAAAAAGTTGAAATTTCGATTCATGGTTGCTAGGGGGTGCAAAATTAACGTTGTGGGAGGAGCCTATTTTACTAAAATGGCTATAACTCCAGAAGTAAAAGAGGTATTTTAACCAAACTTGGTACACATGTGTAAGAGGTCAATCTGAGGTCACAGTAAAAAAATCGCGGCGATTGGCCACATGGTGGCGCTATAACATGAAAAAAACATAAAACAGGCTATAACCACCTGACCGTTAGTCCGATTGACTTGAAAATTGGTATGCAGTGTCTTGGTCCAAGGTGCCATGTATGTCTATGAGGACATTGGCGTATCTCAAAAAACATGGCCGCCATCGGCCAATGAAGTTTGAGCACCGATTAGACAAGGTTAACGGAGGCCGATCGGAACGAAACTCGATGGGCATGTTCGTCTTATGGCCCTAGAGGTCTGTAAGAATTTTGAAAGAAATCAGCCACTAGTTGGCGCTAACGAGTTTTATGGCTCTGTAATCACGTGGTGTTACACTCATCCACACAATATGCATATCATTTGATAGATCTGCTCATGCTGAACAACTTTGCCTCAAGAACCATTGCTGTCAATCAAACCGTTCATTAAATATTCACGAATATGTCTAAAACCTACTTTTGCGAACTAGTCCTAGGTTTTTCGCCCGATCGGAACCAGACCAGTCTAGGACAATTCTCTGGACTCTCTAGATCAATAATTATCAAAAAAAAGTTGAACTTTTGCATTTGGATGGCTGTAATAGGGTCATTTATAAAATGGGCGTGGCAAAATACAGTCAAAAGCCTATAAATCATAAATGAAAATGCAGAACTTCACAAAAATTGGTCAGCATATGTGACATAACATCATTAACAAGCATGCAAAATTTTATGGAGATCGGACGATAGGTGGCGCTATAACTGTTAAAAAGCTTTAAAACCATATATTTCCTATGGTAAACTGCCTGTATTGGCTGTAAATGGTCTTTTCCATCTCTGATCATATAATTTTCATATCATAATGTTCAAAACTAGTGCAATACAATTCTCTGGACTCACTAGATCAATAATTGTCAGAAAAAGTTGAACTACTTCATTTGGATAGCTATAATAGGTTCACTTCATAATGTAGCCTTTACCAAGTGTCCCCGAAAGCCTATATCTCTTTAATGAATTACTCAGACCTTCTTAAAAACAAGTCAGAACATGTGAAATATCACTCTAAACATGCATGAAAATTTTCAGACAGATCGGACAAAATTTGCCTCTATAACAGTTAAAAAGGTGAAAATGATATGAATATAATGGCATGTTAAGCCAATAAGTGATATTTTACTGCCCCCTGCTGTTTAAAATAGGAATTTTGTCATATTGTTCTATAATTTATATTTAGACTTTATAAAATCCCTATTTTAACATTTACAATTACATTTAGTCAAAATCTATCTGTTAAAGTATTAGTACTGACAGTTTGATCACATCATATAGTTCAACTGTCTGTATCTACAACATAATGTGTGTGTAGTCTTAGGTTTCTGAATAAATTCTGAATCGTCTGATTAATAGCTTACAAAGACTTTGTGAAATGTTAATTGACCATTCAAATATATTTTCATAATGACATATCCCAATAGCATTGAAAAAACAACAACAACAACATTTGTCTTTGTGTGTGTGTGTGTGTGTGTGTGTGTGTGTGTGTGTGTGTGTGTGTGTGTGTGTGTGTGTGTGTAAGCATGCATTAAGTTAAAATGGTAAAACTGGTTTGCTTTTGTCACAGTTGTGTTCTGTCTGAGTATTGTTGTCTCTGATCACATGTCTTCCTTTGTTCTGTTTTCCCGCCACTCCTTGGTTTCCACGGTAACTGTCATTTAGTGCATCTGTCACACCTGTTTCCTCTTTAGTCTTGTCAGCTGTGTCTTGTTTCCCTGATCAGTTCTCCCATGTATTTAAGCCCTGAGTTTTGCCTTGTTCTTTGTCAGTTCTATGCTGTAATTAGAGTGTGTTGCTGCCTGTTCCGATATCCTGAGTTTAATTCCTATTAAACCTGCATCTTGTATGTTCATCCTTGTCTCCGCGTGCCTTCCTGCAACCATTCCGTGTTTAGCTTTAGTGGAGAAAACTGGTGAAAATAATGAAATTTAAAGTGAACCTGAGCCAATAAGTGGTCTTCTAGTGCCCTCTGCTGGCCATTCTACTTATTAATGAAGTCTTTTCACAGGTGATTTTGCGTCACTCTAGACACTTATAAAATCACTTATATAACAATAACTATTATAACAAAATCATATTTTGTCAGTGTTTATCACTTCATTTGCACTGACACTTCACGTGTTGTAAATCATGGTAAATCACGCTAGAAGCATGGTAAATCATAGTAAATAAATCTAAAATGTGGTGTATCAAGGTAAATCATGCTAGAATCCTGATAAATCATTCTAGAACGTGGTATATTATGGTAAATCATGCTAGAACAGGGTAAATAATGGTAAACCATGGTAAATCATGGTAAACTATGCTAGAACAGGGTAAATCATGGTAAACCATGGTAAATCATGGTAAACCATGGTAAATCATGATAAACTATAGTAAATCATGCTACAATGTGGTATATCATGGTAAATCATGCTAGAACATGGTAAATCAAGGTAAACTAAGATAAATTCATGGTCAACTATGCTAGAACAGGGTAAATCATGGTAAATCATGGTAAATCATGCTAAAACATGGTATTTTCCATCTATGATGTCAGTGGTTACATGCTTGCTAAATAAAACTTGATGTCTTTTGATGTTTTTGTGCTTAAAGGCCTTAAAGGCCTTAACTGCTTGAACCCCGATAAATGCTGCTTGCAGCTTTAATTATTATTATTATTATTATTATTCTGCCGTAAAACGCATCGTGCAGCCCAAACCGTAAGGGCTAGAGCTTTGAAACTTTGCCATATGGTAGTACAAAAATCGAGGAGAGGTTATCAAATTATGACCCCGATTGGCCCATAGGTGGCGCTATAGCAACCAAAAGCGCGAAACTGCTCATAACTCCTAGACCGTAAGTCATAGACTCAAGTGTCTTATATCATTGGAAAGCTGGACGCCTGACGAACAAAACGTATATCTCCGATTTTATTTCCGCCATGATAGATTTTCCGCCATTTTGAATTTTGTCGAAAATCTACTTTTGCGAACTAGTCCCTGGTTTTTTGCCCGATCGGAACCAAACCAGTGCAGAATTGTTCTCTGGAGTCTGAATATCAATAATTATCAAAAAAAAGTTGAAATTTCGATTCACGGTCGCTAGGGGGTGCAAAATTAACGTTGTGGGAGGAGCCTATTTTACTAAAATGGCTATAACTCCAGAAGTAAAAGAGGTATTTTAACCAAACCTGGTACACATGTGTAAGACGTCAATATGAGGTCACGGTAAAAAAATCGCGGCGATTGGTCACATGGTGGCGCTATAACATGAAAAAAACATAAAACAGGCTATAACCACCTGACCGTTAGTCCGATTGACTTGAAAATTGGTATGCAGTGTCTTGGTCCAAGGTGCCATGTATGTCTATGAGGACATTGGTGTATCTCAAAAAACATGGCCGCCATCGGCCAATGAAGTTTGAGCACCTATTAGACAAGGTTAACGGAGGCCTATCGGAACGAAACTCGGTGGGCATGTTCGACTCATGGCCCTAGAGGTCTGTAAGAATTTTAAAAGAAATCGGCCACTAGTTGGCGCTAACGAGTTTTATGGCTCTGTAATCACGTGGTGTTACACTTATTGTCACAAAATGCATACCATTTGATAGATCTCCTCTTGTTGAACAACTTTGCCTCAAGAACCATTGCTGTCAATCAAACCGTTCATTAAATATTCGTAATTATGTTAAAAACCTACTTTTGCGAACTAGTCCTAGGTTTTTCGCCCGATCAGAACCAAACGAGTCTAGGACAATTCTATGGACTCTCAAGATCAATAATTATCAAAAAAAAGTTGAACTTTTGCATTTTTCGCATGGGTATATTGGGTCATAAAGAAAATGGGCGTGGCAAAATGCACTCAAAAGCCTATAAATCCTAAACGAAAACTCAGAACTTCACGAAAATTGGTGAGCTTATGTGCCATAACATCATTAACAAGCATGCAAAATTTCATGGAGATCGGACTATAGATGGTGCTATAACTGTTAAAAAGCTTTAAAAAACACATATTTCCTATGGTAAATTGCCTGTATTGGCTGTAAATGGACTTTTCCATCTATTATTTCAGTGGTTAAAAGCTTTCTAAATAAATCTTAATGTCTTAAATGCTTATGTGCCTAAAGGCCTTAAATGCTTGAACCCCGATAAATGCTGCTTGCAGCTTTAATTAGGGGTTCAAGCACGAAGTGCTGAAACCCTATTGTAATTGTGCTGATTTTTAGGGGTTCAAGCACGAAGTGCTGAAACCCTATTGTAATTGTGCTGATTTTTATTATTATTATTATTATTATTATTCTGCCGTAAAACGCATCGTGCAGCCCAAACCGTAAGGGCTAGAGCTTTGAAACTTTGCCATATGGTAGTACAAAAATCGAGGAGAGGTTATCAAATTATGACCCCGATTGGCCCATAGGTGGCGCTATAGCAACCAAAAGCGCGAAACTGCTCATAACTCCTAGACCGTAAGTCATAGACTCAAGTGTCTTATATCATTGGAAAGCTGGACGCCTGACGAACAAAACGTATATCTCCGATTTTATTTCCGTCATGATAGATTTTCCGCCATTTTGAATTTTGTCGAAAACCTACTTTTGCGAACTAGTCCCTGGTTTTTTGCCCGATCGGAACCAAACCAGTGCAGAATTGTTCTGTGGAGTCTGAAGATCAATAATTATCGAAAAAAAGTTGAAATTTCGATTCACGGTCGCTAGGGGGTGCAAAATTAACGTTGTGGGAGGAGCCTATTTTACTAAAATGGCTATAACTCAAGAAGTAATTCAGTAAACTTCACCAAACTTGGTAAACATGTGTAGAAGGTCAATCTGAGGTCACAGTAAAAAAAATGCGTCGATTGGCCACATGGTGGCGCTATAAAACAAAAAAAACATGTAGACACCTGACCGTTAGTCCGATTGACTTGAAATTTGGTATGCAGTGTCTTGGCCCAAGGGGCCATGTATGTCTAAAAGGATATTGGCATATCTCGAAAAACATGGCCGCCATTGGCCAATGAGGTTTGAGCACCTATTAAACAAGGTTAACGGAGGCCGATCGGAACGAAACTCGATGGGCATGTTCGACTCATGGCCCTAGAGGTCTGTAAGAGTTTTGAAAGAAATCGGCCACTAGTTGGCGCTAACGAGTTTTATGGCTCTGTAATCACGTGGTGTTACACTTATCGTCACAAAATGCATATCATCTGATAGATCTGCTCATGCTGAACAACTTTGCCTCTAGAACTAATGCTGTCAATTAAACCGTTTATTAAATATTCGTAATTATGTTAAAAACCTACTTTTACGAACTAGTCCTAGGTTTATCGCCCGATCGAAACCAGACCAGTCTATGACAATTCTCTGGACACTCTAGATCAATAATTATCAAAAAAAAGTTGAACTTTTGCATTTTGCGCATGGGTATATTGGGTCATAAAGAAAATGGGCGTGGCAAAATGCACTCAAAAGCCTATAAATCCTAAACGAAAACTCAGAACTTCACGAAAATTGGTGAGCATATGTGCCACAACATCATTAACAAGCATGCAAAATATCATGGAGATCGGACTATAGGTGGCGCTATAACTGTTAAAAAGCTTGCCTGTATTGGCTGTAAATGGACTTTTCCATCTATTATTTCAGTGGTTAAAAGCTTTCTAAATAAATCTTAATGTCTTAAATGCTTATGTGCTTAAAGGCCTTAAATGCTTGAACCCCGATAAATGCTGCTTGCAGCTTTAATTATTATTATTATTATTATTATTATTCTGCCGTAAAACGCATCGTGCAGCCCAAACCGTAAGGGCTAGAGCTTTGAAACTTTGCCATATGGTAGTACAAAAATCGAGGAGAGGTTATCAAATTATGACCCCGATTGGCCCATAGGTGGCGCTATAGCAACCAAAAGCGCGAAACTGCTCATAACTCCTAGACCGTAAGTCATAGACTCAAGTGTCTTATATCATTGGAAAGCTGGACGCCTGACGAACAAAACGTATATCTCCGATTTTATTTCCGCCATGATAGATTTTCCGCCATTTTGAATTTTGTCGAAAATCTACTTTTGCGAACTAGTCCCTGGTTTTTTGCCCGATCGGAACCAAACCAGTGCAGAATTGTTCTCTGGAGTCTGAATATCAATAATTATCAAAAAAAAGTTGAAATTTCGATTCACGGTCGCTAGGGGGTGCAAAATTAACGTTGTGGGAGGAGCCTATTTTACTAAAATGGCTATAACTCCAGAAGTAAAAGAGGTATTTTAACCAAACCTGGTACACATGTGTAAGACGTCAATATGAGGTCACGGTAAAAAAATCGCGGCGATTGGTCACATGGTGGCGCTATAACATGAAAAAAACATAAAACAGGCTATAACCACCTGACCGTTAGTCCGATTGACTTGAAAATTGGTATGCAGTGTCTTGGTCCAAGGTGCCATGTATGTCTATGAGGACATTGGTGTATCTCAAAAAACATGGCCGCCATCGGCCAATGAAGTTTGAGCACCTATTAGACAAGGTTAACGGAGGCCTATCGGAACGAAACTCGGTGGGCATGTTCGACTCATGGCCCTAGAGGTCTGTAAGAATTTTAAAAGAAATCGGCCACTAGTTGGCGCTAACGAGTTTTATGGCTCTGTAATCACGTGGTGTTACACTTATTGTCACAAAATGCATACCATTTGATAGATCTCCTCTTGTTGAACAACTTTGCCTCAAGAACCATTGCTGTCAATCAAACCGTTCATTAAATATTCGTAATTATGTTAAAAACCTACTTTTGCGAACTAGTCCTAGGTTTTTCGCCCGATCAGAACCAAACGAGTCTAGGACAATTCTATGGACTCTCAAGATCAATAATTATCAAAAAAAAGTTGAACTTTTGCATTTTTCGCATGGGTATATTGGGTCATAAAGAAAATGGGCGTGGCAAAATGCACTCAAAAGCCTATAAATCCTAAACAAAAACTCAGAACTTCACGAAAATTGGTGAGCTTATGTGCCATAACATCATTAACAAGCATGCAAAATTTCATGGAGATCGGACTATAGATGGTGCTATAACTGTTAAAAAGCTTTAAAAAACACATATTTCCTATGGTAAATTGCCTGTATTGGCTGTAAATGGACTTTTCCAGCTATTATTTCAGTGGTTAAAAGCTTTCTAAATAAATCTTAATGTCTTAAATGCTTATGTGCCTAAAGGCCTTAAATGCTTGAACCCCGATAAATGCTGCTTGCAGCTTTAATTATTATTATTATTATTCTGCCGTAAAACGCATCGTGCAGCCCAAACCGTAAGGGCTAGAGCTTTGAAACTTTGCCATATGGTAGTACAAAAATCGAGGAGAGGTTATCAAATTATGACCCCGATTGGCCCATAGGTGGCGCTATAGCAACCAAAAGCGCGAAACTGCTCATAACTCCTAGACCGTAAGTCATAGACTCAAGTGTCTTATATCATTGGAAAGCTGGACGCCTGACGAACAAAACGTATATCTCCGATTTTATTTCCGCCATGATAGATTTTCCGCCATTTTGAATTTTGTCGAAAATCTACTTTTGCGAACTAGTCCCTGGTTTTTTGCCCGATCGGAACCAAACCAGTGCAGAATTGTTCTCTGGAGTCTGAATATCAATAATTATCAAAAAAAAGTTGAAATTTCGATTCACGGTCGCTAGGGGGTGCAAAATTAACGTTGTGGGAGGAGCCTATTTTACTAAAATGGCTATAACTCCAGAAGTAAAAGAGGTATTTTAACCAAACCTGGTACACATGTGTAAGACGTCAATATGAGGTCACGGTAAAAAAATCGCGGCGATTGGTCACATGGTGGCGCTATAACATGAAAAAAACATAAAACAGGCTATAACCACCTGACCGTTAGTCCGATTGACTTGAAAATTGGTATGCAGTGTCTTGGTCCAAGGTGCCATGTATGTCTATGAGGACATTGGTGTATCTCAAAAAACATGGCCGCCATCGGCCAATGAAGTTTGAGCACCTATTAGACAAGGTTAACGGAGGCCTATCGGAACGAAACTCGGTGGGCATGTTCGACTCATGGCCCTAGAGGTCTGTAAGAATTTTAAAAGAAATCGGCCACTAGTTGGCGCTAACGAGTTTTATGGCTCTGTAATCACGTGGTGTTACACTTATTGTCACAAAATGCATACCATTTGATAGATCTCCTCTTGTTGAACAACTTTGCCTCAAGAACCATTGCTGTCAATCAAACCGTTCATTAAATATTCGTAATTATGTTAAAAACCTACTTTTGCGAACTAGTCCTAGGTTTTTCGCCCGATCAGAACCAAACGAGTCTAGGACAATTCTATGGACTCTCAAGATCAATAATTATCAAAAAAAAGTTGAACTTTTGCATTTTTCGCATGGGTATATTGGGTCATAAAGAAAATGGGCGTGGCAAAATGCACTCAAAAGCCTATAAATCCTAAACGAAAACTCAGAACTTCACGAAAATTGGTGAGCTTATGTGCCATAACATCATTAACAAGCATGCAAAATTTCATGGAGATCGGACTATAGATGGTGCTATAACTGTTAAAAAGCTTTAAAAAACACATATTTCCTATGGTAAATTGCCTGTATTGGCTGTAAATGGACTTTTCCATCTATTATTTCAGTGGTTAAAAGCTTTCTAAATAAATCTTAATGTCTTAAATGCTTATGTGCCTAAAGGCCTTAAATGCTTGAACCCCGATAAATGCTGCTTGCAGCTTTAATTATTATTATTATTATTATTCCGCCGTAAAACGCATCGTGCAGCCTAAACCGTAAGTGCTAGAGACTTGAAACTTGGCCAGAAGGTAGTACAAAAATCGAGGAGAGGTTCAGAGAATATGAGCTAGATTGGCCAATAGGTGGCGCTACAGTGCAAAAAACAAAAAAATTGCATATTTTTGCTTAAATCTCATCAACCCTTTGTCACAGACTCAAGTGTCTTATATCTTTGGAATCCTTGGGTCAAGCCGAACAAAAAAGGCCTCAAGGATTTCATTTCCGGTATGCAAATTTTTCCGCCATTTTGGATTTTGTCCAAAACCTACTTTTGCGAACTAGTCCCTGGTTTTTCGCCCGATCGGAACCAAACCAGTGCAGAAATATTCACAGGAGTCTGAATATCAATAATTATCGAAAAAAAGTTAAAATTTCGATCCACGGTTGCTAAGGGGCATCAAAACGTTCGCAGGAGGCGGAGCTAATTATACAAAAATGGCTATAACTCGTGAACGAAATGAGATATTTTCACCAAACTCGGTACACATATGTATGAGCTCAAGTTGAGGTCACAGTAAAAAAATCGCGGTGATTGGCCTCATGGTGGCGCTATAATATGAAAAAAACATAAAACAGGCTATAACCACCTGACCGTTAGTCCGATTGACTTGAAAATTGGTATGCAGTGTCTTGGTCCAAGGTGCCATGTATGTCTATGAGGACATTGGTTTATCTCAAAAAACATGGCCGCTATCGGCCAATGAAGTTTGAGCACCTATTAGACAAGGTTAACGGAGGCCGATCGGAACAAAACTCAGTGGGCATGTTCGGCTCAAGCCCCTAGAGGTCTGTAAGAATTTTGAAAGAAATCGGCCACTAGTTGGCGCTAACGAGTTTTATGGCTCTGTAATCACGTGGTGTTACACTTATCGTCACAAAATGCATATCATATGATAGATCTGCTCATGCTGAACAACTTTGCCTCTAGAACCATTGCTGTCAATCAAACAGTTCATTAAATATTCATGAATATGTTAAAAACCTACTTTTGCGAACTAGTCCTAGGTTTTTTGCCCGATCGGAACCAGACCAGTCTAGGACAATTCTCTGGACTCTCTAGATCAATAATTATCAAAAAAAAGTTGTACTTTTGCATTTGGATGGCTGTAATAGGGTAATTTATAAAATGGGCGTGTCAAAATACATTAAAAAGCCTATAAATCCTAAATAAAAACTCAGAACTTCACAAAAATTGGTCAGCATATGTGACATAACATCATTAACAAGCATGAAAAATTCTATGGAGATCGGACGATAGGTGGCGCTATAACTGTTAAAAAGCTTTAAAATCATATATTTCCTATGGTAAACTGCCTGTATTGGCTGTAAATGGTCTTTTCCATCTCTGATCATATAATTTTCATATCATAATGTTAAAAAACTAGTGCAATACAATTCTCTGGACTCACTAGATCAATAATTGTCAGAAAGTTGAACTACTTCATTTGGATAGCTATAATAGGTTCACTTCAAAATCTGGCCTTTACCAAGTGTCCCCGAAAGCCTATATCTCTTTAATCAATGCTCAGACCTTCTTAAAAACAAGTCAGAACGTGTGAAATATCACCCTGAACAAGCATGAAAATTTTCAGACACATCGGACAAAATTTGCCTCTATAACAGTTAAAAAGGTGAAAATGATATGAATTAATGGCATGTTAAGCCAATAAGTGGTATTTTACTGCCCCCTGCTGTTTAAAATAGTCATTTTCTCATATTGGTATTGGTATCAGCCATGGTAAATCATGATAAATGATGGTGTGTGTGTGTGTGTGTGTGTGTGTGTGTGTGTGTGTGTGTGTGTGTGTGTGTGTGTGTGTGTGTGTGTGTGTGTGTGTGTGTGTGGTACAAATATAACAAAGGTTTTATTTTCCAACATGAAAACAAACATAACAGAGTGCTAGTGCACAAACAATAACCGACAATGATAATGGATGAGAGGGGAACTTAAATACACAGATCAAGACAAGGACAACAGGTGACGGTTATGATGATGAGGAGCAGGTGATGATGAGGAGGGTGATGAGGAGCAGGTGCAGGTGATGACGACAGATGGTAAATGTGATGAAGACAGAAGGTGAATGTGATGAAGGTGAATGTGACACCAATATCACTGAAACATTTGTGTGTGTGTGTGTGTGTGTGTGTGTGTGTGTGTGTGTGTGTGTGTGTGTGTGTGTGTGTGTGTGTGTGTGTGTGTGTGTGTGTGTGTGTGTGTGTGTGTGTGTGTGTGTGTGTGTGTGTGTGTAGCATTATTGTGTGTAGCATATGTAGCAAGTATGCATTATTGAGTTAACATGGAAACACTGGTTTGCTTTAGTGCAGAAAACTGGTCAAAATCATGAGGTTTAAAGTGAAAGTGAGCCAATAAGTGGTCTTCTACTGCCCTCTGCTGGCCATTCTACTTATTAATTAAATTTTTCCACATGTGCTTGCATTTATACTTGAATACACACTAAAAATCACTTATATAGCAATAACTATTATAACACAATCATATTTTGTCAGTGTTAATCACTTTATTTGCACTGACACTTCAAATAATTGCTAGTAATGTGGTAAATCATGGTTAACTATGCTGTGTGTGTGTGTGTGTGTGTGTGTGTGTGTGTGTGTGTGTGTGTGTGTGTGTGTGTGTGTGTGTGTGTGTGTAAGCATGCATTGAGTTAACATGGATAAACTGGTTTGCTTTAGTGCAGAAAACTGGTTTAAAGTGAAAGTGAGCCAATAAGTGGTCTTCTACTGCCCTCTGCAGGCCATTCTACTTATTAATGAAATATTTCAACATGTGCTTGCATTCATACTTGAATACACACTAAAAAAATCACTTATATAGCAATAACCATTATAACACAATCATATTTTGTCAGTGTTAATCACTTTATTTGCACTGACACTTCAAATAATTGCTAGTAATGTGATAAATCAGGCTAGAAACATGGTAAATCAAAGTAAATAATACTAGATTGTCGTTTATCTCCTGGTAAATAATACTAGAACGTGGTATATCATGGTAAATCATGGTTAACTATGCTGTGTGTGTGTGTGTGTGTGTGTGTGTGTGTGTGTGTGTGTGTGTGTGTAAGCATGCATTGAGTTAACATGGAAAAACTGGTTTGCTTTAGTGCAGAAAACTGGTTTAAAGTGAAAGTGAGCCAATAAGTGGTCTTCTAGTGCCCTCTGCTGGCCATTCTACTTAATAATGAAATATTTTACATGTGCTTTTGCATTCATACTTGGACACACACACAAAAATCACGTATATAACTAACTATTATAACACAATAATATTTTGTCAGTGTTCATCACCTCATTTGCACTGACACTTCACATAATTGCTAGTAATGTGGTTAATCATGCTAGAAACATCGTAAATCATAGTAAATAATACTGAAATGAGGTGTATCAAGGTAAATCATGCTAGAATCCTAATAAATCATTCTGGAACATGGTATATGATAGTAAATCATGCTAGAATCATATTAAATAATTCTAGAATGTGGCAAATCGTTGTGGGAGGAGCCTATTTTACTCAAATGGCTATAACTCAAGAAGTAAATGAGATATCTTCACCAAACTCAGTACACATGTGTATGGGTTCAATTTGAGGTCACAGTAAACAATTTTATGGAGATCGGACCATAGGTGGCGCTATAACTGTTAAAAAGCTTTAAAACCATATATATCCCATGGCAAATTGCCTGTATTGGCTGTAAATGGTCTTTTCCATCTATTATGTCAGTGGTTACATGCTTCCTAAATAAATCTTAATAACTTTTGATGCTTTTGTGCTTAAATGCCTTAAAGGCCTTAACTGCTTGAACCCCGATAAATGCTGCTTGCAGCTTTAATTATTATTATTATTCTGCCGTAAAACGCATCGTGCAGCCCAAACCGTAAGAGCTGGAACTTTGAAACTTTGCCAGATGGTAGTACAAAAATCGAGGAAAGGTTCAGAGATTATGACCCCGATTGGCCCATAGGTGGCGCTATAACAACCAAAAGCGCGAAACTGCTCATAACTCCTAGACCGTATGTCGTAGACTCAAGTGTCTTATATCATTGGAAAGCTGGATGCCTGACGAACAAAACGTATATCTCCGATTTCATTTCCGCCATGATAGATTTTCCGCCATTTTGAATTTTGTCAAAAACTTACTTTTGCGAACTAGTCCCTGTTTTTTTGCCCGATTGGAACCAAACCAGTGCAGAAATGTTCTCTGGAGTCTGACTATCAATAATTATCAAAAAAAAGTTGAAATTTCGATTCACGGTCGCTAAGGTGCGGCAAAACGTACGTTGTGGGAGGGGCCTATTTTACTAAAATGGCTATAACTCCCGAAGTAAATGAGGTATCTTCACCAAACTTGGTACACATGTGTAAGAGTTCAATCTGGGGTCACAGTAAAAAAATCGCGACGATTGGCCTCATGTTGGCGCTATAACATGAAAAAAACTTAAAACAGCCTATAACCACCTGACCGTTAGTCCGATTGACTTGAAAATTGGTATGCAGTGTCTTGGTCCAAGGTGCCATGTTTATGTATGAGGACATTGGCGTATCTCAAAAAACATGGCCGCCATCGGCCAATGAAATTTGAGCACCTATTAGACAAGGTTAACGGAGGCCGATCGGAACGAAACTCGATGGGCATGTTCGACTCAAGGCCCTAGAGGTCTGTAAGAATTTTGAAAGAAATAGGCCACTAGTTGGCGCTAACGAGTTTTATGGCTCTGTAATCACGTGGTGTTACAAATATCCACACAATATGCATATCATTTGATAGATCTCCTCATCCTGAACAACTTTGCCTCAAGAACCATTGCTGTCAATCAAACCGTTCATTAAATATTCGCAAACATGTTAAAAACCTACTTTTGCGAACTAGTCCTAGGTTTTTCGCCCGATCGGAACCAGACCAGTCTAGGACAATTCTCTGGACTCTCTAGATCAAAAACTATCAAAAAAAAGTTGAACTTTTGCATTTGGATGGCTCTAATAGGGTCATTTATAAAATGGGCGTGTCAAAATACATTAAAAAGCCTATAAATCCTAAATAAAAACTCAGAACTTCACAAAAAGTGGTCAGCATATGTGACATAACATCATTAACAAGCATGAAAAATTCTATGGAGATCGTACGATAGGTGGCGCTATAACTGTTAAAAAGCTTTAAAATCATATATTTCCTATGGTAAACTGCCTGTATTGGCTGTAAATGGTCTTTTCCATCTCTGATCATATAATTTTCATATCATAATGTTCAAAACTAGTGCAATACAATTCTCTGGACTCACTAGATCAATAATTGTCAGAAAAAGTTGAACTACTTCATTTGGATAGCTATAATAGGTTCACTTCAAAATCTGGCCTTTACCAAGTGTCCCCGAAAGCCTATATCTCTTTAATCAATGCTCAGACCTTCTTAAAAACAAGTCAGAACGTGTGAAATATCACCCTGAACAAGCATGAAAATTTTCAGACAGATCGGACAAAATTTGCCTCTATAACAGTTAAAAAGGTGAAAATGATATGAATTGATGGCATGTTAAGCCAATAAGTGGTATTTTACTGCCCCCCGCTGTTTAAAATAGTCATTTTCTCATATTGGTATTGGTATCAGCCATGGTAAATCATGATAAATGATGGTGTGTGTGTGTGTGTGTGTGTGTGTGTGTGTGTGTGTGTGTGTGTGTGTGTGTGTGTGTGTGTGTGTGTGTGTGTGTGTGTGTGGTACAAATATAACAAAGGTTTTATTTTCCAACATGAAAACAAACATAACAGAGTGCTAGTGCACAAACAATAACCGACAATGATAATGGATGAGAGGGGAACTTAAATACACAGATCAAGACAAGGACAACAGGTGACGGTTATGATGATGAGGAGCAGGTGATGATGAGGAGGGTGATGAGGAGCAGGTGCAGGTGATGACGACAGATAGTGAATGTGATGAAGACAGAAGGTGAATGTGATGAAGGTGAATGTGACACCAATATCACTAAAACATTTGTGTGTGTGTGTGTGTGTGTGTGTGTGTGTGTGTGTGTGTGTGTGTGTGTGTAGCATTATTGTGTGTAGCATATGTAGCAAGTATGCATTATTGAGTTAACATGGAAACACTGGTTTGCTTTAGTGCAGAAAACTGGTCAAAATCATGAGGTTTAAAGTGAAAGTGAGCCAATAAGTGGTCTTCTACTGCCCTCTGCTGGCCATTCTACTTATTAATTAAATTTTTCCACATGTGCTTGCATTTATACTTGAATACACACTAAAAATCACTTATATAGCAATAACTATTATAACACAATCATATTTTGTCAGTGTTAATCACTTTATTTGCACTGACACTTCAAATAATTGCTAGTAATGTGGTAAATCATGGTAAATCATGGTTAACTATGCTGTGTGTGTGTGTCTGTGTGTGTGTGTGTGTGTGTGTGTGTGTGTGTGTGTGTGTGTGTGTGTGTGTGTGTGTGTGTGTGTGTGTGTGTGTGTGTGTGTGTAAGCATGCATTGAGTTAACATGGATAAACTGGTTTGCTTTAGTGCAGAAAACTGGTTTAAAGTGAAAGTGAGCCAATAAGTGGTCTTCTACTGCCCTCTGCTGGCCATTCTACTTATTAATGAAATATTTCAACATGTGCTTGCATTCATACTTGAATACACACTAAAAAAATCACTTATATAGCAATAACTTTTATAACACAATCATATTTTGTCAGTGTTAATCACTTTATTTGCACTGACACTTCAAATAATTGCTAGTAATGTGATAAATCAGGCTAGAAACATGGTAAATCAAAGTAAATAATACTAGATTGTCGTTTATCTCCTGGTAAATAATACTAGAACGTGGTATATCATGGTAAATCATGGTTAACTAAACTGTGTGTGTATGTGTGTGTTTGTGTGTGTGTGTGTGTGTGTGTGTGTGTGTGTGTGTGTGTGTGTGTGTGTGTGTGTAAGCATGCATTGAGTTAACATGGAAAAACTGGTTTGCTTTAGTGCAGAAAACTGGTTTAAAGTGAAAGTGAGCCAATAAGTGGTCTTCTAGTGCCCTCTGCTGGCCATTCTACTCAATAATGAAATATTTTAAGTCAAGTCAAGTCAAGTCAAGTCAAGTATATTTGTATAGCGCTTTTCACAATACAGATTGTATCAAAGCAGCTTCACAGTATTAAATTAAAATAATACAACAAGGTTTGTTTCTAGTGGAATTTATTGATAAAATCAAATTAGATATCCCCAGAATATCCCCAACTGAGCAAGCCAAAGGCAACAGTGGCAAGGAACCGAAAAACTCCATCAAGTGACCTAATAGTGTCCTAAAACTCCATCAGGTGACCCAATGGAGAAAAAAAAAACCTTGGGAGAACCCAGGCTCAGTCGGGGGCCAGTTCTCCTCTGGCGTTTATTAACTAGAGGCCGGATTGTAATTTGAACTGTAAGATTAAAAATATTATATGAATGCCTGGCTGAAGAGATGCGACTTTAATCTAGTTTTAAACTGGGAGAGCGAGTCTGAGCAACGAACAGTATCAGGAAGGCTATTCCAGAGTTTTGGAGCTTTTACATGTGCTTTTGCATTCATACTTGGACACACACTAAAAATCACGTATATAACTAACTATTATAACACAATAATATTTTGTCAGTGTTCATCACCTCATTTGCACTGACACTTCACATAATTGCTAGTAATGTGGTTAATCATGCTAGAAACATTGTAAATCATAGTAAATAATACTGAAATGAGGTGTATCAAGGTAAATCATGCTAGAATCCTAATAAATCATTCTGGAACATGGTATATGATAGTAAATCATGCTAGAATCATATTAAATAATTCTAGAATGTGGCAAATCGTTGTGGGAGGAGCCTATTTTACTCAAATGGCTATAACTCAAGAAGTAAATGAGATATCTTCACCAAACTCAGTACACATGTGTATGGGTTCAATTTGAGGTCACAGTAAACAATTTTATGGAGATCGGACCATAGGTGGCGCTATAACTGTTAAAAAGCTTTAA
Organism: Scardinius erythrophthalmus; assembly: GCF_964197995.2. Taxonomy (NCBI): domain Eukaryota; kingdom Metazoa; phylum Chordata; class Actinopteri; order Cypriniformes; family Leuciscidae; genus Scardinius; species Scardinius erythrophthalmus. The sequence continues at coordinate 580,786 of NW_028296533.1, read as the reverse complement.
AACCATATATATCCCATGGCAAATTGCCTGTATTGGCTGTAAATGGTCTTTTCCATCTATTATGTCAGTGGTTACATGCTTGCTAAATAAATCTTAATAACTTTTGATGCTTTTGTGCTTAAATGCCTTAAAGGCCTTAACTGCTTGAACCCCGATAAATGCTGCTTGCAGCTTTAATTATTATTATTATTCTTCTCCGCTAAAACGCATCGTGCAGCTCAAACCGTAAGTGCTGGAGACTTGAAACTTTGTCAGATGGTAGTACAAAAATCGAGGAAAGGTTCAGAGAGTATGACCCCGATTGGCCTATAGGTGGCGCTATAGCAACCAAAAGCGCGAAACTGCTCATAACTCCTAGACCGTATGTCGTAGACTCAAGTGTCTTATATCATTGGAAAGCTGGACGCCTGACGAACAAAACGTATATCTCCGATTTCATTTCCGTCATGATAGATTTTCCGCCATTTTGAATTTTGTCAAAAATCTACTTTTGCGAACTAGTCCGTGGTTTTTCGTCCGATCGGAACCAAACCAGTGCAGAAATGTTCTCTGGAGTCTGAAGATCAATAATTATCGAAAAAACGTCGATATTTCGATTCATGGTCGCTAGGGGACGCAAAATAAACGTTGTGGGCGGAGCCTATTTTACTAAAATGGCTATAACTTAAAAAGCAAATAAGATAGCATCACCAAACTCAGTACACATATGTAGGGTTTCAATCTGGGGTCACAGTAAAAAAATCGCGACGACTGAACACTAGGTGGCGCTATAACATGAAAAAAACATGAAAAGGGCTATAACCACCTGACCGTTAGTCCAATTGACTTGAAAATTGGTATGCAGTGTCTTGGTCCAAGGTGCCATGTATGTCTATGAGGACATTGGCGTATCTCAAAAAACATGGCCGCCATTGGCCAATGAATTTGAGCACTTATTAGACAAGGTTAACGGAGACCGATCGGAACGAAACTCGCTGGGCACGTTCGACTCATGGCCCTAGAGGTCTGTAAGAATTTTGAAAGAAATCGGCCACTAGTTGGCGCTAACGAGTTTTATGGCTCTGTAATCACGTGGTGTTACACTTATTGTCACAAAATGCATATTAATTAATAGATCTGCTCATGCTGAACAACTTTGCCTCAAGAACCATTGCAGTCAATCAAACCGTTCATTAAATATTCGCAAACATGTTAAAAACCTACTTTTGCGAACTAGTCCTAGGTTTTTCGCCCGATCTGAACCAGACCAGTCTAGGACAATTCTCTGGACTCTCTAGATCAATAATTATCAAAAAAAAGTTGAACTTTTGCATTTGAGTGGCTGTAATAGGGTCATTTATAAAATGGGCGTTGCAAAATACACTCAAAAGCCTATAAATCCTAAATGAAAACTCAGAACTTCACAAAAATTGGTGAGCATATGTGACATATCATCATTAACAAGCATGCAAAAAATTTTGGAGATCGGACCAAATGTGGCGCTATAACAGTTAAAAGCCTTTAAAACCATATGTTTCCTATGGTAAACTGCCTGTATTGGCTGTAAATGGTCTGATCTGTAAAATGGTCTGTAAATCTCTGATCATATAATTTTCATATCATAATGTTCAAAACTAGTGCAATACAATTCTCTGTACTCACTAGATTAATAATTGTCAGAAAAAGTTGAACTACTTCATTTGGTTAGCTATAATAGGTTCACTTCAAAATGTGGCCTTTACCAAGTGTCCCCGAAAGCCTATATCTCTTTAATAAAAACAAGTCAGAACTTAAGAAGTTCTGCTCTTAAGAAGCATGAAAAATTTCAGACAGATCGGACAAAATTTGCCTCTATAACAGTTAAAAAGGTAAAAATTATATAACATGGCATATTAAGTCAATAAGTGGTATTGTACTGCCCCCTGCTGTCATTTCATCATACTACTCCCTAATATTGTTATATAATTCATATTTAGACTTTATAAAATCATTATTTTAACATTTACAATCACATTTTGTCAAAACTCATCTATTGAAGTATTACTATTGACAATTCTGTCAAAATAAGGATTGGAATCCTGAAACGAAAGTAAAAACGGAGGCCGCCATTTAGGCCACGCCCCCCCAGTACAAATTCACTCATAACTCGAAAACGGAAAGACGCTGCACGCTCAAATTTTGATGGTAAGGACCTCTCTTGATCGAAACGTATCGTCGCGGGCCTCGGGCCTTCCAGAGATAAAAGCCCTGAAATATATGCCTTTGAACGATCAGAACTCCCGGTCCCAATCGCCCAAAAACACCGCGATGGTCTCATTCAACAATACTCCTCAAGCACTATCTATGCTCTGAGTTTCAGAATTTTTCGCCTTTTGGTTCCGGAGATATAAGTGATAAACCAAATTCCCATTCATTCATTCATTAATTCAATCAATCACTTCAACTGTTGCACCACTAGAAACACACCTCTGTTGTCCACTGGAGGGAGCAGCAGGATTACACATGATCTTTTTATTCGCTTTCAGTATTGGGAAACAAACAAATGCTTTAAAAAGCAATCTTTTTTATTATGATGTTTTTTATTTTATTATGATATTTGTATATATTTTATTTTTAAATTTTTTATTATGATTATTATGAAGTTTTATATTATTAGATAAAGAAATGCCTATAGACAATTAAATATTATTATTATTATTATTATTACGGACTGGTAATACAGATCACAAAGAAATATGTGAAATGGTTAGACCATTAAAATATATTTTCACAATATCACATCCTAAAAACATGGAAAACATATTTATCTTTGTGTGTGTGTGTGTGTGTGTGTGTGTGTGTGTGTGTGTGTGTGTGTGTGTGTGTGTGTGGATGTGTGTGTGGATGTGTTTGTGTTTGTGTGTGTCTGTGTGTGTAAGCATGCTTAATGGAAAGAACATGGAGAAACTGCTTTGTTTTACTGGTGGATAAAAAAGTCTTTCAAATGAAAGTGAGTCAATTAGTGGTCTTCTACTGCCCTCTGCAGGACATTCTACTTAATAAAATATTTTCACCTGTGCTTTTGCATTAATTTTTGTAAAAAGTATATAATTACTTGCATGAAAATCACCTATTATAACACAATCATGTTTTGTCAAAGTTTATCACTTCATTTGTACTGAGCTCTCAGTTTGAACAATTCTGCCCCTCAATCTGAAAATGGTGTTATACAGAGGAGATTTGCAATTATCATTTTGTTACCTATCTTTTATTTTAAATATCTACATCTACAACAAAATGTGTGTGCATGTGTGTGTTCAAGCATGGTTAGTGTATTAAGTATTATTGTTTAAGTATTATTGTTTTCATTTACATTTTAACCACCAGATGAAGACCACTCATTGGTTCATTCTGCTCACTAAAATATTATTTTTCATTTTTTTTCCATTTGAAATATTGTTTAAACTTAATAAAATCATTAAAATAACATTTCAAATCATATTTTGTCTGTTTATAAATCCCACAGACTCACATTGGCTGCAATACTAATGTTTTTGTAAGACACAGACCTGATAGTCTAATCTGTGTGTATTGTGCATATATTATTGATATTATTACTATTGCAAATCATGTTATTGTAACTCATATCTTAATAGAATATTATTTGTAATTTTAATTCTTTATTTCTTAATTGATTTTTTTTATGATTACTACAGATATTATCACCAAAGATATCAACTACACCTTCACTTTTAGTATTGATACGCTGCACACACAGCACAATCACACACTCACTAATGCATTCAAATAAATGTAATCTTAATGTGCTACTTTATTTGTACATGATTAGAGTGAACAGAAATCTAAGACTATTTTTCTTCTTTTGTTAAAGCCATTTCAGACTACAAGTAAGCATTATATTACTAATCATCTATTTTAAAGGTGCCATACAATTGAAAACTGTATTTATCTTGGCATAGTTGAATGATAAGAGTTCTGGACATGGAACTGACATACCGTGAGCCTCAAACACCATTGTTTCCTCCTTCATGTGTAAATCTCCTGTTTGCAAAAGACCGCTGAAAAATGAGTGAATCCCAGCATAACACTGACTGTGACGTTGGAGTCAGGATCATTAATATTTATACCCCCCAAATTTGCATATACCAGCCCATGTTCTAGGCCAGGCAGTGTTAACGTGGACCTGCACAGCTGAATCATCAGAAGATCTGCAGGTATTGTGAAGAAGCAAGCAAGGACAATAGTGAAAATGGCAGATCATGGATATAAATGTTATGTTCGAGGCTGTGCTGCAGATTTGAGAACTTTTCATTCCCTTCCCACAAAACTGTCAACAGGCATGGTTGATGTTTACAACAGGATACCTCACCATTTTAATTCAAAGCTGTTAGTTTGCTCTGCCCATTTTACCACAGACAGTTTTTCTAACCTGGGAGTGGGACAATATCAAGCAGGTTTCGCTCATTGTTTGATACTGAAGAAGGGGGCAGTTCCAACTAATGTTATATTTCCATTACAACCCCTACCGCAAGCAGAAAGTAACATTAGTGATTTTATCCACTACTTGACTGTTGAAGACATTTCTGTTTCAGAGATATCAGAGAACAATTTAAAATATATCAATGCATTCTACAGCACCTTTAAAATAATTATTTAAAATGGAGATCAGGCCATATAATCACAAAAACAGGAAAAGGGCTATAACCACCTGACCATTAGTTCGATTGACTTTAAAATTGGCATGCAGTGTCTTGGTCCAAGGTGCCATGTATGTCTATGCCGCCATCGGTTTTTAGCCCGATCGGAAATATACCAGTGCAGTACAATTTTCTGGAAGCTCTAGATCAATAATTATATAAAAAACTTAAACTTTACCCATTGGGTAGCCATAACAGGATCATTTAGAAAATGGTTATGGCAAAAAACACTCAAAAGCCTGTAAATCCTAAACAAAAACTCAGACAACTCACTAAACTGCCTTATGTGCTTAAAGACCCTAAATGCTTGAACCCCGCTAAATGCTGCTTGCAGCTTTAATTAGGGGTTCAAGCACGAAGTGCTGAAACCCTATTGTAATTGTACTGATTTTTATTAGGGGTTCAAGCACGAAGTGCTGAAACCCTATTGTAATTGTGCTGATTTTTATTATTATTATTATTATTATTATTCTGCCGTAAAACGCATCGTGCAGCCCAAACCGTAAGGGCTAGAGCTTTGAAACTTTGCCAGATGGTAGTACAAAAATCGAGGAGAGGTTATCAAATTATGACCTCGATTGGCCCATAGGTGGCGCTATAACAACCAAAAGCGCGAAAGTGGTCATAACTCCTGGACCGTATGTCGTAGACACAAGTGTCTTATATCATTGGAAAGCTGGTCGTCTGCCGAACAAAACGTATATCTCCGATTTCATTTCCGTCATGATAGATTTTCCGCCATTTTGAATTTTGTCGAAAACCTACTTTTGCGAACTAGTCCCTGGTTTTTTGCTCGATCGGAACCAAACCAGTGCAGAATTGTTCTCTGGAGACTGAAGATCAATAATTATCGAAAAAAAGTTGAAATTTCGATTCAGGGTCGCTAGGGGGCGCAAAATTAACGTTGTGGGCGGAGCCTATTTTACTAAAATGGCTATAACTCCAGAAGTAAATGAGGTATTTTCAACAAACTTGGTACACATATGTAAGAGGTCAATCTGAGGACACGGTAAAAAAATCGCGGCGATTGGCCACATGGTGGCGCTATAACATGAAAAAAACATAAAACAGGCTATAACCACCTGACCGTTAGTCCGATTGACTTGAAAATTGGTATGCAGTGTCTTGGTCCAAGGTGCCATGTATGTCTATGAGGACATTGGTGTATCTCAAAAAACATGGCCGCCATTGGCCAATGAAGTTGAGCACCTATTAGACAAGGTTAACGGAGGCCGATCGGAACGAAACTCGGTGGGCATGTTCGACTCATGGCCCTAGAGGTCTGTAAGAATTTTGAAAGAAATCGGCCACTAGTTGGCGCTAACGAGTTTTATGGCTCTGTAATCACGTGGTGTTAGATATATTGTCACAAAATGCATATCATTTGATAGATCTGCTCATGCTGAACAACTTTGCCTCTAGAACCATTGCTGTCAATCAAACCGTTCATTAAATATTCATGAATATGTTAAAAACCTACTTTTGCGAACTAGTCCCTGGTTTTTTGCCCGATCGGAACCAGACCAGTCTAGGACAATTCTATGGACTCTCTAGATCAATAATTATCAAAAAAAAGTTGAACTTTTGTATTTGTATGGCTGTAATAGGGTCATTTATAAAATGGGTGTGGCAAAATACACTCAAAAGCCTATAAATCCTAAATGAAAACTCAGAACTTCACAAAAATTGGTGAGCATATGTGTCATAACATCACAAACAAGCTTGCAAAATTTTATGGAGATTGGACAATAGTTGGCGCTATAACTGTTAAAAAGCTTTAAAACCATATATTTCCTATGGTAAACTGCCTGTATTGGCTGTAAATGGTCTTTTCCATGTCTGATCATATAATTTTCATATCATAATGTTCAAAACTAGTGCAATACAATTCTCTGGACTCACTAGATCAATAATTGTCAGAAAAAGTTGAACTACTTCATTTGGATAGCTATAATAGGTTCACTTCAAAATCTGGCCTTTACCAAGTGTCCCCGAAAGCCTATATCTCTTTAATCAATGCTCAGACCTTCTTAAAAACAAGTCAGAACGTGTGAAATATCACCCTGAACAAGCATGAAAATTTTCAGACAGATCGGACAAAATTTGTCTCTATAACAGTTAAAAAGGTGAAAATGATATGATTTAATGGCATGTTAAGCCAATAAGTGGTATTTTACTGCCCCCTGCTGTTTAAAATAGTCATTTTCTCATATTGGTATTGGTATCAGCCATGGTAAATCATGATAAATGATGGTGTGTGTGTGTGTGTGTGTGTGTGTGTGTGTGTGTGTGTGTGTGTGTGTGTGTGTGTGTGTGTGTGTGTGTGTGTGTGTGTGTGTGTGGTACAAATATAACAAAGGTTTTATTTTCCAACATGAAAACAAACATAACAGAGTGCTAGTGCACAAACAATAACCGACAATGATAATGGATGAGAGGGGAACTTAAATACACAGATCAAGACAAGGACAACAGGTGACGGTTATGATGATGAGGAGCAGGTGATGATGAGGAGGGTGATGAGGAGCAGGTGCAGGTGATGACGACAGATGGTGAATGTGATGAAGACAGAAGGTGAATGTGATGAAGGTGAATGTGACACCAATATCACTGAAACATTTGTGTGTGTGTGTGTGTGTGTGTGTGTGTGTGTGTGTGTGTGTGTGTGTGTGTGTGTGTGTGTGTGTAGCATTATTGTGTGTAGCATATGTAGCAATTATGCATTATTGAGTTAACATGGAAACACTGGTTTGCTTTAGTGCAGAAAACTGGTCAAAATCATGAGGTTTAAAGTGAAAGTGAGCCAATAAGTGGTCTTCTACTGCCCTCTGCTGGCCATTCTACTTATTAATTAAATTTTTCCACATGTGCTTGCATTTATACTTGAATACACACTAAAAATCACTTATATAGCAATAACTATTATAACACAATCATATTTTGTCAGTGTTAATCACTTTATTTGCACTGACACTTCAAATAATTGCTAGTAATGTGGTAAATCATGGTAAATCATGGTTAACTATGCTCTCTGTGTGTGTGTGTGTGTGTGTGTGTGTGTGTGTGTGTGTGTGTGTGTGTGTGTGTGTGTGTGTGTGTGTGTGTGTGTGTGTGTGTGTGTGTAAGCATGCATTGAGTTAACATAGATAAACTGGTTTGCTTTAGTGCAGAAAACTGGTTTAAAGTGAAAGTGAGCCAATAAGTGGTCTTCTACTGCCCTCTGCTGGCCATTCTACTTATTAATGAAATATTTCAACATGTGCTTGCATTCATACTTGAATACACACAAAAAAAATCACTTATATAGCAATAACTATTATAACACAATCATATTTTGTCAGTGTTAATCACTTTATTTGCACTGACACTTCAAATAATTGCTAGTAATGTGATAAATCAGGCTAGAAACATGGTAAATCAAAGTAAATAATACTAGATTGTCGTTTATCTCCTGGTAAATAATACTAGAACGTGGTATATCATGGTAAATCACGGTTAACTATGCTGTGTGTGTATGTGTGTGTGTGTGTGTGTGTGTTTGTGTGTGTGTGTGTGTGTGTGTGTGTGTGTGTGTGTGTGTGTGTGTGTGTGTGTGTGTTTGTGTGTGTGTGTGTGTGTGTGTGTGTGTGTGTGTGTGTGTGTGTGTGTGTGTGTGTGTGTGTGTGTGTGTGTGTGTGTGTGTAAGCATGCATTGAGTTAACATGGAAAAACTGGTTTGCTTTAGTGCAGAAAACTGGTTTAAAGTGAAAGTGAGCCAATAAGTGGTCTTCTACTGCCCTCTGCTGGCCATTCTACTTAATAATGAAATATTTTACATGTGCTTTTGCATTCATACTTGGACACACACTAAAAATCACGTATATAACTAACTATTATAACACAATAATATTTTGTCAGTGTTCATCACCTCATTTGCACTGACACTTCACATATTTGCTAGTAATGTGGTTAATCATGCTAGAAACATTGTAAATCATAGTAAATAATACTGAAATGAGGTGTATCAAGGTAAATCATGCTAGAATCCTAATAAATCATTCTGGAACATGGTATATGATAGTAAATCATGCTAGAATCATATTAAATAATTCTAGAATGTGGCAAATCGTTGTGGGAGGAGCCTATTTTACTCAAATGGCTATAACTCAAGAAGTAAATGAGATATCTTCACCAAACTCAGTACACATGTGTATGGGTTCAATTTGAGGTCACAGTAAACAATTCTATGGAGATCGGAGCATAGGTGGCGCTATAACTGTTAAAAAGCTTTAAAACCATATATATCCCATGGCAAATTGCCTGTATTGGCTGTAAATGGTCTTTTCCATCTATTATGTCAGTGGTTACATGCTTGCTAAATAAATCTTAATAACTTTTGATGCTTTTGTGCTTAAATGCCTTAAAGGCCTTAACTGCTTGAACCCCGATAAATGCTGCTTGCAGCTTTAATTATTATTATTATTATTATTATTCTGCCGTAAAACGCATCGTGCAGCCCAAACCGTAAGGGCTAGAGCTTTGAAACTTTGCCATATGGTAGTACAAAAATCGAGGAGAGGTTATCAAATTATGACCCCGATTGGCCCATAGGTGGCGCTATAGCAACCAAAAGCGCGAAACTGCTCATAACTCCTAGACCGTAAGTCATAGACTCAAGTGTCTTATATCATTGGAAAGCTGGACGCCTGACGAACAAAACGTATATCTCCGATTTTATTTCCGCCATGATAGATTTTCCGCCATTTTGAATTTTGTCGAAAATCTACTTTTGCGAACTAGTCCCTGGTTTTTTGCCCGATCGGAACCAAACCAGTGCAGAATTGTTCTCTGGAGTCTGAATATCAATAATTATCAAAAAAAAGTTGAAATTTCGATTCACGGTCGCTAGGGGGTGCAAAATTAACGTTGTGGGAGGAGCCTATTTTACTAAAATGGCTATAACTCCAGAAGTAAAAGAGGTATTTTAACCAAACCTGGTACACATGTGTAAGACGTCAATATGAGGTCACGGTAAAAAAATCGCGGCGATTGGTCACATGGTGGCGCTATAACATGAAAAAAACATAAAACAGGCTATAACCACCTGACCGTTAGTCCGATTGACTTGAAAATTGGTATGCAGTGTCTTGGTCCAAGGTGCCATGTATGTCTATGAGGACATTGGTGTATCTCAAAAAACATGGCCGCCATCGGCCAATGAAGTTTGAGCACCTATTAGACAAGGTTAACGGAGGCCTATCGGAACGAAACTCGGTGGGCATGTTCGACTCATGGCCCTAGAGGTCTGTAAGAATTTTAAAAGAAATCGGCCACTAGTTGGCGCTAACGAGTTTTATGGCTCTGTAATCACGTGGTGTTACACTTATTGTCACAAAATGCATACCATTTGATAGATCTCCTCTTGTTGAACAACTTTGCCTCAAGAACCATTGCTGTCAATCAAACCGTTCATTAAATATTCGTAATTATGTTAAAAACCTACTTTTGCGAACTAGTCCTAGGTTTTTCGCCCGATCAGAACCAAACGAGTCTAGGACAATTCTATGGACTCTCAAGATCAATAATTATCAAAAAAAAGTTGAACTTTTGCATTTTTCGCATGGGTATATTGGGTCATAAAGAAAATGGGCGTGGCAAAATGCACTCAAAAGCCTATAAATCCTAAACAAAAACTCAGAACTTCACGAAAATTGGTGAGCTTATGTGCCATAACATCATTAACAAGCATGCAAAATTTCATGGAGATCGGACTATAGATGGTGCTATAACTGTTAAAAAGCTTTAAAAAACACATATTTCCTATGGTAAATTGCCTGTATTGGCTGTAAATGGACTTTTCCATCTATTATTTCAGTGGTTAAAAGCTTTCTAAATAAATCTTAATGTCTTAAATGCTTATGTGCCTAAAGGCCTTAAATGCTTGAACCCCGATAAATGCTGCTTGCAGCTTTAATTATTATTATTATTATTATTATTCTGCCGTAAAACGCATCGTGCAGCCCAAACCGTAAGGGCTAGAGCATTGAAACTTTGCCAGATGGTAGTACAAAAATCGAGGAGAGGTTCAGAGATTATGACCCCGATTGGCCCATAGGTGGCGCTATAGCAACCAAAAGCGCGAAACTGCTCATAACTCCTAGACCGTATGTCGCAGACTCAAGTGTCTTATATCATTGGAAAGCTGGACGCCTGACGAACAAAACGTATATCTCCGATTTGATTTCCGTCATGATAGATTTTCCGCCATTTTGAATTTTGTCGAAAATCTACTTTTGCGAACTAGTCCCTGGTTTTTTGCCCGATCGGAGCCAAACCAGTGCAGAAATGTTCTCTGGAGTCTGAAGATCAATAATTATCGAAAAAATGTTGAAATTTCGATTCATGGACGCTAGGGGGCGCAAAATAATCGTTGTGGGAGGAGCCTATTTTACTAAAATGGCTATAACTTAAAAAGTAAATAAGATAGCTTCACCAAACTCGGTACACATGTGTATGGGTTCATTCTGGGGTCACAGTAAAAAAATCGCGACGATTGAACACTAGGTGGCGCTATAACATGAAAAAAACATGAAAAGGGCTATAACCACCTGACCGTTAGTCCGATTGACTTGAAAATTGGTATGCAGTGTCTTGGTCCAAGGTGCCATGTATGTCTATGAGGACATTGGCGTATCTCAAAAAACATGGCCGCCATTGGCCAATGAAGTTGAGCACCTATTAGACAAGGTTAACGGAGGCCGATCGGAACGAAACTCGATGGGCATGTTCGACTCATGGCCCTAGAGGTCTGTAAGAATTTTGAAAGAAATCGGCCACTAGTTGGCGCTAACGAGTTTTATGGCTCTGTAATCACGTGGTGTTACACTTATCGTCACAAAAAGCATATCATTTGATATATCTGCTCATGCTGAACAACTTTGCCTCAAGAACCATTTCTGTCAATCAAACCGTTCATTAAATATTCATGAATATGTCTAAAACCTACTTTTGCGAACTAGTCCTAGGTTTTTTGCCCGATCGGAACCAGACCAGTCTAGGACAATTCTCTGGACTCTCTAGATCAATAATTATCAAAAAAAAGTTGTACTTTTGCATTTGGATGGCTGTAATAGGGTAATTTATAAAATGGGCGTGTCAAAATACATTAAAAAGCCTATAAATCCTAAATAAAAACTCAGAACTTCACAAAAATTGGTCAGCATATGTGACATAACATCATTAACAAGCATGAAAAATTCTATGGAGATCGGACGATAGGTGGCGCTATAACTGTTAAAAAGCTTTAAAATCATATATTTCCTATGGTAAACTGCCTGTATTGGCTGTAAATGGTCTTTTCCATCTCTGATCATATAATTTTCATATCATAATGTTAAAAAACTAGTGCAATACAATTCTCTGGACTCACTAGATCAATAATTGTCAGAAAGTTGAACTACTTCATTTGGATAGCTATAATAGGTTCACTTCAAAATCTGGCCTTTACCAAGTGTCCCCGAAAGCCTATATCTCTTTAATCAATGCTCAGACCTTCTTAAAAACAAGTCAGAACGTGTGAAATATCACCCTGAACAAGCATGAAAATTTTCAGACAGATCGGACAAAATTTGCCTCTATAACAGTTAAAAAGGTGAAAATGATATGATTTAATGGCATGTTAAGCCAATAAGTGGTATTTTACTGCCCCCTGCTGTTTAAAATAGTCATTTTCTCATATTGGTATTGGTATCAGCCATGGTAAATCATGATAAATGATGGTGTGTGTGTGTGTGTGTGTGTGTGTGTGTGTGTGTGTGTGTGTGTGTGTGGTACAAATATAACAAAGGTTTTATTTTCCAACATGAAAACAAACATAACAGAGTGCTAGTGCACAAACAATAACCGACAATGATAATGGATGAGAGGGGAACTTAAATACACAGATCAAGACAAGGACAACAGGTGACGGTTATGATGATGAGGAGCAGGTGATGATGAGGAGGGTGATGAGGAGCAGGTGCAGGTGATGACGACAGATGGTGAATGTGATGAAGACAGAAGGTGAATGTGATGAAGGTGAATGTGACACCAATATCACTGAAACATTTGTGTGTGTGTGTGTGTGTGTGTGTGTGTGTGTGTGTGTGTGTGTGTGTGTGTGTAGCATTATTGTGTGTAGCATATGTAGCAAGTATGCATTATTGAGTTAACATGGAAACACTGGTTTGCTTTAGTGCAGAAAACTGGTCAAAATCATGAGGTTTAAAGTGAAAGTGAGCCAATAAGTGGTCTTCTACTGCCCTCTGCTGGCCATTCTACTTATTAATGAAATTTTTCCACATGTGCTTGCATTTATACTTGAATACACACTAAAAATCACTTATATAGCAATAACTATTATAACACAATCATATTTTGTCAGTGTTAATCACTTTATTTGCACTGACACTTCAAATAATTGCTAGTAATGTGGTAAATCATGGTAAATCATGGTTAACTATGCTGTGTGTGTGTGTGTGTGTGTGTGTGTGTGTGTGTGTGTGTGTGTGTGTGTGTGTGTGTGTGTGTGTGTGTGTGTGTGTGTGTGTGTGTGTGTGTGTGTGTGTGTGTGTGTGTGTAAGCATGCATTGAGTTAACATGGATAAACTGGTTTGCTTTAGTGCAGAAAACTGGTTTAAAGTGAAAGTGAGCCAATAAGTGGTCTTCTACTGCCCTCTGCTGGCCATTCTACTTATTAATGAAATATTTCAACATGTGCTTGCATTCATACTTGAATACACACTAAAAAAAATCAATTATATAGCAATAACTATTATAACACAATCATATTTTGTCAGTGTTAATCACTTTATTTGCACTGACACTTCAAATAATTGCTAGTAATGTGATAAATCAGGCTAGAAACATGGTAAATCAAAGTAAATAATACTAGATTGTCGTTTATCTCCTGGTAAATAATACTACAACGTGGTATATCATGGTAAATCATGGTTAACTATGCTGTGTGTGTATGTGTGTGTGTGTGTGTGTATGTGTGTGTGTGTGTGTGTGTGTGTGTGTGTGTGTGTGTGTGTGTGTGTGTGTGTGTGTGTGTGTGTGTAAGCATGCATTGAGTTAACATGGAAAAACTGGTTTGCTTTAGTGCAGAAAACTGGTTTAAAGTGAAAGTGAGCCAATAAGTGGTCTTCTAGTGCCCTCTGCTGGCCATTCTACTTAATAATGAAATATTTTACATGTGCTTTTGCATTCATACTTGGACACACACTAAAAATCACGTATATAACTAACTATTATAACACAATAATATTTTGTCAGTGTTCATCACCTCATTTGCACTGACACTTCACATAATTGCTAGTAATGTGGTTAATCATGCTAGAAACATTGTAAATCATAGTAAATAATACTGAAATGAGGTGTATCAAGGTAAATCATGCTAGAATCCTAATAAATCATTCTGGAACATGGTATATGATAGTAAATCATGCTAGAATCATATTAAATAATTCTAGAATGTGGCAAATCGTCGTGGGAGGTGCCTATTTTACTCAAATGGCTATAACTCAAGAAGTAAATGAGATATCTTCACCAAACTCAGTACACATGTGTATGGGTTCAATTTGAGGTCACAGTAAACAATTTTATGGAGATCGGACCATAGGTGGCGCTATAACTGTTAAAAAGCTTTAAAACCATATATATCCCATGGCAAATTGCCTGTATTGGCTGTAAATGGTCTTTTCCATCTATTATGTCAGTGGTTACATGCTTGCTAAATGAATCTTAATAACTTTTGATGCTTTTGTGCTTAAATGCCTTAAAGGCCTTAACTGCTTGAACCCCGATAAATGCTGCTTGCAGCTTTAATTATTATTATTATTTTCCCCTAAAACGCATCGTGCAGCCCAAACCGTAAATGCTGGAGACTTGAAACTCAGCCAAATGGTAGTCCTCAATTTGGGGAGAACCTATCAAAGTATGACCCCGATTGGTCAATAGGTGGCGCTATAGCAAGCAAAAGTATGAAATCAGCCATAACTCCTAGACGTTTGTCATAGAATCAAGTGTCTTATATCACTGTAATCCTTGGCTCAAGACGGTCAAAACGTATATCTCCGATTTCATTTCCGCCTGGGAAAATTTTCCGCCATTTTGAATTTTCTCAAAAACCTACTTTTGCGAACTAGTCCTAGGTTTTTTGTCCGATTGGAACCAAACCAGAGCAGAAATGTTCTCTGGAGTCTGAATATCAATAATTATCGAAAAAAAGTTGAAATTTCGATTCACGGTCGCTAGGGGGCGCCAAAACGTACGTTGTGGGAGGAGCCTATTTTACTAAAACGGCTATAACTCGAGAAATAAATGAGGTATCTTCACCAAACTCGGTACACATGTGTAATAGTTCAATTTGAGGTCACAGTAAAAAAATCGCGACGATTGAACAGTAGGTGGCGCTATAACTTGAAAAAAACATGAAAAGGGCTATAACCACCTGACCATTTGTCCGATTGACTTGAAAATTGGTATGCAGTGTCTTGGTCCAAGGTGCCATGTATGCCTATGAGGACATTTACGTATCTAAAAAAACATGGCCGCCATCGGCCAATGAAGTTTGAGCACCTATTAGACAAGGTTAACGGAGGCTGATCGGAACGAAACTCGATGGGCATGTTCGACTCATGGCCCAAGCGGTCTGTAAGAATTTTGAAAGAAATCGGCCACTAGTTGGCGCTAACGAGTTTTCTCGGCTCTGTAATCACGTGGTGTTGCATACATCCACACAATATGCATATCCGTTGATAGATCTCCTCATACTGAACAACTTTGCCTCAAGAACCATTGCTGTCAATCAAACCGTTCATTTAATATTCGCAAACATGTTAAAAACCTACTTTTGCGAACTAGTCCTAGGTTTTTTGCCCAATCGGAACCAAACCAGTCTAGGACAATTCTCTGGACTCTCTAGATCAATAATTATCAAAAAAAAGTTGAACTTTTGCATTTGGATGGCTGTAATAGGGTCATTTATAAAATGGGCGTGGCAAAATACACTAAAAAGCCTATAAATCCTAAATGAAAACTCAAAACTTCACAAAAATTGGTGAGCATATGTCACATAACATCATTAACAAGCATGCCAAATTTTATGGACATCGGACCAAAGGTGGCACTATAACTGTTAAAAAGCTTTAAAACCACATATTTCCTATGGTAAATTGCCTGTATTGACTGTAAATGGTGTTTTCCATCTATTATGTCAGTGGTTAGATGCTTGCTAAATAAAACTTGATAACTTTTGTGCTTAAAAACCCTTAAAGGCCTTAATAGCTTGAACCCCGATAAATGCTGCTTGCAGCTTTAATTATTATTATTAGGGGTTCAAGCACGAAGTGCTGAAACCCTATTGTAATTGTACTGATTTTTATTAGGGGTTCAAGCATGAAATGCTGAAACCCTATTGTAATTGTGCTGATTTTTATTATTATTATTATTATTCCGCCGTAAAACGCATCGTGCAGCCTAAACCGTAAGTGCTAGAGACTTGAAACTTGGCCAGAAGGTAGTACAAAAATCGAGGAGAGGTTCAGAGAATATGAGCTAGATTGGCCAATAGGTGGCGCTACAGTGCAAAAAACAAAAAAATTGCATATTTTTGCTTAAATCTCATCAACCCTTTGTCACAGACTCAAGTGTCTTATATCTTTGGAATCCTTGGGTCAAGCCGAACAAAAAAGGCCTCAAGGATTTCATTTCCGGTATGCAAATTTTTCCGCCATTTTGGATTTTGTCCAAAACCTACTTTTGCGAACTAGTCCCTGGTTTTTCGCCCGATCGGAACCAAACCAGTGCAGAAATATTCACAGGAGTCTGAATATCAATAATTATCGAAAAAAAGTTAAAATTTCGATCCACGGTTGCTAAGGGGCATCAAAACGTTCGCAGGAGGCGGAGCTAATTATACAAAAATGGCTATAACTCGTGAACGAAATGAGATATTTTCACCAAACTCGGTACACATATGTATGAGCTCAAGTTGAGGTCACAGTAAAAAAATCGCGGTGATTGGCCTCATGGTGGCGCTATAATATGAAAAAAACATAAAACAGGCTATAACCACCTGACCGTTAGTCCGATTGACTTGAAAATTGGTATGCAGTGTCTTGGTCCAAGGTGCCATGTATGTCTATGAGGACATTGGTTTATCTCAAAAAACATGGCCGCTATCGGCCAATGAAGTTTGAGCACCTATTAGACAAGGTTAACGGAGGCCGATCGGAACAAAACTCAGTGGGCATGTTCGGCTCAAGCCCCTAGAGGTCTGTAAGAATTTTGAAAGAAATCGGCCACTAGTTGGCGCTAACGAGTTTTATGGCTCTGTAATCACGTGGTGTTACACTTATCGTCACAAAATGCATATCATATGATAGATCTGCTCATGCTGAACAACTTTGCCTCTAGAACCATTTCTGTCAATCAAACAGTTCATTAAATATTCATGAATATGTTAAAAACCTACTTTTGCGAACTAGTCCTAGGTTTTTTGCCCGATCGGAACCAGACCAGTCTAGGACAATTCTCTGGACTCGCTAGATCAATAATTATCAAAAAAAAGTTGTACTTTTGCATTTGGATGGCTGTAATAGGGTAATTTATAAAATGGGCGTGTCAAAATACATTAAAAAGCCTATAAATCCTAAATAAAAACTCAGAACTTCACAAAAATTGGTCAGCATATGTGACATAACATCATTAACAAGCATGAAAAATTCTATGGAGATCGGACGATAGGTGGCGCTATAACTGTTAAAAAGCTTTAAAATCATATATTTCCTATGGTAAACTGCCTGTATTGGCTGTAAATGGTCTTTTCCATCTCTGATCATATAATTTTCATATCATAATGTTAAAAAACTAGTGCAATACAATTCTCTGGACTCACTAGATCAATAATTGTCAGAAAGTTGAACTACTTCATTTGGATAGCTATAATAGGTTCACTTCAAAATCTGGCCTTTACCAAGTGTCCCCGAAAGCCTATATCTCTTTAATCAATGCTCAGACCTTCTTAAAAACAAGTCAGAACGTGTGAAATATCACCCTGAACAAGCATGAAAATTTTCAGACAGATCGGACAAAATTTGCCTCTATAACAGTTAAAAAGGTGAAAATGATATGAATTAATGGCATGTTAAGCCAATAAGTGGTATTTTACTGCCCCCTGCTGTTTAAAATAGTCATTTTCTCATATTGGTATTGGTATCAGCCATGGTAAATCATGATAAATGATGTGTGTGTGTGTGTGTGTGTGTGTGTGTGTGTGTGTGTGTGTGTGTGTGTGTGTGTGTGTGTGTGTGTGTGTGTGTGTGTGTGTGTGTGTGTGTGTGTGTGTGTGTGTGTGTAGCATTATTGTGTGTAGCATATGTAGCAAGTATGCATTATTGAGTTAACATGGAAACACTGGTTTGCTTTAGTGCAGAAAACTGGTCAAAATCATGAGGTTTAAAGTGAAAGTGAGCCAATAAGTGGTCTTCTACTGCCCTCTGCTGGCCATTCTACTTATTAATAAATTTTTTCCACATGTGCTTGCATTTATACTTGAATACACACTAAAAATCACTTATATAGCAATAACTATTATAACATAATCATATTTTGTCAGTGTTAATCACTTTATTTGCACTGACACTTCAAATAATTGCTAGTAATGTGGTAAATCATGGTAAATCATGGTTAACTATGCTGTGTGTGTGTGTGTGTGTGTGTGTGTGTGTGTGTGTGTGTGTGTGTGTGTGTGTGTAAGCATGCATTGAGTTAACATGGATAAACTGGTTTGCTTTAGTGCAGAAAACTGGTTTAAAGTGAAAGTGAGCCAATAAGTGGTCTTCTACTGCCCTCTGCTGGCCATTCTACTTATTAATGAAATATTTCAACATGTGCTTGCATTTATACTTGAATACACACTAAAAAAAATCACTTATATAGCAATAACTATTATAACACAATCATATTTTGTCAGTGTTAACCACTTTATTTGCACTGACACTTCAAATAATTGCTAGTAATGTGATAAATCAGGCTAGAAACATGGTAAATCAAAGTAAATAATACTAGATTGTCGTTTATCTCCTGGTAAATAATACTAGAACGTGGTATATCATGGTAAATCATGGTTAACTATGCTGTGTGTGTATGTGTGTGTGTGTGTGTGTGTGTGTGTGTGTGTGTGTGTGTTTGTGTGTGTGTGTGTGTGTGTGTGTGTGTGTGTGTAAGCATGCATTGAGTTAACATGGAAAAACTGGTTTGCTTTAGTGCAGAAAACTGGTTTAAAGTGAAAGTGAGCCAATAAGTGGTCTTCTACTGCCCTCTGCTGGCCATTCTACTTAATAATGAAATATTTTACATGTGCTTTTGCATTCATACTTGGACACACACTAAAAATCACGTATATAACTAACTATTATAACACAATATTTTGTCAGTGTTCATCACCTCATTTGCACTGACACTTCACATATTTGCTAGTAATGTGGTTAATCATGCTAGAAACATTGTAAATCATAGTAAATAATACTGAAATGAGGTGTATCAAGGTAAATCATGCTAGAATCCTAATAAATCATTCTGGAACATGGTATATGATAGTAAATCATGCTAGAATCATATTAAATAATTCTAGAATGTGGCAAATCGTTGTGGGAGGAGCCTATTTTACTCAAATGGCTATAACTCAAGAAGTAAATGAGATATCTTCACCAAACTCAGTACACATGTGTATGGGTTCAATTTGAGGTCACAGTAAACAATTTTATGGAGATCGGACCATAGGTGGCGCTATAACTGTTAAAAAGCTTTAAAACCATATATATCCCATGGCAAATTGCCTGTATTGGCTGTAAATGGTATTTTCCATCTATTATGTCAGTGGTTACATGCTTGCTAAATAAATCTTAATAACTTTTGATGCTTTTGTGCTTAAATGCCTTAAAGGCCTTAACTGCTTGAACCCCGATAAATGCTGCTTGCAGCTTTAATTAGGGGTTCAAGCACGAAGTGCTGAAACCCTATTGTAATTGTACTGATTTTTAGGGGTTCAAGCATGAAATGCTGAAACCCTATTGTAATTGTAAGGATTTGTAAAACGCATCGTGCAGGACAAACCGTAAGGCCTAGAGACTTGAAACCTGGCCAGATGGTAGGCCTCAATTTGGGGACAACCTATCAGAGTATGACCCCGATTGGCCCATAGGTGGCGCTACAGCAACCAAAAGTTCAAAATCGCTCATAACTCTTAGACCGTTTGTCCCAGGATCAAGTGTCTTATATCGTTGGAATCCTTGGCTCAAGGCGGACAAAATGGCTATCTCCGATTTGGATATAGGCAGGGAATATTTTCTGCTATGTCGAATTTTGTCCAAAACCTACTTTTGCGAACTAGTCCCTGGTTTTTCGCCCGATCGGAACCAAACCAGTCTAGGACAATTCTCCGGACTCTCTAGATCAATAATTATCGAAAAAAAGTTGAACTTTGGCATGTGGGTGGCTGTAACAGGGTCATTTAGGAAAGGGGCGTGGCAAAATACACTCAAAAGCCTATAAATCCCAAAGGAAAACTCAGAACTTCACAAAAATTGATGAGCATATGTGTCAGAACATGGTGAGGAAGCATGCAGAGTTTCATGGAGATCGGACCATAGGTGGCGCTATAACTGGCAAAAAGCCTTCATTCTTATTAGGGGTTCAAGCATGAAATGCTGAAACCCTATTGTAATTGTAAGGATTTGTAAAACGCATCGTGCAGGACAAACCGTAAGGCCTAGAGACTTGAAACCTGGCCAGATGGTAGGCCTCAATTTGGGGAAAACCTATCAGAGTATGACCCCGATTGGCCCATAGGTGGCGCTACAGCAACCAAAAGTTCAAAATCGCTCATAACTCTTAGACCGTTTGTCCCAGGATCAAGTGTCTTATATCGTTGGAATCCTTGGCTCAAGGCGGACAAAATGGCTATCTCCGATTTGGATGTAGGCAGGGAATATTTTCTGCTATGTCGAATTTTGTCCAAAACCTACTTTTGCGAACTAGTCCCTGGTTTTTCTATAACAGTTAAAAAGGTGAAAATGATATGAATATAATGACATATTAAGCCAAGAAGTGGTATTTTACTGCCCCCTGCTGTTTAAAATAGTCATGTTGTCATATTGTTCTATAATTTATATTTAGACTTTATAAAATCACTATTTTAACATTTACAATTACATTTAGTCAAAAATCCATCTGTTAAATTATTAGTATTGACAGTTTGATCACATCATATATTTCAAATGTCTGTATCTACAATATAATGTGTGTGTGTAGTCTTAGGTTTCTGAATAAATTCTGAATGATCTGATTAATAGCTTACAAAGACTTTGTGAAATGTTTATAGACCATTCAAATATATTTTCATAATGACATATCCCAATAGCATTGAAAAAACAACATTTGTCTTGTGTGTGTGTGTGTGTGTGTGTGTGTGTGTGTGTGTGTGTGTGTGTGTGTGTGTGTGTGTGTGTTAACATGCATCATGGATTTAAAATGGAAAAACTGGTTTGCTTTAGTGCAGAAAAATGGTGAAAATCAAGAAGTTTAAAGTGAAAGTGAGCCAATATGTGGTCTTCTACTGCCCTCTGCTGGCCATTCTACTTATTAATGTCTACCCACATATGCTTTTGCATTCATTAGACACTAAAAATCACTTATATAACAATAAAACACTAAAAAATCACTTATATAACAATTACTATTGTAGCACAATCATATTTTGTCAGAGTTTATCACTTCATTTTTACTGATACTTCACATAATTGCTAGCAATGTGGTAAATCATGGTTAAATCACACTAAAAACATGGTAAATCAATAAATGATACTAGAATGTGGTGTATCAAGGTAAATCATACTACAATCCTGGTACATCATTCTAGAACATAGTATATCATGGTACATCATGCTAGAACATGGTAAATCATGGTAAACTATGCTAGAACAGGGTAAATCATGGTAAGCCATGATAAATCATAATAAACTATGGTAAATCATGTTAGAATGTGGTATATCATGGTAAATCATGCTAGAACATGGTAAATCATGGTAAACTATGCTAGAACAGGGTAAATCATGGTAAACTATGATAAATCATAATAAACTATGGTAATCCATGCTAGAATCCCAGTAAACAATGGTAAATCATACTAGAATGTAGTATATCATGGTAAATGATGCTAGAATATGGCAAATCATGCTAGAATCATAGTAAATAATACTAGAATGTGCTAAATTGTTGTGGGAGGAGCCTATTTTACTAAAATGGCTATAACTCAATAAGTAAATGAGATATCTTCACCAAACTCAGTACACATGTGTATGGGTTCAATTTGAGGTCACAGTAAACAATTTTATGGAGATCAGACCATAGGTGGCACTATAACTGTTAAAAAGCTTTAAAACCATATATATCCCATGGTAAATTGCCTGTATTGGCTGTAAATGGTCTTTTCCATCTATTATGTCAGTGGTTACATGCTTGCTAAATAAATCTTAATAACTTTTGATGCTTTTGTGCTTAAATGCCTTAAAGGCCTTAACTGCTTGAACCCCGATAAATGCTGCTTGCAGCTTTAATTATTATTATTATTATTATTATTATTATTTTCCCCTAAAACGCATCGTGCAGACCAAACCGTAAGAGCAGGAACCTTGAAACTTGGCCAAATGGTAGTCCTCAATTTGGGGAGAACCTATCAAAGTATGACCCCGATTGGCCCATAGGTGGCGCTATAGCAACCAAAAGCGCGAAACTGCTCATAACTACTAGACCGTATGACGTAGACTCAAGTGTGTTATATCATTGGAAAGCTGGACGCCTGACGAACAAAACGTATATCTCCGATTTCATTTCCGCCATGATAGATTTTCCGCCATTTTGAATTTTGTCAAAAACATACTTTTGCGAACTAGTCCTAGGTTTTTCACCCGATCGGAACCAAACCAGTGCAGAAATGTTCTCTAGAGTCTGATTATCAAAAACTATCGAAAAAAAGTTGAAATTTCGACTCACGGACGGTAAGGGGCGCCAAAACGTACGTTGTGGGAAGGGCCTATTTTACTAAAATGGCTATAACTCCAGAAGTAAATGAGGTATCTTCACCAAACTTGGTACACATGTGTAAGAGGTCAATCTGAGGTCACAGTAAAAAAACCGCGGCAATTGGCCACATGGTGGCGCTATAACATGAAAAAAACATAAAACAGGCTATAACCACCTGACCATTAGTCCGATTGACTTGAAAATTGGCATGCAGTGTCTTGGTCCAAGGTGCCATGTATGTGTATGAGGACATTGGCGTATCTCGAAAAACATGGCCGCCATCGGCCAATGAAGTTTGAGCACCTATTAGACAAGGTTAACGGAGGCCGATCGGAACGAAACTCGATGGGCATGTTCAACTCAAGGCCATAGAGGTCTGTAACAATTTTGAAAGAAATCGGCCACTAGTTGGTGCTAACGAGTTTTACAGCTCTGTAATCACGTGGTGTTACAAATATCCACACAATATGAATATCATTTGATAGATCTCCTCATCCTGAACAACTTTGCCTCAAGGACCATTGCTGTCAATCAAACCGTTCATTAAATATTCGCAAACATGTTAAAAACCTACTTTTGCGAACTAGTCCTAGGTTTTTCGCACGATTGGAACCAGACCAGTCTAGGACAATTCTCTGGACTCTCTAGATCAAAAACTATCAAAAAAAAGTTGAACTTTTGCATTTGGATGGCTGTAATAGGGTCATTTATAAAATGGGCGTGGCAAAATACACTAAAAAGACTATAAATCCTAAATGAAAACTCAGAACTTCACAAAAATTGGTGAGCATATGTGACATAACATCATTAACAAGCATGGCAAATTTTATGGAGATCGGACAATAGTTGGCGCTATAACTGTTAAAAGGCTTTAAAACCATATATTTCCTATGGTAAACTGCCTGTATTGGCTATAAATGGTCTTTTCCATCTCTGATCATATAATTTTCATATCATAATGTTAAAAACTAGTGCAATACAATTCTCTGGACTCACTAGAACAATAATTGTCAGAAAAAGTTGAACTACTTCATTTGGAAAGCTATATTAGGTTCACTTCAAAATGTGGCCTTTACCAAGTGTCCCCGAAAGCCTATATCTCTTTAATGAATGTTCAAACCTTCTTAAAAACAAGTCAGAACATGTGAAATATCACTCTGAACATGCATGAAAATTTTCAGACAGATTAGACAAAATTTGCCTCTATAACAGTTAAAAAGGTGAAAATGATATGGATATAATGGCATATTAAGCCAATAAGTGGTATTTTACTGCCCCCTGCTGTTTAAAATAGTCATTTTGTCATATTGTTCTATAATTTATATTTAGACTTTATAAAATCCCTTTTTTAACATTTACAATTACATTGAAAAAACAACAACATTTGTCTTTGTGTGTGTGTGTGTGTGTGTGTGTAAGCATGCATTATTGAGTTAACATGGAAAAACTGGTTTGATTTAGTGCAGAAAACTGGTAAAAATAATGAAATTTAAAGTGAAACTGAGCCAATAAGTGGTCTTCTAGTGCCCTCTGCTGGCCATTCTATTTATGAAGTATTTTCACATGTGCTTTGTGCAAATCACTTATATAACAATAACTATTATAACAAAATCATATTTTGTCAGTGTTTATCACTTCATTTGCACTGACACTTCACATAATTGCTAGTAATGTGGTAAATCATGGTAAATCACGCTAGAACCATGGTAAATCATAATAAATAATACTAGAATGTGGTGTATCAAGGTAAATCATGCTAGAATTTTGGTAAATCATTCTAGAACATGATATATCATGGTAAATCATGCTAGACCATGTTAAATCATGGTAAACCATGGTAAATCATGATAAACTATGGCAAATCATGCTAGAATGTGTTATATCATGGTAAATCATGCTAGAACATGGTAAATCAAGGTAAACTAAGATAAATTCATGGTAAACTATGCTAGAACAGGGTAAATCATGGTAAACCATGGTAAATCATGATAAACTATGGTAAATCATGCTAGAATGTGGCATATCATGGTAAATCATGCTAGAACATGGTAAATCAAGATAAACTGAGATAAATTCATGGTAAATCATGGTAAACCATGGTATATCATGATATACTATGGTAAATCATGCTAGAATGTGGTATATCATGGTAAATGATGCTAGAACATGGTCTTTTCCATCTATGATGTCAGTGGTTACATGCTTGCTAAATAAAACTTTATAACTTTTGATGCTTTTGTGCTTAAAGTCCTTAACGGCCTTAACTGCTTGAACCCCGATAAATGCTGCTTGCAGCTTTAATTATTATTATTATTATTATTATTATTATTTTCCCCTTAAACGCATCGTGCAGACCAAACCGTAAGAGCTGGAACCTTGAAACTTGGCCAAATGGTAGTCCTCAATTTGGGGAGAACCTATAAAAGTATGACCCCGATTGGCCCATAGGTGGCGCTATAGCAACCAAAAGCGCAAAACTGCTCATAACTACTAGACCGTATGTCGTAGACTCAAGTGTCTTATATCATTGGAAAGCTGGACGCCTGACGAACAAAACGTATATCTCCGATTTCATTTCCGCCATGATAGATTTTCCGCCATTTTGAATTTTGTCAAAAACCTACTTTTGCGAACTAGTCCTAGGTTTTTTGCCCGATCGGAACCAATCCAGTGCAGAAATGTTCTCTTGAGTCTGAATATCAAAAACTATCGAAAAAAAGTTGAAATTTCGATTCACGGACGCT
Organism: Scardinius erythrophthalmus; assembly: GCF_964197995.2. Classification (NCBI taxonomy): domain Eukaryota; kingdom Metazoa; phylum Chordata; class Actinopteri; order Cypriniformes; family Leuciscidae; genus Scardinius; species Scardinius erythrophthalmus. The sequence continues at coordinate 555,261 of NW_028296533.1, read as the reverse complement.
AAGGGGCGCCAAAACGTACGTCGTGGGCAGGGCCTATTTTACTAAAATGGCTATAACTCCAGAAGTAAATGAGGTATCTTCACCAAACTTGGTACACATGTGTAAGAGGTCAATCTGAGGTCACAGTAAAAAAACCGCGGCGATTGGCCACATGGTGGCGCTATAACATGAAAAAAACATAAAACAGGCTATAACCACCTGACCGTTAGTCCGATTGACTTGAAAATTGGTATGCAGTGTCTTGGTCCAAGGTGCCATGTATGTGTATGAGGACATTGGCGTATCTCAAAAAACATGGCCGCCATCGGCCAATGAAATTTGAGCACCTATTAGACAAGGTTAACGGAGGCCGATCGGAACGAAACTCGATGGGCATGTTCGACTCAAGGCCCTAGAGGTCTGTAAGAATTTTGAAAGAAATCGGCCACTAGTTGGCGCTAACGAGTTTTATGGCTCTGTAATCACGTGGTGTTACAAATATCCACACAATATGCATATCATTTGATAGATCTCCTCATCCTGAACAACTTTGCCTCAAGAACCATTGCTGTCAATCAAACCGTTCATTAAATATTCGCAAACATGTTAAAAACCTACTTTTGCGAACTAGTCCTAGGTTTTTCGCCCGATCGGAACCAGACCAGTCTAGGACAATTCTCTGGACTCTCTAGATCAAAAACTATCAAAAAAAAGTTGAACTTTTGCATTTGGATGGCTCTAATAGGGTCATTTATAAAATGGGCGTGTCAAAATACATTAAAAAGCCTATAAATCCTAAATAAAAACTCAGAACTTCACAAAAAGTGGTCAGCATATGTGACATAACATCATTAACAAGCATGAAAAATTCTATGGAGATCGGACGATAGGTGGCGCTATAACTGTTAAAAAGCTTTAAAATCATATATTTCCTATGGTAAACTGCCTGTATTGGCTGTAAATGGTCTTTTCCATCTCTGATCATATAATTTTCATATCATAATGTTCAAAACTAGTGCAATACAATTCTCTGGACTCACTAGATCAATAATTGTCAGAAAAAGTTGAACTACTTCATTTGGATAGCTATAATAGGTTCACTTCAAAATCTGGCCTTTACCAAGTGTCCCCGAAAGCCTATATCTCTTTAATCAATGCTCAGACCTTCTTAAAAACAAGTCAGAACGTGTGAAATATCACCCTGAACAAGCATGAAAATTTTCAGACAGATCGGACAAAATTTGCCTCTATAACAGTTAAAAAGGTGAAAATGATATGAATTAATGGCATGTTAAGCCAATAAGTGGTATTTTACTGCCCCCCGCTGTTTAAAATAGTCATTTTCTCATATTGGTATTGGTATCAGCCATGGTAAATCATGATAAATGATGGTGTGTGTGTGTGTGTGTGTGTGTGTGTGTGTGTGTGTGTGTGTGTGTGTGTGTGTGTGTGTGTGTGTGTGTGTGTGTGTGTGTGTGTGTGTGTGTGTGTGGTACAAATATAACAAAGGTTTTATTTTCCAACATGAAAACAAACATAACAGAGTGCTAGTGCACAAACAATAACCGACAATGATAATGGATGAGAGGGGAACTTAAATACACAGATCAAGACAAGGACAACAGGTGACGGTTATGATGATGAGGAGCAGGTGATGATGAGGAGGGTGATGAGGAGCAGGTGCAGGTGATGACGACAGATGGTGAATGTGATGAAGACAGAAGGTGAATGTGATGAAGGTGAATGTGACACCAATATCACTGAAACATTTGTGTGTGTGTGTGTGTGTGTGTGTGTGTGTGTGTGTGTGTAGCATTATTGTGTGTAGCATATGTAGCAAGTATGCATTATTGAGTTAACATGGAAACACTGGTTTGCTTTAGTGCAGAAAACTGGTCAAAATCATGAGGTTTAAAGTGAAAGTGAGCCAATAAGTGGTCTTCTACTGCCCTCTGCTGGCCATTCTACTTATTAATTAAATTTTTCCACATGTGCTTGCATTTATACTTGAATACACACTAAAAATCACTTATATAGCAATAACTATTATAACACAATCATATTTTGTCAGTGTTAATCACTTTATTTGCACTGACACTTCAAATAATTGCTAGTAATGTGGTAAATCATGGTTAACTATGCTGTGTGTGTGTGTGTGTGTGTGTGTGTGTGTGTGTGTGTGTGTGTGTGTGTGTAAGCATGCATTGAGTTAACATGGATAAACTGGTTTGCTTTAGTGCAGAAAACTGGTTTAAAGTGAAAGTGAGCCAATAAGTGGTCTTCTACTGCCCTCTGCAGGCCATTCTACTTATTAATGAAATATTTCAACATGTGCTTGCATTCATACTTGAATACACACTAAAAAAATCACTTATATAGCAATAACCATTATAACACAATCATATTTTGTCAGTGTTAATCACTTTATTTGCACTGACACTTCAAATAATTGCTAGTAATGTGATAAATCAGGCTAGAAACATGGTAAATCAAAGTAAATAATACTAGATTGTCGTTTATCTCCTGGTAAATAATACTAGAACGTGGTATATCATGGTAAATCATGGTTAACTATGCTGTGTGTGTGTGTGTGTGTGTGTGTGTGTGTGTGTGTGTGTGTGTGTGTGTGTGTGTGTGTGTAAGCATGCATTGAGTTAACATGGAAAAACTGGTTTGCTTTAGTGCAGAAAACTGGTTTAAAGTGAAAGTGAGCCAATAAGTGGTCTTCTAGTGCCCTCTGCTGGCCATTCTACTTAATAATGAAATATTTTACATGTGCTTTTGCATTCATACTTGGACACACACACAAAAATCACGTATATAACTAACTATTATAACACAATAATATTTTGTCAGTGTTCATCACCTCATTTGCACTGACACTTCACATAATTGCTAGTAATGTGGTTAATCATGCTAGAAACATTGTAAATCATAGTAAATAATACTGAAATGAGGTGTATCAAGGTAAATCATGCTAGAATCCTAATAAATCATTCTGGAACATGGTATATGATAGTAAATCATGCTAGAATCATATTAAATAATTCTAGAATGTGGCAAATCGTTGTGGGAGGAGCCTATTTTACTCAAATGGCTATAACTCAAGAAGTAAATGAGATATCTTCACCAAACTCAGTACACATGTGTATGGGTTCAATTTGAGGTCACAGTAAACAATTTTATGGAGATCGGACCATAGGTGGCGCTATAACTGTTAAAAAGCTTTAAAACCATATATATCCCATGGCAAATTGCCTGTATTGGCTGTAAATGGTCTTTTCCATCTATTATGTCAGTGGTTACATGCTTCCTAAATAAATCTTAATAACTTTTGATGCTTTTGTGCTTAAATGCCTTAAAGGCCTTAACTGCTTGAACCCCGATAAATGCTGCTTGCAGCTTTAATTAGGGGTTCAAGCACGAAGTGCTGAAACCCTATTGTAATTGTACTGATTTTTATTATTATTATTAGGGGTTCAAGCACGAAGTGCTGAAACCCTATTGTAATTGTGCTGATTTTTATTATTATTATTATTATTATTATTCTGCCGTAAAACGCATCGTGCAGCCCAAACCGTAAGGGCTAGAGCTTTGAAACTTTGCCATATGGTAGTACAAAAATCGAGGAGAGGTTATCAAATTATGACCCCGATTGGCCCATAGGTGGCGCTATAGCAACCAAAAGCGCGAAACTGCTCATAACTCCTAGACCGTAAGTCATAGACTCAAGTGTCTTATATCATTGGAAAGCTGGACGCCTGACGAACAAAACGTATATCTCCGATTTTATTTCCGCCATGATAGATTTTCCGCCATTTTGAATTTTGTTGAAAATCTACTTTTGCGAACTAGTCCCTGGTTTTTTGCCCGATCGGAACCAAACCAGTGCAGAATTGTTCTCTGGAGTCTGAATATCAATAATTATCAAAAAAAAGTTGAAATTTCGATTCACGGTCGCTAGGGGGTGCAAAATTAACGTTGTGGGAGGAGCCTATTTTACTAAAATGGCTATAACTCCAGAAGTAAAAGAGGTATTTTAACCAAACCTGGTACACATGTGTAAGACGTCAATATGAGGTCACGGTAAAAAAATCGCGGCGATTGGTCACATGGTGGCGCTATAACATGAAAAAAACATAAAACAGGCTATAACCACCTGACCGTTAGTCCGATTGACTTGAAAATTGGTATGCAGTGTCTTGGTCCAAGGTGCCATGTATGTCTATGAGGACATTGGTGTATCTCAAAAAACATGGCCGCCATCGGCCAATGAAGTTTGAGCACCTATTAGACAAGGTTAACGGAGGCCTATCGGAACGAAACTCGGTGGGCATGTTCGACTCATGGCCCTAGAGGTCTGTAAGAATTTTAAAAGAAATCGGCCACTAGTTGGCGCTAACGAGTTTTATGGCTCTGTAATCACGTGGTGTTACACTTATTGTCACAAAATGCATACCATTTGATAGATCTCCTCTTGTTGAACAACTTTGCCTCAAGAACCATTGCTGTCAATCAAACCGTTCATTAAATATTCGTAATTATGTTAAAAACCTACTTTTGCGAACTAGTCCTAGGTTTTTCGCCCGATCAGAACCAAACGAGTCTAGGACAATTCTATGGACTCTCAAGATCAATAATTATCAAAAAAAAGTTGAACTTTTGCATTTTTCGCATGGGTATATTGGGTCATAAAGAAAATGGGCGTGGCAAAATGCACTCAAAAGCCTATAAATCCTAAACAAAAACTCAGAACTTCACGAAAATTGGTGAGCTTATGTGCCATAACATCATTAACAAGCATGCAAAATTTCATGGAGATCGGACTATAGATGGTGCTATAACTGTTAAAAAGCTTTAAAAAACACATATTTCCTATGGTAAATTGCCTGTATTGGCTGTAAATGGACTTTTCCATCTATTATTTCAGTGGTTAAAAGCTTTCTAAATAAATCTTAATGTCTTAAATGCTTATGTGCCTAAAGGCCTTAAATGCTTGAACCCCGATAAATGCTGCTTGCAGCTTTAATTATTATTATTATTCTGCCGTAAAACGCATCGTGCAGCCCAAACCGTAAGGGCTAGAGCATTGAAACTTTGCCAGATGGTAGTACAAAAATCGAGGAGAGGTTCAGAGATTATGACCCCGATTGGCCCATAGGTGGCGCTATAGCAACCAAAAGCGTGAAACTGCTCATAACTCCTAGACCGTATGTCGCAGACTCAAGTGTCTTATATCATTGGAAAGCTGGACGCCTGACGAACAAAACGTATATCTCCGATTTGATTTCCGTCATGATAGATTTTCCGCCATTTTGAATTTTGTCGAAAATCTACTTTTGCGAACTAGTCCCTGGTTTTTTGCCCGATCGGAGCCAAACCAGTGCAGAAATGTTCTCTGGAGTCTGAAGATCAATAATTATCGAAAAAATGTTGAAATTTCGATTCATGGACGCTAGGGGGCGCAAAATAATCGTTGTGGGAGGAGCCTATTTTACTAAAATGGCTATAACTTAAAAAGTAAATAAGATAGCTTCACCAAACTCGGTACACATGTGTATGGGTTCATTCTGGGGTCACAGTAAAAAAATCGCGACGATTGAACACTAGGTGGCGCTATAACATGAAAAAAACATGAGAAGGGCTATAACCACCTGACCGTTAGTCCGATTGACTTGAAAATTGGTATGCAGTGTCTTGGTCCAAGGTGCCATGTATGTCTATGAGGACATTGGCGTATCTCAAAAAACATGGCCGCCATTGGCCAATGAAGTTGAGCACCTATTAGACAAGGTTAACGGAGGCCGATCGGAACGAAACTCGATGGGCATGTTCGACTCATGGCCCTAGAGGTCTGTAAGAATTTTGAAAGAAATCGGCCACTAGTTGGCGCTAACGAGTTTTATGGCTCTGTAATCACGTGGTGTTACACTTATCGTCACAAAAAGCATATCATTTGATATATCTGCTCATGCTGAACAACTTTGCCTCAAGAACCATTTCTGTCAATCAAACCGTTCATTAAATATTCATGAATATGTCTAAAACCTACTTTTGCGAACTAGTCCTAGGTTTTTTGCCCGATCGGAACCAGACCAGTCTAGGACAATTCTCTGGACTCTCTAGATCAATAATTATCAAAAAAAAGTTGTACTTTTGCATTTGGATGGCTGTAATAGGGTAATTTATAAAATGGGCGTGTCAAAATACATTAAAAAGCCTATAAATCCTAAATAAAAACTCAGAACTTCACAAAAATTGGTCAGCATATGTGACATAACATCATTAACAAGCATGAAAAATTCTATGGAGATCGGACGATAGGTGGCGCTATAACTGTTAAAAAGCTTTAAAATCATATATTTCCTATGGTAAACTGCCTGTATTGGCTGTAAATGGTCTTTTCCATCTCTGATCATATAATTTTCATATCATAATGTTAAAAAACTAGTGCAATACAATTCTCTGGACTCACTAGATCAATAATTGTCAGAAAGTTGAACTACTTCATTTGGATAGCTATAATAGGTTCACTTCAAAATCTGGCCTTTACCAAGTGTCCCCGAAAGCCTATATCTCTTTAATCAATGCTCAGACCTTCTTAAAAACAAGTCAGAACGTGTGAAATATCACCCTGAACAAGCATGAAAATTTTCAGACAGATCGGACAAAATTTGCCTCTATAACAGTTAAAAAGGTGAAAATGATATGAATTAATGGCATGTTAAGCCAATAAGTGGTATTTTACTGCCCCCTGCTGTTTAAAATAGTCATTTTCTCATATTGGTATTGGTATCAGCCATGGTAAATCATGATAAATGATGGTGTGTGTGTGTGTGTGTGTGTGTGTGTGTGTGTGTGTGTGTGTGTGTGTGGTACAAATATAACAAAGGTTTTATTTTCCAACATGAAAACAAACATAACAGAGTGCTAGTGCACAAACAATAACCGACAATGATAATGGATGAGAGGGGAACTTAAATACACAGATCAAGACAAGGACAACAGGTGACGGTTATGATGATGAGGAGCAGGTGATGATGAGGAGGGTGATGAGGAGCAGGTGCAGGTGATGACGACAGATGGTGAATGTGATGAAGACAGAAGGTGAATGTGATGAAGGTGAATGTGACACCAATATCACTGAAACATTTGTGTGTGTGTGTGTGTGTGTGTGTGTGTGTGTGTGTGTGTGTGTGTGTGTGTGTGTGTGTGTGTGTGTGTGTGTGTGTGTGTAGCATTATTGTGTGTAGCATATGTAGCAAGTATGCATTATTGAGTTAACATGGAAACACTGGTTTGCTTTAGTGCAGAAAACTGGTCAAAATCATGAGGTTTAAAGTGAGCCAATAAGTGGTCTTCTACTGCCCTCTGCTGGCCATTCTACTTATTAATTAAATTTTTCCACATGTGCTTGCATTTATACTTGAATACACACTAAAAATCACTTATATAGCAATAACTATTATAACACAATCATATTTTGTCAGTGTTAATCACTTTATTTGCACTGACACTTCAAATAATTGCTAGTAATGTGGTAAATCATGGTAAATCATGGTTAACTATGCTGTGTGTGTGTGTGTGTGTGTGTGTGTGTGTGTGTGTGTGTGTGTGTGTGTGTGTGTGTGTGTGTGTGTGTGTGTGTGTGTGTGTGTGTGTGTGTAAGCATGCATTGAGTTAACATGGATAAACTGGTTTGCTTTAGTGCAGAAAACTGGTTTAAAGTGAAAGTGAGCCAATAAGTGGTCTTCTACTGCCCTCTGCTGGCCATTCTACTTATTAATGAAATATTTCAACATGTGCTTGCATTCATACTTGAATACACACTAAAAAAAATCAATTATATAGCAATAACTATTATAACACAATCATATTTTGTCAGTGTTAATCACTTTATTTGCACTGACACTTCAAATAATTGCTAGTAATGTGATAAATCAGGCTAGAAACATGGTAAATCAAAGTAAATAATACTAGATTGTCGTTTATCTCCTGGTAAATAATACTACAACGTGGTATATCATGGTAAATCATGGTTAACTATGCTGTGTGTGTATGTGTGTGTGTGTGTGTGTATGTGTGTGTGTGTGTGTGTGTGTGTGTGTGTGTGTGTGTGTGTGTGTGTGTGTGTGTGTGTGTGTGTAAGCATGCATTGAGTTAACATGGAAAAACTGGTTTGCTTTAGTGCAGAAAACTGGTTTAAAGTGAAAGTGAGCCAATAAGTGGTCTTCTAGTGCCCTCTGCTGGCCATTCTACTTAATAATGAAATATTTTACATGTGCTTTTGCATTCATACTTGGACACACACTAAAAATCACGTATATAACTAACTATTATAACACAATAATATTTTGTCAGTGTTCATCACCTCATTTGCACTGACACTTCACATAATTGCTAGTAATGTGGTTAATCATGCTAGAAACATTGTAAATCATAGTAAATAATACTGAAATGAGGTGTATCAAGGTAAATCATGCTAGAATCCTAATAAATCATTCTGGAACATGGTATATGATAGTAAATCATGCTAGAATCATATTAAATAATTCTAGAATGTGGCAAATCGTCGTGGGAGGTGCCTATTTTACTCAAATGGCTATAACTCAAGAAGTAAATGAGATATCTTCACCAAACTCAGTACACATGTGTATGGGTTCAATTTGAGGTCACAGTAAACAATTTTATGGAGATCGGAGCATAGGTGGCGCTATAACTGTTAAAAAGCTTTAAAACCATATATATCCCATGGCAAATTGCCTGTATTGGCTGTAAATGGTCTTTTCCATCTATTATGTCAGTGGTTACATGCTTGCTAAATAAATCTTAATAACTTTTGATGCTTTTGTGCTTAAATGCCTTAAAGGCCTTAACTGCTTGAACCCCGATAAATGCTGCTTGCAGCTTTAATTAGGGGTTCAAGCACGAAGTGCTGAAACCCTATTGTAATTGTGCTGATTTTTATTATTATTATTATTATTATTATTCTGCCGTAAAACGCATCGTGCAGCCCAAACCGTAAGAGCTGGAACTTTGAAACTTTGACAGATGGTAGTACAAAAATCGAGGAAAGGTTCAGAGATTATGACCCCGATTGGCCCATAGGTGGCGCTATAACAACCAAAAGCGCGAACCTGCTCATAACTCCTAGACCGTATGTCGTAGACTCAAGTGTCTTATATCATTGGAAAGCTGGACGCCTGACGAACAAAACGTATATCTCCGATTTCATTTCCGCCATGATAGATTTTCCGCCATTTTGAATTTTGTCAAAAATCTACTTTTGCGAACTAGTCCCTGGTTTTTTGCCCGATTGGAACCAAACTAGTGCAGAAATGTTCTCTGGAGACTGAATATCAATAATTATCGAAAAAAAGTGGAAATTTCGATTCACGGTCGCTAAGGGGCGCCAAAACGTACGTTGTGGGAGGGGCCTATTTTACTAAAATGGCTATAACTCCCGATGTAAATGAGGTATCTTCACCAAACTTGGTACACATGTGTATGAGCTTACTCTGGGGTCACAGTAAAAAAATCGCGACGATTGGCCTCATGGTGGCGCTATAAAATGAAAAAAACATAAAACAGGCTATAACCACCTGACCGTTAGTTCGATTGACTTGAAAATTGGTATGCAGTGTCTTGGTCCAAGGTGCCATGTATGTGTATGAGGACATTGGCGTATCTCAAAAAACATGGCCGCCATTGGCCAACGAAGTTTGAGCACCTATTAGACAAGGTTAACGGAGGCCGATCGGAACGAAACTCAATGGGCATGTTCGGCTCATGGCCCTAAAGGTCTGTAAGAATTTTGAAAGAAATCGGCCACTAGTTGGCGCTAACGAGTTTTACGGCTCTGTAATCACGTGGTGTTACAAATATCCACACAATATGCATATCATTTGATAGATCTCCTCATCCTGAACAACTTTGCCTCAAGAACCATTGCTGTCAATCAAACTGTTCATTAATTATTCATTAATATGTTAAAAACCTACTTTTGCGAACTAGTCCTAGGTTTTTTGCCCGATCGGAACCAGACCAGTCTAGGACAATTCTCTGGACTCTCTAGATCAATAATTATCAAAAAAAAGTTGAACTTTTGCATTTGGATGGCTGTAATAGGGTAATTTATAAAATGGGCGTGTCAAAATACATTAAAAAGCCTATAAATCCTAAATAAAAACTCAGAACTTCACAAAAATTGGTAAGCATATGTGACATAACATCATTAACAAGCATGAAAAATTCTATGGAGATCGGACGATAGGTGGCGCTATAACTGTTAAAAAGCTTTAAAATCATATATTTCCTATGGTAAACTGCCTGTATTGGCTGTAAATGGTCTTTTCCATCTCTGATCATATAATTTTCATATCATAATGTTCAAAACTAGTGCAATACAATTCTCTGGACTCACTAGATCAATAATTGTCAGAAAAAGTTGAACTACTTCATTTGGATAGCTATAATAGGTTCACTTCAAAATCTGGCCTTTACCAAGTGTCCCCGAAAGCCTATATCTCTTTAATCAATGCTCAGACCTTCTTAAAAACAAGTCAGAACGTGTGAAATATCACCCTGAACAAGCATGAAAATTTTCAGACAGATCGGACAAAATTTGCCTCTATAACAGTTAAAAAGGTGAAAATGATATGAATTAATGGCATGTTAAGCCAATAAGTGGTATTTTACTGCCCCCTGCTGTTTAAAATAGTCATTTTCTCATATTGGTATTGGTATCAGCCATGGTAAATCATGATAAATGATGGTGTGTGTGTGTGTGTGTGTGTGTGTGTGTGTGTGTGTGTGTGTGTGTGTGTGTGTGTGTGTGTGTGTGTGTGTGTGTGTGTGTGGTACAAATATAACAAAGGTTTTATTTTCCAACATGAAAACAAACATAACAGAGTGCTAGTGCACAAACAATAACCGACAATGATAATGGATGAGAGGGGAACTTAAATACACAGATCAAGACAAGGACAACAGGTGACGGTTATGATGATGAGGAGCAGGTGATGACGAGGAGGGTGATGAGGAGCAGGTGCAGGTGATGACGACAGATGGTGAATGTGATGAAGACAAAAGGTGAATGTGATGAAGGTGAATGTGACACCAATATCACTGAAACATTTGTGTGTGTGTGTGTGTGTGTGTGTGTGTGTGTGTGTAGCATTATTGTGTGTAGCATATGTAGCAAGTATGCATTATTGAGTTAACATGGAAACACTGGTTTGCTTTAGTGCAGAAAACTGGTCAAAATCATGAGGTTTAAAGTGAAAGTGAGCCAATAAGTGGTCTTCTACTGCCCTCTGCTGGCCATTCTACTTATTAATTAAATTTTTCCACATGTGCTTGCATTTATACTTGAATACACACTAAAAATCACTTATATAGCAATAACTATTATAACAATCATATTTTGTCAGTGTTAATCACTTTATTTGCACTGACACTTCAAATAATTGCTAGTAATGTGGTAAATCATGGTAAATCATGGTTAACTATGCTGTGTGTGTGTGTGTGTGTGTGTGTAAGCATGCATTGAGTTAACATGGATAAACTGGTTTGCTTTAGTGCAGAAAACTGGTTTAAAGTGAAAGTGAGCCAATAAGTGGTCTTCTACTGCCCTCTGCTGGCCATTCTACTTATTAATGAAATATTTCAACATGTGCTTGCATTCATACTTGAATACACACTAAAAAAATCACTTATATAGCAATAACTATTATAACACAATCATATTTTGTCAGTGTTAACCACTTTATTTGCACTGACACTTCAAATAATTGCTAGTAATGTGATAAATCAGGCTAGAAACATGGTAAATCAAAGTAAATAATCCTAGATTGTCGTTTATCTCCTGGTAAATAATACTAGAACGTGGTATATCATGGTAAATCATGGTTAACTATGCTGTGTGTGTATGTGTGTGTGTGTGTGTGTGTGTGTGTGTGTGTGTGTGTGTGTGTGTGTGTGTGTGTTTGTGTGTGTGTGTGTGTGTGTGTGTGTGTGTGTGTGTGTGTGTGTGTGTGTGTGTGTGTGTGTGTAAGCATGCATTGAGTTAACATGGAAAAACTGGTTTGCTTTAGTGCAGAAAACTGGTTTAAAGTGAAAGTGAGCCAATAAGTGGTCTTCTACTGCCCTCTGCTGGCCAGTCTACTTAATAATGAAATATTTTACATGTGCTTTTGCATTCATACTTGGGCACACACTAAAAATCACGTATATAACTAACTATTATAACACAATAATATTTTGTCAGTGTTCATCACCTCATTTGCACTGACACTTCACATATTTGCTAGTAATGTGGTTAATCATGCTAGAAACATTGTAAATCATAGTAAATAATACTGAAATGAGGTGTATCAAGGTAAATCATGCTAGAATCCTAATAAATCATTCTGGAACATGGTATATGATAGTAAATCATGCTAGAATCATATTAAATAATTCTAGAATGTGGCAAATCGTTGTGGGAGGAGCCTATTTTACTCAAATGGCTATAACTCAAGAAGTAAATGAGATATCTTCACCAAACTCAGTACACATGTGTATGGGTTCAATTTGAGGTCACAGTAAACAATTCTATGGAGATCGGAGCATAGGTGGCGCTATAACTGTTAAAAAGCTTTAAAACCATATATATCCCATGGCAAATTGCCTGTATTGGCTGTAAATGGTCTTTTCCATCTATTATGTCAGTGGTTACATGCTTGCTAAATAAATCTTAATAACTTTTGATGCTTTTGTGCTTAAATGCCTTAAAGGCCTTAACTGCTTGAACCCCGATAAATGCTGCTTGCAGCTTTAATTATTATTATTATTCTGCCGTAAAACGCATCGTGCAGCCCAAACCGTAAGAGCTGGAACCTTGAAACTTTGCCAGATGGTAGTACAAAAATCGAGGAGAGGTTCAGAGAATATGACCCCAATTGGCCCATAGGTGGCGCTATAGCAACCAAAAGCGCGAAACTGCTCATAACTCCTAGACCGTATGACGTAGACTCAAGTGTCTTATATCACTGGAAAGCTGGAGACCTGATGGTCAAAACGTATATCTCCGATTTCATTTCCTGTATGCAAATTGACCGCCATTTTGAATTTGGTTAAAAACCGACTTTTGCGAACTAGTCCTAGGTTTTTTGTCCAATTGGATCCAAACCAGTGCAGAAATGTTCTCTGGAGTCTGACTATCAATAATTATCGAAAAAAAGTCGAAATTTCGATTCCTGATCGCCAGGGGGTGATAAATTAATGTTGTGGGAGGAGCCTATTTTACTAAAATGGCTATAACTCGAGAAGGAAATTAGATATCTTCACCAAACTTGGTGCACATGTGTATGAGTTCAATCTGGGGTCACAGTAAAAAAATCGCGACGATTGATCACTAGGTGGCGCTATAACATGAAAAAAACATGAAAACGGCTATGACCACGTGACCGTTAGTCCGATTGACTTGAAAATTGGTATGCAGTGTCTTGGTCCAAGGTGCCATGTATGTCTATGAGGACATTGGCGTATCTCGAAAAACATGGCCGCCATCGACCAATGAAATTTGAGCACCTATTAGACAAGGTTAACGGAGGCCGATCGGAACGAAACTCGATGGGCATGTTCGACTCATGGCCCTAGAGGTCTGTAAGAGTTTTGAAAGAAATCGGCCACTAGTTGGCGCTAACGAGTTTTATGGCTCTGTAATCACGTGGTGTTACACTTATCGTCACAAAATGCATATCATCTGATAGATCTGCTCATGCTGAACAACTTTGCCTCAAGAACTAATGCTGTCAATTAAACTGGTTATTAAATATTCGTAATTATGTTATAAACCTACTTTTGCAAACTAGTCCTAGGTTTTTCGCCCGATCGAAACCAGACCAGTCTAGGACAATTCTCTGGACACTCTAGATGAATAATTATTAAAAAAAAGTTGAACTTTTGCATGTAGATGGCTGTAATAGGGTCATTTAGAAAATGGGCGTGGCAAAAAAACATTAAAAAGCCTATAAATCCTAAATGAAAACTCAGAACTTCACAAAAATTGGTGAGCATATGTGACATAACATCATTAACAAGCATGCCAATTTTCATGGAGATCGGACGATAGGTGGCGCTATAACTGCTAAAAAGCTTTAAAACCAAATATTTCCTATGGTATTTCCTGTAAATGGTCTTTTTCATCTATTATGTCAGTAGTTACATTCTTGGTAAATAAAACTTAATCACTTTTGATGCTTTTGTGCTTAAAGGCCTTGACTGCTTGAACCCCGATAAATGCTGCTTGCAGCTTTAATTAGGGGTTCAAGCACGAAGTGCTGAAACCCTATTGTAATTGTACTGATTTTTATTATTATTATTATTATTATTATTATTATTATTATTATTATTTTTCTTCTGCCGTAAAACTCATCGTGCAGCCCAAACCGTAAGAGCTGGAGCTTTGAAACTTTGCCAGATGGTAGTACAAAAATCGAGGAGAGGTTCAGAGAATATGACCCCAATTGGCCCATAGGTGGCGCTATAGCAACCAAAAGCGCGAAACTGCTCATAACTCCTAGACCGTATGACGTAGACTCAAGTGTCTTATATCACTGGAAAGCTGGAAACCTGAAGGTCAAAACGTATATCTCCGATTTCATTTCCTGTATGCAAATTGTCCGCCATTTTGAATTTAGTTAAAAACCTACTTTTGCGAACTAGTCCTAGGTTTTTTGTCCAATTGGATCCAAAACAGTGCAGAAATGTTCTCTGGAGTCTGAATATCAATAATTATCGAAAAAAAGTCGAAATTTCGATTCCTGATCGCCGGGGGGTGATAAATTAATGTTGTGGGAGGAGCCTATTTTACTAAAATGGCTATAACTCGAGAATGAAATTAGATATCTTCACCAAACTTGGTGCACATGTGTATGAGTTCAATCTGGGGTCACAGTAAAAAAATCGCGACGATTGATTACTAGGTGGCGCTATAACATGAAAAAAACATGAAAACGGCTATGACCACGTGACCGTTAGTCCGATTGACTTGAAAATTGGTATGCAGTGTCTTGGTCCAAGGTACCATGTATGTCTATGAGGACATTGGCGTATCTCGAAAAACATGGCCGCCATCGACCAATGAAATTTGAGCACCTATTAGACAAGGTTAACGGAGGCCGATCGGAACGAAACTCGATGGGCATGTTCGACTCATGGCCCTAGAGGTCTCTAAGAGTTTTGAAAGAAATCGGCCACTAGTTGGCGCTAACGAGTTTTATGGCTCTGTAATCACGTGGTGTTACACTTATCGTCACAAAATGCATATCATCTGATAGATCTGCTCATGCTGAACAACTTTGCCTCAAGAACTAATGCTGTCAATTAAACCGTTTATTAAATATTCGTAATTATGTTAAAAACCTACTTTTGCAAACTAGTCCTAGGTTTTTCGCCCGATCGAAACCAGACCAGTCTAGGACAATTCTCTGGACACTCTAGATCAATAATTATCAAAAAAAAGTTGAACTTTTGCATGTAGATGGCTGTAATAGGGTCATTTAGAAAAGGGGCATGGCAAAAAAACACTAAAAAGCCTATAAATCCTAAATGAAAACTCAGAACTTCACAAAAATTGGTGAGCATATGTGACATAACATCATTAACAAGCATGCCAATTTTTATGGAGATCGGACCATAGGTGGCGCTATAACTGCTAAAAAGCTTTAAAACCATATATTTCCTATGGTATTTCCTGTAAATGGTCTTTTCCATCTATTATGTCAGTAGTTACATGCTTGCTAAATAAAACTTAATCACTTTTGATGCTTTTGTGCTTAAAGGCCTTAACTGCTTGAACCCCGATAAATGCTGCTTGCAGCTTTAATTATTATTATTATTCTCCCCTAAAACGCATCGTGCAGACCAAACCGTAAGAGCTGGAACCTTGAAACTTGGCCAAATGGTAGTCCTCAATTTGGGGAGAACCTATCAAAGTATGACTCAGATTGGCCCATAGGTGGCGCTATAGCAACCAAAAGCGCGAAACTGCTCATAACTCCTAGACCGTATGTCCTAGACTCAAGTGTCCTATATCATTGGAAAGCTGGACGCCTGAAGGTCAAAACGTATATCTCCGATTTTATTTCAGGTATGCAAATTTTTCCGCCATTTTGAATTTTGTCAAAAACCTACTTTTGCGAACTAGTCCCTGGTTTTTCGCCCGATCGGAACCAAACCAGTGCAGAAATGTTCTTTGGAGTCTGACGATCAATAATTATCGAAAAAAAGTCGAAATTTCGATTCCTGGTCGCTAGGGGGTGATAAATTAATGTTGTGGGAGGAGCCTATTTTACTAAAATGGCTATAACTCGAAAAGGAAATGAGATATCTTCACCAAACTTGGTGCACATGTGTATGAGTTCAATATGGGGTCATAGTAAAAAAATTGCGACGATTGATCACTAGGTGGCGCTATAACATGAAAAAAACATGAAAAGGGCTATGACCACGTGACCGTTTGTCCGATTGACTTGAAAATTGGTATGCAGTGTCTTGGTCCAAGGTGCCATGTATGTCTATGAGGACATTGGCGTATCTCGAAAAACATGGCCGCCATCGACCAATGAAATTTGAGCACCTATTAGACAAGGCTAACGGAGGCCGATCGGAACGAAACTCGATGGGCATGTTCGACTCATGGCCCTAGAGGTCTGTAAGAGTTTTGAACGAAATCGGCCACTAGTTGGCGCTAACGAGTTTTATGGGTCTGTAATCACGTGGTGTTACACTTATCATCACAAAATGCATATCATCTGATAGAACTGCTCATGCTGAACAACTTTGCCTCAAGAACTAATGCTGTCAATTAAACCGTTTATTAAATATTTGTAATTATGTTAAAAACCTACTTTTGCGAACTAGTCCTAGGTTTTTCGCCCGATCGAAACCAGACCAGTCTAGGACAATTCTCTGGACACTCTAGATCAATAATTATCAAAAAAAAGTTGAACTTTTGCATGTAGATGGCTGTAAGCGGGTCATTTAGAAAAGGGGCGTGGCAAAAAAACACTAAAAAGCCTATAAATCCTAAATGAAAACTCAGAACTTCACAAAAATTGGTGAGCATATGTGACATAACATCATTAACAAGCATGCCGATTTTTATGAAGATCGGACGATAGCTGGCGCTATAACTGCTAAAAAGCTTTAAAACCATATATTTCCTATTGTATTTCCTGTAAATGGTCTTTTCCATCTATTATGTTAGTAGTTACATGCTTGCTAAATAAAACTTAATCACTTTTGATGCTTTTGTGCTTAAAGGCCTTAACTGCTTGAACCCCGATAAATGCTGCTTGCAGCTTTAATTATTATTATTATTCCGCCGTAAAACGCATCGTGCAGCCCAAACCGTAAGAGCTGGAACTTTGAAACTTTGACAGATGGTAGTACAAAAATCGAGGAAAGGTTCAGAGATTATGACCCCGATTGGCCCATAGGTGGCGCTATAACAACCAAAAGCGCGAAACTGCTCATAACTCCTAGACCGTATGTCGTATACTCAAGTGTCTTATATCATTGGAAAGCTGGACGCCTGACGAACAAAACGTATATCTCCGATTTCATTTCCGCCATGATAGATTTTCCGCCATTTTGAATTTTGTCAAAAATCTACTTTTGCGAACTAGTCCCTGGTTTTTTGCCCGATTGGAACCAAACTAGTGCAGAAATGTTCTCTGGAGACTGAATATCAATAATTATCGAAAAAAAGTGGAAATTTCGATTCACGGTCGCTAAGGGGCGCCAAAACGTACGTTGTGGGAGGGGCCTATTTTACTAAAATGGCTATAACTCCCGATGTAAATGAGGTATCTTCACCAAACTTGGTACACATGTGTATGAGCTTACTCTGGGGTCACAGTAAAAAAATCGCGACGATTGGCCTCATGGTGGCGCTATAAAATGAAAAAAACATAAAACAGGCTATAACCACCTGACCGTTAGTCCGATTGACTTGAAAATTGGTATGCAGTGTCTTGGTCCAAGGTGCCATGTATGTCTATGAGGACATTGGCGTATCTCAAAAAACATGGCCGCCATTGGCCAACGAAGTTTGAGCACCTATTAGACAAGGTTAACGGAGGCCGATCGGAACGAAACTCAATGGGCATGTTCGGCTCATGGCCCTAAAGGTCTGTAAGAATTTTGAAAGAAATCGGCCACTAGTTGGCGCTAACGAGTTTTACGGCTCTGTAATCACGTGGTGTTACAAATATCCACACAATATGCATATCATTTGATAGATCTCCTCATCCTGAACAACTTTGCCTCAAGAACCATTGCTGTCAATCAAACTGTTCATTAATTATTCATTAATATGTTAAAAACCTACTTTTGCGAACTAGTCCTAGGTTTTTTGCCCGATCGGAACCAGACCAGTCTAGGACAATTCTCTGGACTCTGTAGAGCAATAATTATCAAAAAAAAGTTGAACTTTTGCATTTGGATGGCTGTAATAGGGTAATTTATAAAATGGGCGTGTCAAAATACATTAAAAAGCCTATAAATCCTAAATAAAAACTCAGAACTTCACAAAAATTGGTCAGCATATGTGACATAACATCATTAACAAGCATGAAGAATTCTATGGAGATCGGACGATAGGTGGCGCTATAACTGTTAAAAAGCTTTAAAATCATATATTTCCTATGGTAAACTGCCTGTATTGGCTGTAAATGGTCTTTTCCATCTCTGATCATATAATTTTCATATCATAATGTTCAAAACTAGTGCAATACAATTCTCTGGACTCACTAGATCAATAATTGTCAGAAAAAGTTGAACTACTTCATTTGGATAGCTATAATAGGTTCACTTCAAAATCTGGCCTTTACCAAGTGTCCCCGAAAGCCTATATCTCTTTAATCAATGCTCAGACCTTCTTAAAAACAAGTCAGAACGTGTGAAATATCACCCTGAACAAGCATGAAAATTTTCAGACCGATCGGACAAAATTTGCCTCTATAACAGTTAAAAAGGTGAAAATGATATGAATTAATGGCATGTTAAGCCAATAAGTGGTATTTTACTGCCCCCTGCTGTTTAAAATAGTCATTTTCTCATATTGGTATTGGTATCAGCCATGGTAAATCATGATAAATTATGGTGTGTGTGTGTGTGTGTGTGTGTGTGTGTGTGTGTGTGTGTGTGTGTGTGTGTGTGTGTGTGGTACAAATATAACAAAGGTTTTATTTTCCAACATGAAAACAAACATAACAGAGTGCTAGTGCACAAACAATAACCGACAATGATAATGGATGAGAGGGGAACTTAAATACACAGATCAAGACAAGGACAACAGGTGACGGTTATGATGATGAGGAGCAGGTGGTGATGAGGAGGGTGATGAGGAGCATGTGCAGGTGATGACGACAGATGGTGAATGTGATAAAGACAGAAGGTGAATGTGATGAAGGTGAATGTGACACCAATATCACTGAAACATTTGTGTGTGTGTGTGTGTGTGTGTGTGTGTGTGTGTGTGTGTGTGTGTGTAGCATTATTGTGTGTAGCATATGTAGCAAGTATGCATTATTGAGTTAACATGGAAACACTGGTTTGCTTTAGTGCAGAAAACTGGTCAAAATCATGAGGTTTAAAGTGAAAGTGAGCCAATAAGTGGTCTTCTACTGCCCTCTGCTGGCCATTCTACTTATTAATTAAAATTTTACACATGTGCTTGCATTTATACTTGAATACACACTAAAAATCACTTATATAGCAATAACTATTATAACACAATCATATTTTGTCAGTGTTAATCACTTTATTTGCACTGACACTTCAAATAATTGCTAGTAATGTGGTAAATCATGGTAAATCATGGTTAACTATGCTGTGTGTGTGTGTGTGTGTGTGTGTGTGTGTGTGTGTGTGTGTGTGTGTGTGTGTGTAAGCATGCATTGAGTTAACATGGATAAACTGGTTTGCTTTAGTGCAGAAAACTGGTTTAAAGTGAAAGTGAGCCAATAAGTGGTCTTCTACTGCCCTCTGCTGGCCATTCTACTTATTAATGAAATATTTCAACATGTGCTTGCATTCATACTTGAATACACACTAAAAAAATCACTTATATAGCAATAACTATTATAACACAATCATATTTTGTCAGTGTTAATCACTTTATTTGCACTGACACTTCAAATAATTGCTAGTAATGTGATAAATCAGGCTAGAAACATGGTAAATCAAAGTAAATAATCCTAGATTGTCGTTTGTCTCCTGGTAAATAATACTAGAACGTGGTATATCATGGTAAATCATGGTTAACTATGCTGTGTGTGTGTGTGTGTGTGTGTGTGTGTGTGTGTGTGTGTGTGTAAGCATGCATTGAGTTAACATGGAAAAACTGGTTTGCTTTAGTGCAGAAAACTGGTTTAAAGTGAAAGTGAGCCAATAAGTGGTCTTCTAGTGCCCTCTGCTGGCCATTCTACTTAATAATGAAATATTTTACATGTGCTTTTGCATTCATACTTGGACACACACTAAAAATCACGTATATAACTAACTATTATAACACAATAATATTTTGTCAGTGTTCATCACCTCATTTGCACTGACACTTCACATAATTGCTAGTAATGTGGTTAATCATGCTAGAAACATTGTAAATCATAGTAAATAATACTGAAATGAGGTGTATCAAGGTAAATCATGCTAGAATCCTAATAAATCATTCTGGAACATGGTATATGATAGTAAATCATGCTAGAATCATATTAAATAATTCTAGAATGTGGCAAATCGTTGTGGGAGGAGCCTATTTTACTCAAATGGCTATAACTCAAGAAGTAAATGAGATATCTTCACCAAACTCAGTACACATGTGTATGGGTTCAATTTGAGGTCACAGTAAACAATTTTATGGAGATCGGACCATAGGTGGCGCTATAACTGTTAAAAAGCTTTAAAACCATATATATCCCATGGCAATTTGCCTGTATTGGCTGTAAATGGTCTTTTCCATCTATTATGTCAGTGGTTACATGCTTGCTAAATAAATCTTAATAACTTTTGATGCTTTTGTGCTTAAATGCCTTAAAGGCCTTAACTGCTTGAACCCCGATAAATGCTGCTTGCAGCTTTAATTAGGGGTTCAAGCACGAAGTGCTGAAACCCTATTGTAATTGTACTGATTTTTATTATTATTATTATTTTTCTTCTCCGCTAAAACGCATCGTGCAGCCCAAACCGTAAGAGCTGGAGCTTTGAAACTTTGCCAGATGGTAGTACAAAAATCGAGGAGAGGTTATCAAATTATGAGCCCGATTGGCCCATAGGTGGCGCTATAGCAACCAAAAGCGCGAAACTGCTCATAACTCCTAGACCGTAAGTCATAGACTCAAGTGTCTTATATCAGTGGAAAGCAGGACGCCTGACGAACAAAACGTATATCTCCGATTTTATTTCCGCCATGATAGATTTTCCGCCATTTTGAATTTTGTCGAAAACCTACTTTTGCGAACTAGTCCCTGGTTTTTTGCCCGATCGGAACCAAACCAGTGCAGAATTGTTCTGTGGAGTCTGAAGATCAATAATTATCGAAAAAAAGTTGAAATTTCGATTCACGGTCGCTAGGGGGTGCAAAATTAACGTTGTGGGAGGAGCCTATTTTACTAAAATGGCTATAACTCAAGAAGTAATTCAGTAAACTTCACCAAACTTGCTAAACGTGTGTAAGAGGTCAATTTGAGGTCACAGTAAAAAAATTGCGTCGATTGGCCACATGGTGGCGCTATAAAACAAAAAAAACGTATATACACCTGCCCGTTAGTCCGATTGACTTGAAATTTGGTATGCAGTGTCTTGGCCCAAGGGGCCATGTATGTCTAAAAGGATATTGGCGTATCTCGAAAAACATGGCCGCCATTGGCCAATGAGTTTTGAGCACCTATTAAAAGAAGGTTAACGAAGTGCGATCGGAACGAAACTCGGTGGGCATGTTCGGCTCAAGCCCCTAGAGGTCTGTAAGAATTTTGAAAGAAATCGGCCACTAGTTGGCGCTAACGAGTTTTAAGGCTCGGTAATCACGTGGTGTAACAAATTTCGTCACAAAATGCATATCATTTGATAGACCTCCTCATGTTGAACAACTTTGCCTCAAGAACCATTAATGTCAATCAAACCGTTCAATAAATATTTACGAATATGTTAAAAACCTACTTTTGCGAACTAGTCCTAGGTTTTTTGCCCGATCGGAACCAGACCAGTCTAGGACAATTCTCTGGACACTCTAGATCAATAATTATCAAAAAAAAAGTTAAACTTTTGCATTAGGATGGCTGTAATAGGGTTATTTATAAAAGGGGCGTGCCAAAATGCACTAAAAAGCCTATAAACCCTAAATGAAAACTCAGAACTTCACAAAAATTGGTGAGCATATGTGACATAACATCATTAACAAGCATGCAAAATTTTATGGAGATCGGACCAAAGATAGCACTATAACAGTCAAAAGGCTTTAAAACCATATATTTCCTATGGTAAATTGCCTGTATTGGCTGTAAATGGACTTTTCCATCTATTATTTCAGTGGTTAAAAGCTTTCTAAATAAAACTTAATGTCTTAAATGCTTATGTGCTTAAAGGCCTTAAATGCTTGAACCCCGATAAATGCTGCTTGCAGCTTTAATTATTATTATTATTCTGCCGTAAAACGCATCGTGCAGCCCAAACCGTAAGGGCTAGAGCTTTGAAACTTTGCCATATGGTAGTACAAAAATCGAGGAGAGGTTATCAAATTATGACCCCGATTGGCCCATAGGTGGCGCTATAGCAACCAAAAGCGCGAAACTGCTCATAACTCCTAGACCGTAAGTCATAGACTCAAGTGTCTTATATCATTGGAAAGCTGGACGCCTGACGAACAAAACGTATATCTCCGATTTTATTTCCGCCATGATAGATTTTCCGCCATTTTGAATTTTGTTGAAAATCTACTTTTGCGAACTAGTCCCTGGTTTTTTGCCCGATCGGAACCAAACCAGTGCAGAATTGTTCTCTGGAGTCTGAATATCAATAATTATCAAAAAAAAGTTGAAATTTCGATTCACGGTCGCTAGGGGGTGCAAAATTAACGTTGTGGGAGGAGCCTATTTTACTAAAATGGCTATAACTCCAGAAGTAAAAGAGGTATTTTAACCAAACCTGGTACACATGTGTAAGACGTCAATATGAGGTCACGGTAAAAAAATCGCGGCGATTGGTCACATGGTGGCGCTATAACATGAAAAAAACATAAAACAGGCTATAACCACCTGACCGTTAGTCCGATTGACTTGAAAATTGGTATGCAGTGTCTTGGTCCAAGGTGCCATGTATGTCTATGAGGACATTGGTGTATCTCAAAAAACATGGCCGCCATCGGCCAATGAAGTTTGAGCACCTATTAGACAAGGTTAACGGAGGCCTATCGGAACGAAACTCGGTGGGCATGTTCGACTCATGGCCCTAGAGGTCTGTAAGAATTTTAAAAGAAATCGGCCACTAGTTGGCGCTAACGAGTTTTATGGCTCTGTAATCACGTGGTGTTACACTTATTGTCACAAAATGCATACCATTTGATAGATCTCCTCTTGTTGAACAACTTTGCCTCAAGAACCATTGCTGTCAATCAAACCGTTCATTAAATATTCGTAATTATGTTAAAAACCTACTTTTGCGAACTAGTCCTAGGTTTTTCGCCCGATCAGAACCAAACGAGTCTAGGACAATTCTATGGACTCTCAAGATCAATAATTATCAAAAAAAATTTGAACTTTTGCATTTTTCGCATGGGTATATTGGGTCATAAAGAAAATGGGCGTGGCAAAATGCACTCAAAAGCCTATAAATCCTAAACAAAAACTCAGAACTTCACGAAAATTGGTGAGCTTATGTGCCATAACATCATTAACAAGCATGCAAAATTTCATGGAGATCGGACTATAGATGGTGCTATAACTGTTAAAAAGCTTTAAAAAACACATATTTCCTATGGTAAATTGCCTGTATTGGCTGTAAATGGACTTTTCCATCTATTATTTCAGTGGTTAAAAGCTTTCTAAATAAATCTTAATGTCTTAAATGCTTATGTGCCTAAAGGCCTTAAATGCTTGAACCCCGATAAATGCTGCTTGCAGCTTTAATTATTATTATTTTTCTTCTGCCGTAAAACGCATCGAGCTTTGAAACTTTGCCATATGGTAGTACAAAAATCGAGGAGAGGTTATCAAATTATGACCTCGATTGGCCCATAGGTGGCGCTATAGCAACCAAAAGCGCAAAACTGGTCATAACTCCTAGACCCTAAGTCGTAGACTCTAGAGTCTTATATCATTGGAAAGCTGGACACCTGCAGAATAAAATGTATATCTCCGATTTCATTTGGAGTATGCAAATTTTTCCGCCATTTTGAATTTTGTCAAAAACCTACTTTTGCGAACTAGTCTGTGGTTTTTTGCCCGATCGGAACCAAACCAGTGCAGAAATGTTCATAGGAGTCTTAAGATCAATAATTATCAAAAAAAAGTAGAAATTTCGATTCATGGTTTCTAGGGGGCGCTAATTTATTGTTGTGGAAAGAGCCTATTTTACTAAAATGGCTATAACTCGAGAAGTAAATTAGATATCTTCACCAAACTTGGTACATATGTGTATGAGTTCATTTCGGGGTCACGGTAACAAAGGCGCGACGATTGAACACTAGGTGGCGTTATAACATGAATTAAACATGAAAAAGGCTATAACCACCTGACCGTTAGTCCGATTGACTTGAAAATTGGTATGCAGTGTCTTGGTCCAAGCTGTCATGTATGTCTATGAGGACATTGGTGTATCTCAAAAAACATGGCCGCCATCGGCCAATGAAGTTTGAGCACCTATTAGACAAGGTTAACAGAGGCCGATTGGAACTAAACTCGGTGGGCATGTTCGACTCATGGCCCTAGAGGTCTGTAAGAATTTTGAAAGAAATCGGCCACTAGTTGGCGCTAACGAGTTTTATGGCTCTGTAATCACGTGGTGTTACACTTATCATCACAAAATGCATATCATTTGATAGATATGCTCATGTTGAACAACTTTGCCTTTAGAACCATTGCTGTCAATCAAACAGTTTATTAATTATTCACGAATATGTTAAAAACCTACTTTTGCGAACTAGTCCCTGGTTTTTCGCCCGATCGGAACCAAACGAGTCTAGGACAATTCTCTGGACTCTCTAGATCAATAATTATCAAAAAAAGTTGCACTTTTGCATTTTTCTCATGGGTATAATTGGGTCATAAAGAAAATAGGCGTGGCAAAATGCAATCAAAAGCCTATAAATCCTAAACAAAAACTCAGAACATCACAAAAATTGGTGAGCATATGTGCCATAACATTCTAAACAAGCATGCAAAATTTTATGTAGATCGGATGATAGGTGGCGCTATAACTGTTAAAAAGCAATGGTAAATTGCCTGTATTGGCTGTAAATGGACTTTTCAATCTATTATTTCAGTGGTTAAAAGCTTTCTAAATAAATCTTAATGTCTTAAATGCTTAAATGCTTGAACCCCGATAAATGCTGCTTGCAGCTTTAATTCAAATTGTAATTGCAAATAGACTGGTAAAATTTACAACTTGCAACAATTTACAAAAATGTATATGTTTACAATTTTTTTTTAATCTTCCAGTGCTTCATCAGAGTTCTTACAACAGGTAAGTTGAATGGGTCAGCGACAGATGCCAATCTAATGGTGGGAGAGGATGTTTACTCTCCAATAATGGCATGCACAGCTGGTGGTCTAAAGCAGGATTTTAAGTATCTTCATAACCATTCATTAAAGCCATGCCTGAGAGGACAGTTTGAGCTATAGAGCCACAGGAGTCATATATATTATAGCCTAAAGAAACACCAGGCAAAACCTGTGTGCTGTTATTAATCTCCTCAATGGCAAAAATCAGTGTCTTAGCAAATTTGAATTCACGCAAGTTCAAGCTGTGAAAATAAATTATAATTTGAGTGTTACAAAGTTTCTGCAAAGAATAATCACAGTCATGTTCAACTTTTTTATAATATTATCATACAGACCTGATGCATTTTGTTCACTCTGGTTTGGAAGTGAAAGGATGCATGTTTAGCAGAGCAGTTCTGTGGATTGTGAAAATTGCTCCAATGTTGATGTCTCTTTCTGCAGACAGTAGAGGGATGGCAGGCTGACCAAGCAGTCTACAGACTTGCACTGAAGCTGGTACACTGACCCCATGTAGCAGCAGTAGCAGCAGAGACACAGTCCTCTTAGCCATGTTAACCTGTTAAGCTGCAACCCCACTTTTGAAAAATCCCAAGAAATGACATACCCAAACTGAAACAGATACAGTTCATGAACCCTTTGTACTAAAAGCACAAGTATGATCTCATTTGAAAGCTGACACCTGGCAGTTTATTGTAAATGTAGAATTAATTATTGTCATAATGACAAAAATTGTTATAAATAGCTTCAAAGTTTTGTAAAGTTATTAGAAATTATTTTTTATGAAATATCCTCATGAAAATAAAATTGAAGTTGGCACTGGAGCAATCTAGAAATGCACTACAGCTAATGCCACATGTCTAAACATTTTATGTTTAAAATCTTAAGATAATAAGTCCAAAACTCTGTATTTAGTGAAATGTTTTTCAAGACCATGTCATGTGACTTTATTTTGATTTGACGCTAAGATGCTTCTGATGTTTATTGCCATCTTCTAACCATCTATCCAGTATATTGTCTTGATTGTTTTGTGGTGCAAACGAGCCCCATTCAGTCTCAGTCTCCCCCTGCACACAAATCACACCTCTCCAGCCTGGTTATGGCTGTAAATATGCATTTCTTTTGTCTGCATTATAGTTACTAACGACTGGCTATTCACAGGCTATTCATATGGTTTCAGTCACTAATTTCTTTTCTCAAAGATCACCCTTACATTTTAAACTGTATCAAATGCATTTCTTGAATAAAGAAACATTTCAGTAAGCATTCAAAAAATAATAAAAAGATAACTTCTAGGTGGCAGGTGCACCTAGGGCTAGCTAGCATGTTAGCTTAGCACACCATCAATACACGACAATTTATGAGATTAAAACCATGTTTGTGCTTATAAACTTACTTTATAAAGCAAATCGAGTATTTTAAATAATTTTCTGTGATCTAATTTGGCTTCAGATAAAAAATCAGACAGAAATATACTATTGGATAGTGTTCTGCACAACGATTCTATATAGATTAGCATTACATTATAAATATAATCTATTATTATGGAAATACCTGGCATGGATTGAAAAACACAGGTAACTCAAATATCATAGCAAACATGTTTATTGTCTTCAAAATGTCTGTATCTGCATGTTACAGCCATAGTTACAGCGCGATCTCTTGTTAGCTGTGTGTGTGTTCGAGGCTTCCTGGATTGTCACATGATTATGGCACTTCTTCATGTTCTAATACTGTGCACAGGGCGGCGAGGGCGCCCTCAGGCTATTGGTATGAATTGAAAACACATTAACAGAGTATGCAAACGCTCATAATGATTACATCGACGCATTTGGGTATAAATTCAATAAATATTATTCCTGTCTATAGAAATCTGATGTAAACCTATGAGAATATATCAATATTTCTCCAAATCTGCACATTTTTGAGCTAAAGCCCTGAGGGACGTTGTTTTGTGTATCGCTGTCATGACGACAGCACGGGAGTTTTTTTATGAATGAAAGCGGCTGACGCGCATAATTCATATCAAAGGTATCGACTCATTTTTTCATTTCATAACTCCTGACACAAATTAAGAAATAACTGTCGCTATAAGTTTCTCAGAATACAATAGTGGTCAAATTCTGAAACTTGAGTCTTATATCTTTTTAATGATGTATAGTTTGTCAAGGTATAACATTAAATCTGATAGTAACTTTGAACTATATATAAATAAAACCGCTTCAGTGCGCCCGCGCTCTGGCAACGGTTAACAGGTTAATATGTATGCAGATCAGGAACCTCTGAGGCATTACAGGGAAATTGTCACCTTTTATTGTGTCTTTGAATGCTTTGGGGTTGGCATTCAAAGTAAGTTCTTATAGAACTACATGCCAGAATATACACTCACCAAAAGGATTATTAGGAACACATGTTCAATTTCTCATTAATGCAATTATCTAATCAACCAATCACATGGCAGTTGCTTCAATGCATTTAGGGGTGTGGTCCTGGTCAAGACAATCTCCTGAACTCCAAACTGAATGTCAGAATGGGAAAGAAAGGTGATTTAAGCAATTTTGAGCGTGGCATGGTTGTTGGTGCCAGACGGGCCGGTCTGAGTATTTCACAATCTGCTCAGTTACTGGGATTTTCACGCACAACCATTTCTAGGGTTTACAAAGAATGGTGTGAAAAGGGAAAAACATCCAGTATGCGGCAGTCCTGTGGGCGAAAATGCCTTGTTGATGCTAGAGGTCAGAGGAGAATGGGCCGACTGATTCAAGCTGATAGAAGAGCAACTTTGACTGAAATAACCACTCGTTACAACTGAGGTATGCAGCAAAGCATTTGTGAAGCCACAACACACACAACCTTGAGGCGGATGGGCTACAACAGCAGAAGACCCCACCGGGTACCACTCATCTCCACTACAAATAGGAAAAAGAGGCTACAATTTGCACGAGCTCACCAAAATTGGACAGTTGAAGACTGGAAAAATGTTGCCTGGTCTGATGAGTCTCGATTTCTGTTGAGACAGAATTTGGCGTAAACAGAATGAGAACATGGATCCATCATGCCTTGTTACCACTGTGCAGGCTGGTGGTGGTGGTGGTGTAATTGTGTGGGGGATGTTTTCTTGGCACACTTTAGGCCCCTTAGTGTCAATTGGGCATCGTTTAAATGCCACGGCCTACCTGAGCATTGTTTCTGACCATGTCCATCCCTTTATGACCACCATGTACCCATCCTCTGATGGCTACTTCCAGCAGGATAATGCACCATGTCACAAAGCTTGAATCATTTCAAATTGGTTTCTTGAACATGACAATGAGTTCACTGTACTAAAATGGCCCCCACAGTCACCAGATCTCAACCAAATAGAGCATCTTTGGGATGTGGTGGAACGGGAGCTTCGTGCCCTTCGTGCCTTCGTGCCCATGCACGGGAGCCATGTGCATCCCACAAATCTCCATCAACTGCAAGATGCTATCCTATCAATATGGGCCAACATTTCTAAAGAATGCTTTCAGCACCTTGTTGAATCAATGCCACGTAGAATTAAGGCAGTTCTGAAGGCGAAAGGGGGTCAAACACAGTATTAGTATGGTGTTCCTAATAATCCTTTAGGTGAGTGTATATATGTAGTTGTATGTTGTATGTTGTGTTGTATGCGTTGATGACAGCTTCTAAAGAGAAAAATCAAAACAGTCTAGATCAACATAACTGCTGTATATTTCAGCCCATGAAACATACTGTGTTGTTTATGGAAGTAAAATAATGTCAAATGTTTTTGAAATAAAAAAGCCAGTTGAATTGCACTACTTAAAAAAAATAGGCATTGCATTAACCATGCTTGCATTTTAATGCATTGTATTTTTTTTAGGGCTTGCATTTTTATGGGCTGAAATTCAACATGGTTGAATATTTAAGCTGTGAAATTTTAAATTAAAAACATTTCAAACACATTTTCATTATTAAAAATTCAATAATCCATATTCACCTTTCATATTTCACTTCCAAAATATTCAAACTGTTTAAAAATACAACCTATAATATTCAACAGGCAATTTTCAGTCCATTTTATTTCGCTTTGCAAATTCGCTTCCACAAATTCAGTGGTTCAATTTCGACAGTAAATTCAACATTGACATCCAGGAACTGCAGGAAAAGCAGTAGATTATTGAGCATACTCTTCTTCTGCTGTTAGTTTACCTCACCAACAGGGGGTGCAAAAGCGCGTGTTGTTGACGAAGACCAGCAACAGTTAGAGCAAGCCATTCATTCATAAAATGAAAATGATTATTTGTGTCAGTATATATGCGGAAAAGATGATAAACACACAAAAGCTGTGTTTATGTTTCATTCAATAACTTCATTGTTACTTTCCCTGTGTTGCCTACATGTTATCAGCTTTCTCTATGAACGGGATTATAATCGGTTTCCCTCAATACCTCATACTCAAGGATTCCCCTTCCGTTGGGACAAAACGCTTAATGTAGCTTAATGGACTAATACAGTGATATAAAAGACCAAACTCGCACCGTACTGGGAATGTAGGCTGTAGGCTACTATAGGCTACAGGCAAGCAGATGGACTAAGAATATGAACTTAATGCGCAAAGTTTCATGCTGAGCGGTTCGTGATATACTGGCACAAAATCAACACTTGATCAATTCATACTAACACTTTCTCTTCTATTCTACTCTCTCTCTCTCTCTCTCTCTCTCTCTCTCTATATATATATAATATGGCCACGTGTATTGCATTAGCTTAAACTGGGAAGAGTCATAGCACTTGCATATTGTTGTCCTCCTATTGTTAGTTTAACTGTAAATTGCTTTGGATAAAAGCGTCTGCTAAATGACTAAATGTAAAATTGGCTTGACATTGGACATTTGCAGATTTAGGGACCGTCTCTAAAGTTGCATACAACATTGGCATACACGTTTCTAACTTCAATAGCAAACTTGAATAAATATCAAAAATCCAAAGGGTGCGCATTATGCCTGACTCTACATGAACACTTTACAGTTGGTTTTATGACTGTAAGTCATTCTATTCAAATGCTATCGAAGTTTGAAACGTGTTTACCAAAGTCGTATACACTTTAGAGACGGTCCCTAAATGTGCGAATGTCCAACGTCAAGCCAACTTTATGCCAGTCTATCACTGGGAAACGCTCAGCATTAAGCTTTGCGCGCTACTCTGAGTCCATCTGCTTGCCTGCGAGTTTGGTCTTTTATATCACTGCAATTAGTCCATTAAAGTTACGTTAAGCGTTTTATATGGCCAGCAGGGGAATCCTGAAGTATTGAGGGAAACCCTAATAGCCTGCATGCAGCACATCGCCACAATTTAAAGTTAAGGCAACTAAACAACCAACATATGTCAACCTCAAAAATGTAACAATGGATCTGTACATCCGCATCGGGGAATAACATTAATCTCGTTCACTGTAGAGAAAGATGCCTGTAGACTACACAGGAAAAGTAACCGTGAAGACACTGAATTTAACATAAAAGCGCTGTCATAATAATTACAAAAAATGCTGTAAATGAGTTTTATGAATGCATGGCTTGCTCTAACTGTTGCTGGTATTCGTCAACAACATGCGCTTTTGCACCACCTGCTGGTGAGATCGACTAACAGCAGATGGAGAGTATGCTCGGTAATCTACTGCTTTTCCTGCAGTTCCTGGACGTCAATGTTGAATTTACTGTCGAATTTGAACCACTGAATTTGTGGAAGCGAATTTGCAAAGCGAAATAAAATGGACCGAAAATTGCCTGTTGAATATTATGGGTTGTATTTTTAAACAGTTTGAATATGTTGGAAGTAAAATATGAAAAGTGAATATGGATTATTGAATTTTTAATAATGAAAATGTGTTTGAAATGTTTTTAATTGAAATATTCACAGCTTAAAAATTCAACCATGTTGAATTTCAGCCCATAAAAATGCAAGCCCTAAAAATACAATGCATTAAAATGCAAGCATGGTTAATGCAATGCATATTTTTTTTCAAGTAGTGCAATTCAACAGGCTTTTTTATTTCAAAAACATTTGACATTATTTTACTTCCATAGTTGTTGTACTTTTTTACATAGATAGAATAGAATCACATTAAGGTGCATGTTAAGAAATATTTGCAAACATTCTTGGTGTGTGAAGCCAGAAAACCACTTTGTTGGTGCTAACTTTTGACCATTGAAAGTAAAAGAGGCACAAACATTAATTAAAAGACTACCATTAACCCCCTGAGGTCGGCTGTCGCGCCGGTGCGATAGGCTCGTTTTTTTCCTTATCAGTGCAACAGAGACAAAAAATACTCTGTTGATTTTGATCTTACATACTTGTGTTTTACATCACTCGATCCTGTTAAGTGTGTATTATTTTTGTGTATACTCACAATAAAAACAAAGTGTTGTGCTTTTTGCCAAATAAAGAAAAATAAACATGATGCAAGTTCTGCTTTCTCTCTGTCAGTTTAGTCCATTCTGAAACGCGTCCAAAAATGAACTGTAACTCAGCAAATTCTCAGTCAAACAGGCATACAGACACACAGGCATGAAGCTTGAATTCACTTCTTTTAAATGAAGTAATTTTTATATAAAAAATATATTCTCAGTTTATGTAATATGTATGAAAAGAGAGAGATGTCAGTCGTTCTCATGTCAGCTCATTAAGTTTTAATGTGACTCCGTCCACGGAGAGTGCGCGCTATTCAAACGCAAATAATCTGAGGTGATCCAGGCAAACCCGTGAATGCCCACATCAGCTGGATAACACACACAGCGAGTTTACTTTCAGACTCATGTACTTTACGACAAGAATAATACTATCTTGATAATAATCCTGGAAAATTTACCTCAGAAGTGCTGGAAGTTTCATTTCGAGGAGCAAAGGGATCCAGCTGAGGAATAGGTCTGTTCTATATCTGGTTTGTTCTAATCGCAAGTGTCTGTACACGCTGAATGAATGAACGCACAGATGCGTGCTGTTATGTAGCTACAGCTGGCAAAAAGACTTTAAATATGAATCGTGTTTCTATGTATGAATGAATGAACGCACAGATGCGCGCTGTTATGTAGCTACAGCTGGCAAAAAGACTGTTAAAAAATGAATCGTGTTTCTATGTATGAATGAATGAACGCACAGATGCGCACTGTTATGTAGCTACAGCTGGCAAAAATACTGTTTAAAAATGAATCGCGTTTCTGTGTGTGAATGAATGAACAGCTTTTACCAAACTCTATTGCTATACTGAGATGAGTAAAAATCGGATAGATTATAGATAGAAGTTTTTACTGCAAAATACTGCCACATCAAATAAGTTTATAATGTTGCCAATTTCTGCTCATATGAGTTGAATTACGTATGATAAAATGTATACTTTAGTTTTTACAAAGAAAGATTACACTGGAAATATTGTAAATATTTAATATTAAAATATACAATTTTAATTGTTGTTGTAATTGTATAACCTTTTTAATAAAATAGCAAAAAAATAAATAAATACATATATATATATATATATATATATATATATATATATATATATATATATATATATATATACAAGGATAGATATTTTAAGCCTTCTCTTTAAATAATTTTATTATGCTTTATTAGTGACACATTTGGGTAGAGAATATATTCCAAATCTGAAAATACAGTATGAGAACAATTAACTGCACAATTACTAGAAATGTTTACCTTGGATATTATACAATTTGCAAGCACAATTTGTGGAAAAAACAACAACAACTGTTATATATATATATATATTGTCCTTGCATTCTTTCTTGTGGCTCAGTCACACACCTGAATGAAAGGCTCATTACGTATGCAGCCTCATTATGCGGGGGCCCATTGTCTCCTCAGGTGTGAATCACACCCACCCGCATATTGCCTTTCCAAACAAAAAGTGTCGTACAAAATTTAAATCAATGTATTGTTTTATGTGAATGATTAGGAAGGATGATTTTCACATCATTTTGAAGAAAAAACTCTAGGCGACAAAATGCATTATTCAGAAGTCTTATTGACACATATTTAGTATGTGTTTTGTGGCCTTATTTCAGACATTTTCATTTTTTGTTTTATTCAATAACCATGCATAAACATTATTTTCTCAAAAATACAAACATGTACATACATGTTGCTCACATATTATGGTAGCCCAGTTTGTGCTAAATAGAGTGCAATTACACCTTTGCCATTAATATGTTTATAAGCAACTGAAAAAAGCACAAATGTAAGAGCATGTCAGAACATCTCAAGGACCCCAAAAACACCTTAGACCCCAGAGGGTTAACTTGTTCCGTGATCTATGATAAATTACAATTTGGAAATACTTGTTGAAATTTAATTACATTTGGATAAGCACAACCAAAATGATCACAAAAACAAACAAACACTCAAACACAAATGTCCTTATGAGTTGTTCTGCTCCCATTTGTTTTTCTTTTTTTACTTACCACAGATGATATGGTACAGCAGAGACTGAGAAGATGGCAGCTTCCCACATTTCCCCTTTAAATTCATCTGTGCCATCATGGCATTTGAGAGAGTTCTAAAAAACAAACATGCATGTATAAATAAGTACAACTCATAAATGGGTAAAATATTTGCTTCTTGGAAAATCTTGGAAAACGTGCCTATGTGCTATTTATTAGTAGTAATTCTTTAAATCAGACAGAGATCTGGCTGTGAATCCAGGGTGTACCCTACCCCACCAACATGCATATGACACCCTAATAAATAGAGTTGTGTTGCACCCCTTAATTTTAAACACAGATTAATAAATCAGAGAATAGAAATTAAACCTGTGATTAAAACCATTTACAATTAATTTTCTCCACCATGGTTATTAACCCTCTGGGGTC
Organism: Scardinius erythrophthalmus; assembly: GCF_964197995.2. NCBI lineage: Eukaryota > Metazoa > Chordata > Actinopteri > Cypriniformes > Leuciscidae > Scardinius > Scardinius erythrophthalmus. The sequence goes on along the minus strand of NW_028296533.1, from coordinate 520,649 downwards.
TAAGGTGTTTTTGGGGTCCTTGAGATGTTCTGACATGCTCTTACATTTGTGCTTTTTTCAGTTGCTTATAAACATATTAATGGCAACGGTGTAATTACACTCTATTTAGCACAAACAGGGCTACCATAATATGTGAGCAACATGTATGTACATGTTTGTATTTTTGAGAAAATAATGTTTATGCATGGTTATTGAAAAAACAAAAAACGAAACTGTCTGAAATAAGGCCACAAAACACATACTAAATATGTGTCAATGAGACTTCTGAATAATGCATTTTGTCGCCTAGAGTTTTTTCTTCAAAATGATGTGAAAATCATCCTTCCTAATCATTCACATAAAACAATACATTGATTTAAATTTTGTACGACACTTTTGGTTTGGAAAGTTAATATGCGGGTGGGCGTGATTCACACCTGAGGAGACAATGGGGCCCGCATAATGAGGCTGCATACTTAATTAGCCTTTCATTCAGGTGTGTGACTGAGCCACAAGAAAGAATGCAAGGACAATATATATATATATATAATTGGTTCACAGTTGTTGTTGTTTTTTCCACAAATTGTGCTTGCAAATTGTATAATATCCATATATTTGTATAGTGCTTTTCACAATACAGATTGTATCAAAGCAGCTTCACAGTATTAACCCTCTGGGGTCTAAGGTGTTTTGGGGGCCCTTGGGATGTTTTGACATGCCCTGACATTTGTGCTTTTTTCAGTTATTTATAAACATGATAATGGCAAAGGTGTAAATTCACTCTATATAGCACAAACAGGGCTACCATAATATGTAAGCAACATGAATGTAGATGTTTGTATTTTTTTTTTTTTTGAACATTATGTTTATTGGGTTTTTCCAAGTTAAACGCAAAGCACAACAAAGTACAGAACAATCAAAGCAAATCTTTCATCCCCGCACATACTGCCCTAAACATGCCCCAAACCTCAACCCATAGTGCCACAAATAAACCATGAATAAAATGAAACAAGAAAGTATAAAAAGTTAGGTTCTAAGCATTCTGTCCTGTTATACCCAAGTAAGAAATGAAGCTACCCCAGTATTTGACAAACAAATCTTGACGCTTTTTCAAACGAAATGCAATTTTTTCCAAAGGCATGTAAGATGACACTTCTTTAATCCACATGGAAGTAGAAGGTGAATTAGAATCCCTCCATCTCAAAGTTATACATTTTATGGCTGCTAGTAGAGCTAGTCTGACAAATCTCAGATTAATTCTTTGTTGATCAAGTAGTGTAGTATCCCCTAAGAGGGTAAGTCTAGGCTCTCTAGGCACATTAGTACCTACAACTATAGCAATAATCTCTAAGACCCCTTTCCAATATTCTTCCAAGTCAGGGCAAGACCACAGCATATGTAGAAGAGTCCCTCTATCTGCTTTACATCTAGGACAGATCTCTGAGTAGGAGCTTTTAAAAGAGTGCAATCTAACTGGAGTATAGTAAACTCTATGTATCACATTAAATTGGATAAGCTTATGACGACTATTGATAGAAAAAGTCTGAGCTTTCTCACATATTGCTTTCCATTCGTCATCTGTGAATGAGCACTCCAAGTCTTTTTCCCGCTTAGATTTTACGTCACGAATGCTACCTGCCATCAGTTGTAACAACTTGGCATAGATAAAAGAGATGAGACCCTTAGGACCTTTTTTCTCAGCCAAGATAGCCTCAAGAGGTGAAAGAGGAAGCTTAGATAAACGACCACCTTGTTGGGTCTGAATGTAGTGTCTAATTTGCAGGTATTTAAAGAAAAATTTAGAGGGAAGGGTAAATTTCTGTTGTAATTGCTCAAACGACATGAGTGTATCCTCCTCATAAAATTTGTCAAAGGTTTGGATGCCTTGATCATACCACTGTTTGGCTATGCCATCTTTGAGGACAAGGGGTAGAAAAGGATTGTAATAAAAAGCAGTGGATCTGAAAATGCTTGCATTTCATCTTTTTCATGAGGTCTGCAACAATTTTAGAAGTACCAACAATTAGTGGGTTAGAGGCAGGGGCGGACTTTACCATTAGGCAAAGGTCGGCAATTGCCTTGGGCCTCGAGCTACCTAGGGGCCCCCAAAATGCCCTATTAACTTATGTCTAAGTTTTTTTTTTTAATTATATATTTCTAAAACTCCATTTGCGAAAAATGGCATCAAATCATTAGTGTCGCAGACAGGAGGGGGCCCCCCCGCCTCACTACATTGGATTATTCCATTATCTCACTTACTGCGCATCTGCGAAAGTGACAAGGCTGTGCCAAAAAACTGACGGAGAAAAGAAGTGATTGACAGACAGAGTGTACAGAGTGACAGAGACAGAGTAAAAATGAAGCGAAGCTAGCTACCCAAGCGGTGCTGAAAAAAGGAGGAAGCGGGAGGAAAGCAAAAAGTCCGTAAAGGTGCGCGGCGCGAAAGATAAACAACACGCAGTAACAGGAGGACTGGGAAATACACAAACAGAGCAAGACGAGTCTAAACGCGAAAATTTAAAGTTTCGAGGTTACCCAAGCGGCTCAAATAAAAGAAATAAGTGAAAAGACGCTGATAAGTATTATTACGGCTACTGTTGGGGATACAGATCAGGAACAACAACGTCCAAGTCCAACGCACAGAAAAATCGTGAAGCAAAGAGGACACGGAGATCGACAGACAAAACTGAGCAGTTTATGAATCATGATATTTAAAAAAATCTCAGCTCTCAGATTCTGTCAATTCTATAACGAAATACAAACAATAAATACCGTTTTGCCGTTTTAATGTTACGTGACAGATTCCTATAGCGCCACGTGAACTGATCATCTCTAGCTAATAGTAAATAAACACGAATTAACAATGTTGAAAGATACAGTATAACTTACCGAAATGTATAATCCTCTTTCATAATATCGATCAATAAGTGTTTTTCAACCGTGGAAAGCTGTAAAACAGCTGGAGAACAATCGTCACATAACTTTACCTCAGGAAAGCCATTTAATTGGCTAGAAAAATAAGAGCTATTAGAGAGTATTTGGCTAAATATGTGTAGGCTACTATATTACTTATTTTAACCTTAAATTATACCAGCTGATAGGGCTTTTTTTTCTTGAGAAAAAGTAACGCCTATCTTGTGAAACGTTACCTAATATTTATCCAAATAAGTCAATATTGAATCAAATCACAAGAATTGAATCGAAATGGTGAAATTTGTCAAGCAAAAAAAAAAAAAAAAAAAAAAAAAACATAGCTTACCAGAAATTGTACCATGTAGGCTAAACATTGTAACATGTTTCTGTTTAGGAGTAAAGAAGTGTATGCAGGGTTTAAAGGGGACGTTTTTTCTCCTCTCTAACCTTTACATCCCCGTAGATTAGCTTTACCTGCCTATCCACCATTCAGTCCATACATATTTTTTTCGCTCTCTTTTAAAGATTGGATGGGGAGGGGGCCCATAGCTCTACCTCGCCTTGGGCCCCCGATTTGCTAAATCCGCCACTGGTTAGAGGTCAATTTCTTCAAATAGTTTATAGAGACAAAAGGTATTGCAGCAAGGGTTATACCCTGTACTTGGGCCTCTTCTAATTGTCGCCAAGCAGGAGGGGAAATACATTTTGATTGCCAGATCCAAACAATGCGCAGCTGAGCTGCACAATAATATAAATAAAAGTCAGGCAGTTTGAGTCCACCGTTCTGAAAAAGCATAAACAGTGAATTTAATTTTACCCGAGGAACTTTCCCTTTCCATAAGAACCTAGAAATACCTCTATGGAGATCCTTAAAAAAAGACTTTGGTAACACAGGGGGGAGTGCCTGAAACAAATATAAAAATTTTGGCAACACAGTCATTTTAATAGAATTTATCTGACCAATTAATGAAATAGGAAGAGATTTCCATCTATCTAATTCTCTTTCTACACTTCTAAGCAGGGGAGCATAGTTCAAATTATATAACTGAGACAAATCTCTAGGTAATTGTAATCCCAAATATAGAAATGTATCTGTGTTCCAGACAAAAGGGAAATTTTTAAGGGACAATTGCGAAGCGGCTCTATTACAGTTTTTTACGATTGTTTACACACTAAAATAAAAATTTCCACACAATTTGCAAAATTCTACTCCAAGGAGCAAAACACCTCCACAGATTTGCGCAACATTACACACAATGTCTGCTTCACCCTTTTTGCAAAACATTACACACAGTGATTTGTAAAACTCCACACACATTTTCACACCTTAAACACAGTTAAGGATTGTGAGGTTACTTCCTTGTCATTAAAAAAGCCCCGGATTGTCAATGACAACACTAATGAACGAATTGGATAAACACAACCACCAGGTGTGGAAGCACACATGTGCTAATTTGAAAACGCAGCACTCAGGTGTGCTATAAAAGGCAGCAGGTGAGTTCACCTGTCTTCAACAAAAATGGAAGGAGCTAGAAGAAAAAGAAGAAGAGTGAGAATGAGAGGGGGAGCTCAAAGAGGAGATGAAGGAGGTAGAGGAAGAGGAGAAGGAGGTAGAGGAAGAGGAGAAGGAGGTAGAGGAAGAGGAGAAGGAGATAGAGGAAGAGGCCTAGGTAGAGGAAGAGGAGAAGGAGGTAGAGGAAGAGGAGAAGGAGGTAGAGGAAGAGGAGGAGAAGGAGGTAGAGGAAGAGGAGAAGAAGGAGGTAGAGGAAGAGGAGAAGAAGGAGGTAGAGGAAGAGGCCTAGGTAGAGGAAGAGGTAGGGAAGGACTTATGCCATTGAAGACATAGCCTGTGATGTGGATGAAATCTTATGGCCTGATCCAGCCAGACGGAGAGATGATGAATAGTTACAGTATTCTTGTTTCTTTTACAGTAGTTTTTCTTCAGAGTCAAAGTGTATGTACTCCATGCAGTAATTTTTATTTGTCTACAGATTTTATTTGTTTACAGTTTTTTACGATTGTTTACACACTAAAATAAAAATTTCCACACAATTTGCAAAATTCTACTCCAAGGAGCAAAACACCTCCACAGATTTGCACAACATTACACACAATGTCTGCTTCACCCTTTTTGCAAAACATTACACACAGTGATTTGTAAAACTCTACACACATTTTCACACCTTAGACACAGTTAAGGATTGTGAGGTTACTTCCTTGTCATTACAAAGCCCCGGATTGCCAATGACAACACTAATGAACGAATTGGATAAACACAACCACCAGGTGTGGAAGCACACATGTGCTAATTTGAGAACGCAGCATTCAGGTGTGCTATAAAAGGCAGCAGGTGAGTTCACCTGTCTTCAACCAAAATGGAAGGAGCTAGAAAAAAAAGAAGAAGAGTGAGAATGAGAGGGGGAGCTCAAAGAGGAGGTGAAGAAGGTAGAGGAAGAGGAGAAGGAGGTAGAGGAAGAGGCCCAGGTAGAGGAAGAGGAGAAGAAGGAGATAGAGAAAGAGGAGAAAAAGGATATAGAGGAAGAGGCCTAGGTAGAGGAAGAGGAGAAGAAGGAGATAGAGGAAGAGGAGAAGAAGGAGATAGAGGAAGAGGCCTAGGTAGAGGAAGAGGAGAAGGAGGTAGAGGAAGAGGCCCAGGTAGAGGAAGAGGAGAAGAAGGAGATAGAGGAAGAGGAGAAGAAGGAGATAGAGGAAGAGGCCTAGGTAGAGGAAGAGGAGAAGGAGGTAGAGGAAGAGGCCCAGGTAGAGGAAGAGGAGAAGAAGGAGATAGAGGAAGAGGAGAAGAAGGAGATAGAGGAAGAGGCCTAGGTAGAGGAAGAGGAGAAGGAGGTAGAGGAAGAGGCCTAGGTTTAGGAAGAGGTAGGGAAGGACTTATGCCATTGAAGACATAGCCTGTGATGTGGATGAAATCTTATGGCCTGATCCAGCCAGACGGAGAGATGATGAATAGTTACAGTATTCTTGTTGCTTTTACAGTAGTTTTTCTTCAGAGTCAAAGTGTATGTACTTCATGCAGTAATTTTTATTTGTCTACAGATTTTATTTATTTCATTGATTTTATTGTTGGTTGATTACTGTAACTGATTATGGTAAGAAATACTGTGTAAGTATTGAAATAAATACTTGAAATATTCAGTCTGCAGCATCAGTGTTGTGCAGTGCTTTGTATAGTTTATAGCCTATTTGTGTACATTCTCCCTATATCCAGAGCCGGATTAACGCAAAGGCAAACTAGGCACGTGCCTAGGGCCCGATTGGCGGGATGGGGCCCAGACAGAGGGACAAAAAAAAAAAAAAGTACAAATGTCCTATCTACAATTTATTTCAATATTTATTAATTCACTATAAATAGTGACGATGTTTATCTTAACCATAGACTGTTACATTACTGCAGTTAAACCAATTAATGTGTGCCGGCTTCTGAAAGTATGTGTAACGAACGCATCCATCAGATGCTGCGAGGCTAAAGCCTAATAAGCACACAAAGAAGCACAGCTCATAATGCAGGTGTGAGAGTTGTCGTCATCTATTTTGGAGTGATTGCAATGTATTCTAAATATAAACTTGTACTGTAGATCAGCGTCATTTCTGGAAAAATCATTCACCGCTTTATTACGAGTTTAAAAGAGCGCGAGCGTCATTAACGTGCCCAGACGCGACGCTTTGAATTTGCGCGTACAATGAATAACATCGCGTCGGGAGCTGACTAGTAAAAAAGCTACAAAATTAAAAGACAAGACGTCTGTATTCTAAGTTAAAAAGCCAACACACTACAACATTTTTAAATGTTTCAAATAGTCTAAAGGATCTCATATCTATGGGTCTATCTTCTAAATTCTGCTGATGATTAGATTCCTGACATTACGCCAATAATTTCACTTTATATATTTTTTTCTGCTCAGTAGCGATCGTGTCTTTCTCTTCCACTTGATTTGTGTATAGCATATTTAAGGTAGCAATGCAATATAAAAGCTCTTATGCTCATCTACTGAAGTGGGATTCTGGAACTGTGAATAAATTGAATAAAACAGCAAAATAACAACAACAACAATAACATCTTCATTAAACAAAAAAGAGATTACCGTAGATAAAGTTTGATTAATATGTACAGTACCGGTAAAAGTCTGGACCCATTACTATTTTTAATGTTTTTGAAAGAAGTTTATTATTATGCTCTACAAGCCTGCATTTATTTGATCAAAAATACAGAAAAAAAATATATATGTGTTAAATATATAAAAAGTGATAGTGAAGACTTTTTTAAAACAACTCTTTAATAATCAAAAATCCTGAAAAAAAGTATCACAGGTTATAAAATAAATATTAATGTAACGTTGCTGAGGAAGACAGGTGAAGACGAGGATCTAACCGCAGGGTATTTTAATAAAGTAATAAGAAACATGGAACACAAAACTCAAAGGAACAAAACCAGGGAATCACAGAGGCAACCATTACATGCACAACAACTGACAAAGTAACAAGTGAAACACAAGGGCTATAAATACACAGGGACAAACAAGCTAAACAAGATAACAAGGGGGTGTGGTTAATTGGAAACACCTGGGGAGACTAATCAATATGAAAAACTACAAAGGACTACAAAACATGGCACAGAACAGGAAATAACAAAAGGGCACACAAGACAAGGGAAACACAGGACAGGAATCATGACAATTAAGCACCATTTCTAACATTTGATAATAAATCAGAATGATCACGTGGCACTAAATTCAGCTTTGCATCACAGAAATATAAAGTATAGTAAAATAGAAAACCATTATTTTAAATTTTAATAATATTTCACTATATTATTTTTCTGTATTTTTGATCAAATAAATCCAGGCTTGATGAGCATAAGAGACTTCTTTCAAAAACATAAAAAATAGTAATGTGTCCAAACTTATGTACTATGTAAGTAAAAATATACTGCTTTTAAAATTAAATGTTGTATAAATAAAAAGGTTAGGAATCATATTTGTTTCAAGTGTTTTTTTATTGGGGGTGGGGGGCCTCCAACATGAATTTTGCCTAGGGCCTCCTAATGTCTAGAACCGGCTCTGCCTATATCTCAAACTAATCATGAACAATGTTGTGGGTATGTCACTATTTTTTTTTTTTTGTCATCTAAATTATCCCTTACATAACAGTGTCTGGCCAAAAATCTAGCACATGCTATTTCCTAAAATTAGTTTTTTTACAAATGTGTTTTATATTTATCACAGCTGTGTGTAACTGGCTGCAATAGTGTCTGATCATTGAGGACTGTGTTGGTTAAATGAAAACTAATAGCATTTTCACAAATATGTGTATATGTTTTGCCTGAAGTGTGTATGTTTTGACTGAAGTGTGTCATTTTGCAAACAATCTAGGAATTATGCAAATTGAGTGTGGTGTTTGGATAATTGTGATTCTGTTTTGAAAAAAAGAACCCGGTTTTCAAAATTGCGTGTAAACAATTGAAAAAAAACTGTAAATGATTTCATTGTTGGTTGATTACTGTAACTGATTATGGTAAGAAATACTGTAAGTATTGAAATAAATACTTGAAATATTCAGTATGCAGCATCAGTGTTGTGCAGTGCTTGGTAAGTTTATAGTAGGCCTGTTTGTGTACATTCTCCCTATATCTCAAACTAATCATGAAGAATGTTGTGGGTTTGTCACAATTTTTTTTTTTTTTTTTTTTTTTTGTCATCTAAATTATCCCTTACATAACAATGTCTGGCCAAAAATCTAGCACATGCTATTTCCTAAAATTAGTTTTTTTACAAATGTGTTTTATATTTATCACAGCTGTGTGTAACTGGCTGCAATAGTGTCTGATCTTTGAGGACTGTGTTGGTTAAATGAAAACTAATAGCATTTTCACAAATATGTGTATATGTTTTGACTGAAGTGTGTCATTTTGCAAACAATATAGGAATTATGCAAATTGAGTGTGGTGTTTGGATAATTGTGATTCTGTTTTGAAAAAAAGAACCCGGTTTTCAAAATTGCGTGTAAACAATTGAAAAAAAAACTGTAAGAGGCATAGAGACACTCTTATTCACATTTATTTTATAACCAGATATAATCCCGTACTCTTGTAATAGAGTTGACAAGGCTGGTATGGAAGAATCTACATTTGTCAAATACAACATAATATCGTCCGCATATAAAGAGATTACATGTTTAGATTGAAGGGTTGTAAAACCACTGATAGTGTCATGTGAGCGAATTGCAATAGCTAAAGGCTCTATTGCAAGAGAAAATAAAAGGGGAGATAGTGGGCAGCCCTGCCTTGTACCCCGCTCCAAAGAAAACTGTGCCGAGATCTCGTTATTGGTCTGAATGACTGCTGTTGGATGGTTATAAAGCATTTTGACCATATTAAGAAATTTAGAACCAAAGTTCATCTTTTGAAGGACTGTAAACAAGTAGGGCCACTCAACACGATCAAAAGCCTTTTCGGCATCTAAAGATATAGCAATAACAGGAGAATCAACTTGAGAAGCAGAAAAAATTACATTCAAAAGTCTCCGAACATTGTCAAAGAGACATCGATTTTGAATAAATCCTGTTTGATCCATGTGTACCAATTGTGAGATAACTTTGTCCAATCTTAAAGCAATAATTTTGGCAAAAATCTTGTAGTCTGAGTTAAGTAATGAAATCGGCCTATAGGAGCCACATAAACGAGGGTCTTTACCAGGCTTAAGTAAAAGAGTTATCATAGCCTGTTCAAGAGTGTCAGGTAAACGCTGAGTCTCTATAGCCTGCAAATACATATCATTTAGTGGTTTGATTAATTTAGGTAGAAAAGCCTTAAAAAAATCCATGGAGAAACCATCCATACCAGGTGATTTGCCAACAGCTAAGCAAGATATCGCTTCTTGTATTTCAATTTCCGTTATGTCCTTCTCCAGACAGTCCCTGCATTCCTCGGTAAGTGAAGGTATATCAAGGCTATCTAGGAAAGAGTGTATTTTCGCCATATCTGTATGTTGTGAGGTATATAACAGCTTATAAAACTGCATAAATTCCTGATTAATAAGATTAGGGTCTCTGATGATAGTGTTATCTACTTGACGAATTGCATTTATAGACCTCACTGCATCGTCTTTTCTTATTTGCCAGGCCAATAATCTGCCAATTTTGTCCCCATGCTCGTAATATCGTTGTTTGGTTCTGAGGAGGATACACTCTGCTTCCTTAGTGGACAGCATATCATACTCAAGCTGCAATGAATTTAGTCTATGTAGAATACTTTCATCTCCACATATAGAATAGTCCTGTTCCAGCTTTTTAATATCTTTAGAAAGTTCATTCAGTTGACTTTGATATTTTTTCTTTTTTCCGGATGAGTATGCTATGATTATTCCCCTCAGATAAGCTTTAAGTCATTCCCAAATCATACCTGAAGCGGCAGAACCAGCATTGAAATTCAAGAAATTTTCTATATTGTTATTTAGAAGGTCTATAAAATCAAAGTCGTTAAGGAGATAATTACTGAACCGCCATCTTCTAATATGTGATTTAGTAGTAGGGGTATAAATTGTAAGAACTAAAGGGGAATGGTCAGACAAAGTTCGTGGAAGGTATTCACATGATTCAACTAAGTGTTCTTGTCTTTTATGTAAAAGAAAAAGGTCAATTCTAGAGAAACTCTTATGGGGTCGAGAATAAAAAGAAAAATCATTTTGCTTATTATGCAAAGCTCTCCAAATATCTAACAGTTCTAGTTCAGCCATTATATGTTTCACAACTCTTGCTGATGGAGTTAAGACAAAACCTTTATTAGGTGATCTGTCTGCTAAATCTAAAACCAAATTAAAATCACCTCCAATGATTGTACAGGGCAAAAACAGTTTAAAATGAAAATTATGAAAAAACTGAGGGTCATCTTGATTGGGGGCATATACATTTGCTATTGTAACATTCTCAGAAGCAATATATCCTTTAAGAATAATATATCTTCCATAATTATCTTTAACCATGCTTTCAAAAACAAAAGGCACTCTGCGATTGATCATAATAGCAACCCCTCTTGAATAAGAGCTATATGATGAAAAAAATATTTGTCCAGACCACTGACGTAATAACTTACAGTGATCTTCTTCAGTCAAATCTTATTTTTTCTTAAGAACAACATCATTTTTTTCCTCTTTAACTTATTATTAATCCCATTAACATTCCAGGACAGATATTTATACTTATCTCTATCAGTTATCAGTCAAATTGAAAAGAAAACACACAAAAAATAAGGAAAAAAAGAAGAAAAAAAAGTGGCACAAACCCCCCTCCCAGCCTCCCACCCACCCACATACATAACACTTTCCCCGTAAACAACTACTATATCTAACACATTCGCGTAACATTGCATACAGAACGTGCACAACTTCAAGCTAAGGCATCCCAACTTTAACCAGGAAATAATTAGCGCAGATAACGCCATCTACCGAACATTACAGGTAAAACTTTGCAAACAAATCACCAAAGTTGCCATAGGCATAAAGGCACTTGTGACTCAATATCAAAACAATCTCGGACTACTTGGTATTTATTAGGTTTCAGCAGCGACCGTTCGGTAGCTACTCAGAGTCCTTCGTAAATGCAGTCACTATTCATAATGTAACCTACCTACAGTCTCACTCCGAACCCGCTGGCAACAAAAGTTTTGGATGGTGGGCTTTTAAGTAAGCCTCCGCGGCATCTTTTGAACCGAAGGATCGTGCACCCTCAGGAAGAACCACTCTCAGAGTGGCTGGGTACTGCATACTGTAGGAGATGTTGTGGTCCCGGAGCCGCCCTCTAACAGAAGCAAACGCCTGTTTCTTCTTGTAGAGAATTGTTGACATATCTCGGAAGATCATTATTTTTGAGTTTCCATATGTCAGGTCTTTTTTCTCCCGTGCAACATTCAATATCGTGACTGTATCTCTAAAACGAAGGAGTCTAATTACAATGGCTCGCGGTCTTTCGTGTTCCGACGGCCGGCGCTGAAGGGTACGATGGGCTCGTTCAATTTCAAAGGGCCGTTCTTGATCCATACCGATGATTTTAGGGAGCCATTCCTCCACAAATGACACTACATCTCTCCCCTCAACTCCTTCAGGAAAACCAACAAGGCGCAAATTGTTGCGTCTGGAGCGATTTTCAAGATCATCGACCTTATCTTTCAGAGTGAGTATTTCGTACTCCACGTGCTTTTTACCCTCAGCAATGTCCTCACGCACATTAACAATGGCTTCTTCAAATCCATCCTGACGCGATTCCAACTCGCTCAGCTTTAGTCTCGTTTCCTGAAGGTCACTGTGTACTTTGTCAACAGAGTCGCGGATTTCACACATACGTCCGTCGATCATGACTTGAAGCTTCGCAAGCCCTTTCTCCAGTTCTGTCTGGAACCAATGAGGCGGCGATGTCGGGCTAGCCCCTAAGGCTAACGCCGAGGAATCTTCGGTAGCCGTTTCCTTCTTATTCTCGAATATTTTCTTAGGAGGCATCCTCAAAAGTTGCCCAAATATGTCAGTCCAGTTCGGAAAAAGAAAAATACAAGTAAATCCGCGCTTTGCTCAAAATAGTGCAATTAAAAAGGATTTTGTGTGGGAGCGATGCTTCTCGCGTCTTACTCTATGGCGGCCATAACCGGAAGCCGATGTTTGTATTTTTAAGAGAATAATGTTTATGCGTGGTTATTGGAACAAATAAAAATGAAAGTTGCTGAAATAAGACCACAAAACTCATACTAAATATGTGTCCGCAAGACTTTTGACTAATGGATGCTGTCGCTTCGAGTTCTGGCTTCAAAATTATGTGAAAATAGTCTTGCTTTATCGTTCACATAAAACAATACATTGATTTAAATTGTGTAAAACAGGTTTTGCTTGGAAAGCCAATATGCGAGGGGGGCGTGAACGAGGAGTGGTTTACACCTGAGAATACAATGTCCCACCCACTCTGCATAATGAGCCATTCATTCAGGTGTGACACTGACTGAGCCACAATGCAAGGACAAAAGATATATTTAGAAGAAGACTTATATTGACCATTTAAGATTTTGCTTACATCTATCTTGTAAATATGTTTTGCTATTTTATTAAAAAGGTTACAATTACAACAATAATTACAATTTCAACAATATTTCAAGTGTACTCTTTCTTTGTAAAAAAAATTATTATTGTCCTACATTTTATCATATGTATTCATTAGTTTGAATATAGCCAACATTGGAACAGCTAACATCTTAGTTGATGACTTTATTTTTGACAAAAATAGTATTTTATATATATATATATATATATATATATATATATATATATATATATATAACATATGAGCAGAAATTGCTAAACAAAAGCTTATTTGATGTGGCAGTATATTCTACAGTAAAAACTGTACCCAAATCTTGTCAACAAAATGTTGTCTTTCATATTTCGCCTGACTGTAACGTTGTTTTTATGAAATATTAGGGCATATAAATGTTAATTTGCAGTTTAATACGTTGCTTATACAAATAGCCTACATTTTATTTCAACATATTTCAGTCGATTTTTACTCATCTCAGTATAGCAATACAGTTTGCTAAAACATCATCATTCATTCACACACAGAAAGCGATTTAAATTTAAACTGTCTTTTTGCAAGCTGTGGTAAACAGCGCGCATCTCTGCTATTCTGCCCTCGCATGTACGACGTCTGATTTGTACTAGCTAGACAGATAGTTAACAGCAATGAAGAGAAACTCCAGAAGTCTTGTTGAGGATTGATGTTTTATCTTTTTGTCTCTTTTCTTCCTCAGTTTTATTTCTCATGTTTTTTCCCATTTAAGTCTGTAAGACTGAAAGAGTAAACAGAAAATAAACATTACAAAAGTGTAAAGTCTGTTGTCTTTCTTACACAATCAAATATAAAGTTACCCAGTAACTCAATATGGATAAACAGTAGGCTATTATATGTCAACACTTTACACAATAAACTACAGATGTAAATAAATCAACTAATAATTCTGAGGCGAAGCGCCGAGGCTCGTTGCTGAGCGGATAAATCAGTGTCAAAAAACAAAGGCTTCAATCTAGAGCATATATGCGATAAAAATGATAAGAATCACAAACGTAATAACACACATTACTTAATGTAAACATATACATCATACAGAAACCACAATTCTGACGAAAAATTACTTACAGACAAAGATTTGACCAAACTCTGTAATGACGCAGACTCGTGGGTGATTTCAGCTGTGAGTTCGCTGTTGCTCGCGAACACTAGGTCCGTCACTAAAACGGGTCCGACTAGGAAACAAACTAAACGCCAAAGGGCGTAACATCTGCCATTCATTCATTCACAAACAGAAACGCGATTCACTTGAGAAGGAAAAAAAACTTACTACAGTATTCCTCAGCTCAGTCGGATCCATGCTCCTCGAAATACCCGCACTTCTGAGGTACATTTTCCATTATTTTTATTCCTCACAGCGCTGCGAGACGGTGTAAACAAGTAATGATCTGAATAAACTTGTGTTTTCTCGAGCTGATATGGGGGTGTTCACAGGTTTGCGTGGATTACCTCAGTCATTTGCGTTTGAATAGCGAGCGCTCTCCGTGGGCGGAGCACATTAAAAATAATTAGATGAGATGAGAACGACTGACATCTCGCTCTTTTCTTACAGATTACATGAACTGAGAATATTTTTTTTATATAAATTACTTCATTTAAAAGAAGATAATTCAAGCTTCATGCCTGTGTGTCTGTATGCCTGTTTGACTGAGTATTCACTGAGTTATTGTTCATTTTCGGACGCGTTTCAGTATGGACTACACTGACAGAGAGAAGGCAGAACTCGCTTCGTGTTTATTTTTCTTTATTTGGCAAAAAGCACAACACTTTGTTTTTATTGTGAGTATACACAAAAATAATACACATTTAACAGAATCGATTGATGTATGACACTTGTTTGTAATATCAAAGTCAACAGAGCAAAATTAATCTCTTTTGAACTGATAAAAAAAAAAAGCGAGCTGGTATCGCCGGCAATACCGCCGACCCCAGGGGGTTAAATTAAAATAATACAACAAGGTTTGTTTCTAGTGGAATGTATTGATTGATAATATTAAATTAAATATTCCCAAAATATCCCCAATATATCCCCAATATATCCCCAACTGAGCAAGCCAAAGGCAACAGTGGCAAGGAAACCGAAAAAACTCCATCAGGTGACCTAATGGAGAAAAAAAAAAAACCTTGGGAGAAACCAGGCTCAGTCAGGGGCCAGTTCTCCTCTGGTGTTTATGAACTAGAGGCCGGATTGTCTTTACAGAGATAAACGTATAGTTAAAGGTAACAGAGATTGTTTTGGCTTTATAGCGGTTCTTTAATAAAGTTATATTCCAGCCAAAGTTAGCTTTGACTGACTCGCTTCCAACGCAACGATCATTTGTTATCAAATTTGGGGCCGCTAAGCGATACCATTCTCTCTACACAGACTTTAAACGCGAACTTGTGAGAAACGCTGATGGCGGTCACATGTACATTAAGAATTGGTTCTGTAGTTTGCGTTTGAATATATGTGCGCAGGTTTGGAATTCCCTACAAACCAAGCCTAAAGAAAGTACTGGTGTTTCCTTATATATCCTTTTGATACAGAATTTTATTTTATTTTAGCAATTCGGGGTAGGTACGCAAATTGAGTTTTCCCGACAACGCTTTATCTGTAGAGTGGTAAAGGGATCCTCCATAGGGAGAGACTAGTTGGCACTTCAGCACTGCGTTGTCATCGGGTCCAGGCGAAGGTCCTTCATCAGATCTGGATACGGCCTGGATCCTGCAGGCTGCGGGAAAACCTCGGGATAAACAAAGACACTAAAATTAGCGTAGATGCCATTCTTCTTATGATGTAACGAGTACATCAGGATTTATGGGAAGTGTTCCCGGTTCCAGCTGACCTAATCTATGCAGCCTAACATTGAATTATAGAAGTCTATAATGCATTACGTGAATGCTAGGTCAAAGAGATGTGTCTTTAGTCTAGCTTTGAACTGACAGAGTGTGTCTGCTTCCCGGACAATGGTAGCAAGACTGTTCCAGAGTTTTGGTGCTAAATAGGAAAAGGATCTACCGCCAGCAGTCGACTTTGATATTCTAGGTATTATCAACTGGCCGGAATTTTGAGATCGCAATAGACGTGAAGGACTATAATGCGTTAAGAGCTCGCTCAAGTACTGCGGAGCTAAACCATTTAGTGCTTTGTAAGTAATCAGCAATATTTTAAAATTGATGCAATGTTTAATAGGGAGCCAGTGCAGTTTTGACAGAACCGGGCTAATATGATCATACTTCCTGGTTCTGGTAAGAACTCGAGCTGCTGCGTTTTGGACCAGCTGTAGTTTGTTTATTAAGTGTGCAGGGCTACCACCCAGTAGAGCATTACAGTAATCTAGCCTTGAGGTCATGAAAGCATGAACTAACTGTTCCGCATTTGTCAATGAGAGCATATGACGTAATTTAGATATATTTTTAAGATGGAAAAATGCGGTTTTACAGATAGTAGACACGTGACTTTCAAAAGAAAGATTGGTATCAAAGAGCACACCCAGGTTCCTAACCGACGACGAAGACTTAACAGAGCAGCCATCAAGTGTTAGACAGTATTCTAGGTTATTATGTGAGGAAGTTTTTTGTCCAATAATTAGGATCTCTGTTTTTTCTGAATTTAGAAGTAGGAAATTACGAGTCATCCAATTTTTTATATCAGCTATGCATTCCGTTAATTTTGTGAATTGGTAAGTTTCGTTCGGTTTTGAAGAAATATATATATTAAATATAAATATATAGATATAAATAATATATATTATATATATATTTTTTTTTTTTTTTTTTTTTTTTTTTTTGCTATTTTATTAAAAAGGTTATACAATTACAACAACAATTAAAATTGTAATAATATTTCCAGTGTAATCTTTCTTTGTAAAAACTAAAGTATACATTTTATCATACGTAATTCAACTCATATGAAATTGGCAACATTATAAACTTATTTGATGTGGCAGTATTTTGCAGTAAAAACTTTATAATCTATCCGATTTTTACTCATCTCAGTATAGCAATAGAGTTTGGTAAAAGCTGTTCATTCATTCACACACAGAAACGCGATTCATTTTTAAACAGTATTTTTGCCAGCTGTAGCTACATAACAGCGCGCATCTGTGCGTTCATTCATTCATACATAGTAACGCAATTCATATTTAACCTGTTAAGCTGCAACCCCACTTTTGAAAAATCCCCAGAAATGACATACCCAAACTGAAACAGATACAGTTCATGAACCCTTTGTACTAAAAGCACAAGTATGATCTCATTTGAAAGCTGACACCTGGCAGTTTATTGTAAATGTAGAATTAATTATTGTCATAATGAAAAAAATTGTTATAAATAGCTTTAAAGTTTTGTAAAGTTATTAGAAATTTATTTTTATGAAACATCTTCATGAAAATAAAATTGAAGTTGACACTGTAGCAATCTAGAAATGCACTACAGCTAAAGCCACATGTCTAAACATTTTGGGCCCTATCTTGCACCCAGCGCAATTGACTTTGTACACCGACGCATGTATCATTCCTATTTTGCACCCGCGCAAAGCGCGCTTTTCCCTCCACAGAAGCACGTCGGTTAATTAAGAAATACACTTGCGCTCCCCGGGGCGGTTCAGCGCAAAGAGGAGGCGTGTTCCAGCGCAAACGTTCCTTCATGCTATTTTGCAGGTTTAGAAAACCATTGCGCCACTAACCAGGAAAAAATAGTTTAAAGTCAGTGGCGCGTTGCGCATGTTATTCATAAGCTATTTTAGGGCGCATGCTTGGCCATAATCAATGTAGCGTGTGCACAACGTGAATGCACTTTGATTCTCTCATCTACACAGAAGCAGCAGTTTTCATTTTGGCAAATCATACATTATTACGATAGATAGATAGATAGATAGATAGATAGATAGATAGATAGATAGATAGATAGATAGATAGATAGACAATTTATTATAAAAGCATACATCTAGCTTACACATTTACCCAAATTATCATACGCCTTTTTAACCGAAGTTAATTTGGGTGTGTTTCTCCATCCCCAACGTCCCTGACGAGAACGTCGGTCTCCTTGGCTGTGAACCGCTCCTGGTGCGCGCCTGGCAAATCCGCCGTTACAATAGGAATCCGCTTTAGAACAAACGCGCCTGCTCTTAAAGGGAATGTGAGATGACGCTCTGATTGGTTTATTTCACGTTACGCCCAAACCACACCTATGAATAATGAAGCTACTTCAGACCAACCCATTTTAGATTTGCGCCTGGCGCAAGAGTCATTTATCCCGCCGGGAAAATAGCAACAGCGCCAAGACCCGCCCACAAAGTTACTTGCGCTTTGCGCTTTGACACTTGCGTTTCAGATCGTTAAAATAGGGCCCAATATGTTTAAAATCTGAAGATAAGTCTAAAACTCTGTATTTAGTTTTTTTTTTTTTCAAGATAGAAGCACCTAGAGCTAGCTAGCAAGTTAGCTTAGCACACCATCAATACATGACAATTTATGAGATTAAAACCATGTTTGTGCTCCAAACTTACTTTAAAACGCAAGTGAAGTGTTTTAAATAATCTTCTGTGATCTAATTTGACATCAGATAAAAAAATCAGACAGAAAATATACTATTTGATTATATTCTGCACAATGATGGTCTATAGATTAGCATTACATTATAAATATAATCTATTATTATGAAAATACCTGGCATGGCTTGAAAAACACAGGTAACTCAAATATCATTTCAATCATGTTTATTGTCTTCAAAATATCTGTATCTGCATGATACAGCGCGATCTCTTGTTAGCTTTGTGTGTATCAGTGACGTCCTGGAATGTCACATGATTATGGCTCTTCTTCATGTTCCATATATGGGTTATTATTGTGCATATAGCGCCCTCAGGCTATTGGTATGAATTGAAAACACAGTAAATGAGAGTGCCAAACGCTCATAAAGATTACATCGACGCATTTGGGTATAAATTCAATAAATATTATTCCTGTCAATAGAAATCTGATGTAAACCTAGGAGAATCTATCAATATTTCTCCAAATCTGCACATTTTTGAGCTAAAAGCCCTGAGGAAAGTTGTTTTGTGTATCGCTGTCATGACGACAGCACGGAGTTTTTTTATGAATGAAAGCGGCTGACACGCATAATTCATATTAAAGGTATCGACTCATTTTTTCATTTCATAACTCCTGACAGAAATTAAGAAATAACTGTCGCTATAAGTTTCTCAGAATACAATAGTGGTCAAATACTGAAACTTGAGTATTATATCTTTTTAATGATGTATAGTTTGTCAAGGTATAACATTAAATCTGATAGTAAATTTGAACTAAATAAAAAAAAAAAAACGCTTCAGTGCGCGGGCGCACTGGCAACGGTTAACAGGTTAAACAGTCTTTTTGCCAGCTGTAGCTACATAACAGCACGCATCTGTGCGTTTATTCATTCAGCGTGTACAGACACTTGCGATTAGAACAAAGCAGATATAGAACTGACCTATTCCTCAGCCGGATCCCTTTGCTCCTCGAAATGAAACTTCCAGCACTTCTGAGGTAAATTTTCCAGGATTATTATCAAGATAGTATAATTGTGTGTATTATCCAGCTGATGTGGGCGTTCACGGGTTTGCCTGGATCACCTCAGATTATTTGCGTTTGAATAGCGCGCGCTCTCCGTGGGCGGAGTCACATTAAAACTTAATGAGCTGACATGAGAACGACTGACATCTCTCTCTTTTCATACATATTACATAAACTGAGAATATATTTTTTATATAAAAATTACTTCATTTAAAAGAAGAGAATTCAAGCTTCATGCCTGTGTGTCTGTATGCCTGTTTGACTGAGAATTCGCTGAGTTACAGTTCATTTTCGGACGCGTGTCAGAATGGACTACACTGACAGAGAGAAAGCAGAACTCGCATCATGTTTATTTTTCTTTATTTGGCAAAAAGCACAACACTTTGTTTTTATTGTGAGTATACACAAAATAATACACACTTAACAGGATCGAGTGATGTAAAACACAAGTATGTAAGAGTATTTTTCGTCTCTGTTGCACTGATAAGGAAAAAAACGAGCCTATCGCGCTGGCGTGACAGCCGACCTCAGGGGGTTAAACAGCAACATTAATATTTCATTTGTTTCTTTATTGACAACCAGAAACTGTCAGCTGTCTTTATAAACTGCTACGCAAAGAGACGTTACACTGTGTCCTAACCAGATGCTACGCGCCGCTGCGACATGCGATAAAAGGTTATTTTCCATGTTAATCAGAGTTTTTGTCCTTACCAGCTGCGACGGCGACACACAACAGTTCTATTTTAGAAATGGTTTCTATTTTTCTGCGACGTCGTGGCTGGAACAACAAACACAAAGTGTGGCAATGATAATCTCAGGTACTGTTAATGCGCTTTACTTAATGTTAAAAGCGTGTAATGTTAATTTGAATATCATTTAGTGCTCACAGCTTTGTAGCTGTAAAAGCAACAATGGATAATTCACCTCAGATCTTGAAATTAAACAAATGGAAACGTCTTGGTTACTTATGTAACCCTCGTTCCCTGAAGGAGGGAATGGAGACGTAGTCGACGTGTCGACTGATTGGGATCACACTGGGGAGCCTGTAATCTTAGAGTATTGTAAAAATGAGCCAATGGACATTGGCGTGCGTGAATCGCATCACACGCCCCGCCCTGCAGCACGGGTATAAATACGGAAGTGGATGCACCCACCAGTTGTTTTTCGCTGAGGAACCAAGCGGACCCCGGTCAGCAGTGGTACAGCAATAGTGGCTAGGGGACTACGTCTCCATTCCCTCCTTCAGGGAACGAGGGTTACATAAGTAACACAGACGTTCCCTTTCAGTCGGGCACGTTCGACGTAGTCGACATGTCGACTAATTGGGATCCTACTAAGTGCTGCCACCTTCCAGTGCTTAGACAAAAGCCTCCAGATCTTCCGCACTTGCAAATATGACAGGGCTTAGGCCAGGAAAGTCACTGCTGTTCCATAGGACCACAAGGAAAGCGTACCTTTCGTTGGAAGGTCTACGCTGTGGAAGCCACATCCTGCCCGAAGGAGGTAACGTGGAGAACACATATGGACTGAGTGAACTTAGCGGGCAGTACAGCATATGGCATGTCACTGAGGTAGTTCGAGCCAATAACGGGGGAACGCAACCGGTCAGTGACAGCAGAGCAGGCTCTGCCAAGGGAAGACATGGGCCCGCCGCAGGGAGTCAATACATGGAAGAATACACATATGGGATCACACAGATTTTTAACTCAACTACCTGTAGTACTCAGGGGAGGTCTCAGAGTGCTGTAGCACTGGAGATAGGTCCCAAGAAGGTATAGAGGGGGCACAAGGAAGATTTCATCTCCTTGCACCGCTCAGAAACCTGACGATCAAGTCATACTTCCTATATCTCAACTGCATCCTGATGTGCTTTAAGGGCAACATCATTTTGAGGGTGGAGCGGAACAGCCACTCTCCGAACCATCTTCTGCAGGAAGGAAGCACAGAAGTGATTGAACCATCTGGGGGGTCTTCCTGTGAGAAGACACCAACAACAAACAGGTTCTACTTCAGATCGTAAACAAGCCTCTTTTCTTTAGAGGGAGCTCTTGCAGAAGTAAAGTATCTAAGCTCTTTCAGAGTAGATAGCTGAACCACCACAACAGAACCTGGATCTCTCCGGCCCGGTGCGGGAGCCAATGGTGCCCCATCCCTGAGAATCTCAGAGGAAGAATCAGGAAGGCAGTCTAGGGAACGAGGTCCTAGTTGGGCCATTACGGGGCAGCTAAAGAACCTGCTCCTCTGACCTGACTTAGCACAGTGATGTGCAAGAAGGCTCACTGGGGATTAACACACTTGCGTAGACCATGGCGTCAGCTGTGAGCCAGTGTCTCCGTTTTTAAGGGAGTAAACAACTAGCAAGGGAACAAATCCGAGCGGCAACAGATGTAACTGTGCAGTCCCGAAGATATCCGGACAGCTGGAACGCCTGGGGATGGCGTCTCCACTCTCTTTGGCAACAAACTATCGTGAGGCCACCTGGGTGGCACGATTGAGCAGGCCGGAATTTTTTTAAAGTGGAAGAAGCGACCTCAGAAGCTTCTGACCCCATAGGAGGAGGTGGCAGGCGAGTTGTGATATGCGAGGGAAGCGTATGAGCAACGGTCGCTGAACTGGGCAGTGCATCTTGCTGAGCAGCGGCATCAAGCAAGGAAACTGCTACAACTCGAGGCAACTGAATGCCAATGCAGTGTGAGGTAAGCTCAAGCCCTCCTTACTGCATGCCCATTATACATGGCCCTTAACCTGTTAAGCTGCAACCCCACTTTTGAAAAATCCCCAGAAATGACATACCCAAACTGAAACAGATACAGTTCATGAACCCTTTGTACTAAAAGCACAAGTATGATCTCATTTGAAAGCTGACACCTGGCAGTTTATTGTAAATGTAGAATTAATTATTGTCATAATGAAAAAAATTGTTACAAATAGCTTGAAAATTTTGTAAAGTTATTAGAAATTTATTTTTATGAAACATCCTCATGAAAATAAAATTGAAGTTGGCACTGTAGCAATCTAGAAATGCACTACAGCTAAAGCCACATGTCTAAACATTTTGTTTAAAATCTGAAGATGATAAGTCCAAAACTCTGTATTTAGTTAAATGTCATGTCAAATTACTTTATTTTGATTTGACTCTAAAATGCAACTGATGTTTATTGCCATCTTCTAAGCATCTATCCAGTGTATTGTCTCTATTGTTTTGTGGTGCAGACAAGCCCCATTCAGTCTCAGTCTCCCCCTGCACACATTCACACCTCTTCAGCCTGGTTATGGCTCTAAATATGCATTTCTTTTGTCTGCATTATAGTTACTAACGACTGGCTATTCACAGGCTATTCATAGGGTTTCAGTCCCTAATTTCTTTTCTCAAAGTTCATCTCACATTTTAAACTGTATCAAATGCATTTCTTGAATACAGAAGCATTTCAGAAAGCATTAAAAAATCATAAAAAAGTATAACTTTTAGGTGGCAGGTGCACCTAGGGCTAGCTAGCATGTTAGCTTAGCACACCATCAATACACGACAATTTATGAGATTAAAACCATGTTTGTGCTCCAAACCTACTTTATAACGCAAGTGAGTATTTTAAATAATCTTCTGTGATCTAATTTGGCTTCAGATAAAAAAATCAGACAGAAAATATACTATTGTATGGTATTCTGCACAATGACAGTCTATATAGATTAGCATTACATTATAAATATAATCTATTATTATGGAAATACCTGGCATGGCTTAAAAAACACAGGTAACTCAAATATCATTGCAAACATGTTTATTGTCTTCAAAACGTTGAATCTGTATGTTATCTGTATCTCTTGTTAGCTTTGTGTGTATCAGTGACGTCCTGGAATGTCACATGATCATGGCTCTTCTTCATGTTCCATATATGGACTATTATTGTGCATAATAGCGCCCTCAGGCTATTGGTATGAATTGAAAACACAGTATCAGAGTATCTAACCGCTCATAATGATTACATCGACGCATTTGGGTATAAATTCAATAAATATTATTCCTGTCTATAGAAATCTGATGTAAATCTATGAGAATCTATCAATATTTCTCCAAATATGCACATTTTTGAGTTAAAGCCATGAAGGACGTTGTTTTGTGTATCGCTGTCATGATGACAGCACGGGAGTTTTTTTATGAATGAAAGCGGCTGACGCGCATAATTCATATCAAAGGTATCGACTCATTTTTTCATTTCATAACTCCTGACACAAATTAAGAAATAACTGTCGCTATAAGTTTCTCAGAATACAATAGTGGTCAAATACTGAAACTTGAGTCTTATATCTTTTTAATGATGTATAGTTTGTCAAGGTATAACATTAAATCTGATAGTAACTTTGAACTATATATAAAAAAAAACGCTTCAGTGCGCCTGCGCACTGTCAACGGTTAACAGGTTAAGCTAGTGTTTTTAATAGACACTTGTTCTAGGAGCAATTAGCCCGGAGAACAAAATGTCTGAACACTGCTAAAGGTTTGGCAGCATACCAGGTGTTGTTTAACACATAGAGTATGCTGCTCTACCATGGCCACCTAGGAACTTGATCATAAAGTCAGTGCTCTAGTGGTCATCATATGGAGGAAACCATTTATATGCGGCTGCATCTCACATATGCCCCAGGAGCCTCTGAAGATATTCAGTGGGACCCTTTCTCACCTCTAAGCACCAACTGGACACATTTCAATTGAGAAACGTATAAACCAAGTTCACCTCCGTACCGAAAAAAGCTCCTCAGTCCGTGGACAAGTACTCCTTTCCAGTTGACCTGAAACCCGACTGGCTATGTAGCACTCGAAGGGAGGGACTTGTACCTAGACTTCGACCCCTCAACACAAGACACAGGATGACCCGTGTTTGCGGAGGAGTGGATATCTGAAGTATGCGTCCTTCAGGCCCCACACTGCAGACCATTCTGAATCAAGCACACAGACTTCTAATGGTCTAACTCACTGTAGTTTGAGTACAATGAAGAACAGGCCTATTTAGGACCTATTTTCATATCGGCTGGAGGAACGGCTCGATCGCAACCTACCAGTAGGAAGCGATGACTGCACACACAGCAGCACAATCTGAACACAGAAGTGTAACAAACAGTGCTGCACATGGGCGGGTGCAGGACGAACTGAATCGTCTTAGCCGAGTCTGATGATACAAGAACCGACTGAGTCGGTCGGGAGCACTTTTCAGTGCTACAACGGACCGACACAGGGGGCCCAATGCATCAGAGACATACTCAAAATGAGTCAGTGTGTTAGAGGCAGAGACCCAGCTCGGAAGGCCCGAAGGCAGCCCGAAGCAGGGTCTGAGTTGTAAACACCTGTCTCAAGGTAGTGGCAGAAAATGCGTGAGAAGGCGTGACCAGGTCCTCAAACACACTCAATGCCAGCTAATAAAGCCAAATCTGTAGGTACAGAAGAACCGCTGGATCAGCCAGGAGCACCGCGTAGTGCTACAACTGGCAAAACAGCGGAACCCCAGATACTACAGACTTCAGGCAACAAACAGGGACCCAGCTCGAAAGGCCCGAAGGCGGCCCGAGACAGGATCTGAGTGTGTAGTGCGACTCTTACCTGTCTCTAGATGACCTCAGAGAATACATGAGAAGGTGAGACCGGGTCCTCGAACCGTACCCAACTGCTGGCTGGTGAACAAAAGGTAGCTGAAGGTTTCAAGGCTGCCCAGGGTCGCACACCAACAACTAACCTCTTTTGGACTCAGAAAACAGAGGAAATTGCTCTTTCTTTGAAAATGTGGGTACCAGGACATATACAACATATACGGAACAGACATAATCAAAGACTACTCCCGGTCCTCCACCGGGAAAAGGGAGTGGATCGTTACCATCTCCAAGAGCTCTCACTCCATCTCTGAGTGGCCCGCTTCAGAAGCGCTTGCGCTTGCGCTTACCACCTGGCTTGATAGCGCCTGGAGTGGGCGGGACGCCTCGTCTGCGACCGGGTCCACGCTGAGATCTGGGTGGAGGCTGCTGCGATGACTCAGTGGGAGCAGAGGCGGAGGCAGACGGACGTCCTCGGCGATGAGCAGGTGGAGGATCTGCCCCGGGCGGACGGGTGGAGGAAGCAGAGGGCCTCTGTCTGCTTCTGGACAGCAGAGAACTGTTGGGCAAGGTTCTCTACCGCGTCACCGAATAACCCAACCTGGGAAATGGGGGAGTCCAGGAACCGAACCTTGTCCGCTTCCCTCATATCTGCCAGGTTGAGCCAGAGATGTCGCTCCTGGACCACTAATGTGGACATCGCCAGACCGATTGTGCGAGCTGCAACCTTCGTACCCCGGAGAGCAAGATCAGTTGCAGTGCGGAGCTCACCCATGAGCTCACGGTCTGAACCACCCTCGTGCATATCCATGAGTGCCTGAGCCTGGTGAACCTGAAGCAACGCCATGGCATGCAGTGAATATGCAGCTTGCCCACAGGCTTTGTATGCTCTACCCGTGAGGACAGACGAAAACCTACAGGCCTTAGAGAGGAGACAAGGATCCCCCTTCCATGAGGTAGCGGTCGCCGGACACAGCTGCATCACGACAGACCGCTCCACTGAAGGGATAGCCTCGTAACCTTTAGCCGCACCTCCATCAAGGGTAGTGAGGGAGGAGAAACTATTAAGGCTATTAAAAACTATTAAAAACTGTTTCTGGCAGAGAAAGGTGCCGTCCACGACCTAGTAAGCTCCTCATGCACTTCAGGGAAGAAAGGAATTGGGGCAGCGGACTGAGAACCAGCCCGGCCCGCCCCGAGAAACCACTCATCCAACCGAGATGGTTCAGGACACGGTGGAGAATTCCAGACGACCCCTACCACTTTGGCAAAGCTGACATCTCAGGATCTGGCTTGGGCAGCATTGCCTTCCCAGAGGGGGGGCAACGGAGCCGAGTTGTCATCTCCAGAGCACAGCTCTCCCTCTGATGCTGCGATGGACATCCTGTCCTCTGGAGGGGCCCCGAATGAAACGGCTGCTCGGTCCACTACAGAGGGACCAGCACATTCCCCGGGGAGCTCCACCAGCTGCGGTGTAAGAGAGGAGGGAGGGATCCACAGGGCCTTGCCGAGCGGATTTCCCCTCACCGTAATCCTCAGATCACCCAAACTATGCGCCATTCCAGGCTTCCCCTAGGAAGTTGACCCAGAGGGCGCTCTAGAGCGGGGCATAGGCGCGTCTTAACACCGAGATGATCATGTTCCCACAGTGAGAACATGAATCATTCACGAAAGCTGCTTCAACGTGCTGTAAGCCCAAACACGTGGTGCATCTATCGTGACCGCCAGATGAGGACAGAGCCCTATCGTACCCAGAAAAGCACGGATGGAATGGCATCTTGAAAAAGACGCAAACACACCCATGTTTGCTCTTTCAGAAAATGGGACCCGTCACCAGTGCCAGCACACAGTGGAACAACTGCGGCAACACATTACAGTGAAGCACTCACTATTTCCGCCCTCAATCGGCCTTCAACAAACACTTTATAAAAATGCTGTAAAAACAGCAGTTGAGAGTTTCCGTAGTTAGCAATCACCGCTGCAATTGCTGTAATCACCAACACTGGAAGAGTCTTCCAGAAGAACACCGACACACTCGCTCGTTGTGTAAACACCACTCTTCAGAGACATCAGAAGATCGAATCGACTCCGAAGTGAAAGACAACTGGTGCATGCATCCACTTTCGTATCTCAGAATGTATTTTTAATAAGGTTTAAATGGTGTAATATTTGTGAATCTGATTATGTACTTATCCATTTTCTTCTGAGTGCAGTCAATATTACTCTCTGGTGCTGTGCACTTGGCTTGAGAGCCCACCCACACGCTGTTCATATTGGCTGTGGGTTTTGATTGATTTTGACGCATCTCGTAGTTGCATCCCTTCTGGTGTGGACAGGGAAATTGCTTGTTGCTGGAATCTTATCGCATCGCGTCTGGTTAGGACATGGTGTTAGAATAAAGGGCTAATCAAGCAGGCAATGAAAACATTCCGGCAGCGCATATGGATTTGCTTGGAAATATATTTATAATATAAATTAATGGAGTAATACGCCAGCATAATGTATGACAAAACAACCGAGATAAGAAAACCAACTGGTGTGATTCGTGGAAAGTTAAAATTGCTTCACTACATTCACCGGTCTGGCAGTTCTACCAGGTGTCTGAAAAGGACAATACCTTTGCAACGTCTTTTGCGGAGAGCGGTGTAGCGTTTGGACCAATCAGACACACACAAATTGTTATTTTTTTTAATGAATAATCCAGCAAACTCACTCTCCCAACAAAGGCCTATGAAACTTCCCCAAAACTAACATCACGGTGTCCTGTTACAGGACACATTGAGACTGATAAGAGTTTTACGACCCCAAAAGAAAATTCCAGAGAGCTGTGAGTCTCACTTAATTCTCACTGAGAAGGAGAAATAAACCCTGTTAATCCTATATATTCTATATATAACCACTTGAGAAATGTATAAACATGTATCTAATTTTCCCATCTCATGATTTTTATTTTATGTTGTTTGAAACAGTGGATCAATTTAAGATCAGTTTATGTTTCACAAACTGATCTGACCGTTATCAGTTTGTAACAGTAAATGAAGAGATGTCTTATCGAACACAAGTTCAGTATGGCGTACCACAAGGCTCGGTATTAGGACCGCTGCTGTTCACTCTGTACATGCTACCATTAGGAGATATCCTTAGGAAACATGGAATTAGCTTTCACTGTTATGCTGACGATACTCAGCTGTATATTTCTTCAAAACCTAACGAAACTTACCAATTAACAAAAGTAATGGAATGCATAGCTGATATAAAAAATTGGATGACTAGTAATTTCCTACTTGTAAATTCTGAAAAAACAGAGATTCTAATTATTGGACAAAAAACTTCCTCACGTAATAACCTAGAATACTGTCTAACAATTGATGGCTGCTCTGTTAAGTCTTTGTCGTCGGTTAGGAACCTGGGTGTGCTCTTTGATACCAATCTTTCATTTGAAAGTCACATGTCTAGTATCTGTAAAACCGCATTTTTCCATCTTAAAAATATATCTAAATTACGCCATATGCTCTCATTGACAAATGCGGAACAGTTAGTTCAAGCGTTCATGACATCAAGGCTAGATAATTGTAATGCTCTACAGTGGGTGGTTGCCCTGCACGCTTAATAAACAAACTACAGCTAGTTCAAAACGCAGCAGCTCGAGTTCTTACCAGAACCAGGAAGTATGACCATATTAGCCCAGTTCTGTCAACACTGAATTGGCTGCCTATTAAACATTGTATACATTTTTAAATATTGCTGATTACTTACAAAGCACTAAATGGTTTAGCTCCACAGAACTTGAGCGAGCTCTTAACGTATTATAGTCCTTCACGTCTATTGCGACCTCAAAATTCCGGCCAGTTAATAAAACCTAGAATATCAAAGTCGACTGCTGGCAGTAGATCCTTTTCCTATTTAGCACCAAAACATTGGAACAGTCTTCCTACCATTGTCCGGGAAGCAGACACCCTCTGTCAGTTCAAAGCTAGATTAAAGACACATCTCTTTGACCTAGCATTCACATAATACATTATAGACTTCTATAATTCAATGTTAGGCTGCATAAGTTAGGTCAGCCGGAACCGGGAACATTCCCATAAATCCTGATGTACTCGGTACATCATAAGAAGAATGGCATCTACGCTAATTTTAGTGTCTTTGTTTATCCCGAGGTTTTCCCGCAGCCTGCCGGATCCAGGCCGTATCCAGATCTGACGAAGGACCTTCGGCTGGACCCGATGTCAACGCAGTGCTGAAGTGCCAACTAGTCTCTCCCTATGGAGGATCCCTTTACCACTCTACAGATAAAGCGTTGTCGGGAAAATTCGTTTTGCGTTCCTACCCCGAAGTGACAAAATTAAATAAAATTTTGTATCAAAATTTATAAGGAAAGACCAGTACTTTGTTTAGGCTTGGTTTGTAGGGTATTACAAACTTGCGCACATATATTCAAACGCACATAACTATAGAACCAATTCTTAATGCGCATGTGTACGCCATCAGCGTTTATCACAGGTTCGCGTTTAAATTAACAAATGATCGTTGCGATGGAAGCGAATCAATCAAAACTAACTTTAGCTGGAAAATAACTTTATTAAAGAACCGCTATAAAGCCAAAACAATCTCTATTACCTTAAATTATACGTTTATCTCTGTAAAGCTGCTTTGAAACAATCTACATTGTTAAAAGCGCTATATAAATGAAGATGACTTGACTTAAAAACATGAAGCCGTTTGATGCAACCTATATTTTCTTGTAAACTCTAATGGGTTAATGTATCAGACTTTGCATACTATGGTTAACCAAAATCAAATGTGTGGTATGTTTGGTCTCTATAAACTCCAATCTTCGTCCCCCATTTGTTAATTTACATTACATTTAGCTAACTTTGTGACGCATTAGTATTATAAGAATCTTGAAGATTCTTATGTTAAACCTCCAATCAAACTACATGTTCAAAGGCCTGCTTGAACAATGGGTCGTAAAGAAATTCCCTCCAAAGGAAAAAACTTCTTATTGGCTCACACACCTCCAGAGGGTGTGACATCTTCATGCTTTAAAAATCACTGATCACAAGATCAGCTCTCTTAGTCCCTTTCTGAAATGTTGACGTGAAGATGATGCTGAACTAGATGTCAGAATGAGAGTCGTAGATCCAAGTGCAAGCAAGCAGTTTACTGAAGACAGGTTAAAACAGGGATAATACTCAAAACACCACGTATAACAGGCATGCGACCAGGATACACATTCACATGAGAGAATGAGTGCTATGAATAAACCCAGCGCGGATGCAAAACTGGAACTGGATGAAGAGAACTCCAAACGATCTCCAGAAGTCTGGAAACACAGACGAGATCGATCCTATTCCATTATTCCTAGCTGCGGAAATAACTCAGACACAGGAACTAGATGAGAGAACACAGACAAGAGTGACAAGAGTGACAAGATTGACGACCCGACACCCAGCAATAATCACTCCCGCTAGATATAGGCAGCTAATAACAGAAGTAACTAGCTGCAGCTGCGGACTGATTAAGTGATCAGCTGGTTACTAAGCAACAAACAAGCAATACACACTCAGAGCCCACACCCACAACAACCAACAGATACACAAAATTAACACATGGATCGATGAACCGTGACACTAGAAGTTTCTAAGCACCCCCAAGCTTGTGCCAGGCTGCGGCCTTGTCTTTCCATTCACCAAAGATCCTCTGACTACCACTGGTTCTCTCTCATCAAGACCACATCAGCAAAGATCAACTGGAGCCTCAACAAATTGCATCAGGACAGTTTAATTCAAATGGGCGAGACATGCAAGTATCAAACTAGTCTCATTATTTGATACATTAACCCTCTGAGGTCTGAGCTGTTTTCTGGGCCCTGGAGGTGTTCTGACATGCTCTGACATTTCTGGTTATTTCTGTTACTTGTGACATTTTCATGGCTAAAGTCTAATTACACTGTATTCAGCACAAACTCTGCTACAATAATATATCAACAGCATGTACGTAAAAGTTTGTAGTTTTGAGATAATGACATTTATGCGTGGTTTGTGAAAATACAAAAAAAAATTCTCACTGAAATAAGGCAATGAAACCCATACTGATTATTTCTTCACAAGACTTTTGAAAATTGTATGACGTAGCCTAGAATATTTGCTGCAAAACTATGCGAAAATCACCCTGACTGCTCATTCAGAGAAGACAATATATTGATTTAAAATTTTTACGACATGTTTTGTGTGAATAAGCCTTATGTGAGAGCTCATTAATATGTATGGCTTTTCTCACCTGAGAAAGACAAAGACCCTCCCCTAACGGCCCTATTAGGAGCTATCAGGCCCCTTTCATTCTGAGCAACCTTGCACAATACTGTAAATGAGGAGATTTAAAAAAGAATGGCTTTTAGATTGTTTGGATTTATTTACACAACATAATCCAAATAGACACAACAAATGGCAAAAAAACACTTATTGAAAGACAGAGACCTTTGTGCCATTCCTAAAAACATTGTACATACCTTTCATTTCCAAGGTGTTTGATTTTCACTTTACCATGTTCATGTTTCAGAGACTCATGTGAATGTTGAAGTCGGCAGGACTCAGTGGCATCTGGGGCCTGAAAAAAAAGTGAACATACTGATATCAAGAGAAAGGCCTGCACGATTTTGGAAATAAATATTAGATTTTTCTGGTTAAAATTGCTTTTTAAAATTCACAAAATACACACACACACACACACACACACACACACACACACACACACACACATGTTTCCAACAATATAAATTATAATGAACACCAGTTCTGTTGTGCCTTGTAGGCATAGGCTATGCGCAGTGCTGGGTAAAATAATAATAACAATAGATAGCAGTATAAATCTTCCAAAATATTTCAGTAACAACCAAGCTAGAGAAAAATATATTGATTATCATGTTACTTCAAATGTTTCCATTCGTTATGATGATATGAAATGAGATAATAGTAAAAACATGAAGCCGTTTGGTGTGTTTTGCTTTTCAAATTTTCAAATGATACATTCAAACGCGATCACGCTGCAAAATCTGATACATTCAAACGCGATCGCGCTGCAAAATCTGATACATTCAAACGCGATCGCGCTCAAATATAAAACATTATGGTTACCATATACATATCTACGTTTGACCAGATATCCACAAACACAGTAGGCCTAACAGTAAACACGGGTCTAAATATTATAATATTCCCCATATATCTAGCAACAGTTCAACTGCAATGTGACATTTATGCAACAATAACAAACATGTAAGAATTTCTTACCTTAAATCTTTCTTGTCTTCAAATCGCGTTCTTCTTCTTCTGAGGTAGCCTAAATCCAATGTAAGCTCAGGCGCGTCTTTCAAACTCGACGAAAAGCGAAGTGAAGTGTTTTGTTGTTGAGGTAACGAGCGCGTTCGCGTTCCATGTGGAGATTTGCATGTGAATATCTTTTGCGCGAGTGGCCGTGGCCAAATTAACTGTAATGAGGAAGCGTTTGAGAAGCTGGACATCTTGTTGGTTTTATACAAATTACTTAAACAGAGAATATTTGTTTTCGTTTTGAATCCGATCATTTAAAAGTACACACTTAAATGTTTATAAAGGTATATGGCTCATAAATGTGTGACAAGTATTCGCTGAGTTTTGTTTCAGTTTATAGACGTGCTCAAGAAAAAAAAGTTCACCGTGACGGAGAGGCAGAACGCACACCCTGTTTATTTTCTTTATTTTACAAAAGCACAATGTTTTGATTTTGATTGTAAGTGGACACATACAAAAGTAGAAATATCACAGATTCTTTTTCTATATTTCTTTTTTCTGTATGACCATAAATGACGGAGTAATTTAAGTTTATAGTGCTACAATGTGGAGAAAATCCAGCAAAACGCGCCCGCGCGTTTGCCGAACTCAGAGGGTTAAGTATCCTTACCCCTTTTAACCCTCTGGGGTCTGAGCTGTTTTCTGGGCCCTGGAGGTGTTCTGACATGCTCTGACATTTGTGCTTATTTCTGGTACTTGTGACATTTTCATGGCTAAAGTCTGATTACACTGTATTCAGCACAAACTCTGCTACAATAATATATCAGCAGCATGTATGTAAAAGTTTGTAGTTTTGAGATAATGACATTTATGCATGGTTTGTGAAAATAAAATAAAAAAAAAATTCTCACTGAAATAAGGCAATGAAACCCATACTGATTATTTCTTCACAAGACTTTTGAAAATTGTATCACGTAGCCTAGAATATTTGCTCCAAAACTATGTGAAAAACGCCCTGACTGCTCATTCAGATAAGACAATATATTGATTTAAAATTTGTACGACGTTGTAACGCAAAGAAGAGGGTCAGATTACCAGCTCTCTCTCTATAGATATTTAAAATTACTGAAATTACCAACAAACGGACTCTGTCCTTCTTGAACTGTCTACAAACAACAGATGGCATCTATCAGCTCAAGTAACTCATTGATTGCTGTCTATAGACACCTCTTTTATGAGTTTACACGGGAAGCCACGAGCGCAAGGCGCCACAATGTCTGAGATTACGCAGATCCCCTAGGGGTATTCTCAGACACTGATTTATACGTCAGAAAACAACAAGACTTTGTCCGGCCAGATGTGCTGGCTAATGATCTCATCAAACCAAACACACACACACACATAGGCAAGAGAGCAAAAGTTCAGTGGCAACATGAACTCTCAGTCCTGGTCACACACACGCACACACACACAGAAACACACATTTATCCTACCACGCGTGATCAAAATCATTTGGTACAATGTTTAAAATGTATTTTCTTGATGTGTGCATGATCCCTTGTCCCAAATATTATGCCTATATAACTTTATTGGTTTGTAATCAATGTGATGTGACTATAATCGTGTATTTGTGTGAAATTATGTCACAGCAGTGCCATTCATGGTATCGTCTTGTTCCAGATATCCCAACGGTCTCGAATGTTTAACGCAACATATCAGAGGATGCATTGTTTTATTAATACCAGTGATATTAATGTTACGAACGAATCTATCGTTCCAATTTCTAAGAGGAAGGGGGGTATAGATCTCGAAACGTCAGGAGGTGTGCCCGATCCGTTGTTAAAGACGGTTGGCCCACGTCCGTGAGAGGGCGTGAGTTTTGGCCCCTTCAAAATATCATGCTTCCCTTCTCTCACTCTCTTATTCCTCTCTTCTCTCTTCGCTCACCTCTTCTCCCATCGATCCCGCTGACCTCCTCCTCCTCCACGTGCAGCGCTGCTCCAGATGAACGGGCCTTGCCTTGGCCTCTGGGACACATGGCCCGCACCATGAAAAAGCCTGCCGTCTCTGCAACCAAGATCTGAAACCTCTCCCCGTCCCGGGAGACGAACCTAATTTTCGCGGTAACTTAAATTCAAGTAAGCCTTTGCATCGTCTTGCGAAACGACCCAG
The DNA here is from genome assembly GCF_964197995.2 of Scardinius erythrophthalmus. Taxonomy (NCBI): domain Eukaryota; kingdom Metazoa; phylum Chordata; class Actinopteri; order Cypriniformes; family Leuciscidae; genus Scardinius; species Scardinius erythrophthalmus. The sequence goes on along the minus strand of NW_028296533.1, from coordinate 486,079 downwards.
AAGACGAAGCCAGACGCAAACCAGCCGGACACGCGCACGCGCGCGTCCCCTTTTCCAGCATCGCACTGAAAGAGTACAACAGCTCGCAAGTACTATCTATCAACCTAAAAGTTGATTTCCTGGTCTCTCTCTCTCTTAGGTCTGCGAATTAAGTTACCCTTCTTCCTCTTCTCTTCTCTTTTTCCCCTTTTTCTTTCTTTCATTTCATGTTACTTCTGATCACGTAATTTTATTGTTTGGTTATCTGTTTGTTTGTTTATTGTGTGCATTTTTACGTACGTTTATGTTCGTAGATCATATAATCATAGTTTTGCATTTATTAAAATTCATAAATACTTTTCACTGCCTCTGTGTTTGAAACATCCACCTTTTAAGTCAATGAATCTAAAAGATCTTAAGCTACAAGCTTGATATTAGACTACATTCAGTAGTTTTAATTAATAAACTCAGAAGGGTTTGATGTCCGTGGCCAGGAGATCAAACTTTCTTGGAGTTTGTAAAGAGATAACCCTTCTTAACTGTGATAATCTCACCTTTATTCGCTGGACGAATAACGATTAGATCAGTTACAGAACCAGTTAATCTCTATAATTGATAAAATAAATGTACATGCGACTTATGAATTATGACCATGAGTCATAATTATTAATATTTCCAAAATTCCCTATATTCTTGAGCTAATTCAAATTTACCCAGAGTCGCAAACACTACAGTTTTGGTGGAGGACGCTTGGCAGTTTCAAACGTTATTTGGTGGAACAAATTCAGTTTCAGTGAATGTGTATTATTGGTATTAATAATTGTAACGTTACACGCGCGTTTTGAATTGTGAGGTAAGTCGCTATAAAGCGAACTCACTCAGCTGACGTTAGGCACAAAGCCAGCTCAGCTCTTCAAATTAACAGTTTCAAAAATGTCTAAGCATTTTTAATCACTGTTAAGAGCTAAAACTGCAGTTCATGACATTACATTGTGTCTCTGTAAAGACGAAGCAAAACTCTTTACAGTTAGTACATGTAATATGATTTAAACCGACTAAATAAGACGAAGAAATCGCTTTTTATTGCGAAGGCGTAAATCTGACCTGGGCAGTGCCTCAGTTTCAGTCGTAATAGGCCTTATGATAATACGTTAACGATAAACTCCTGGTCAGAAATTGGCGTCGCGAACCAATTTTGAAAAACCTACGCATAAAATCATAAAAGGGCTATTTTTGATTAATGCTTATGGGAGATGAGCAGATGATAATTCATGCTCACAGCTGTTTTGATGCCTGTTGTGCTCACAGTTTAAGTAAACAGATGTTTAATGCCTGTTTGCTCACAGTTTCTAGTGATTAAAACAAGAAGTTTTAATACCTGTTTTTATGTAAACCGTTCTATATCTGATGTGTAATTGAAGACCAGTTTTATGAATTAAGAAAAGATGATAGTCCCTGTTCTTATGCTAAAACCGTCTCAATGTGTAATGTAAATGTGTAATATAAATGTGTAATCCCTGTAGTTACATGTTGTGAAACTCGCATTTTCCGCATGCAACAGAGCGCGAAATACTCGTGATTTCCAGAGAAAAAAAAATCTGCTGTCTAAATTGCTGAATCACGTCACCGACACTAGAGGGCAGCCTCTAGGTGCGTGGCAGTTCTCAAATCACGCGCGCCCCACCGACGTCATCCTACGTGAGCGTCGCCTCCCACTGACGTCAGCCTGCGCGAGCGCAACTACGCCATCTCGTGGCGTTCTAAGATAATACCTGCTTTCAATTTCTTTTTCTCTCTGCATTCATTTTCTCTCTCAAATACTTAACTGCATTCAAGCTTAGCTTATGCTGATATTATTTGGAGATAGACAATTCCTTTTTTTGTTTTTGACTGTCACACTTTAAGTTAAGTTCGAAAAAAGAAAATTTTCGAATTAAAAACTTAGATTTGTTTCACTCAGTTCATTGATAGGTCCACCTAGGAAGAAGCACGCCACCGTGTGGCCATCTTGGGTCGACTTATCAATATCTGTTTAACCCCCAGTCTGCAATTGAAGTGTCTCATTGCTACCCTTTTCGTTTGATTATTTTTATAATCAATACTAATAACTTCAGTGTTATTGTAAGGATTATGGGAAGTCATTCTGAATTTCAGTTTAATTAATTTTAGTATTGATACATCACTGTCATCATTCTAATTTTCTTTCCTTCCTTATTTTTATTATTTTGAACCTCCCCTTGCATGCTTAGTTGAATTTCAATTCAAACTAGTTTGAATTTTAATTCAAAATTGTGTCTAATCAGCCAGGGAAGACCACTGAGAAGACATACGGCCCTCACCCTAGTGGCACAAACCCACTGCCGGGGCCTATCCCTCTGCCTGCGTCTCAAGCCTGTGTTGTTATTCACATTTTATTTCATTAATAATTTTTTTTTCTCTTCCCTCTTTTCTCCAAAGGGGGGGGGGGGGGTAGGTTATTCTGATAAATCACCATCAGTTATCATAATTTTTTTTTGTTGTATCACTATTTTAGTAAAGCCTTTGCCTCTGACTCCTGCATACATATTTACCCAATTTGATGAAACCAGAAAGCCTTAATTCACATTAAGTCCAACCTCTTAATCCCTTATTGTGTATCTATTGGCAGGACTCAGTCAGTGTTTATAGGCTTAGGCCTCTTTATTTTTATTTATAACACTCCCCGTGTTATTGTTTGTGACATTTCATTGCAGCGCAATTCACTTCCTTGTGTTGTGTTTCTCTTTTCTTCCCTACCTTCAACTTTGTTGTTATTTTAATTTTTCTCCATTTCTGTTGTGATTTGTTTCTCTCATTTCACTTACAGACAGAACCTAAGAGAGACCCCAGGAAAGCTGAATAATAGAGTAAACAATCCAAGCGGGCGTCTTTAGACGACTCCCAGGCTACCGCCTGTCAAAATCTCTATTGTGGGTTTAGCCATACCCACGAAATTGGCTCCGCTAACTGTCGGCATCAGTTAGCCCGAAATTCTCATAAACGGCCTAGCCCGTATGAGTATAGCTCATTTGACCCTAAAACAAACTTGCATTTTGTCTCTTTTTGTGTGTGCTGTGCTTCTCTCGCCAACAGTAAGCCGAGATGTCGAGCTCACCCTGTCCTGCAGTCCGCTGGGACGACCTTGAGGCATGGCTGAGGAACATAACAAAGACCGTGCTGCCCCAGGACCCACATTGCTCGAGCCAAGAGCAACGGGACACAGACCTGAGCCAGTTCGAGTCCCATGATCCAGCCCAGACATACAGCCACGAGCAGCTGTCCAAAATCTTCGGAAACCTCGCACTCAAACTCGTCGCCAGGGCCCGGGACAGTGAAAGAACCAACCTCGATCTGGAGCAGAAGGTAGCCGCACTACAGCTCCAGGCCACAGAGGCCCTGGAGGATCGAGCACACACACAGAGCCGTCCAGACCAGCTCCTCTCCCTGACCGAGGAAGAGGACGAGACGGACACATCGCTACAACAGGAAGTTGAAAGACTTCAAAATGCCCTAGACGATGTTCATCGGCACACAGACCAAAGACAACAGTCGGAGGAACTCACCCGGAAGGAACTCAACGAAAGGCCCCAACAGGCTGAAGCTCTCCTTAAGAGAGCAGAGACTAAAATCCAGGAGCTCGCTCAACAGAGACACGATCTCGAAGACGAACTAGACATGGTTCGCAGAGAACTGAGACATGCTTACAGACTTAACAGTGACAGGGAAGGGGAAGAACACCCCACACCATTTCCCCCTTCCCACGAGTCCACGCCTTTCAGTTTCACACCCAGAGCTGGAAAGGGGGGCGAAAGCCCACTGCACAACACCTCGCCTGTCAGCCAAACACCAAGAGCTGTAAAGGGTCAGAATCCTCTCCAGACGGATTGGGCCCCCAGCAACAGCTCTCGTCCAACCAGCCTTGACAAGCTGGCCAGAAACATTCCTACGTTTGCCGGAGACCACAATGTTTATGCGTACCTTCAAGACATTGATTTTCACCTGCAAACTGTCGCTAACGTGACAGCTTGGGACAAGTTCTACTTGCTACGAATCACAGCAAATAGAGAAGTGCGTAGCTTCCTGGATCGACAACCAGAGGCTGTCAAAGCAGATTACAAGCAACTGCGACAAGCTTTGATCCTTGAATTCTCTGACCCAGAATCAGACCAAGGGTTTATCAAGGCCTTTGACGTCAAACAGGCCCGACTTGAACACCCCCAGTCCTACTATGGCCGACTCCGACAAACGTTCTTCGGAGCAACCAACGCTCCACATTTGGAGGAAGATGTAACTTTTAGAATTTTGTTTCTGCGGAATCTGCATAGCACCGTGAGTAAACATCTCGGTGTGCTCGTCTGCCCACGAACCATGTCTATTCGAAGACTCAGAGACTTAGCCCACAAGGCTTACACCAAGCAAAGGGCTATGGATGAAAAGACTGTCGAAACACACACCATTTACTCCGTCTCTGAGCACTGCTCAGAGCCAGACAGCAGGTGGCAGCACGACTGTGACGGTGCTCATGCAAAGCGTCGGACCAAGCGCTCAGAAAGATTCTGGAACCAGCATCACCCGCCGTCCAGAACTCCAAGCCCTGACCGTCAAACCTATAGCCACTCTCTCCAGAACCCTGATGAGCCCGAGTCTTCTTACACAACAGATGAAGACAGTGCAGCCACGTCTGACACCGACACAGAAAACGAGCACTGACACCTGCTGCTTCAAGGTCATCTCTGACCTGCAGCTGTGCAACTAGACCAATGTCTGCGCCACATACATACCACCATCACGATTGCAGTGACTACACAGCACAATCAAACTTTACCAACTACACTGCATGCCTCAGAGCCGCTTACGCCACCTCCGCTGTGTACAAAGAAAGGTCATGCGGACCTCGGATGAACAGACCTTTCCTACGCCGAAGAAGCCCCATGTGTTGAACACCGCAGCACAAAAGCCACGCATGAGATATCAAAGCATGCGGCATACCAACCTCAGCGAAGCAACAAGACTGTCCTAGTCAACCAAGGACATCCATCGCTGAAATTTTTCCTCCCTTTCTCTCTCTCTCTCTTTTTCCTCCAACAGGATGCTGTGGTGGTTCGCTAGAAAGCAGCCGCAATCGGACATCACCAGATCCGGCATCCGGCATCGCATGGAGAGAGAGCAGCCCGACTCCTGATCCCCAAGGCAGGACTCACACTCAGGAAGTCTAACACTGTGATGGGCATCTCCACGGTCACCGACCATGCCCCGAAACTCGTCTTGGCTTTCATCCGGCACCAGACTCAACCTCACTTGAGCTGAGTCATCAGCCTAGCAACCACCTGCCATCTGACCATCGCTACCGTGATGAGTCGACTAAGCACATACACGCCCGTCAACTCCTCAAGGGGGGAATGTAACGCAAAGAAGAGGGTCAGATTACCAGCTCTCTCTCTATAGATATTTAAAATTACTGAAATTACCAACAAACGGACTCTGTCCTTCTTGCACTGTCTACAAACAACAGATGGCATCTATCAGCTCAAGTAACTCATTGATTGCTGTCTATAGACACCTCTTTTATGAGTTTACACGGGAAGCCACGAGCGCAAGGCGCCACAATGTCTGAGATTACGCAGATCCCCTAGGGGTATTCTCAGACACTGATTTATACGTCAGAAAACAACAAGACTTTGTCCGGCCAGATGTGCTGGCTAATGATCTCATCAAACCAAACACACACACACACATAGGCAAGAGAGCAAAAGTTCAGCGGCAACATGAACTCTCAGTCCTGGTCACACACACGCACACACACACAGAAACACACATTTATCCTACCACGCGTGATCAAACTCATTTGGTACAATGTTTAAAATGTATTTTCTTGATGTGTGCATGATCCCTTGTCCCAAATATTATGCCTATATAACTTTATTGGTTTGTAATCAATGTGATGTGACTATAATCGTGTATTTGTGTGAAATTAAATCACAGCAGTGCCATTCATGGTATCGTCTTGTTCCAGATATCCCAACGGTCTCGAATGTTTAACGCAACATATCAGAGGATGCATTGTTTTATTAATACCAGTGATATTAATGTTACGAACGAATCTATCGTTCCAATTTCTAAGAGGAAGGGGGGTATAGATCTCGAAACGTCAGGAGGTGTGCCCGATCCGTTGTTAAAGACGGTTGGCCCACGTCCGTGAGAGGGCGTGAGTTTTGGCCCCTTCAAAATATCATGCTTCCCTTCTCTCACTCTCTTATTCCTCTCTTCTCTCTTCGCTCACCTCTTCTCCCATCGATCCCGCTGACCTCCTCCTCCTCCACGTGCAGCGCTGCTCCAGATGAACGGGCCTTGCCTTGGCCTCTGGGACACATGGCCCGCACCATGAAAAAGCCTGCCGTCTCTGCAACCAAGATCTGAAACCTCTCCCCGTCCCGGGAGACGAACCTAATTTTCGCGGTAACTTAAATTCAAGTAAGCCTTTGCATCGTCTTGCGAAACGACCCAGAAGACGAAGCCAGACGCAAACCAGCCGGACACGCGCACGTGCGCGTCCCCTTTTCCAGCATCGCACTGAAAGAGTACAACAGCTCGCAAGTACTATCTATCAACCTAAAAGTTGATTTCCTGGTCTCTCTCTCTCTTAGGTCTGCGAATTAAGTTACCCTTCTTCCTCTTCTCTTCTCTTTTTCCCCTTTTTCTTTCTTTCATTTCATGTTACTTCTGATCACGTAATTTTATTGTTTGGTTATCTGTTTGTTTGTTTATTGTGTGCATTTTTACGTACGTTTATGTTCGTAGATCATATAATCATAGTTTTGCATTTATTAAAATTCATAAATACTTTTCACTGCCTCTGTGTTTGAAACATCCACCTTTTAAGTCAATGAATCTAAAAGATCTTAAGCTACAAGCTCGATATTAGACTACATTCAGTAGTTTTAATTAATAAACTCAGAAGGGTTTGATGTCCGTGGCCAGGAGATCAAACTTTCTTGGAGTTTGTAAAGAGATAACCCTTCTTAACTGTGATAATCTCACCTTTATTCGCTGGACGAATAACGATTAGATCAGTTACAGAACCAGTTAATCTCTATAATTGATAAAATAAATGTACATGCGACTTATGAATTATGACCATGAGTCATAATTATTAATATTTCCAAAATTCCCTATATTCTTGAGCTAATTCAAATTTACCCAGAGTCGCAAACGCTACAACGTGTTTTGTGTGAGAAAGCTTTATGCGGGAGGTGTGATCACGTCATTAATATGTAAGCTTTTCACACCTGAGAAAGACAAAGACCCTCCCCTAACGGCCCTATTAGGAGCTATCTGGCCCTATCATTCTGAGCAACCTAGCACAAAGAATGAGGAGATTTAAAAAAGAATGGCTTTTTGATTGTTTGGATTTATTTACAACACAACATAATCCAAAGATACAAAACAAATGACAAAAAAGCACTTATTGAAAACAATGATCCAAAGACAGAGACCTTTGTGCCATTCCTAAAAACATTGTACATACCTTTCATTTCCAAGGTGTTTGATTGTTCATGTACAGAGACTCATGTGAATGTTGAAGTCAGCAGGACTCAGTGGCATCTGGGCCCTGAAAGAAAAAAAAAAGTGAACATACTGACATCAAGAGAAAGGCCTGCACGATTTTGGGAATAAATTTTAGATTTTTCTGGTTAAAATTGCTTTTTAAAATTCACAGAATACACACACACACACACACACACACACACACACACACACACACACAAATGTTTCCAACAATATATAATATAATGAACACCAGGTTTGTTGTGCCTTGTAGGCATAGGCTATGCGCAGTGCTGCATAAAATAATAATAACAATAACCTATAGCAGCCTGTAAATCTTCCAAAAGATTTCAGTAACAACTAAGCTAGAGAAGAATATATTAATTATCATGTTACTTCAAATGTTTCCATTCGTTATGATGATATGAAATGAGATAATAGTAAAAACATGAAGCCGTTTGGTGCATTTTGCTTTTCAAACGTGATCGCGATCCAAAATATGATACATTCAAATGCGATCGCGCTCCAAAATATGAAACATTATGGTTACCATATACATATCTACGTTTGAGCAGATATCCACAAACACAGTAAACACGGGTCTAAATATTATAATATTCACCATATATCTAGCAACAGTTCAACTGCGTGAAATGTGAAATTTATGCAACAGTAACAAACTAATATGTAAGAATTTCTTACCTTACATCTTTCTTGTCTTCAAATCGCGTTCTTCTTTTGAGGTAAATCCAATGTAAGCTCACGGCGCATCTTTCAAACTCGACGAAAAGCAGAGACTTGAGAAGTTTTTCGTGCTTTGTTTTTGAGGTAACGAGCGCGTTCGCGTTCCATGTGGAGATTTGCATGTGAATCTCTCTTGTGTGCGTGGGCGTGGTCAAATTAAAAATAATGAGCAAGCGTTTGAGATACTGGACATCTTGTTGATTTTATACAAATTACTTAAACAGAGAATATTTGTTTTCAGTTTGAATCCGATCATTTAAAAGTACACACTTAAATGTTTATAAAGGTATATGGCTCATAAATGTGTGACAAGTATTCGCTGAGTTTGGTTTCAGTTTATAGACGTGCTCAAGAAAAAAAGTTCACCGCGACGGGGAGGCAGAAAGCACACCCTATTTATTTTCTTTATTTTACAAAAGCACAATGTTTTGATTTGATTGTAAGTGGACACATACAAAAGTAGAAATATCACAGATTCTTTTTTTATATTTCTTTTTTCTGTATGACCATAAATGACGGAGTAATTTACCGTATTTTCCGGACTATAAGTCGCACTTTTTTTCATAGTTTGGCTGGTCCTGCGACTTATATTCAGGTGTGACTTATATATCAAAATTAATTCAGACTGAGATGAACCAAGAGAAAACATTACCGTCTACAGCCGCGAGAGGGCGCTCTAGTTGGCGGAGTTATTCAGAAGCGACACCATATGAAGAAAATTCAATGGATTCAGTGATGTGGAATGAGATCGCGGGAGCTTGGTGAACCTGTTTACTGGTAACTTGCTTGTTGGACTCCCTGGCTTATGTTAATTTAGCCTATTCCGCCTCCTAGGTATATGTTCTTTATGCTATTGTGTAACTTAGCTGAATAACTGTTAATGTGTTGCGTTAACATACCGGACACCTACTCAGCCTGTTGTTCTGTGTGCTACTGTGTAACGTTGGTTAAATAACTTGCCTTTCCAGATTAAATGTCTGTTCTTGGTCTTGGATTTTGTGAAATAAATTTCTAAATAAATGCGACTTATACTCCAGTGCGACTTATATATGTTTTTTTCCTCTTCATGACGCATTTTTTGACTGATGCGACTTATACTCCGGAGCGACTTATAGTCCGGAAAATACGGTAAGTTTATTGTGCTACAATGTGACGAAAATCCAGCAAAACGCGTTTGTCGACCCCAGAGGCTTGAAGAAGGGCGTGTTAGAACTAAACTGATGGTTTGCTCAAGGCTGTTGATGTGCTAAATTTCAAACAATGCTATAACTTCTTGCTTTCCTGTATTCTGCTTCAGCTCTCTTTCCCTTGGTAAACTGTATGTATGTGTATGTTAGTGTAGTTTACGTGTTTAGTCTAGTTAATAAAGTCTTGTTCATGTCACGCGTAAAGTTGTCCGTGTCTCAAGCTTATATCTGGAGTCTCTAATCATAGATCTTGACTACTTGCTCTTAATAGTACTGTAAAGTAAGAAAGACATTTCCCATGCCCTGGAAATGTACATTTCTTAGAATTAATAAACAATTAACACTGAGTGTTCATGGGACAAACAGGTTAATTAATTGTAATTTTAATTTACAACATTAAGTTAATTATATTAACTGATCCAAATATTCATAATCAATTATAAACAGTTATTATTCCTCTTATTATGTGATAATTTTGCACAATGCAAAGCAATTAAAAATTTAAATATTGAAGTTTTGGGTTGACATCATTGTAGTACTTAGTTTACCACACTTAAGCCCCACTTCAGTCAGCACTTAAGAATCAGTCTTATACTTTACTGAAAGTTGCTTTTAGCTTCTTTATAAAAGTCTCCTACTCTTAGAGAAGTCCTACTTTTTTCTAAGAATGTTTTGACACTTAAGTCAAAGCTTAAGACTATTCTTAAGAGCAATTCTTAGAAGTTTTATACATACATACATATTGTTTTCTGTACAGATCTGTTATACGTGCGTTATACGTAGGTTTACTGTACTGCCCTCCACAGTCACAGTGTGTATCAGTGCAATGCCAGTCACAAAAAGTTACATTAATCTACCATTACTTCTCAAAAACTTCTCAAAAAAGGTTCAACTTTATGCGGATGATACTGTCATATATACATCTAATTATGATTCTATACAAATTCAATTATCTCTTCAATCGGATTTTAATACTTTAAAAGATTGGCTTTTGGCTAATAAATTAGTGCTTAATAAAACCAAGTCATATACTATGATCTTTGGTTCTAGACATAAACTTAATTCCAAAAACTGTTCTTGTGTTGTATCATGTAAAGACGGTACTCCTTTGCATAGAGTTGATACTATTAAATATCTTGGTGTATGGCTTGACTCTAAACTTTCTTTTAAACGACACATTAATCATGTTTTACGCAAAATCAATGTTGGAATGAGTATTTTGAATCGATCTCAAAATTGCTTTTCTTACAGAGTTCGTAAGAAACTTGTTTCTCAATTAATATTTCCGTCCTTTGATTACTGTAATGTGGTTTATCAGACGGCATCAAAAGCTGATCTTGCCTCGCTTCATACATCATATAATAGAATTTGCAGATTTGTTTTAGGATGTTCTTTTTACACTCATCACTGTACAATGTATGATGCACTCCAGTGGTCATCTTTGTGTGTGAGAAGGCAGATTCATTGGCTTCAATTTATATTTAAATGTATTTTGATTATCCAAGTCATCTACAACAATACTTTGTACCCTTTTCTTCAAACCACCAAGTTAGGCATTCTGTCCAGACTTATTTTCTTGTTCCTCGTGCAATCCAATCCTGATTGGTGCTGCGTCATGACGTAACGTGACGGCATACACGGAAGTTACACAGTGGCACACAACATAGTTAGCTTTTTGCTCTTCAGCAAGCGCTCTGTGTCAAACTGTCTGTCCTATTTGGTGTTGTTTGTCCCATAAGAACTTCAAATAAAGGTCTGCACTGCAATATAGAATCTAGTGGCTCGGATCTCGCGTTTGCCGAGGCAGCGTGTAGATTAAGGGTCTACTCTGCAATAAAGATTCTGTGGCTGGAATCTCGAGTTTGCAGAGGCAGCACCTAGATTAAAGGTCTGCATTGCAATACAGAACCTAGTGGCTGGGATCTTGCATTTGCCGTGGCAGCGCGTAGATTACGGGTCTGCAATAAAAGGGACTCACACGATCTGTGAAATAATACTGTTTGGGTGCGAGGCATGCACAGTCAGCTCCTGAGGGTGCTGGCTGTGTTCATTGAGAAATATCTCGACACGCACAGCTGTGCATTTTCGGGTGTTTCAGCCTCACGCCCGTTGACTTTCTTCTCAAGAGATGAAAGTCAAATATATTGTGAACGACTAGAATCTCGCGTTTGCCGAGGCATCACGTAGATTACGGGTCTGCAATAAAAGGGACTCACGTGATCTGTGAAATAATACTGTTTGGGTGCGAGGCATTCACAGTCAGCTCCTGAGGGTGCTGGAAGTGTTCATTGAGAACATTGAGATTACTTCATAGTTCCCAAGAAGGATGGGGGGTTGCACCAATTTTAGATCTAAGGCACTTGAATCAGTCTCTGAAGAGATTCAGGTTCAAGATGCTTACTATTCCCATCATCGTGAGTCAGATAAAATCTAAGGATTGATTTGCCACGATAGATCTAAGGGACGCATACTTCCACATATCCATCCTTCCATCTCACACAAAGTTCCTGAGGTTCGCTTTCGGGGACGAAGCATTCCAATATTGGGTTCTTCCGTTCGACCTAGCTCTCTCCCCTCGCATGTTTACCAAATGCATGAATGCAGCTCTAGCTCCGCTGAGGCTTCAGGGTATCAGGGTGCTAAATTATATCGACAACTGGCTTATGGCCCAGTCACAAGAGCTGGCAGTTCGGCATCGAGATGTCGTCCTTGCCCACATCCAGAACCTGGGGTTGAGACTCAACACGAAAAAAAGCGTGTTGGCACCAGCCCAGAGAACGTGGGCACCAACCCACGTTCCTCGGAGTGGTGTGGGACTCGGTCACGATGCGGGCACAATTGTCTCCTGCCAAATCGAGTCCATCCTGACCACAGTGACCGGGATAAAGCTAGGCCAAGCCATCACTGTAAAACATTTTCAGAGAGTGTTAGGGCTCATGGCAGCAGCGTCCAATGTCATTCCATTCGGCCTGCTGCACATGAGGGCCCTGCAGTGGTGGTTGAAAACCAAGGGGTTTTCCCCAAGGGGTAACCCATTCCGCATGATCAGGGTTACACAAAGATGCCTTTGTTCCCCATCTTTGTGGAAAAAAGCTTGGTTTCTGTCCCAAAGCCCCATGCTGGGAGCGTCATGTCGCCGGAAAGCCGCTTCGACAGACGCCTCCCTCACAGCTTGGGGCGTGGTCATGGATGGTAGGGTTCTGAGGAGCTTCCGGTCACCACGCAGACAATATGTCGGTGGTCTCCTACTTGATTCATCAGGGGGTTCTGAGACTGTGCCCTCTATCCAGATTGGCGCATCAGATCTTCCTGTAGTACCAGGGGAAACTGTTATTTCTCAGAGCAATGCACGTCCCAGGGGACCAGAAATAGAGAACAGACATTCTGTCGAGGCAGGGGCTGAGGCCCATGGAATGGAGACTTCACACAGAAGTGGTGAAGTCGATATGCGAGAGGTTTGGCCCAGTGGAAGTGGATTTGTTAGCGTTTCGAGGGACGCCCCAATGTACACTGTGGTTTTTTCTCTCCCATCCAGCTCCATTGGGCCATGGTACAGACTTGGCCGAGGTTACACCTTTACGCTTTTCCCCCGATCGCTCTGCACCCGGGAGTTCTGGAAGGGTCCGTCGAGACGGGATCAGTCTACTTCTAGTAGCATGTACTGGCCAGCTCGGCGCTGTGTGCATCGGTGCGTGATGTTTCAAGAGCTAAACGCCGGTCTCTCAGCTCGGCTTGTCTCACTAAAAGGTCGTGGATCTGTTTCTCAACAGCTTCCAGTTCAGACTGCAGTGCGTGCAGCTCAAATATGTCCTCACCTGCACTACTTACATCTGATATATTCGCCATTTTAACAGATGGACAGTAAGTTAACAACGACGGTACCAGTGATGCTATCAATATTAATACTAATTTATGACGTCTTGGATATATTCCGTCTTTTTAGTGGTACGGGTGTAGAGTAGACGCACGCTAGGTGAAAAAAGTTTTGTTTGTAAGTGAGTGTGGAGAAGACGCGTTCAGCCGTGATCCACAGGAGTAACCTATAAGAGTATATATTGATTTAAAATTTGTACGACGTGTTTTGTGTGAGAAAGCTTTATGCGGGAGGTGTGATCACGTCATTAATATGTAAGCTTTTCACACCTGAGAAAGACAAAGACCCTCCCCTAACGGCCCTATTAGGAGCTATCAGGCCCTATCATTCTGAGCAACCTTGCACAAAGAATGAGGAGATTTAAAAAAGAATGGCTTTTTGATTGTTTGGATTTATTTACAACACAACATAATCCAAAGAGACACAACAAATGACAAAAAACACTTATTGAAAACAACGATCCAAAATAGAGACCTTGGTGCCAAATAACAAATAACAAATGTGGAACAATTAGTCCATGCGTTCATGACATAAAGGCTAGATTATTGTAATGCTCTTATGGGTGGTTGCCCTGCACGCTTAATAAACAAACTACAGCTAGTTCAAAACGCAGCAGCTCGAGTTCTTACCAGAACCAGGAAGTATGACCATATTAGCCCGGTTCTGTCAACACTGCATTGGCTGCCTATTAAACATCGCATAAATTTTAAAATATTGCTGATTACTTACAAAGCACTAAATGGTTTAGCTCCGCAGTACTTGGGCGAGCTCTTAACGCATTATAGTCCTTCACGTCTATTGCGATCTCAAAATTCCGGCCAGTTAATAATACCTAGAATATCAAAATCGACTGCTGGCGGTAGATCCTTCTCCTATTTAGCACCAAAACTTTGGAACAGTCTTCCTACCATTGTCCGGGAAGCAGACACACTCTGTCAGTTCAAAGCCAGATTAAAGACACATCTCTTTGACCTAGCATTCACATAATACATTATAGACTTCTATAATTCAATGTTAGGCTACATATATTAGGTCAGCCCGAACCGGGAACACTTCCCATAAATCCTGATGTACTCGTTACATCATGAGAAGAATGGCATCTACGCTAATTTTAGTGTCTGTGTTTATCCCGAGGTTTTTCCCGCAGCCTGCCGGATCCAGGCCGTATCCAGATCTGATGAAGGACTTTCGCCTGGACCCGATGACAACGCAGTGCTGAAGTGCCAACTAGTCTCTCCCTATGGAGGATCCCTTTACCACTCTACAAATAAGGCATTGGCGGGAAAATTCGTTTCGCGTTCCTACCCTGAAGTGACAAAATAAAATAAAATTCTTTATCAAAATTAATAAGGAAAGACAAGTACTTTGTTTAGGCTTGGCTTGTAGGGAATTCCAAACCTGTGTACATATATTCAAACGCACATAACTATAGAACCAATTCTTAATGTGCATGTGAACGCAATCAGCGTTTCTCACAGGTTCGCGTTTAAAGTCTGTGTAGAGAGAATGGTGTCGTCTTAGCGGCCCCTTATTTAATAACAAATAATCGTTGCGACGGAAGCAAATCAATCAAAACTAACTTTAGCTGGAAAATAACTTTATTAAAGAACCGCTATAAAGCCAAAACAATATCTGTTACCTTAAATTATACGTTTATCTCTGTAAAGCTGCTTTGAAATAATCTACATTGTTAAAAGCGCTATATAAATGAAGATGACTTGACTTGACTTAAAAACATGAAGCCGTTTGGTGCGTTTTGCTTTTCAAACGCGATCGCGCTCCAAAATATGATACATTCAAATGCGATCGCAATGTTTTGATTTGATTGTAAGTGGACACATACAAAAGTAGAAATATCACAGATTCTTTTTTGATATTTCTTTTTTCTGCATGACCATAAATGACGGAGTAATTTAAGTTTATTGTGCTACAATGTGAAGAAAATCCAGCAAAATGCGCTGGCGCGTTTGTCGACCCCAGAGGGTTAATTCAAAATATTCACAAACTTGCTTACAATGTCATCAACTATCTGATATTCCGATTCTCAAAAATGTGTAAGTGAGCGTGTTTTGTCGTTTTAAAACCTTTATAAATAATCTTGATCTCGATCTATAACATGAGATGGGCGTCACCATGTTTCTTTGCACCGCAGTTCAGAGAGTCCTGTCAGTCATCAGTTTCTTCCGAAATACATGTAAGAAAGTGGCCGGTGAACTGTGAGAAGAATAGAGTAAACTTTATAGTTACTTCCACTATGTTTGTCTGATATGAATAACACACGTCGGCAAATTATATTTGAATAGATTGTTATCGCTGCTTCCACAGACATCAGTGTGCATTTTACAAACTCCAAATGTATTGTTTTACTAGTGCTTATGTGTATTTAAATGTCTGAAACCTAAAATAAACATTATGAGGTTGAAAACACTGCATAGTTGTGAAATATGACTGTGCTGAGCTCGTCTTTCTCTGGCTCAGTGCCAGCCAACGCACGAAAGCACAGTTTGGCCCTGTCCCAAATGGCACACTCCGGACTTGTGGACTTCCTCAGAGTCCACACTTTGGTTACGTTGTTGTGGAAAAATTCAGTATTTCTTATATTCATTTGTTTTCAAACTGTTAATTCCATTTAATCATATGTTTCTGTGAGGTTTTCCAGCAGCTGAGGGGAGACAGGAAAGAGCAGGCCAATAAACCAGATGGGTCAGGAAGATAGTGAAACACCTGGGCACGAGAAAGAGTTTGGTCAGAAGAATATAGGGGTCATTTAAGTAATAAAAGAAGTACCAGGCCCTCTCCTAAGGGAAGCGGGAGGTAATTTAGGTCATAAATGAAGGCCTTTTGGTGTCTCAGGGACAAAAAACAGTGTGACCTGCCCAAGGGGGGTAGAAACCAGTCCAAACCAGCTGAAGATAGGGGATATAATTTCTGGAAAATTACAAGAAACCTGGAAGAAGGAGTTTTGATGCCAAGAAACTGTATAAAATGTCTATGTTTTGTTTAGTCTAAAGGTATTCTGTTTTCCAAACCGGGTAGCTGCGGTTTCTGTGAAAAGAATCCTCAAAGAATTTTTTTTTTCTTTATTACATTTTGCCTCTTGAAAGTTTCTTACACCTTTGATGCTGTTTTTATTAACTTCTGAAAATTGCCTTTACAAGTTGGTGTCAGAACAGTGGGGTCCTGTGCAGATCTTCTTCTCCTGGTCCTGAGAACGGATTTGACGGACGTGCACAATCCCGGCGGCATCAGGCGGCCGTCTCATACCTCGACGGTTTGAGATAGAAACTCAACAGGTTAAGGGAGAGAGAGCCAATACCCGCATTCAGGACCAGTGGAAGAACTCCCACCAGGATCAGAAAGAATCCGCGGCAATTATAGAAAAGAGATAGCATCTCTGGGTAAGAAACGGCAGAATTGTTTTATTGATGTTAAGTGTAAATTGATAATTGTGAGTGAACGTGAACCATACTGGCTAAATTTGTTTTTTGGTACGAGGGGAGAAAGTTTTGAGAGGATTTGATCTGACAAAATCAGACCGATCTCTACGAAAACTAGCTCGTTGGGTGGACGGAAGTACCACAGTTGATTAAATAGGTGAATGGAAGAGTCACAGATAATCAAAGAGCATATTTGCTGAAACCTGGCCAATTTTGGGTGAAAAAATCGGATCTGTTGAAGACGTTTGACAGATTAGTAAGACGTGTCAAAAGGTAAAATCCAAGAGAGGAAATTCAGCCAAAATGGGGTCATCTAACAGTAAATTAGACCATTTTTACACACCTATTTTCTGTCAAATGAGAAATAATTATGGGGGTAAATGTATGGTTGACATACAAAAACTGATAAAATATCATGACTTCCCCGAGGCGGGAACCTTGAGTAAGATAAGACTTAATGTCGTAAAATAATCAATAGAAAAGAACGAGGGAAAACAGAATGGTTGCTGTGTGTGTGTTAAACATGTGTGCAAAGAATGTGAACAGACCATAATGTGTTGGGTAGAAGAGGCTGACAGGCGAGAACGAAAACAGATACAAAAAGAACTGCTGGGTGATAGTGAGAAAGATGTGAAGGATGTTGTATGTGTGAAAACAGTTCCATTGGAACAGAATGCTACTAATGAACCGAATGTATGTGTTTCCCCACATGTGACTGAGGTGGCGACGGCTCCGCCCCCGAGAACCGTACAAGAACTGGAGCAGGACAGACAACAAATGGCACGGCAAATGGCAGCCCAAGAAGCACGACTCGCAGAAGCACAAGCACAAATTGAACTGACAATGGCAGCCCAAAGAGCAGCGCAGGCAGAGGCAGATGCAAGAGCAGCGTGAGCGGGGGCAGAGGCCGCTGAGCGAGTGGCACAAAGACTAACAGCGCAGTTTCATGCACAATTACCAGCGTCGCCGATACAGCAGGGGGAGGCAGACTCCTCAGCACGGGCCGCGACAAGCAGCGAAGAAGACGAGGGGGAAGTTTCCGGGGAAGCAGTTCCGGACACCCCGAATGACGAAAGACCGGGACCAAGCGAGCAGCAAATACTGACTAGATCACAAGTCAAGAAAGAAAAGGGCAGTTTTACAGCGGCAAAGGTGACGGCTCCGATGGTTGAAGTTGCGGGCACGAACGGACCAATGCTAGTGTTCAGAGCATGGACGATGACGGACATGAAGGACGCTATGGCACATCTGCCAGATCCGCAAGACGCGGGTGAACGGTTCGCCAGCGAACTGCTTGCAGTATGCAGAGAATTCAGCCCAACTACACAAGAACTGAAACGATTGCTAACTGTGAGAATGGGCGCTGCGAACTAGGGCAAAGTGGCCGGCAAGCTGGCAAAAACAGATATCAGAAGAGTGCATGCAGACTGGGATCATGAAAGCAACGAGCCATACAGGAAAGAAGTGGAAAATTTTTCCAATTCCATCGGCGCAGCCTTTCCTCCACGTGTGGACACAGAAAAGATCACATGTTGTGTCCAGGAAAAAGATGAGTCGGTAAGCAATTATTACTTCAGACTTTTTGAGACATTTGCAAAGTACAGTGGCTTAACTGAGCCAGCAGACAGGGGAACGACAGCAGGTACTTGGGAGAAACATTTGATGGGCTATTTCCTGCAAGGAATGAAATCCGAAACCCGAAGAGGGACAAAGTCAAGTTATGTGGAGTGGAAAGACAGGCGTTTGAGTGCAACGCTGTGGCACGCTATTCACGTTGAAGAGGACGCCGAGGAAAAGAAAGAAAAGAAAAAGCCCCTCACAATGGTGGTTGTGCAACAACAGCAACAACCTAACAAGCCTGCGTTTCCCCAGTCAAACCCTGCTAATCGAAAAGGGCAGAAAGGAAGAGCTGCTGGAGGAAAATGGAACTGCTATGTTTGCTCGACAAATGCACACGAGCTCCGAGATTGCACGAGATGCAGACTGTGCAAGAAGGACGGACACTGGAGCAGCGCGTGCCTGAACACAAAGTCTGATTGAACCGAGAGGGTGAGAGAGCGGGACAGAGAGGGTTCAGCTCTGGGAGGCCAGTCTCTGGTTACAGCAAAGGGAAGTGAAAATATTTTTACTAACACACACACACACGACGCACACACAAACACAAACACATACACTGATTTACTTTCTGCTACTTGCAATGAAAAAACTGCTTGCAAATCTTTATGTGTGTCTGATGAAGTTTTGAGCAAAGCTGTGACTGATGATTTGAGCAGTGTTGTGTTTGATGAGCATGTGAAACTATACAAAAGCACAGGGTTTTCTGAAATGCCAATTTATCCATTGCTAGTTAAAGGGGTAGTTATTGACTTTCTTGTTGATTCGGGGGCCTGTCAGTCAGCATTACGACCATGTGATTTACCATGTATTCCGAACTTAACCGGGAAAGTGTATGAGAGCACTTCGGCCTCGGGCCATTTGATTTCTGACCGGTTAACAGAGCCGTTAGAGTGCGAGACAGAAAGTGGTCGCTTTTTCAACCACGAGTTCGTGTGGTCCCCTAGCTGTCCTGCACCTCTGATGGCTCGTGATTTAATGTGTAAATTAAATTTGTCCCTCTGTGCCAATTCCTATGGAATTAGCATCGAGGATACACCACAAATTACTTGTTCTAAATTTGAGCCGAAATGGGCATATGGATGGCAGGTAACAGATGTTGATTGGGCAGAAATTTTTTTGAAATTGGCAAAAGATCAAACAAACCCAGTCAACACAGAGTTTATGACAAATGATAAAATGCATTGTACATCACATGTCGTAACAGAGCGAGATTCAGACTTTGAAAAGATGTGGTTTAATTCTGTGGAGAATGAAAGTGTGAAATTTGACCAGATTTTCTGGACAGAAAATGTGTGTGCGCTGTCTGCAGTGTTAAATGAGAGTCAGAAAGGTTGTTATCTTATGACAGAGAACACCTCATGCCACTTATCTGTCTCCAAGGCCATAAGCCAGCAGTGGAGAGATGTGGGCCTTTTTGTGAAAGAATGTTTATCAGCCACAGACTGGGTGAGAATTGATTCACACACAGCAGAGAGTAAGAGTGTGGGGGCATTAAAATCAAACTGTGACTTTGAGGTTGGGGTCCTGAGAAATGTAACTGCTATTGGGAAAAATGTGACAGCACAGAGAGAGGGGGATATTTCTGCCTCAGAAATTGATATTTCTTTGGCACAAATATCACCAAACTTGTGGGCAAAAAATGTAGGTTTATGTAGGGCTGATAAAAGGATGTGAGCCAGTTGTAATCACACCAAAATCTGATTTCAGACCATGTAAGGTGCAATATCCCCTGAAACGTGAAGCAATAGAGGGCATAAAACCGGTGTTTGATGCTTTTTTGAAAGAGGGTATAATCAGGCCTTGTGATGATTCACCTGTCAGAACTCCAATTTATCGATCTTGCAAGATCGATACGAGATCGTAATCAGCCCGTTGAATGGCGTTTTTTCCAGGATCTCCAGGTGGTAAATTCATCTGTCATTGCACGAGCGCCAAGAGTGCCCAATCCATATACTATCTTAACTCAAATTCTGCAAAATGCAACATATTTCTCTGTGGTGGTCTTGGCTAACGCTTTCTTTAGCGTTCTGGTCGATGAGAAAAGCCAGTTTTGGTTTGCATTTGATTTCAATGGTAGGGGTTATACTTTTACAAGATTATGCCAGGGTTTTTGTGAAAGCCCGAATGTGTATAACGAGGCACTGAGGAGAAGTATTGAGAATCTGACTTTGACAGAAGGAACCGCATTGCTTTCTTATGTTGATGACCTTTTGATCTGTTCAGAAAGTGAGTCTATTTCCAGGGCTGACACTGTGACTCTCCTGAAACATCTTGAGAGGGAGGGGCACAAGGTCAGCCTTTCAAAGCTGCAGTTTGTGAAACAGGAAGTGACTTTTCTGGGTCATGTTATCAAACAAAACAGCAAAACACTGTCACAAAAGAGGGTGCAGGGCATAAATAAAGTGCCAAAGCCAGTAACAAAAAAACAGTTGTTGTCATTTTTGGGAATGTGTGCTTACTGTTGTACATTCATTCCCAATTATGCCATTTTAGAACAGCCTTTACGAGCCCTTACAACAGGGAAAGGGCTGAGGTCATGTGACAAACTTGTTTTGACAAGTGAAGCTGAAGCAGCGTTTGATAACATGAAAGTACAGTTGTGTATGGCTCCGTCGTTGTAGATCGTCTGTTCGTACAGATGGATGATGAAAAGAATGGTTATATGACTACTGTCCTCCTGCAGTCACATGGTGACCGATTGAGACCTGTAGCCTATTTTTCAACAAAACTCGACCCTGTAGCCGCAGGACTGCCACACTGTCTCAGGGCAGTGGCAACGGCTGAACTGGCTGTCATGGCCTCAAGAGAGTTTGTAGGCTATGCTGATCTGACTTTGGAAGTCCCACATTCGGTGTCCCTGATTTTGCAGGAGCAGAGAACATCACATTTGTCTACAGCTCGTTGGTTGAGATATCATATGATTCTGTTGGATATGCCAAATATAACTGTCAAAAGATGTACAACGCTGAATGCGGCCACGCTTTTGCCCATAGTGCAAGACGGCGAGGAGCATCACTGTTGTCTGTCAGTATTAGAACAGGTGTGCACACCGCGTCCAGATTGATAATTGCGACAATATCCTGTTTGTGGATGGATCTGTGTCGAAAGATCCACAAACAGGACAGAATAACGTGGGCTTTGCCGTGACGACTGAATTTGAAACTGTAAAATCTGGCAAATGACCATGTCATTACTCTGCACAGGCAGCTGAATTAGTCGCTTTGACTGAAGCATGTAAACTGATGACTTATAAGTGTGTAACAATTTACACAGACTCGCGTTACGCTTTTGGGGTCACGCATGACTTTGGTGCTTTGTGGAAGCACAGAAATTTTTTGAAGTCAGACGGACGACCAATACTGAACGCTACGTTAGTATCTGACCTTTTGGAGGCCATTATGCTGCCAGACAAGATTGCAATTTGTAAATGCGCCGCGCATACTAACGATAAAGGTTTCATATCAACTGGCAACGCCAGAGCTGATATGGCTGTGAAAGCAGCGGCAGCAAAGCAGACTGAAGCTGATAGCAGTGGGGCTACCTGCGCACAAGTTGACAATAACCTTAACCTTAACTCCGGTCAATTTTAACATTGAGCTCATTTTTTTGTAAATTTGGAGTGCTGTCAATACAGAGAACAACGACAAAAATCGGTGTTGCCCACACCTTGTTATCCTCTTTTTTAAATTTGCACCCTGTTGACTTCAATGGGGCAAGTTTTAAACCAGCTTTTAGCCTCTTAACATCCTTGATGTGTCATTACAAGTACACAGCTAATGTGAGTGATTCCTTCTGAGTGATCACGGTAGAATCTGACTGCAGTAGATGTGAAAGATATTAATAAAAATGATGTTATTTCAGCCAGCGCACATACCTGTATTTTCTTCCTGTTTTCGGTCAAAGTCCATAGTAATCGATTGTCGAGTTCACGCGCGTGATCATAGGTAACTAAACCTATGCGTGTGAACTCGACAATCGATTACTATGGACTTCGACCGAAAACAGGATGTTGATGGTGTATGGACATCTGTGGATGGAAAGCCATGTCTGCCTAGTCATTTTTTCCTGCATTATGCTAAATTGATGCATGGGTTGGACTATGCCTCAAAGGGAGGGATGATTATGCAAATGAGAGAATTGTGGTTTACCAAAGGTTTCACAATATATGCTGAGAATTTTTGCAAAAGATGTGTGATTTGCACCACATATAACATTGCACGGGGCATCAAAACACCACTGGCAAGTCAGCCAGCCCCAGACGGGCCATTTGAATATTTAATGATTGATTTCATTGAACTAACCCCGTGTGGAAAGCAGAAATATTGTTTGGTAATGGTGGATATGTGGTCGCGATGGGTTGAGGCGTTTCCCACCTCGAAATAAGACGCGGCGGCAGTAGCAAAAGCTCTGCTGACCGAGATCGTCCCGAGGTGGGGAGTTCTAAGAAAAATCAGCTCTGATAATGGAAGACACTTTGTCAATGAGGCAATCAAACAGGTGGGCAAGTTCTTAGGAATTGATATGAGAACACACTGTGCCTACCACGCTGCCAGCGGGGGCGCTGTTGAACGTGAAAACCAGACGGTAAAGAACAAATTGGCAAAATGCTGTGAAGAAACAGGACTCTCGTGGGTGAAAGCACTCCCCACTGTGTTAATGTACATGAGAATGAGAAAGAGAGTCAAAACAAATTTGAGCCCATTTGAAATCCGCTTTGGTAGACCACCATTCATGGGTATAACAGGGGAAAAAAGGAGGCTTCCATCGACAGATGTGTGTGAGAATGAAATGTTGAATTACTGCAAAGAGATGTCGTGTCTGTTATCTAACATTTCTGTGCAGGTGAAAGCAGCCCTCTCTAAGAGCAAAGTAGCAGAGACGTTCCTGCACAAAATCAGACCGGGTGATTACGTGGTGATTCCTCCTGAAACCTCAGGAGAAAGAGCTGGAGGGCGAAACGGTGGCTAGGACCGTTCCGAGTCTTGTTGATCACGCATACGGTGGTGAAGGTCGGAGAACGAGCCACGTGGGTGCACACCAATCACTGCAGGAAAGTTCCACCCATATAGGAGGAGCAACAAGAGGAGGAGCCCCAAGGACAGCAGCAAGCTCAACAATAAGCCCTAAAGACAAGCAGGTGCAAGGTCACTCAGAAGGAGTGGTGAGACCAATGTGCAGAGTAAAGCCATTTGTACAGTCAGAGACATTGACCATTGAACTAACAAAACTTAAAGATTTACTGGCAACAGATCCCCACATTCTAGCAGCAGCAACGAGCGGAGTGAAATACGAGCTGCGGGAAGGAAGCTGGGAGAAGAGGAGGATTCTGATTGTGCAGGCAGCATCAGGTTGCACATTGTACATCAACAAAGACTGATAAGACTATGAGTGGTTAAAAAGTATTCTCTGGCACAACACAGTTGCAGAATTAGACAAGATGGATCGTTCAAAGCCATGGCATCCATTCAGAATACCAGGAATGTGCGGACTTTGCAAAAGCACGTTTATTTTGACTCTGATATCAGTGACTATCTGTTTGATTATTTTATGTTTCACTGAGGGCTTTCAAGTGTGGTCTGTGGAGAGACACACCAATGAGACTGAAACGACTGTGCTGAACAGCACCATCAGACAGCGTGACAGGAGAGAAGCAAGCATCTTCAAGGAAGTGATACCGGTGAGAGGACTGCAGGGGAGCACTGTCACCATCGAGGAGGGATCAAGCATAACCTTCAAATGCAATCCGTTCGAAGTCAACTGCCAAGGGTGTGACGGACACGCCGAACAGTATTCACCATTTTATTTCTGTGAAAGCCCATGCAACTGGGCCAACGTGAAAGCCTATGCTTTTAACATCAGAGAGGGGTACGACAGAAGATTCAGGGTGTTCCCTGAAGACAGACTGAGTAACAACAGGTATGGAATGAGAGTGGAATTGGAAAATGCAGTGCGTTCTGACCAGGGCAGGTACTACTGCGCCCTGGACTTATCTGTTAAAGACTGGTATGAGCAGGTGGACATCATGGTGTATGCGGCAACGACACCACGGACAGCAGCAACGACAAAACCTTTCTTGCTACCTGGGCCACCACAGATCGAACAAGCCTCTGGAGAGGAGCTGGCCTGGATGAAGGAGGGGGAGACAAGCAAAGGTCAGATAAATCCTTAAGTAAAGAAAGCAATGATGAAATGCCAGGGGAACAAAGCGTGTGCGCTGGCACTGCTGCAGAAGGAGGAGCTACAGATCAAGACAAGTTGCTGGATGTGTCTTCAAATGTCACACGCATGGAAAGCTGTCCCTCTAGCGGCAGCTACTGTCAACAAAACCAAGTGTCTGATTCCTCAGCAAATGACTGATGTGCTGAAAACTGTTGTGGAACTAGAAAGAGGAAAGACACCAACGAAACAGCCTGCTGACAGCTGTGACCATATACAGCAGTACAATAACACTGAAATTGCAATTCCACCTCTGAGGGTAACGTTTGCTAAGGGTGATGTTTGTATTTGTTTCAACAGACCAAGACCCTTGAAAATTGGGTGGTCAGACTGTAGAATTAAAATCAATGTTCTGGACGGGACAATGAACAATTGTACAGCAAACATCAACGACAAAGAAATCAACTTTAAGTGCCCATTCAACAAGCCGAGCGAAAGCTCGCCAGCCGCAGTGTGGGTTTGTGGTGCTAGAGCATATCACAGTTTGCCAAAAAAGGACTGGTCAGGGTGCTGTTACCCAGCTTTAATGAATGTGGGAACTTCTGTGTATTTGACAAGCAAAGTGGGTAAGAGAGAGAAACGAGATATTAAGATTTTGCCTGAAGCTTTGCCAAATAATTATGCAGGATATACATTGACAGACCCGTGGACAACGCCAGGGGCAAATATAGGTTGGTCAATTTTCCTGGGGGTGGGTACAACGGTAGCAATCAACAAAATTAATGGATTAGCATGGACAGTATTAGCAATAGCCAATAGCACAGAAAATGCTTTTACATTGATAAACGATGAGATGAAACAGGTGAGAGAGGCACTCGTACAAAACCGCCTAGTCCTCGACATTCTGACAGCAGAGAGGGGTGGAGTTTGTAAAATGTTGGGGTTATCATGTTGTTTTAACATTCCTGATTACAGTGACAACATAACCAATATCATCGAGCACATGAGAGAAGCTGTAAAAGAGCCGCCTCAAGCTACTGGTAATGAGTGGGTGGGGTGGCTGATGTCTGCATGGTCAGGATGGTTTTACCGAATAATTCAAACTGTCTTGCCAATTGTGGGTATGGGATTATTAATTCTGTTTTGTTTACCATGCATTATGAAGTGCATTTCCAGCTAATCCTTGTTCATTGCATGCATTTCCTTGTTCTAAAATAAATATGATTTGTTTAGTCTTAAACACTCTCATACTAGGAGGACCGTCATTTAATTATCTTTATGCAATATTTGTTCATGTTTTTTCATACATTCCTATATGAACATGTTTGACCACGCTCTGTGACTATATACTTTTTTTGCAAAAACTGTACAAAAAAAAAAATGTAAACAGCGTAATATGTAAAATGTCCATTCAAACGCTAAAACTGATCACTATAGTGGCTTTTCTGTATTTGTTTTAAATGGCTCATGATGATGCATTTACTTTTAACCCAGTTGACCTCTAGAATTTAGGTTTTACCAAAGTGTGGAACTTTGTTTAACAGTCTCGAGCTTGGATGAATATGCCTCTCTCAGTGCAATAGTCAGATGTGATTCTGTTGTAATAGTTTAAGTATAAAACAGCATGCACTTTGTGTAATTCGTAGATAGAGGGAAAGTTGCACTAAATGAAGTATCAATTTAGTCAAACAGAAAGACTATCACTTAAATTCTTAATTGTCATTTATTTCTATAGACAGCTCTCAAAGAAACGTCTTCACCTAAAACACATACAGTCCAACATACAACATGTGAAACAGCGTTGTGCTATCTGAACAAGATGACTAAATCTAGCGGAGTAATAAAACCATCATTTGGAAACTTTTGTGTATTTATTATAAACGGCTCTTTTCTTAGTGATTTGGTCTTTTGAATCTTACATGGATTGTAAGGACACGTGTGATTCCTGTATAAAGATTATGTTTTAAAGTTAGTCCATAGGGTGTGTAAAAATACACCCAAAGAATTAAGCACAACTATTTACACACATACAAAGTAGGAGAATATCTAACATATTGTAGATTGTGAACATTACATTAGGCCTATCTGTTTATTTGGGATTAATGAACTTCCTTAACTCCTTAGCTCATATGTTTCTTTATTTGTGCAGGATGTTACAGGTATTAGTTATTAACAAACAAACAAAACTTTAAAGCAGCATGGAACCATAATATTAATATATAAAATATGGTATAATTACAGTTTGAAAGTGATTTCCATAATATTTTCTTTTAGTAAAGCTATGTGCGGATCACCCAACACAAAGATTTGCGTTTGTGAGTGAGATCTCACAAAGATTACACCAATATTAGCTTCCTCGAACATTGCATGTTTGCATTATGTCTGAAACTTAGAAATCAACATGCATTTCCCTGTGGTTGTTAAATGCCTCATGTAATTAATATGAAATGTACGTTTTTCAGAAGAAAAAGGATCGGCCATACTTTCAAAAGGTCTAAGTGAGTACAATGTTTTGTCACAAACACATCTAAAGCGTTTTTACTCGTATGAGGAAACCTCTCGCAACATTACTAATCAATTAACCACAGAAATATTGCATGTCATCAGACTGTTTTAAAGAAATTAAAGCATGAATAAAGGCGAATGTAAGATTATAAAGAAATCCAACACAAAGTGCCTTTTTCTTTCCGTCCTTTATTTAGGTAGTGAATGAATAAAACGAAGAGAAAGAAACCAGCACCGGGAAGCTCAGGAAAATAGCTTAGCTCCCAGTATTCTAGACAAAGAATATATACTGAAAATGTATAGAGGGAGTATCATTATCTTAACCAATAAAATCATGACATCATAGGTATCATATATACTGTTGTATAACATAACTATAAATGGTAAATATCCGGTACATTTGCCTTCGGAGCCTTGCGGTCCTGAAGCTCTGAAAAGCTTTTCTCACATACAATACATGGAAAAGAACAAGACCCTAACTCCCTCGAAATCTGAGGGTCCTTCTTAATGTGAAACAGATGTGCCTTACATACATACAAAGGAATTTGCAAGCAAGGCTTTCTTACTGTACAGCACAGGGCCTTTTGTTCTCTGGACACAACTTATGCTCTGGACAAAACTGTTTTATGAATAAAGCTATTGCATGGACAAAGCTGAGATAAAGAAAATACATTTCTAACAATGGCCCCTTTGATAAGATAATTATCATATAACAGAATTATCATATCACACCATTCTCAGCATGTCCATTATGTGTAATATAATACATTGAAACATTCTTCATTCAAACATTAAGGCTTTGCAGTCCTGTTCATCAAAGCATACTGAGAAGATACAAAAGTATTCATAGCACGATAAATCAACATCCTAATAAATGGAATAATACAGCAAACAATAAATGCAAGGATTAACAGAATCGTTCCTATTGGAATTAATGCAGAGACAAGCATCTGCTTCCAACTCGTTATCCAATCACCGAAGCCACTCCTATCACTCACTTCTCTCCTCTGTAGTTCATCAGCAATTTTTGTCATATTATTTATTCCGTCAGCTATAATATGACCATCTTCGTCATTCGCCGGTATAAAAGTACAACAGGAGATACCAACGATGACACACACCCCTCCTCTGGACGCAGTCAGTTGGTCGAGTGCCAAACGATTCTGAAGCGCTGTCAAACGAAGAGCTCTAAGTTCTTCTTGGACACCAGCTAAAGTGTCCCTTGTGGTTTTAATAAAGGAAATCAATTCATATCTTGTAACTTCTACTTCAAGTTGAAGACTGCCAATTCCTATTGATGGAAATATACTTTCAAAGAATTTTTCCAAACCAGTCCATAGTCGATGTTCCTTTGGGACCGGATTATCTCTTCCCAAACTACTAACTGAACTGCGGTCAGAGAGAGAGCGTGTGCTTCTTTGGTTCATCACATTATCCTTTCCATGTGGTCTAATAATCATAGAATATTCTTCTAAAGTTACTAGGGCACATCGTCCACTCCAATTAAAAGGTAACGAGGTGTAAACCATGTGCCCGCACAACCAGAACCAATCTTTCAAAGCTCTTGTTCCTTTTACAGATGGAACATACCTATTACAATTTTTACCCGAGTAAAGTCCACAATACTCATCACACAATTCTTGAATCTCAGGAGTTGCTGATCCATAAACACTCAAAGTAGATATAGGGTTTGCAGATGTTTTGGTACATAAGTCCAAGTCAAATTTTCCTTTTCCCGACAAACAGCTAAGACAACAAGGCATGTTTCGTACTTCACAGCGGCGATATATTTGCTTACATTTACTCTCAGGAATTGTACCCAGTGTTGCAGCTCCTACTTTTCATTCAATACAGAACAATGAGTCTGGAATGGGACCTACAGTTGCCACTTTAACATGTACTTGTACTGCAACTGTCACTCTACTGTCATCAGGACAAGTCCAATTTATCGATGAATTGTGAGGAGAAAGCACTCCAACATTACTAATGAATAAAGGACAAAATAATTCTTCTTCTGTCACTGGTGATTTAACACTTACATGAGGTCCGGAAGCACTTTGTGGCATTTTCGTGCAAACATAACAGTCACCCTTTTTTCCTGTAGACTTAGTAGTGAAGTTGGCTAACCTCCACCACATATTGGAGGCAACCGCATGTGGTTCGTCTTCGTGGCTCAACCAGGTTTCATTACCACTGCTAACAAGGGCTTGTGTATAAATGAGCATGCTTGTCAGCACGAGCAGGTATAATAGCAACTTTGCAGACATGGCTTAATGGATTCAATGATAATTATTTCTAATCTCAATCAGCAATCTCGTTCTTCGTCTACTTCTCTTCCTCGCTCCCCTTTCGATCAGTGCTGGAGGTCCACTTCCGCATAGGCTTATGCGTTCCCCTGAGATGGAGCTGCCTTCACTCTGCTAGCATGGATCCACTGCGGCTGGAGGTCAGTCAGAACACCGGTCCTCGTCACAGCGATCTCCGTGGCAGGCCCCAGATAGTTTGGTTCCCCAAGTTTTGTGGGCTTCAGACACTTTATCAGCACCTGTTGTCCTGGAACGAAAGGATGAGTTGGCTTTTCTGAGGGAAGAGGGAGAGACAGAGAAACATCACAATTTATGCCATTTAAAGCCACACCGCGGAACTTTTGCGGGCGCTAGGGGCGCTAGACCTGGAACTTTCACGTCTAGCGCCCCTAGAGGCCACAAGCGCCGCAGCACTGTTGCAAAAGTCTAGAAGACAGTAGGCTTGTTTGAGATGCGCCTTGCCTCGCCTGAAATGTACGCTAGAGTAGGCGGCTGCAGTGAGAGGAGGAGTGAAAAAAGCACAGGCAAGACGGACAGATCTTTCTTCTCGCAGTGGATCTGACACCTGCGAGATCAAAGATATCGCGGGATTCACCGGATTCACGCTCGTGCACAGTGTTGCTAATAAACTGGATGTAATTTAAGTTCTGTTGCTTTTTATTTGAAAATAAATATAATGAACAAGATACCCAAAGTAGCCAACTTATTTAATTCCATTCCAAATACATGTTTATCAGTCTTTTTTTCTTTAATACAGTCATGTGTATTGTTTTATTTTTTAATAAAAATTACATTGCATAACCCATAGAGATCGCACTGTTAGATAGTTTGGGAATATTCACACATAACGTATACACATAAAACATGATATCAGTGTTTTAAAATCAAACATTTTAAAAGAGAACAATACATCACGGTTGTTTAAACCAATGAACATTAAGCCGTGTCGTCAGCAAGTCGTTTCCCATCATGCTTTTGATCAGCGCAGTCAGTGGAGAGCAACTGCGCGCGACTGCAGAATCCGACAGGTGTGCCTTGTGCTCGCGAGAGATTTTTGACATACGTCAGCATGACATCAGAGCAAGGCGGACCGCACTCGGACACATTTCTAACCGGCATGCAACTCGCGCTGATCATCGGTGATCGGTTCTGCGCAGATTTTGCTCATCTCAAACAAGCCTAATATATCAGAGCCTATGGTCACGTGACGGCCGTAAAGCGATACGTTCTCCAGGTCACATGACCTGTTCAACGACGGTCCGTCTCCTCCAAACTTACATAGGCGGTATTTCAAGAGGGCAGCCCCGCTCGGAGCATTAATAGTGTCAAACGCTGTATATTGGCCTGAGGAATCATTTAAAATAACTCGTATGCGTCAACTCTTTAGGTCACAAAGTCCACGGTGTGGCTTTAAAGTTCTAACAAGGGAATCCACATAATCCGTGATGATCACCTCCGTGTCACCTGTGGAAAGATTGCCAGCGCGACCTCTGACCCAAGGGGTCGGGAAAGGTCTACCCATGAGAATTTCAAATGGAGACATTTTTGTGGTGGCTGATGGAGACATTCTCATTTCTGTCAAAATGGCAGGCAACAAATCAACCCAATTTCTGCCCGTATCTAGACATGCTTTATTAAGACGTTCTTTTATCGTTTTATTCGTCCTCTCGACGTTGCCACTCGACTGGGGCGCGTACGGAATGTGAAAATGCCAATTAATATTAAGCTCTTTGGCTAATAATTGTGTCACTTTAGAAGCAAACGGAGTTCCATTGTCACTTGCTATAACGGTTGGAATGTCGAAGCGCGGTATAATTTCTTTTGCAAGAACCTTTACTACCGTCTTTGCATTTTCTTTGCCACACGGAAAAGCTTCTGGCCACTTAGAAAATCGATCAATGATCACAAGCAAATATTTGTTATTTCCACATGGAGGCATGTGTGTAAATTCGATCTGTAAATATTGAAAAGGAAGTTCCGGATGCGGTAAAGCATCATGGGCAATTGCCTTGTGCCGATTTGTTCGTGCACACACCAGGCAAGGATCCAATATCAACAAAGTATTCCTTCGAACGTTTGCTATGCAATATGATTGATTCAGATTTTGTATCACTTTCTCTTTCGATACATGCGATACACCATGATAATGCCTGCACAACATTACAATGGTGGATGCAGGTAGTGCTATTCTACCCTGTTTATCTCTCAAAATACCAGTTTGGTCTGGTTTTACTTCATTGGCTGCCCAATGATTCAAATCATCTTGAGTAGGATTCGCCTGTAGTATTTTTATGTCCAAATCATTAATCAATGATGAATTCATCATTGGCACTTCAGTGCTTTGGTCATTTACATGTGGGCTACGTATCGCTTCTTTTGCTGCCCATTTCGCTACTTCATCTGCAAGTCTGTTTCCTTTGGCTTCATCAGATTCACCTGTTTTATGACCAGCTACCTTAATAACAGCAAGCTTTAATGGTTGCTGTGCTGCACTAATCAGCTCGGCCACAATATTATGGTGCGAAATTGGTTTTCCATCGGAGGTTTTGAAGTTTCTTTCCTCCCACAATTTAGCAAAATCATGGACTACGCCATACGCATATTTGGAGTCAGTGTATATATTGATGCACTGACCTTTTGCCAATTGACAAGCTCTTGTTAGAGCAATTAATTCTGCAACTTGTGCTGATTTATATGGCAGCGAATATGCTTCAATTACATTATCGGGCAATTCAACAATAGCATAACCACACAAATATGTACTGTCATTTGGCTTAAAGCAGGATCCATCAATAGTCAAGTCAAGTCAAGTCATCTTCATTTATATAGCGCTTTTAACAATGTAGATTGTCTCAAAGCAGCTTTACAGAGATAAGCGTATAATTTAAGTTAACAGAGATTGTTTCGGCTTTACAGCAGAGTTAAGTTATTTCCATCTAAAGTTAGTTTTAATTGATTTGCTTCCGTCGCAATGATCATTTGTTATTAAATTAGGGGCCGCTAAGACGACACCATTCTCTCTACACAGACTTTAAACGCGAACCTGTGAGAAACGCTGATGGCAGTCACATGTACATTTAGAATTGGTTCTATAGTTATGTGCGTTTGAATATACGCAGGTTTGGAATTCCCTACAAGCCAAGCCTAAACAAAATACTTGTCTTTCCTTATAAATTTTGATAAGGAATTTTATTTTATTTGTTGCTTTGGGGTAGGACCGCGAGACGAATTTTCCCGACAACGCCTTATCTGTAGAGTGGTAGTGGGATCCTCCATAGGGAGAGACTAGTTGGCACTTCAGCACTGCGTTGTCATCGGTCCAGGCGAAGGTCCTTCGTCAGATCTGGATACGGCCTGGATCCGGCAAGCTGCAGGAAAACCTCGGGATAAACACAGACACTAAAATTAGCGTAGATGCCATTCTTCTCATGATGTAACGAGTACATCAGGATTTTTGGGAAGTGTTCCCGGTTCCGGCTGACCTACTATATGCAGCCTAACATTAAATTATAGAAGTCTATAATGTATTATGTGAATGCTAGGTCAAAGAGATGTGTCTTTAATCTGGCTTTGAACTGACAGAGTGTGTCTGCTTCCCGGACAATTGTAGGAAGACTGTTCCAGAGTTTTGGTGCTAAATAGGAAAAGGATCTACCGCCAGCAGTCGATTTTGATATTCTAGGTATTATCAACTGGCCGGAATTTTGAGATCGTAATAGACGTGACGGACTATAGCTCGCTCAAGTACTGCGGAGCTAAACCATTCTGTGCTTTGTAAGTAATCAGCAATATTTTAAAGTTGATGCGATGTTTAATAGGGAGCCAATGCAGTTTTGACAGAACTGGGCTAATATGGTCATACTTCCTGGTTCTGGTAAGAACTCGAGCTGCTGCGTTTTGAACCAGCTGTAGTTTGTTTATTAAGCGTGCAGGGCAACCACCCAGTAGAGCATTACAATAATCTAGCCTTGAGGTCATGAACGCATGAACTAATTGTTCCGCATTTGTCAATGAGAGCATATGGCGTAATTTAGATATATTTTTAAGATGGAAAAATGCAGTTTTACAGATACTAGACACGTGACTTTCAAATGAAAGATTGGTATCAAAGAGCACACCCAGGTTCCTAACCGACGACGAAGACTTAACAGAGCAGCCATCAAGTGTTAGACAGTATTCTAGATTATTACGTGAGGAAGTTTTTTGTCCAATAATTAGAAACTCTGTTTTTTCAGAATTTAGAAGTAGGAAATTACAAGTCATCCAATTTTTTATATCCGCTATGCATTCCGTTAATTTTGTGAATTGATAAGTTTCGTTAGGTTTTGAAGAAATATAGAGCTGAGTATCATCAGCATAACAGTGAAAGCTAATGCCATGTTTCCTAATGATATCTCCTAAGGGTAGCATGTACAGAGTGAACAGCAGCGGTCCTAGTACTGAGCCTTGTGGTACGCCATACTGAACTTGTGATCGATGAGACATCTCATCATTTACTGCTACAAACTGATAACGGTCAGATAAGTATGATTTAAACCATGCTAGTGCATTTCCCGTAATGCCAACATAATGTTCTAATCAATTTAAAAGAACGTTGTGGTCGATGGTGTCAAATGCAGCACTAAGATCGAGTAACACTAATAGAGAGATACAACCACGATCGGATGATAAGAGCAAATCATTTGTGACTCTAACGAGAGCTGTTTCGGTACTATGGTACGGTCTAAATCCTGACTGGAAATCCTCGCAGATATCATTTCTTTCAAGAAAGGAACACAGTTGTGAGGATACTGCCTTTTCTAATATCTTTGACAGAAAAGGTAGATTTGAGATCGGCCTGTAATTGACTAATTCTGAAGGATCAAGTTGCGTTTTTTTAACAAGCGGTTTAATCATAGCCAGCTTAAAGTTTTTTGGTACGTATCCTAGAGACAAAGACAAATTAATGATATTAAGAAGAGGATCTATGACCTCTGGAAGTATTTCTTTCAGTAGCTTAGTCGGTATAGGGTCTAACATACATGTTGTAGATTTAGATGATTTAATGAGTTTAGTAAATTCTTCCTCTCCTATAGCAACGAATGAATCAAATTTTTCCTCAGGGAGACTACAATGCACTGCCTGATGTGATACTGTAGTAGACGGTTACATAGTTATAATTTTGTCCCTGATATTATCAATTTTATAAGTGAAGAAGTTCATAAAGTCATTACTGCTGTGTTGCTTGGAAACTTCGGTGCTTGAAGCTTTATTTTTCGTTAGTTTAGCCACCGTTTCAAATAAATACCTAGGATTATGTTTATTTTCTTCTAATAGGGTTGAAAAATAAGCAGATCTAGCAGCTTTTAAAACCTCTCTGTAAGTAATTGAGCTCTCTTTCCATGAAATGCAAAATACCTCTAGTTTTGTTTTCTTCCAGTTGCGCTCCATTTTTCTGGCTGCTCTCTTAAGGGCCCAAGTGTGCTCGTTGTACCACGGCGTTGGACTATTTTCTCTAATCTTCTTTAAGCGCAACGGAGCAACTGTGTCTAAAGTGCTGGAAAAGAGAGAGTTAAATGTTTCTGTTGTAATATCTAGTTCTTCTAAGCTATCTGAGATGCTGAGATGATGAAACTGATTAGGAAGATTATTAATAAAGCAATCTTTAGTAGCATAAGTGATAGGTCTCACATATTTGTAACACGGAGTCGGCTTTGCAGCCTTGGCTAAATGCAAATTACACGAGACTAGGTAATGATCTGAGATGTCATCGCTCTGCTGCAGAATTTCAACGGCATCAACATCTATTCCGTGTGATAATATTAGATCTAGAGTATGATTACGACGATGAGTAGGTCCTGACACGTGTTGTCTAACTCCAATTGAATTTACAATGTCTTTAAATGCCAATCCCAATGCATCTTTTTCATTATCGATGTGTATATTAAAATCACCAACAATTAGTACTTTATCTGCAGTCAATATTAATTCTGATAGAAAGTCCGCAAATTCTTTGATAAAGTCTGTATGGTGCCCTGGTGGCCTGTATACAGTACCCAGCACAAATCTCAAACGTGATTTATCGTTTACACTATATATTTTTACATTAAGCACCAATGCTTCAAAAGAATTATATTTAAAACTTGATTTCTTAGTGGTTTTGAAACTATTACTATAAATTACAGCAACACCACCCCCTTTGCGTTTCAGACGAGGCTCATGTTTATAACAGTAATCTTGCGGGGTTGATTCATTTAAAGTAATGTAATCGTTTGGTTTTAGCCAGGTTTCTGTCAAACACAGCACATCTAGGTTATTATCTGAAATCATATCGTTAACAACGAGTGCTTTTGAAGTAAGCGATCGAATATTCAGCAACCCAAGCTTTAGCATTTGCTCATCTGTATTATAGCTGTTTTTTATTTGTTGAACATCAATTAAATTTTTAACCTTAGTTGGGTTTAAACGTTTTTTGGATTTCCAAATTCGGGGAACAGACACAGTCTCTATATGATGATAGCTAGGTGAAAGAGGCTCTATGTGATAGGATTTATCTGACCTTGGTGACGCGAGGCCGCTAGCAGACAGTCGGTTAAGCCAGTCTGTCTGCTTCCTGACCTGAGCCCCAGATTGTCATGTTTGAGCTCTAAGACTATGAGCCATATTACTAGAGAGAAGAGCAGCACCATCCCAGGAGGGATTAATACCATCTCTTTTCAACAGGTCAGGTTTGCCCCAAAAACTTTTCCAATTGTCTATGAATTCTATATTATTAAGCGGACACCACCGAGACAGCCAACCGTTAAGCGAACATAAGCTACTAACTATCTCATCACTCCTGCGAACAGGAAGGCAATATACCAATTCCATCCCTCCTCTAGGTCAGATGTAGATACATCTGGCCTACAGGCAGTCGACGTCTGGATCCTGGTCAGGCAGTCGTGGTCGTCACTCTGAAATTCACGCTGTGTCAGTAACCTGTGCAAATGTACAGTGGGACCGTGAACAACAGAGGTTACTTTCAAAGTTAAATTAGCAGTAGCTAACAATATAGCCTCATAGCCTGAACGGCGTTGAGCAGTCATATGCTGTGTAGAAATATTATGCATAATAGCTCCAACCTGATGAGAAGTGTGTACAATTAATGGATGTGATAAAACAACCCTTTCAGCATCCTGGACCATGATCGCTGTAGCAGCCACTGCACGCAAACAGGCAGGGAGACCCCTAGCCACTGAATCAAGGGTCTTGGATAGATAAGCTACTGGACGATAAGTACCGCCATGATCTTGGGCCAGGATTGCCGCGGCCGTTCCGCGACCCTCGTGCACATATAAATGAAATTCGCGAGAATAACAGGGGAGGCCAAGGGCGGGAGGCCTTAGGAGAGAGGATTTCAAATGTCTGAATGCCTGATCCATTTCAGCAGTCCATGTTAATGTCCTCTTTATCACCTAGCGTAGCTTCTCGCAAGATTTTATCATACATGGATTAATTTGGCACCCATAGCCTGCAAAAATTCATCAGTCCCAGAAAGCTTTGCATTTGCTTCCGTGTTGATGGATGCTTGAATGCAGCGATGGCTGTAACCCTGTCAGCAGACAGGCGGACTTGGCCTTGTGACAGTTCATGGCCCAAGTAGGTGACTTTTCTCTGTACCCACTGAAGTTTCTCTTTAGACGCCTTGAATCCAGCCTCAGCTAGAACATTGCAGACAATTGTAGAGGCAGCAGCACACATCTCTGGAGAGGCACCAGTGACTAGGATGTCGTCCGCATATTGGAGCAGACAAGTCTCTGAAGGAAGTTTGACATCTTTCAGTGTCGTTTGCACTACGGCGGCAAAAACGGCCGGGGAATCCTTTAAGCCCTGAGGAAGGCGGGTCCACATAAATTGGCAATTCTGAAAGCAAAACGTAAACAGTGGCTGAGTTTCACGATCAACCGGAATGCTGAAAAAGGCAGAACTTAAATCAATAACAGAAAAAAATGCATGTTCAGAAGGAATAGAGTTAATTATAGTCTGTACATCTGGCACAATTGGTGCAAGTGGCTTTATCAAATCATTAATTTTTCTCAGGTCTTGCGTCAAACGCCAAGAACCATTTGCTTTTTTGATTAATTGGTGTGTTATAAGGTGAATGAGTGCGAACCAGGATGCCCTGAGCCAAGAACTGTTCTATGAGGGGTGCAATTCCCTCCTCTTTTTCCTTTGAAAGCGGGTATTGTTTTTGAAACACAGGCCTATCGGTTATCAATTGTGCCCTGTAGGGCCGGACATCAATTAGCCCTACGTCATCCTTGTGTTCCGCCCACAATTGAGGATTGACGCCCGAAAGTTCCTGTGTCAGCACAGTTGCAGGCAAATCATCGACAAGAGCACTTCCTGTGTCTGTTGTGATGGAAAAAGCTGCAGGAAACATAAGTGTCAGAGAGTTAGCGTCAAAATCCAATTTCATACCAAGTTTATGCATTAAGTCTCTACCCAACAGGCAGAATGGTGAATTCGGTATAATTGCAAAGTCATGCATTTTAAACAAGGATGGTACATCCTTAGAAGTAACCGGTAAGGGTGGCGTCATTTCACATTTCACGGGAACGTTGTCAATCCCGACAGAGTTAATTTTCTTTCCCGTGATGAGGCCAGAGTACACGATTGACGATAAGGAAGAGAGAGAAGCTCCGCTGTCAATTAGAAAGACATATGGTTTATAATCAACATTTAATTCAATGAACGGCAAGACATTTGATTTATTTGGATAACTTATCGACATCAGTGAAAACTCAGACCCTTGACTCTGTGGGCAGCTTCATTGTTTCCTCCATTCAGTTGGATACTGTCTGTTCTGTGAGGAAGGGCGCAAGGAGGGGGCTTTTGGGCCGCAGCCATCAGAGCGCCGAAACATCTGGTTTCCATTAGTCTGCTGCTGTTCAACTCTCCTTCTGCAAAACTTGGCAATATGCCCAGGACGGCCACAGCAGAAGCAAGTGAGAGGCTTTTTAGAGTTATTGAACGGACGAGTCTGAGCCTTAACCTGCTCAGTATTTACTTGCAACATAACTGGAATTTTTCCTTTAGAGTCGAAAGCACCGGCACAGGAAAGTTCACGTAAACGCTTGCCAAGGTCATCAACTGACATCGTAAAATGTAAGATTATTTGTCGTAAGTCGAATTAATTGTGCAGTCTCGTTATGCATGTTGTTCAGAAACGTATTCACAAACAACAGACAATTGTCATCATCGATCGGAAGTGCTGATTCCTCAATCCATGCACTTTTAAATCTGTTAAAAAATGCCATTGGCGTCTCGCCAAGTCTCTGCTTTGTATTTGCGGCATGCGAGATATCTTGTTTAGCAGATAACAACTTTAGCAAAAACGCAGTTAATTGTTTGAAAAAAAGTTTAAGTTTACTTGGATTGGCCCATATCCAACCTTTATCCGCGTCGTCCTCCTCCTCATCGTCTCTAAATCTCAAGCCACGAAAAGATTTGGAGAGATCAATTGGTTCAGGGTCTGTTTTCAAAAGACGACGAGGCGGTGGTGTATCGTTAACAGGATCCAAAAGATCAACCGCTTCAATTAATTCTTCCTCCGTAATTTCAGCAGAAAGGGTTTTGGTTAATATAAAGCGATAATCACGCCCAGTCAGCTGGCTGTAAGCAGTCAAACGCTTCAAAACGGATACATAATGATGCAGGGTTTTGGACGGATCTGGCAGTTCTTTACAGATAGCCATTACTTCTGAGATATTTAGCGGATGAACTTTAAATCCATCTGAAGTTTCAACAAAAGGAAACGCAGTCGCTTGCTTTAAATCTGGATATAATCTATTTTTAGCGGGTGCTTCAGCGGGAGCTTGAATGCTCTCATATTTGGGAGGGAGGGGTTGCAGCGTCTGTGTCTCTTCCAGCAGAGACTTTTTTTCCTCGTGCAGAGAACTCTTTTCCGTTTCTGACTGAGGGACAGAGACGGCAGAGACTGCACTTTTCCCCACAGCCAATTCAGGGTATGGAAAACTATTATTTTCAGTATTCTTAACTCTTACTGGACCTTGATCCCAGTATTTTTTCATGCTTAGCCAAGTTTTAAAGGATTTCTCCATATAAGAAAAATCCCATTGCGGATCGCCCCATCCATTAAAAATCATATTTTTGGCACTTTGCATGTCCGCATCTTTAAATGAGCCCTCACGAGGGTATGCATCTAATTGTGTTGCCAGATTAGAAAGATAGGGCTCAGTATAGAAAGCCTGGTCGTTTCGATTCATAAAATCTTTTGGAGATTCATCAATTAACGGAGGAGATATTTTATTGCCCATTTTAAGCCACACAAAAATTTCTTCTCAATTCAGAGTAAATAAATTTCAAAACAGTCAGATAGAGAACAAAAGAATAATTCTGCAGTTACAATTGTTAGTACATTTGACCAAAGAAACAAAGAGATAAAAAGAATAGAAAAGGAAAAGATCAAAATAAACTATGTATTGTATCATTCACTCACAACCACAAAAAAAAGGAACGGAGCACTTTGAAATATCTCGCGACAATATTTCCTTCTTACAAAAGTAAGGTAAAACCAAAACGCAGAAAAAGTGATCAATTTTTTTCTCACGCTCTTCTTGTATTAATTAAAACACAAGGAACACCCAAAAAGCAACGATAAAAGAACACTGTCTTTTGTCGTTCTTCACGTCTCAATTAAAGCACGCCTTAATTAAACACGAGGTAAACCATGACGATAGAAAGACTGATCAGATCTTCCTTTCGTCCTTCCTGCTACTGCAAGGATAACCAATTATACCAAATATGGTACAAATCACAGCACGTATCAAAATTCATCTATCTCAGCAGATAGTAAGAAACTGTTCTTATTTAAAGAAGAAATGTTCTCACCATCTGGAATAGATCGGACGAGCTCCCATTTGTAAGATTATAAAGAAATCCAACACGAAGTGCCTTTTTCTTTCCGTCCTTTATTTAGGTAGTGAATGAATAAAACAAAGAGAAAGAAACCAGCGCCGGGAAGCTAAGGAAAATAGCTTAGCTCCCAGTATTCTAGACAAAGAATATATACTGAAAATGTATAGAGGGAGTATCATTATCTTAACCAATAAAATCATACATGACATCATAGGTATCATATATACTGTTGTATAACATAACTATAAATGGTAAATATCCGGTACATTTGCCTTCAGAGCCTTGCGGTCCT
Source organism: Scardinius erythrophthalmus (assembly GCF_964197995.2). NCBI lineage: Eukaryota > Metazoa > Chordata > Actinopteri > Cypriniformes > Leuciscidae > Scardinius > Scardinius erythrophthalmus. The sequence goes on along the minus strand of NW_028296533.1, from coordinate 445,520 downwards.
GAAGCTCTGAAAAGCTTTTCTCATATACAATACATGTAAAAGAACAAGACCCTAACTCCCTCGCAATCTGAGGGTCCTTCTTAATGTGAAACAGATGTGCCTTACATACATACAAAGGAATTTGCAAGCAAGGCTTTCTTACTGTACAGCACAGGGCCTTTTGTTCTCTGGACACAACTTATGCTCTGGACAAAACTGTTTTATGAATAAAGCTATTGCATGGACAAAGCTGAGATAAAGAAAATACATTTCTAACAGCGAATCTTTATTTAAAGAAGATAGAATTCTGCTTTTGCAACACACTACTGTATAAATGTTTGAAGTCGTTTGTGTCTTTGGTAATTTACTTCCAATCCATACTTTGAAGCACCACGATTTTAGGTCTGTTAAAATAGAGAATAAAAATAAATAAATAACTATATGCCTAACTGAGAAAAAACTGTAGGGGTAAAGAAAATATACAATTTTGTTTCTTGGTTTAGTGTAATACCAGTTTTTGTAAAGCAAGAGTTGTATTAATGTTTTTAAAAATAGTTTGAGACATATTTTAACTACTGTTGCATGATATGTTTAATGCATACACATTGTAATGGTCACTTGGAGGATTTACGGCAATTTGAGTTAGAATGACAACAGCTCATGTGTGTAGAGGGTGTGTCTGTGTGAGCTGTGCAGGAGAAGAGATAACGCTCTATCGACTTTTGTTCTCTTCCTATTATTTGCCTCTTTCACTTTGTGAACCGAGTTGGATGTTTATTTGTGTACTTTTATACGAATAAACCCCCACGCATGTTGACGAGTGACGGCGCGTACGCCTAGAGTTATTATGTTTAATCATTTACCACCATTTAAATATGTAGCTACCTCTGCACGTGTGTATTCTCCTGCGTTGGGGTGAGTGTTAGGTGGGCGGAGACTCGCTTCACAGACCAGTCTATTTCTCATTCGTGTTGTGCTTTCGGAGCGCAATGGTGCCTACGGAACCGTGTAGGCTAAGAGATATTTTAGCTAAAAACTAAACAAAACTTAATAGCAAATCGTATTGTTAAAAAGTTTTGCTTAAAAACTATTCACTTTATGTATTTTTTAACTGTTGTTGTTTGATATGTTGCTCACGTAATTTACCATTTTTCTGGTATCTTTAACCCTCTGGGGTCTGAGGTGTTTTCTGGGCCTTGGAGGTGTTCTGACATGCTCTGACATTTGTGCTTATTTCTGTTACTTGTGACATTTTCATGGCTAAAGTCTAATTACACTGTATTCAGCACAAACTCTGCTACAATAATATATCAGCAGCATGTGTGTAAAAGTATGTTGTTTTGAGATAATGACATTTATGCATGGTTTGTGAAAATACAAAAAAAATTCTCACTGAAATAAGGTCATGAAACCCATACTGATTATTTCTTCACAAGACTTTTGAAAATTGTATGACGTAGCCTAGAATATTTGCTCCAAAACTATGTGAAAATCACCCTGACTGCTCATTCAGATAAGACAATATATTGATTTAAAAAATTTACGACGTGTTTTGTGTGAAAAAGCTTTATGCGGTATACATAAATTATGCATTAATATGTAATCTTTTCACACCTGAGAAAGACAAAGACACTCCCTAATGGCCCTATTAGGAGCTATCAGGCCCTATCATTCTGAGCAAACTTGCACAAAGAATGAGGAGATTTAAAAAATAATGGCTTTTAGATTTTTTGGATTTATTTACAACACAACATAATCCAAAGATACAAAACAAATGACAAAAAAGCACTCATTGAAAACAATTATCCAAAGACAGAGACCTTTGTGCCATTCCTAAAAACATTGTACATACCTTTCATTTCCAAGGTGTTTGATTTTCACTTTACCAGGTTTATGTACAGAGACTCATGTGAATGTTGAAGTCAGCAGGAGTGGCATCTGGGCCCTGAAAGAAAAAAAAACAAAACAAAGTGAACATAATGATATCAAGAGAAACTATAGGCCTGCACGATTTTGGGAATAAATTTTAGATTTTTCTGGTTAAAATTGCTTTTTAAAATTCACAGAATACACACATACACACACACATAAATGTTTCCAACAATATATAATATAATGAACACCAGGTTTGTTGTGCCTTGTAGGCATAGGCTATGCGCATTGCTGCATAAAATAATAATAACAATAACCATATCAGCCTATAAATCTTCCAAAATATTTCAGTAACAACTAAGCTAGAGAAAAATATATTGATTATCATGTTACTTCAAATGTTTCCATTCGTTATGATTATATGAAATGAGATAATAGTAAAAACATGAAGCCGTTTGGTGCATTTTGCTTTTCAAACGCGATCGCGATCCAAATATGATACATTTAAACGCGATCGCGCTCAAATATAAAACATTATGGTTACCATATACATATCTACATTTGAGCAGATATCCACAAACACCGTAACAGTAAACACGGGTCTAAATATTATAATATTCAACATATATCTAGCAACGGTTCAACTGCAATGTGAAATTTATGCAACAATAACAAACTAATATGTAAGAATTTCTTACCTTACATCTTTCTTGTCTTCAAATCGCGTTCTTCTTCTGAGGTAATTCCAATGTAAGCTCACGGCGCGTCTTTCAAACTCGACGAAAAGCAGAGACTTGTTAAGTGTTTTGGTGTTTTGTTTCTGAGGTAACGAGCGCGTTCGCGTTCCATGTGGAGATTTGCATGTGAATATCTTTTGCGCGAGTGGGCTTGTTCAAATTAAAAAATAATTAGGAAGCGTTTGAGAAGCTGGACATCTTGTTGGTTTTATACAAATTACTTAAACAGAGAATATTTGTTTTCAGTTTGAATTCGATAATTTAAAAGTACACACTTAAATGTTTATAAAGGTATATGGTTCATAAATGTGTGACAAGTATTCGGTGAGTTTTGTTTCAGTTTATAGACGTGCTCAAGAAAAAAAAGTTCACTGCGACGGAGAGGCTGTTTATTTTCACACCCTGTTTATTTTCTTTATTTTACAAAAGCACAATGTTTTGATTTGATTGTAAGTGGACACCTACAAAAGTAAAAATATCACATATTCTTTTTTTATATTTTTTTTTTTCTGTATGACCATAAATGACGGAGTAATTTAAGTTTATAGTGCTACAATGTGAAGCAAATACGGCAAAACGCGCCGGCGCGTTTGCCGACCTCAGAGGGTTAAAAGTTGTTCGTGAAAGACATTCTATAACTTGTTTTAAATTATTTAACTTTGACTTTTTTGTTTTTAACAGGGTTTAAAATCTGTATGTGAAGGAAAACATTCTTACTTGTTTTACATTTTTCTGAGGCCTAACGTTTTAAATACTACGCCTTTGTATTTTAAAGGTCTGTATCATTTTAAAAGGTTGTATGTGAAAGTGTAACATGTCTGTGAAAAAAAAAGAAAAAAAAAACTGTTTGCCTACCGCTTACGTTTCACGGTTTTAAAGTTTAAAGCACATAGTTTTGGACAGATTCATTATTTTTTACTCCAAAACGCATTCTCAAACAATGATCGGATTTCTCCATTGGGATGAGGTGGATTATCTTATCGAAGAGTGAATAAATCAGCAAGTTAATGAATATTTGTTAACTTCACTAAAAGTCCAAAATTAACTAAAACATGAGTTTTTATTTTTTTAAACAACTATTATTTTTTATAAATGTTATTTAGTGTAATTATAAATAAATCTAGTGTTAGGTGGGCGGAGACTCGGGTTTACACATGATCTATACTCATTCATGTTTCTACCTACGATGAGTGATGTATCATATGGAACTTGTTTTAAATGATTGCACATTATTTTTTGTAGATGTTGTTTTGAACGATTTTCTAAATCTGAATGTGAAGGACCACATTCTAACTTTTTTCAGATAACGTCGTAAAATGTACGAATACTAAACCATTGCATTTTAACTTTATACATACATTGTTTTTAAAAAGTTTTAAATTAATGTGGAAAACAAAACTCTTCTTTAATTAAAAACAACTCACTGATCTGTTACCCAATACATAGCTGGTGTGGGAGGGGTCTTGGTGTGGGAGTGGTCTAGGGGTGGGAGTGGTCTAGGGCTGGGTACTGGGCAGACCTCTGAGACCCCATTCTAACTTTTGGGATGTAACCGTGTGGACGCTTTTCGTTGAACTCCTCACGAGGACTTTGTAACTTTTGGAATTAAAATCTCTACACCTTTGGTCTTGGATATATCTTTGATGTGGAATATACCTTTTGGATAAACATTTGGTCTTGGATATATCTTTGATGTGGAATATACCTTTCGGATATACATTTGGATATACATTTCATGTGGAATATACCTTAGGATATACCTTTGGAGATAATAAGAGTTCCCTTTCGAGGGAACTCGCGCTGCGTCGAGAATCGACACATTGGGGAACGCCTTCAGCGTGACGCGTCTGAAGCCTGTATGGAACTTGTCCAATCTTGATTGGTGTTACGTGATGACGTCACCCGTGACGTCGCATGTGACGGTGAAGCGGAAGCTATAAAAAGGACACCGGAACATAACAGCGCTAGCTTTCTGTTCTTCAGGAAGCGTTATATGTGAAACTGTGTGTCTTATTTGGTGTTGTATTGTTCGGTAAAGGTAAAATGGAGAAAGAGAAGCAGTTCAGACAGGGTGCGTCCCCTTGCCCGCGCTATTTGAGCGAGGGTGACACACACGCGCTCTGTGTTGTTTGTCTCGAGCGGAGCATGCACGGGCAGCGCTCGAGGGCACTGTCTGTGCAAACTGTGATCTAATGCCCCTAAGAACGCTCCGCTCCCGCCTCGGTCTGTTCGATGAATCAGGCCAGGCACGCGCTCCCCATGGATCAGGTCGCGCTTGCATTCATGGGGATCGCAAAAGGATCTGGCTGATAATGTTGAGACGGCCGCGGCCCTTTCCCAACATTCATCGGCCAGTTCCTGCGGTCCTGCTCGCGAGGTGGAAACCCGCCCAGCGGCTTCTTCCGCCCGCGAGGAGGTCCCGATGTTCGAATTGTCTGGCTCCGAGGGGTCAGATAGTTTGAACATCGAGGCAGGAGAAAGTGAAACACAAACACCATCATCACATTCTCCTGCCTTTGAGGAGTTGCTGGAGGTTGTAACCCAGGCTGTGGGTAAATTAAATATAGAATGGCCCCCAGATAAGCAGGAAGCGACGAAAAAAAGTATGCTTGATGAGCGCTTCCTGCAAGCCCGGCCACAACCTTCACGCCGTTCTCTCCCGTTTTTTCCCGATCTCCACACCGAGGTGTCGAGATCGTGGAATAAGCCCTTCTCTTCTCGTCTCTCCAGCCCCAATGTACATATATATTCCAGTATTGTGGGGTCGAAAGAGAAGGGCTATGGGACGATGCCCCGGGTTGAAGAGAATTTTGCATCTCATCTCTCGCCCGATGCTGCATCGTCCCTGAGAGCTCCGGCGCTTCCCTCCAAGCCCTGCCGTACCACTTCAGCGCTTGTTGGGAAGGCATATATGGCGGCAGGTCGGGCTGGTGCATGCCTGCACACTATGGGGCTTTTGCAGGCGTACCAGGCCGACCTCCTAAAAGAGGTGGACGAAGGCGGGGAGGTTTCATTCGATGAGATTCGAGAAATGCGTAGAGCGGTCGATTTGTCTCTCCGTACTACCAAAGAGACGGCCCGCGCCATTGGCCGCTCTATGGCAGCACTGGTAGCCATGGAGAGACACCTATGGTTAAATCTGTCAGGCATCGGGGAGAAGGACAGGGCTTTCCTCCTCGATGCCCCGATTTCGTCTTCTGGCCTTTTCGGCGGCGCAGTCAACACTGTCGTCGATCGGTTTCAGGAGACGAAACGACAATCGGCCGCTCTAAAGCATCTCATTCCCCGCCGTCGTTCCAAGTCTCATGGGTCTGCTGCCAGGGGGCAGTCCCAGGAGGCAGCCGCCAGCTCCTCACACCTGCAGCAGCAGAAGGAGAGTGTTGCTTCTCGTGCCCCCCCGAGGAAGGTCTGGGTCCGAGGGCAACACTCTCAGCCGAAGTCGTCTGAGCCTAGGACAGATCTGAGGACTGTCATTCAGGCGAGGAAGGCTTCGGCGAAGAGGTCCTGACGCGTTGCGCAGGCCTCTGAGGGTGGTCCCCCCCGTGATAGAGCAACAACATCAAGCTCCTTCACGGAGCCCTCAGGAAATCGATGTGTGCTCCCCGCCGCTACGTGCGCTTCGGGACACATCGGTTTTCAGCGAACGCAAATCGCAGTGTCCGCCCGAAAACGATGCGGCTCTGTCGTTTGCGTTCCCTCTCATGAGGCCTGCAACAGAATTATGTCGGTTAGTTCCTGCCAAACGAATGCTTCAGGCCACCGATATTTCAATTACAACACCCGAGGTCAGTCCCGAGAGACTGATCCCCCTAGTAGATTATCTAGACACCTGGAAGGGTCTTCTAAATATATCTCAGTGGGTCCTGCGCACAGTGGAAAAGGGGTACAGAATTCAGTTCGAGTATCGTCCACCAAGATTCAGTGGGGTGGTTCACACACTGGTCAGCCCAGAGCAGGGTCAGGTTATGGAGCAAGAGGTTCAGTCCCTCTTAGCAAAGGAGGCCATAGAGCAAGTTCCTCTTCAGGAAAGGGAAGCCGGGTTCTACAGTCGGTATTTTATAGTTCCCAAAAAGGATGGGGGGTTACGACCTATAATAGATCTAAGGGTATTGAACCGGTCTCTGAGGAGATACAGGTTCAAAATGTTGACTATACCTCTTATCGTGAGTCAGATCAGGTCCGAGGACTGGTTTGTCATGATAGATCTGAAAGATGCCTACTTCCATATTTCCATCCTTCCCCAACACAGGAAGTTCCTAAGATTCGCTTTCGGGGGAAAGGCGTATCAGTACAGAGTTCTTCCATTCAGCCTAGCACTGTCTCCTCGCACCTTCACGAAATGCATGGATGCGGCCCTTGCTCCTCTGAGACTTCAAGGCATTCGCATCCTCAATTATATCGATGACTGGCTCATTTTGGCACAGTCGGTAGAGATGGCGGTTCAACATCGAGATGTTGTTCTGAACCATCTAAGGTGCTTAGGGTTAAGACTCAATGCCAAGAAAAGTTCCTTAATTCCTCTACAGAGAACCACTTTCCTGGGGGTAGTGTGGGATTCTATCACGATGCGGGCACAGTTGTCTCCTGCTCGGGTAGATACTATCTTGAACACAGTAACGAGTCTCAAGCTAGGCCAGGCCATCACTGTCAAACACTTTCAGAGGGTGTTGGGCCTTATGGCAGCAGCGTCCAACGTGATTCCTTTTGGCCTGCTGTACATGAGGGCCCTGCAGTGGTGGCTCAGGACCAGAGGGTTTTCCCCGAGGGGCAACCCTTTTCGCACGATCAAAGTAACGCGCAGATGCCTTCGTTCTTTGGTCATGTGGAAGAAACCAGGGTTCCTGTCCCTAGGTCCTGTGTTGGGGGCACCGTGTCAGAGAAAGATTCTAACCACGGATGCCTCCCTCACAGGCTGGGGTGCAGTTATGGAAGGCCGCTACACCAGGGGTACTTGGAAGGACCATCATCTTTCTTGGCACATCAATTGCTTGGAGATGATGGCAGTGTGTCTGGCCCTCAGATATTTCCTTCCGGATCTCAGAGGCCATCATGTTCTAGTGCGAACAGACAATATGTCGGTGGTGTCATATATAAATCGACAGGGGGGCCTCAGATTGCGCCCTCTGTGCAGACTGGCGCATCAGGTTCTTCTATTGGCCCAGGAGAAACTTCTTTCACTCAGGGCAATGTTTATCCCTGGGGACAGCAATGTGGGGGCAGACATCCTGTCGAGGCAGGGGCTGAGGCCCGGGGAATGGAGACTCCACCCCGAGGTGGTGGAGTTGATATGGAGGGAATTTGGTCAGGCGGAAGTGGACCTGTTCGCCTCTCAAGAGAACACTCACTGTCCGCTCTGGTACTCCCTCACGCTTCCAGCTCCTCTCGGACTGGATGCCATGGTGCAGACGTGGCCGAGGCTTCGTCTGTACGCATTTCCCCCGGTTGCTCTGCTTCCAGGGGTTCTAGAGAGAGTCCGGCGGTACAGGATCAGCCCGCTCCTAGTAGCCCCGTACTGGCCGGCCCGAGTGTGGTTTTCGGACATTATGGTTCTCCTAGCAGGTCCTCCGTGGCAAATTCCGATCAGGAGAGACCTTCTGTCTCAGGCCGAGGGCACAATTTTCCACCCTCGACCAGAGCTATGGAAGCTGTGGGTTTGGCCCCTGAGGGGGACCAACTCTTAAATGTCGGTCTCTCAACCGAGGTTGTCGAGACCATTTTAAACTCTAGAGCCCCCTCCACGAGGAAACTGTATGCGTTAAAATGGAATGTATTCACTTTATGGTGCAGAGAACATCAAGTGGACCCAGTTAACTGCCCGGTGGCTTCAGTGCTGGAGTTCCTTCAGAGTCGTTTCTCGGACGGGCTCTCCCCGTCCACGCTTAAGGTCTATGTGGTGGCCTTAGCTGCCTTCCACACGCCTTTAGGGGTGGGCACTTTGGGGAGACACCCACTTATAGTACGTTTCCTTCGTGGAGTTAGGAGGATGAGGCCTGTCATCCAGTCTAGGGTCCCCACGTGGGACCTGACAGTGGTTCTTGAGGGGTTATCTGTGGCACCCTTTGAACCTTTGGATGAGGTGACTGAGAAATTTATGTCTGCTAAAGTAGCGTTCCTGCTCGCCATTACGTCCCTAAAAAGAGTAGGGGACCTGCAGGCTCTATCTGTTGCTCCTTCCTGCCTCGAGTTCGCTCCCGGCAGAGTAAAGGGTTTTCTCCACCCTAGACCTGGCTATGTGCCTAAGGTGCCGTCTAATGTGGCACGGTCCATAATTCTCCAGGCCTTTCATCCTCCGCCGCATGTGTCGGATGAGCAAGCTAAATTACATCTACTATGCCCGATCCGGGCCCTGGAAATCTATGTGCAAAGAACTTCGGGCTGGAGGAAATCGGATCAACTACTTGTGTGCTTTGGGTCCCCAAGGAAAGGGTCACCTGCTTCAAAACAAACTATTAGCAGATGGATAGTGGAAACAATTTCTTCAGCTTACGAGGTGCGTGGTTTGCCTTCACCTCTAGCGTTAAAAGCTTACTCCACTAGAGGGGTGGCTTCCTCTAAAGCTCTGCTAGCAGGAGTTTCCCTCCAAGAGGTCTGTGATGCTGCAGGCTGGGCTTCCCCTAACACTTTATAAAACACTACAGTTTGGATCTGCCCTCTACACCGGGTTCACGGGTTCTCTCGTTTTGAGTATGCCAGATTGCTTCATACCAGGGCGTATTCTCTCAGTGTGGCGCAGTGGGCATTTCGTTCCCCAATGTGTCGATTCTCGACGCAGCGCGAGTTCCCTCGAAAGGGAACGTCTCGGGTTACGACTGTAACCCTCGTTCCCTGAGAAGGGAACGAGATGCTGCGTCCCTCGGCCACACTTTTCGCGCTCCTGAGAACGTCTTGCTTCGACCAATTGAAAGCTAGCGCTGTTATGTTCCGGTGTCCTTTTTATAGCTTCACGGGTGACGTCATCACGTAACACCAATCAAGATTGGACTAGTTCCATACAGGCTTCAGACGCGTCACGCTGAAGGCGTTCCCCAATGTGTCGATTCTCGACGCAGCGTCTCGTTCCCTTCTCAGGGAACGAGGGTTACAGTCGTAACCCGAGACGTTTTGGCTCTCTTTCCACAAACGGATTTGCAAAAATGTAAGGCTATTTTTTAGATATTTTTTGCATTCTGTGGTTTTAATATTATGATGTGTTTGAGACACTTTTTTATGTTTGAGACAGATATTTTATGTTAAATGTAACATTTTACAGATAATGTGTGAAAGTTAAATGTTTACAAATCAACATTTTTAAAAGATTATCTTTTTGTGATGAAAAACTCTCTTAACTCGTTTTACTTTTCTGTAAATGACTGAACATATAATTTTTAATGTTTTAATGTTTTTAAAATGTTGTTTTATTTGTTTTAATACTAACTCATTTTCTAATAACTCTTTTAGAGAAAAATACAATTTTAACTTTTTCAGTAATGTTTTAACATTTTACAAATGTATGGACATTAAAGACGTGTATTTTAACTTTATACAACGTTTTATACACCTTTAATGTGTGTGGATGTTTGGTGGGAAGGAGGCTATTTTATTTTTTGATACTGTGAATTTTAACAACGTTTGTGTTTTATGTAAAAAGTTTTACAAAATACTATGTGAAAGTTAAATGCTTACAAGTCAACATTTTAAAAAATGATCTTTTTGTAAATGAAAAAAGTTGTTTTAATGTTTTAACATCTTGAAATAACACTAACTCATTTTTTAATAACTCTTTTTAGAGAAAAATGATCTTTTTGTAAATGAAAAAAGTTGTTTTAATGTTTTAACATCTTGAAATAGCACTAACTCATTTTTTAATAACTGTTTTTAGAGAAAAATTATCTTTTTGTAAATGAAAAAAGTTGTTTTAATGTTTTAACATCTTGAAATAACACTAACTCATTTTTAAATAACTGTTTTTAGAGAAAAATTATCTTTTTGTAAATGAAAAAAAGTTGTTTTAATGTTTTAACATCTTGAAATAACACTAACTCATTTTTTAATAACTCTTTTTAGAGAAAATTTTAATTTTAACTTATTCCACTGCTGTTTTAATGTTTTAAAAGTGATGAATGTACATCTGTCTTATTTAATAAAAACACTGATCTCATCTCTGACTATGTTTTATTGTACATTTCTTAAAAAAGTTTTAATATACACTGTTTAGAACTACTGAGCGTGGGAAATTTTCCCACGCTTCAGATGTTCAACCCATAAGGAGGTGTGGCGTAAGTCCGATTTTCCCACGGTGTACGTACACCCATAAGTGGGAGGAGCTAGCGTGGGAAATTCCCACGGTCAAAAGGGTATAATAAAACTGTCAGTTTTTTTTTGATGGAAGGGGCCCTCTATTCTTTCTATTGTTGTAGGTTAATGTTTTTTAAAAGGCTTTTTCATCGCTTTCCTGGAAATTGCCATTGTTTTATTTAATGTCTCCTAATGCATGTTGTCACTCTCTCTAAATACACTCTTTTGATAAAAAGAGATCAGCTTGAAAATGACTATATTCTTGTTTTAGTATATTGAAACCTTAAAATATTCTCTTGCTATGTGATTTAATATGACATGCATAAAATATTTTGGAAATAATCAGATACAAACACATAAGCTGGAGTTTTGAACTATATATTTAAATCAGAAAAATAGTTCCCCAAGTGCAGTATTTTCAGACCTATATTTTGGAAATAACAAGTGTTATACTGCAAGTTATTCATTATAAAGTGGGAAATCAGTGTTTTAGTGTATTTATATTTTTTTTCATTTTTTATTTGACTTGTGTGCCCCTCCTTGAACTGCCACCTTACCGTGGTGGAGGGGTTTGAGTACCCGAATGAACCTAGGAGCTATGTTGTCTGGGGCTATATGCCCCTGGTAGGGTCTCCCAAGGCAAACAGGTCCTAGGCGACGGGTCAGACTAAGAGCGGTTCAAAAACCCTTATGATGACAAAAAAAATGAGGACCGTGACGTCGCCCGGTATGGCGCAGCCGGGGCCCCACCCTGGAGCCAGGCCCGGGGTTGGGGCTCGTATGCGAGCGCCTGGTGGTCGGGCCTCCCCCCATGGGGTCCGGCCGGGCTCAGCCCGAAGGAGCGATGTGGGGCCACACTCCCGTGGACCCACCACCTACAGGAGGGACCGTAAGGGGCCGGTGCCAAGTGAATCGGGTGGCAGTCGAAGGCGGGGGCCTAGACAACCCGATCCCTGGACGTGGAATCTAGCTCTAGGGATATGGAATGTCACCTCTCTGGCGGGGAAGGAGCCTGAGGTTGTGCGTGAGGTTCAGAGATTCCGACTAGAGATAGTTGGGATCACCTCTACGCACGGCTTGGGCTCTGGAACCACACTCCTCGAGAGAGGATGGACTCTTCACCACTCTGGAGTTGCCCATGGTGAGAGGCGGCGGGCTGGTGTGGGTTTGCTTATAGCCCCCCAGCTCAGCCGCCATGTGTTGGAGTTCACCCCGGTGAACGAGAGGGTCGCTTCCCTACGCCTTCGGGTCGGGGATAGGTCTCTCACTGTCGTTTGTGCTTACGGGCCGAACGGCAGTGCAGAGTACCCGGCCTTCTTGGAGTCTCTGGGAAGGGTGCTGGAAAGTGCTCCGACTGGGGACTCCGTCGTTCTACTGGGGGACTTCAACGCCCACGTGGGCAGCGACAGTGACACCTGGAGGGGCGTGATTGGGAGGAACGGCCCCCCTGATCTGAACCCGAGTGGTGTTCTGTTATTGGACTTCTGTGCTAGTTACAGCTTGTCCATAACGAACACCATGTTCAAGCATAAGGGTGTCCATCAATGCACATGGCACCAGGACACCCTAGGCCGGAGGTCGATGATCGACTTTGTGGTCGTTTCATCCGACCTCCGGCCGTATGTCTTGGACACTCGGGTGAAGAGAGGGGCGGAGCTGTCAACTGATCACCACCTGGTGGTGAGTTGGATCCGATGGCGGGGGAGGAAGCTGGACAGACTCGGCAGACCCAAACGTACTGTGAGGGTCTGTTGGAAACGTTTGGCCGAATCTCCTGTCAGAGAGATCTTCAACTCCCACCTCCGGCAGAGCTTCGACCAGATCCCGAGGGAGTCTGGAGATATTGAGTCCGAGTGGACCATGTTCTCCACCTCCATTGTCAACGCGGCCACTCGGAGCTGTGGCCGTAAGGTCTCCGGTGCCTGTCGAGGTGGCAATCCCCGAACCCGGTGGTGGACACCGGAAGTAAGGGATGCCGTCAAGCTGAAGAAGGAGTCTTATCGGGCCTGGCTGGCTTGTGGGACTCCTGAGGCAGCTGATGGGTACCGACGGGCCAAGCGGACTGCAGCCCGGGTGGTTGTGGAGGCAAAAACTCGGGCCTGGGAGGAGTTCGGTGAGGCCATGGAGAAGGACTATCGGTTGGCCTCGAAGAGATTCTGGCAAACCGTCCGGCGCCTCAGGAGGGGGAAGCAGTGCCCTACCAACGCTGTTTACAGTGGAGGTGGGCAGCTGTTGACCTCGACTGGGGATATCACCGGACGGTGGAAGGAATACTTCGAGGATCTCCTCAATCCCGCCGTCACGTCTTCCATTGAGGAAGCAGAGGCTGAGGGCTCGGAGGCGGACTCGTCCATCACTCAAGCTGAAGTCACCGAGGTAGTCAAGAAACTCCTCGGTGGCAAGGCACCGGGGGTGGATGAGATCCGCCCTGAGTACCTCAAGTCTCTGGATGTTGTGGGGCTGTCTTGGCTGACACGCCTCTGCAGCATCACGTGGCGGTCGGGGACAGTACCTTTGGACTGGCAGACCGGGGTGGTGGTCCCTCTTTTCAAGAAGGGGGATCGGAGGGTGTGCTCCAACTATAGGGGGATCACACTTCTCAGCCTCCCTGGGAAAGTCTATGCCAGGGTACTGGAGAGGAGAATCCGGCCGATAGTAGAACCTCGGATTCAGGAGGAACAGTGTGGTTTTCGTCCCGGTCGTGGAACACTGGACCAGATCTATACCCTCTACAGGGTGCTGGAGGGCTCATGGGAGTTTGCCCAACCAATCCACATGTGCTTTGTGGATTTGGAGAAGGCATTCGACTGTGTCCCTCGCGGCGGCCTGTGGAGGGTGCTCCGGGAGTATGGGGTCCGGGGCCCTTTGCTAAGGGCTATCCGGTCCCTGTACGACCGGAGCAGGAGCTTGGTTCGTATTGCCAGCAGTAAGTCAGACTTGTTCCCGGTGCGTGTTGGACTCCGGCAGGGCTGCCCTTTGTCGCCGGTTCTGTTCATAATTTTTATGGACAGAATTTCTAGGCGCAGCCAGGGGCCGGAGGGGGTCAGGTTTGGGGACCACACGATTTCATCTCTGCTCTTTGCGGATGATGTTGTCGTGTTGGCCTCATCAAGCCAGGACCTCCAGCATGCACTGGGACGGTTTGCAGCCGAGTGTGAAGCGGCTGGGATGAAAATCAGCACCTCCAAATCCGAGGCCATGGTTCTCAGTCGGAAAAGGGTGGTTTGCCCGCTTCAGGTTGGTGGAGAGCTCCTGCCTCAAGTGGAGGAGTTTAAGTATCTTGGGGTCTTGTTCACGAGTGAGGGAAGGATGGAACGGGAGATTGACAGGCGGATCGGTGCAGCTTCTGCAGTAATGCGGTCCCTGTACCGGTCTGTCGTGGTGAAGAAGGAGCTGAGCCGCAAGGCGAAGCTCTCGATTTACCAGTCAATCTACGTTCCTACTCTCACCTATGGTCATGAGCTGTGGGTCATGACCGAAAGGACAAGATCCCGGATACAAGCGGCCGAAACGAGCTTTCTCCGCAGGGTGGCTGGGCGATCCCTTAGAGATAGGGTGAGAAGCTCGGTCACTCGGGAGGAGCTCAGAGTAGAGCCGCTGCTCCTCCACATCGAGAGGGGTCAGTTGAGGTGGCTCGGGCATCTTTTCCGGATGCTTCCTGGACGCCTTCCCGGGAAGGTGTTCCGGGCATGTCCCACCGGGAGGAGACCCCGGGGAAGACCTAGGACACGCTGGAGAGACTATGTCTCCCGGCTGGCCTGGGAACGCCTCGGTGTCCCCCCGGAAGAGCTGGAGGAAGTGTCTAGGGAGAGGGAAGTCTGGGCATCCCTGCTTAGACTGCTGCCCCCGCGACCCGGCCCCGGATAAGCGGTAGAAGATGGATGGATGGATGGATGGATTTGACTTGTGTGTGTGTGTGTGTGTGTGTGTGTGTGTGTGTGTGTGTGTGTGTGTGTTTTTTTAGTTTTCATATTTGAGTGAATCCTTCTTTCTTTCTTTTTTTTTATGATTGATTGAATTTATTTCAGGATAACCCCTTGAGATGTATCATCTCATTTTCAAGGGGGTCCTGCACCAATGTACAGACACAATAGTTAATCACACACTAAAAAAGACACAGATACAAACATATAAACAAAACAAAACCTCGCTCACCTGCCCTTACCCACAACTAACATAGCACACATATTAATGGATATTTAACAAGTAATCAGCCTACACTAATCGGTCAATTATCAATATGCCTTATAACAAAATGTAACATACAGGAAAAGTCACATCTCACATAGAAAAGTAAAAGAGAATCAAGTTAAAGAAAAAATGACAAAGAAAGTCATAATTGTACACAAATTAATAAAAATTGTTTTACATGAATCATTTATATGTAATAACATTGGTGTCCCTAATTACAAGAACATGTAGTTTTAAGAAAAGAAAAAAGTGACGACTTAAACAAACCAAATATAGAAATAGACCTCAAAAAAAGAGGAAGGTTATTCCAGTCATGAGGTGCTTTATATTGGAATGCTCTCCTACCAGCTACAGAAAGCAGCCTTGGTACCGTAAAAAATGTTGGGCATTGGTGGTTTCTAAGTGAATACGTTGAGCAATACGGTATTAAGTGCTGTTTAAGGTATGCAGGACAATTAAAATAAACACATTTAAAAATAAACAGAATCCAGTGGTAATCCCTTCGTGATTTAGGTTGCAACCAATGAAGTGAATCATACATAAAACAATGATGAGTTTTAAATGGACAGTTCAATATAAATCTGCAAAGAGAATTGAATACGACATTAAGGGGTTTGAGATTGGACTCAAAGGTATTAGTATAAACTATGTCTGCATAATCAATAATTGGTATTACCAGCTGAGAAATAATTTTTTTTCTGACTTGAGTTGAAAAACAATTAATTGATCTGTACAGAGTGTTAAGACATCCGTATACTTTCCTAATTATATTATCAATGTGTATCTTAAAAGTAAGGTTAGAGTCGAGCCAAAGGCCCAAATATTTCAATTCTTCCACAATCTGCATAAGGGACCCATCTAAAAACTTTAATTCAAAACTGGAAGCACAACGGCGATTTTGTATCGTGGAAAACACCATGCAGCAGGACTTCTTCATGTTCAACAGAAGTTTATTAATAAACAGCCACTGTTGTACTTTATCAAAGTCAGATTGAAGAATTCTTTGAACTTGCAGCAAATCCCGATTAGAGGTAAAGATGACAGTGTCATCAGCATAAAGCTCTAATTCACAATGAGAACAAACTTGTGCCAGGTCATTGATAAAGATTGAAAAAAGCAGTGGGCCTAAAGAAGAACCTTGAGGAACACCTTTATCAATAATTAAATAATCTGACTGGAATCCTTGGTAAACAACACATTGATGTCTATTATGCAAATAAGAGTTGAACCAAAGTACAGCATGTTTATTCAAACCAATAGAGTAAAGCTTATCCAGTAAAAGGTAATGGTCAACCATATCAAATGCCTTTGAGAGATCAATGAAAGCAGCTCCAGTGAAATGACCATTATCAAAACCCGAGAAAACATCATTTGTAAATTTTAACAAAGCAGTTGAAGTAGAAAAATTGGATCTAAAGCCAGATTGATGTGGAGATAAAATATTATAATTATTAATGTACTCAGTTAGTTGATTAAAAATTAATTTCTCAAATATTTTAGCAACTGCACAAATGATAGAAATCGGACGATAATTGTTCATATCAGATTGGTCTCCACCTTTGAAAAGAGGGGTCACTCTTGCAGCTTTCCATATTTGTGGCACAGTACTAGTAGCTAATGATAGGTTAAAAAGATCTGCTAAAGGAAACATCAATATGTGAGCTGCAATTTTGACAAACTTAGCTTCCAAATCATCTGGTCCTGTACTACTCTTTAATTTAAGGTTCTGTAATACATTAAAAACATCACTGGGCATGATCTTTTTGAATGAAAAAGAACCAGCAGGCATAGAAGAATAGGAAGACCATGCCAGACCATCAAGGCAAACAGATTTTGAACTACATAAAGACGAAAAATGATTATTAAAGGCATGAGCTATAAGCAGAGGATCAGATAAAATGTCCTTATCCTTGCATATTTGTTTCACAGAAGTCTTTTTATTTTTGTTAAGAATATTATTTAAATGATTCCAGAAGTGCCTAGGGTTATTGAAATCACGAGAAAAACAGTCTCTATAATAATTAGATTTGGCATTCCTAGTTTCAGTTTTACATTTATTCCTTAACTGCCTGTATATTGTCCCATCCGATTCAACTTTTGATAAACGATATTTAACCCAAGCTTTGTCCCTTTGTTTGAATAGTTGAAGTAAATTAGAATTTATCCATGGTAAATGTCTACCTTTGACTTTAATCGTTCTCACAGGAGCATGTTTGTCAATTACGGTTTTTACTTCAGTATAGAAGAAGTTCCATGCCTCTTCCACAAGTGGAATTAATTGAAGCCTGTCCCATCTAATATCTAATAGATCGCGTATATAATAATCAACATTCATATTTTTACATTGCCTTATTGTGATATATTTATAGGGAGAACTCTGTATTTTAATTTTCCAGATGCAGTATATTATAGAATGGTCACTAAAGCAATCTGATAAAACACCCGATTTAATAATCCTATCCGGATTGGAGACAAGGATCCAATCAAGCAAGGTAGAAGAACGGCCGTCAACTCTCGTAGGTTCTTTAATTAACTGAGTAAGGCTTACACTGCCTAAAAGATTTCTGTCACCTGAAGAAGACCGATCCAACCAGTTATTGTTAAAATCACCTAATATGATCAGTTCATTATGTTTGTCAAGAGAATTAATAGTAGCCAAGATACCATTTAAAGAATCAGTGGGAGCAGAGGGAGGTCTATAAATATTTCCAATAGTAAGCTGCTTATTTTCATGAAAAATGATATTAGTAAAAAGGCACTCAAAGTTAATAGGCTCAACATTTGGAAAGACGCGCTCGGCGACCAGATTTGTATCAACGTAAGTAGCAACACCTCCTCCTCTTAATGTCCTATCAGCTCTATATAAAACATAATTATCAATTCCCACCTCATCATTAGTGATTCTATTATGAAGCCATGTTTCAGAGATAGTAATTATATTCGGTTTATGTAAAGCAGCCCATACCCTGAGAAGATCAATTTTACTAGAAAGGCTCCTGATGTTGAGATGAATGACTTTTAATCCTTTAATTAAATCAATAACTCACAAATAAGTAGTAGGCATAACAAATAGGGTATAAAGAGCAGGTGGCGAGAACAACAATTATAACAATTTTAGACAAACAAAAACAACGACAAATATAAAACAAAACAGACAACAAGCAAAACAAATAATCCATAATTAAGCAATAAAAAAAAAAAAGACTCAGAGAGTCTCAAAAACCCACATAACTAAG
Organism: Scardinius erythrophthalmus; assembly: GCF_964197995.2. Taxonomy (NCBI): domain Eukaryota; kingdom Metazoa; phylum Chordata; class Actinopteri; order Cypriniformes; family Leuciscidae; genus Scardinius; species Scardinius erythrophthalmus. The sequence goes on along the minus strand of NW_028296533.1, from coordinate 427,231 downwards.
AATAATTGTTTTCTATAGATAAAATATTTTTACCTTATTTTAATCATTTATCCTATCATTACTATCATTTCACAGTGAATCAGATAAATCAATAACTAGACCATTATATTTGTACAATATTTTTATCATTTATCAGTACATAATAGTTTCACAGCGAATACTTCAGATAAATTAATATCTAAACAAATTATGACACAATGCATGTGTCAAAGACTATTATGTTCTAAAGTGCCAAAACTAAAGACTCAAATTAGCTACTCATAAGCAGGGCAAAAGGACAAACCAGATCAGGTCTCAGACTATCCACCAGCCATCCGCAGGGACAAAAAATAAATAAATAAAATAAAAATCATAATAATTAAAGCAGAGAAGTCAAGACAGGACTACTGCTGTCCAAACGCTACCAATAAACAACCAAGCCTTCAAAAAAAAACAAAAAAAAACAAAAAAAAAAAAAACATAGCGTATAAATACAGTTGAGTAGCAAATTTAAATAAAACAGCCCAAAACTGCAACACATAGTGAGGAAAAAACAACACCAGTGAGTTCTAATTAGCAGGAAGGAGTGAAGCTGCATAGACTCTGGCTTCATCAGCTGAGGAAAACATTTTCCTACCTCCCTCCTTCGCATTGATGGAAAGTCTTGCAGGAAACAGTAGCGCAGGCTTAAGTCCAAGTTTATAAAGGTCCGACATAACTTCACGATACTTTGATCGCTGTTCCATTACTTCGGGAGTGTAATCCTCATAGATCGCGATAGATGTTCCACGGTACTGAAGCCTTCCCCTTCTAGCTCTGGCTTCACGTATGATAGTCACTTTCTGCTGGTACCTTAAAAGGCGTATAATAACTGGCCGAGGCCGCTGACCTGGGCTCGGTCTAGCAATGAGAGCACGATGAGCCATGTCACAATCCGGCAGAGAACCCAGAACATCCTCACCGAACACCTCCATCAGAAGCCCCGCAAAGAAGGAAGTGGGCTGTCCGCCCTCAGTTGATTCAGGTAGGCCAAGTAGCCTAATATTGTTGCGGCGACTACGTGATTCCAGATCAGCCACTTTAGCCAGCAATTTAGCGTTATTTGCCGACAATGAAACACAGGAAGTTTCCAAAACTGAAATACGCTCATCTTGTATGTTAGCATTGCTCTCAAGTGATGAAATTTTCTGAGCATGATCAGACAAAGTCTCTTGCATACAGTCAAGTTTAGCTTCGAGCGAAGAGAAGGAAGCTTTAAAATCCACAGCGATAGATTTCCTGAGATCATCCAGGAGGCTGGAAAGAGTCGCCACATTAAGCTCACTGGTAATTTCGTCAGTAGCAGCCGATCCTGCATTTTGTTCCTTCCGATTTAATCTAGTTCCTTTAGCAGCCATAGTGAAATCAGCTTATCAAGTTAATAGCAAACAACAGAGTCGTGGGAATGAGACTCAGAGCTGCCGCTACACCAACGCACTCGCCGCGGCCATATTGAATAGGAGTTGCAAGTACATCTTTTTACTTTGCAAGTACATGCCAACTAACTCTTGATGATTTGTAACTAAATGTTAACTCCTCATAAGGGTTTTAGTAGACTGTTAGGGTCAGTGGAATAAGTTGATGTACTTGCAAAGTCAGTAGAATATTAGTTGGGGGACCATCAAAATAAAGGGTTAGTAGATATTAAACAGGCAGTCTACTAATACTCTAATGACTGGCAGTTACTTATAGTTAGTAGAATGTCTAAAGTGGACTATCAAAATAAAGTGATGCAATATTACACTTTTATTTAAAGTTAAATTACATAGTTCTTAGAGTAAATTGCTTTGAAAGTGGATAATAAGTTTATTGTGATTTATTATGGGTTTTGCCCATGATATGTTTCCTTGTGTTTTGGTCTGGCTTGAGTAAGATAATGTAGCACTTTGGTGTAAATATACAGAATAACAAACCAAAACTAGAAGCTAAGATGGCAAATATCTCCACAGCTACAGTGAATTTTCCAGGAGAACTGACATAGGCTGGGATAAATGTGATCCAAACAGCACAAAAAATAAGTATACTGAATGTGATGAATTTGGCTTCATTGAAGTTATCTGGCAGCTTTCGAGCCAGAAAAGCCAAAATGAAACATAGGACAGAGAGCAACCCAATATAAACCAGTACAGCCCAGAAACCTATAGCTGAGCCTAGATCACATTCTACTATTATTTTATCTAATGAATGAGTAATATTTTTAAATGGCATTGGAGGGGCTAATACCAACCACAGGGTACATATTATTACCTGAAAAAGAGTACAACAGAAAACGCTAATTCTTTGTAAGGGCAGTGAACACTGAGGGACACTTGATCCAGGCACTGTGGCCTTAAAAGCCATTACCACTGCTATGGTCCTTGCCAGAATACAAGAAATACAAAGGGCAAAAGTAATCCCGAATGCTGTGTGACGCAACATACAGGACCACTCAGTAGGCCGACCAATAAAAGTAAGTGAACAAAGAAAACACAGAGACAATGAGAAGAGAAGCAGGAAGCTCAGCTCTGCATTGCTGGCCTTCACAAGAGGGGTGTCTATGAAGTTGTAAAACACCAGTGCTACTGCAATTGTTAAAGACACCCCGGTTAATGAGAATGCAGTAAACAGTATTCCCATGTTTTCATTGACTGAAAGGAACTCCACCTTCTTAAGAACACACATACTGTGGTTTTCGTTTGACCAGTACTCTAAAGGACATTTGACACATTCAGCAGAATCTAAAAAGACAAATAGAGCATAACATTATTATTTTTTTCCTCATACATTCAGCATAATCTGGTATATATGACATTGTGGGAATAGGTACATCCATTTATGTATGTGTCTCTCATTTATTTGCACATTATAATGTGTTTGTCACTTTCTATCAAAGTGATAGTCATCTCACCAGTAGTGTTGCTGATTTCTCCAGAAGGGCACCGCAAACATTCAAAGCAGCATACTGGTCTCCTTTTGATCACAGCTTGTCTGAAACCTGGCGGGCATCTCTCACTGCACACTGAGCTCGGTTTCTGCCATGTTTACACATTCTTACTTTGTTGCACTAATTTTGAGTTTTTTTTATTTTCTTATTTAACTGACATATATCAGGCACTCAACATCCTAATGTTATTTGTACATACCGTGTAACTGTCTCCTTCCCAAATTATATTGATAGAATTCATGACAAACTGCTGTTCACTGGGTAGTGAGGCATCATAGTGTCCTACAGTGATAAAATTTCTTTCCCCTGCTCCGTTTTTCTGCCAGTTTATTAGCTCATATCTTGCCATAGGGTCTCCATTTTGGTCAAAGTATACTGTCTGACCAGAAGCCATTGTGAAATTCACATTTTGAAGGGAATGCAGTACCTGTTAACATTTTTAAAACCAAAATGTGTTAATAATAAAAAATTAAAAAAAATTAAAAAAAATTATTACATATTTCCAAGATTTACTTACTTGGTTGGAAACCATTAAATCCTTATTTCCACATGTTACGTTTTCACTGTATGAACTGTTTGAGGTTTTGCAAGCAATTGTGTTCTGAAGTGCATAAGCTACAGCATAGACTGCCGTATATACATTATTTGAAATCCGTAGCTCAGATACATCTGTGAAAGCATTACTCACGTTTCTCAGATTTTCAGAACCATCACAAAATTTTTCATACTCAAATTTAGAACTGATTGTCGAAGAGAGACGGCATCCAAATGTCATCTCCCAAAATTCCCTCAGAAGAGCATTTGAAGGATTCTGAGATGGATTAACTTTAAGCAGAAATTCTTTCAGCCCTGGGATTTTTGACTTGCTAATTGTAAAGCCAACTGCTCCACCAAGAACTTTTGAAACTCTTTCAGTTGCCAAGTATCTCGCTGTTATCCAGGATTCACTGCCTACCCACTGTAGCCCAGTTACATTTTGCCTGATAATTTCCTCCAGTAACACATCCATTTCACCCTGTGCCAGAAATGCCACAAGAACTTTAGCAGTGCCCTTTTTTATTACTTCAACGACCTTAGCGGTCTTCTCTTTGGAATTTGTCCTTGATATGGCCTCTGAATACTCGATGCACACTCCTTCTCTCTCGGCTATCTCTACAAAGTTTGCCATGCCATTGTTTCCATAGTCATTATCACTTCTCACGGCTCCAACCCATGTCCAGCCGAAGTGTTTGACTAGCTGAGCCAATGCTCTGCTCTGGTAGTAATCACTGGGAATAGTCCTGAAGAAAGAAGGAAACTGCTTTCTGTTGCTCAGGCAGGCACAGGTAGCAAAATGGCTAATCTGTCAAACAGAACAGATAAAAGGAATAGGAAACTATATTTATTTTTATCCACATGTAACTTACAATAGGACAAATTATGTATGTTTATTTCACCACAGGAATCTTGAAGGGCCCTGTTGCTCTGGACAGTACAATGGTTGAGGAAGACTCAGATTCTCCAATAATAGCTTTAACTGCTGTTTTTCCAGAGCAGGTGTGTTCTGCTGTCAACTCCTGGCCATTTATCAGAGCCATTGATGACCTCATAGAGGCTAATGTGGAACCACAGCTGTCAAATATTTGGTATCCAAACGAAATGTTTGGGAGCAACATCTGATTGCTGTTAATTTCCTCAATGGCAAAGATCATGGTCTGAGCAAAGCGGAATTCTCTCAAATTAAGGCTAATTTGTTTAGAGAGAGAGAGAGAGAGAGAGAGAGAGAGAGAGAGAGAGAGAGAGAGAGAGAGAGAGAGAGAGAGAGAGAGAGAGAGAGAGAGAGAGAGAGAGAGAGAGAGAGAGAGAGAGAGATTTCACAAAAATATTTAAAAAATATGTGCAGTAAGGTTGGAAGATTGTCTTATTGGAAATATTAACTAATGTTTTATTTCACAAAATAAAATCAATTCCATAGGACATATAATATTTACACTGTTAAATTAATAAAATAGAAGCAGAGAAGTTGCAAACCTTGTGCACCATAGACGATGAGGTTTTTCGGTAAATGATGGCATTTCCAAATTTATTTTGCTGTGAATTGAAAAAGCTCCTCCGATGATAATCTCTCCATATTTGGACAGCAGGGGGTACTCTGGTTGCCCTATAATACTACAGGTAGTCTTTTCCCCCTTTGTTTTAATGCTGCAGAGCAGCAAGAAACCAAAGACAAGCATCACAGAGACTCTGGACCTCCCATACTCTTCTGATGACAATGAGTTTGTTTATATAGTGTTTGTCAGACTCATCATGAGCACACAATGAACAAAGGTATGTAATCATATGGTGAGGTTTTTTTTTTTTGTTTTTTTTTGTTTTTTCACGATCTCCAGTCACCAGCCCAATGTTTCACTGTTTCGAAGCATTCCAAACACCACACACTGGTGACCCCTGCTGGTCAGAACAGTGAAATGCAAAAAAAGCTCAGGCCAAATGAGAAAGCAGACTCATTCGCTGGGCCAGTTCTCCGCAGGCCAACAAACTAACACGGTGTGATTATGATTCAGGCTGCATCACAAGTCAGAAATCAGATTAGTATTTTATAGTATTCAAATATTTCATCCAGTTTCTTTTGCTTGAAGATTAGATTCATCATACCAGTATGGAAATGAGGCTGGTCATAGGTCTGGGCAGAGGAATTGTCTGGTTCTTGTGGTCTTTGCTGAGGATCTGTGCCGATGGCTGTCGTGTCGACGAGGCCTTCACAGAGGATTGTCTAGTTGACAGGATCTCTGCTGACATTCAGTGCTATGTCAGAGTTTGTGTCTAGGTGCAGGTCCACCATCTGATCTGGATTTGGACTGAATACAGCTGACTGCATCAAGCTTGTGATAAACAGAGAGACTAATATTAGTGTAGATGCCATTCTTCGTATGATGTAACAAGTACATCGGCTGTTATGGGAAGTGTTCCCGACTGACCTAATTTAGACAGCCTGATAAAAACGGATACAAATAAAAAAAAAATGTTTATAATGTGTAATGTGTGTAATATGTATGTCAGGTTAAATAGTGTGTTTTTAGAGTGAAAATATGTTTTTAGTCTAGATTTAAACTGACAGAGTGTGTCAGCTTCCCGAACAAGGCTAGGAAGACTGTTCCAGAGTTTGGGTGCTAAATAGGAAAAGGATCTATATTTTCATATTCTAGATCCCAGATAGCAGACGGATGTGGACCACTTCAGGCACTGCAGGCCTTCTTATGGCCCGGACAAAATGTATGTGAGCCTGATGTGGCCCACATGTAAAATGGCAAATATGGCCCAAATATTTTAAATCACATGTGGGCCTTTTTAGGCAAAGACGCTGCACTCATGGCAATGTGTAATCTGAATGTGAGCCTAAAGTGGCCCATATGATAAATAATGAATATTGCAGCAAATGTGGCCCAGTTATCTTAAAACATAACTGGGCCAGTTTTGGCAAAGATGTGGGACAGTAATCACTGGCGAATCTGAATGTGAACCTAAAGTGGCCCACAAATGGCATAGCAAATATGGCCCAAATATATTACACCAAATGTGGGCCGCATTTGGCAAATGAACGGCACAGTCAGCACTGGCTAACCAGGGTGTGATCTTAAACTGGCCCACATATAATGCAACAAATGTGGCCCAGTTATTTTAAAACATATCTGGGCTAGTTTTGGCAAAGATGAGGGGCAGTAATCACTGGCGAATCTGAATGTGAACCTAAAGTGGCCCACACATGGCATAGAAAATATGGCCCAAGTACATTACACCAAATTTGGGCTGCATTTGGCAAATGTACTGCACAGTCAGCACTGGTTAACCAGTGTGTGAGCCTAAACTGGCCCACATATAATACAGCAAATGTGGCCCAGTTGTCTTAAAACATATCTGGGCCAGTTTTAGCAAAGATGTGGGACAGTAATCACTGGCAAATCTGAATGTGAACCTAAAGTGGCCCACACATGGCATAGCAAATATGGCCCAATTATATTACCCCAAATTTGGGCCACATTTGGCAAATATACGGCACAGTCAGCACTGGCTAACCAGTGTGTGTGCTAAACTGGCCCACATACACTGAACAAAATTATAAATGCAACAATTTTGTCATGAGCTGAACTCAAAGATCTAAGACTTTTTCTATGTACACAAAAGGCCTATTTCTCTCAAATATCTGTCTAAATCTGTGTTAGTGAGCACTTCTACTATGCCGAGATAATCCATCCACCTCACAGGTGTAGCATATCAAGATGCTGATTAGATAGCATGATTATTGCACAGGTGTGTCTTAGGCTGGCCACAATAAAAGGCCACTCTAAAATGTGCAGTTTTATCACACAGCACAATGCCACAGATGTCGCAAGTTTTGAAGGAGCATGCAATTGTCATGTCACCCATTGAGCATGTTTGGGATCCTCTGGATTGGCGTATACGACAGCGTGTCCCAGGTCCTGCCAATATCCAGCAACTTTGCACAGCCATTGAAGAAGAGTGGACCAACATTCCACAAGCCACATTCAACAACCTGATCAACTCTATGCGAAGAAGATACTGACTGATCCTGCACCCCCCCCCCTTCTTTCCCGGCCCCCACTGTGGCCAGCCTAAGGCACACCTGTGCAAGAATCATGTCTTATCAGCATCTTGATATGCCACACCTGTGAGGTGGATGGATTATTTCGGCAAAGGAGAAGTACTCACTAACACAGATTTAGACAGATTTGTGAACAATATTTGAGAGAAATAGGCTTTTTGTGTACATAGAAAAAGTCTTAGATCTTTGAGTTCAGCTCATGAAAAATGGGGGCAAAAACAAAAGTGTTACGTTTATAATTTTGTTCAGTGTAGAAGCCTTGGGACTGAGAAAACACACTGATGGTGTAGGGTTTACCTCATAAGAAAAGTATGGACAACTTTTATATTTTGCGCAAAGTAATAAACAACTAAAAACAATGTACATAATACAATAATCGAAACTCTCATCATAAGCACACAAAAAAAGTTAACTAGTAATTTCAAAGTTTTTTGCCTTCCCTTGCCATCAGTTTTATTGTGAAATGCCCTGCTGATTAATTATGCTAAATATACGGAAGGAAACATGTCTAAAGGTGCCACGCATCAACTTGTCACAAACCTGGCTCAGTGAAACAGTCGGAATCATCTGTATGACAGATAAAAATAATTGTATTTGCTGCATTCTTGTTCCCGTTCGAGGGAATTCGCGATGCGTCGATGACGCTTTGGGAACGCTCCTGCGTGATTGTGTCTGAAGCACTTGTGTCAACTAGTCCAATGGCGAGAGTAGGCATCACAGGCGGGTGACGTGACGACCAGGAAAGGATAAAGGACATCCGGTTTAGAACCGCGCTAGCTTCTGTGCCTCAGCAAGCGCTCTGTGTTACATACTGTCAGTCTTATTTATTGTTGTCTGTCACAAGCATAGATATTATGGCGAACAAAACAACCTTAGATCGTGTGTCCCTCCCTGCCCTCTTTCTTTACGGGTGGGGATACACACGATGTATGTGTTGTTTCTTTGGAACGGAGCATGTTATGTCAGCGCTCGAGGGTGCTGACTATGAGCATTGCGAGTTACTATCGCTTTACTCACTCCGTTCCCGCTTGTCACTCTTTGAGGAGGGTGTTCAGGCTTGCGCTCCTCACAGTACCGGCCCTGTGTTGCCGAGGCAGCACGGAAGCTGGTATTGTATGGGGTGAGATTTCGGTCACAATTCTGCGCGCGCAAGATCACATTTTGAGCGCGCAAAAGGGCATTTCGCACGCGCGTGAACTGAGTTTTGCGGAGAAATGTTCGTCTCGCAGATAAGAAAATATTGCGAGCGAACGAAAATCAATTTTGCATTAAAAATAAGTATTTGGATGTGCGCGGACGTTCTCTTTCGCGTGTGCAAAGTTTCACTTTCTTGCTCCTTTCATACCAGCCGTGAGCGCTCTCTAAGCGCAGACAGCTCGCTTGCTCAACACAACCCAGCGTTACAATATGCCATAATTCCAGCCAATCAGAGATAAGACTGCTAAATTCTGATTGGCTGGCTTGAAAACCAATCACAAGACTCCCTGCATCACCGACTGCGGAAGAGAACTAGTGCAGTTGAGTTTATTATTTATGAAAAATATTCAAAAACTTCAGTGTAATTCAATGTATTGTTGGCAAATTCAGTTCACACATCACTGCTGTCCTGATGGTTATACTACAAGACTTATTTTGTATAAATATCGTTTTGCGTATTTTTTACGATTATTATTTATGAAAAATATTCAAAAACTTCACTGTAATTCACTGGCAAATTCAGTTCACACATCACTGCTGTCCTGAAGGTTATACAACAACACTTATTTTGATAAAATATATATTTTAAATTGTATATAATTGTACTCTAAATGTATAATTTTTATGATTTTTATGAAAAATATTCAATAACTTTACTGTAATTCACTGTATTGTTGCCAAATTCAGTTCACACATCACTGATGTCCTGATGGTTATACTACAACACTTATTTTGAAAAAAAAAAAAAAAAATTAAGTTGTAAATACAATTGTAAATTTATGATTTTTTTAATGATTTTTATGAAAATATTCAATAACTTTGGACATCAGTGATGTGTGAACTTAATTTGGCAACAATACAGTGAATTACAGTTATGTTATTGAATATTTTTCATAAAAATCATAATTATACATTTACAATTGTATATACAAATTAAAATATATATTTTTCCCTAAAATAAGTGTTGTATAACCATCAGGACAGCAGCGATGTGTGAACTGAATTTGGCAACAATACAGCGAATTACAGTGAAGTTATTGAATATGTTTCATAAAAATCATAATAATTCTACATTTACAATTGTATATACAATTTAGAATATATATTTTGCCTATAAGTGTTGTAGTATAACCATCAGGACAGCAGTGATATGTGAACTGAATTTGGCAACAATACAGTAAATTAGAATATTTTTCATAAAAATCATAAAAAAATCATAAATGTACAATTGTATATACAACTTAAAATATATTTTCCCCAAAATAAGTCTTGTAGTATAACTATCAGGACAGCAGTGATGTGTGAACTGAATTTGGCAACAATACAGTGAATTACAGTTATGTTATTGAATATTTTTCATAAAAATCATAATAATTATACATTTACAATTGTATATATAATTTAAAATATATATTTTTCCCAAAATAAGTGTTGTAGTATAACCATCAGGACATCAGTGATGTGTCAACTGAATTTGCCAACAATACAGCGAATTACATTGACGTTTTTTTAAATATTTTTCATAAATAATAATCATAAAAAATACGCAAAACAATATTTATACAAAATAAGTCTTGTAGTATAACCATCAGGACAGCGGTGATGTGTGAACTGAAATTGCCAACAATACAGTGAATTACAGTGAAGTTTTTGAATATTTTTCATAAATAATAAACTCAACTGCACTAGTTCTCTTCCGCAGTCGGTAATGCAGGGAGTCTTGTGATTGGTTTTCAAGCCAGCCAATCAGAATTTAGCAGTCTTATCTCTGATTGGCTGGAATTATGGCATATTGTAACGCTGGGTTGTGTTGAGCAAGCGAGCTGTCTGCGCTTAGAGAGCGCTCACGGCTGGTATGAAAGGAGCAAGAAAGTGAAACTTTGCACACGCGAAAGAGAACGTCCGCGCACATCCAAATACTTATTTTAAATGCAAAATTGATTTTCGTTCGCTCGCAATATTTTCTTATCTGCGAGACGAACATTTCTCCGCAAAACTCAGTTCACGCGCGTGCGAAATGCCATTTTGCACGCTCAAAATGTGATCGTGCGCGCGCAGAATTCTGACTGAAATCTAACCCCATAGTATTGTGGGGTTCGCAAATGGATCTCGCAGAGGGGTTAGAGACGGGCTCCGCCTTTTCTCTGCCTTTACCCGGGGGATCCAGTGCTCCATAGGCGGAGGGTGAACCAACTCCAGGGTAAGGCTATGTGCGCTTCGCTTCCCCTTGATGCAAAATAGATTTCCTATCACATGTAAGTTTTAACCAACGTGTCGCCTAGCAACAACTTAAACGTCCCGGTATAAACGCTCCTGTTAACTAATTTGTTATTAACGCGACTATACGTTTACAAACCGTTTTTTTTTTCCAGGTTTTTATTTTTTTTTAACGAAACAAATACAAACAAATCAGGTACAATGTAAAAATCTTACTACGACCCTACAGTGCACATCTTAGAAAATAAAAGAACACGTTTACAAACTGTTCATTTTAGCAAAAAAGCAAGCAGTACTGTATGCCTGGCACGGCTGGCAGCCAATATAAATAAACACTGCCTTACCTAATGCAGCAAAATCCTGCGTTTAGACCTGGCATCATATGCGTTGATGATGTCCTCGTTGTTTAGTTTTGTGGTAATGTCACTCTCAATATGCAGCAAACTCAAGGATGAAAGTCTCTCCTGGCCCATTGTTGAACGCATCCAATTCTTTACGCGTCGCATAGCTGAAAAAGATCTCTCGCATGTTGCGGTCCCCACCGGTAATGTTAGAGCCAACTTGAAAAGTTTTTCGAAGTTTGGATAAAATCCAGTCGAGAGTGCCTCCTTAACGAAGTCAGGAGATGTGTGACGTGAGTTCAGTTTCAGTAAATTCATCTCAGTACATGCCAATTTAGGGTTGATAGAGAGGGTGGTCGCATATTTATTTAAAAGAAACTGCGCGCCTTCTGGGTCACATTTTAGCACAGCATCCACACTCTTTGCTATTCCCATTGTCTGAGTGGAAAACCGGGACTGACACTCACCCAACAGGGTATCCAAAACAGGAAAATATAGCTGTTGGGCCCATTTCTCTTTCATGCTTTGTGTGATGTTTGTTTGGTATTCTCTTTGTCCAAGGGAACTTGTGACAACAGATGAATCCAACGTAGCAGTTCTTTTCGCAGTTCGCTTATGCGTAAGATCGCGTTCATCTTCACAGACTGAAATGTCAAGTGAATTACAGAATGCTTTAATCTCCATCCATAATTCGTCCCACTTTTCAGTGGTCCTCATGTTCTCAAGGCCGTTTATTGTAGATTCCATGACACTTGAGGCCTGAGATAATGTCGTGTCTTTCTTTTGTAGTGCCTTGTGTGCAACGTGGATCATACTGAAAACCTGGTAAAACACCAAAAGACACACACAGAACGTGGCCTTCTTGAGATGGCTTAAGAGACCGGATGCCTCAACAAACCTACGATAAGGGGGAACAGAGAGCTCGGAAAGAGTGGAGAGCAGGGCTCTTATTGAAGTCTTGACAGCTGCTATGTTTTTCCATCGACACGCCCATCGCGTGTCGCTGAGTGCTGTCAGTTCGGCTTTAACCCCGAGCTCCTTTTGGTGCTGCTGGTATGCATGGTGTGTGCCTGGTTGTGAGAAAAACACATACAGACTCTCGAGGATGTGAAAAAACGTAGCTGCTGTACGATTTACCTTGCATGCATCGACCAAAACCAAATTCAACTTGTGGGCCATACAGTGAATGTACACCGCAGATGGATGGTCTTGACGGAGTTTCTGCTGGACTCCGTTTACGTGACCGGACATGACAGCCGCTCCGTCATAACTTTGTGCAACAATGGGTAAAGTGTAGATTCCACACGCATCCAGAAAGTGCTTTATGTGTCCATAAATTCCAGTAGCATCAACTCTTTCAGAACAGTCAACAAATCCTAGAAATCTTTCCTTTATCTCCAGCTCCTCTGTGTACCTCACACACACGGCCATTTGTTCCTCTTTAAAACTCCGTGCTTCGTCCACTAGAACAGTAAAAAACCCATTGTTTTCGATGCCGCGGATTATTTTGTTTTTGACTAAACCAGACGCAATTTCTAAAATTTCATTTTGTGTGTCAGGGCTCGTTAGATTGAACGGGGCCTTTAATCGAGCGCAGAAAGCGTCGTCACGTCTGGCGTACCAGTCACACAGCTCCAAAAAGTTCCCACGATTTGCAGAAGTTTCTCTCTCATCGTGCCCTCTCAGTGCAAGTCCTTGTTTTCCTATATAGAGCAATATGTCAACAATGGATGCTGCATATTCCCTATTGCTCTGCACTGAGGTCCTGTGAGATTCACTTAACTGTGCAGCGATGGAACCAGTAGCTTTGGTTTGCTCAAAGCAGTGCCACTGCTCACTGCACTGACGATGTGGTGCTCCGTCTGCGTGTTTCTGTAACTTTGCTAATATATTCTTCCAGTCACATACTCCATTTGCAATAAAAGCAGGATCTCTGTATGCACCACTAGAACTGCACTGAAACAATCTACATGGGAAGCAGAAAATCGCGTCTGCCTCCTTGCTGTATTCAATGAATGAATATGTCTTATAGTAATCGGACGAAAATGACCGGTTCTGCTTACCGAACAATGTTTTTGGGTATTCGGGCAAGTAGGGTTGTGATGGTCCAGTTTCCTTTGTGCCCAAATCCACTGGTGTGCTGCTGCTTTTATTGGTAACACACTCAAAGATCCGTTCACAAGGCCTGGTGCAGCCAGACTCACCGGCTGTATCTGTTGATATCTGTGAAGACGAGCTTTCTTCTAAGTTTTTGTCCGATATTTGCACACTTGAATTGGATGGGCAAGGGCTGTTGTTTAGATCGTTGTAGCTTGAAGTCTTTGTCTTGAAAAATGTTCGTATGTCCATTATGTCAACTAAATTGGCTGCCAGCTCAAAATTAGCCTAATAGCCTAAATCACTTTTTTTTTTCTAAAGCACATAAACCCGCGTTTTTAGGCGAGTGCCGGATATGGGTGTCATAAACTATTTTTTAAAATGAACGAAAAGTGATCACAATTTAATAAAAACATTGTAATTTATGAATTATATTGCTTTCATTTATTTAAAAATTGTTTATCGAAAAAAAAAATCCTGCATAAATGAATTATCTCTGCGCGTGCGCACGGCATGCAATTTACGTTTTCCACAGACCACAGTTGACTGAGCCAGCCGTGCTTATCATTTGGTTTTGGAGTGGAGGAAACTGATCCTAGACCAGCAATTATGGGCAGCTTTTCTTTATAAAAGCAACTAGTAGTAGCAGGCAGGCTGCTTTTGAGGGAGAAATTTTCACTCGAATTGTTTGGGTTTTTTTTCACTCGAATTGTGCTAGTCTCAAGTCCGTGGCCAGGGGAAGGCTAAGCCTTCCCCAGCCTTACACACCCTCCGCCTATGCAGTGCTCTCTCTCTCTGGGATCGGAAGCCCGCGCCGCTGCTTCTTCCGCCCTGGTTAGAGAGCCTGGTGTTTCAGCAGTCTATCTCTGAGGAGGTAGAGTTGCTGAGCATCGATGAATGTCCACAACCACAAGCATATAATATATCTAGACAGGAGTATGGGGAGCAAACAGCTTTGGATCGTGTGTTCCTCCCTGCCCTCGCTTCGTTACAAGTGGGCACACACGCGATTCATGTGTTGTTTGTTTGGGAGTGGAGCATGCACGGTCAGCTCTAGTAAAAGGGGGCTGTGACAGTGTTCATTCATAAATTCCCGACGTGTAACATTTGCACTATTTGAGTTTTAGCTCTGCTCCTGATGGCTTTCTTCTCGAGGGAAGAAAGTCAATAAAGACTCTTTGACTCGGATCTCGCGTTTGCTGAGGCAGCGCGTAGATTACGGGTCTGCAATAAAGATTCTGTTACTTGATCTCGGATCTCGCGTGTGCTGAGGCAGCGCGTAGATTACGGGGTCTGCAAGTTTCCTCATGCTACTGTTTATTTAAAAAAAAAGAAAAAAAAAGACTGCAATAAGAATCCAGTGGTTATGCAAATGCAATGCATTGATTAAAGAGATACATAGTGTATTGCAAGCTATGAATTTATTTTTCTTTTATTGTATGTTGAAACTATTTTTTATATATAAGTTTTTATTAGGGGTGTAACGGTTCACAAAATTCACGGTTCGGTTCGATACGATACACTTGTGTCACGGTTCGGTTCGGTACGGTTCGGTACGTTTTTGATACAGCAAAAAGGAAGAAATGCCAGAGAAATTTCCTTGATTTAATTTTTTTTAATTCTTTTTTTTTTATTAAAACTAACATCATAAAGTATGATATATTTTTACTTTGAGCAATTCTAGAGCTATAATTGACTCTTCTTAGGAGCATATAAAACAAAATAGCTCCTTGGAAAAAATTAAATGTAATATTGTAGTAGTTATAAACAAAGGTTTATTTTAGTTCAGATTAACATTTGAGGGCAGCAATTGTATTCATAATGTCAAAATAAAACCGACGTAATGTTACTTGAAGGCATTATGCCTACTATTCCTGCCAAACTTCCAACGTTGCAGTTAGTGTTACTACAGTAAATCCATGGTGAATGTTGCTGATCTGTGGACACTGGATAGTTCATTCATGACACAATGTTTCTTCCTGGTTTCCACGTGCTGTTTGATCCGTTAATAACGGAGAAATGTGAATGTTTCTCACTAGATCTCACAGCAATGCTATTACTTCTGTGGCGAATTCAAATGCTTTCTTTACCGGATCTCTTATTAGCGCTGTGTAGTAACAGTGTCGCATGATCACGATCGGCTTGCGCTGCACTGGTCCAAACTGATAAACGGTCCTTCAACCACACAATAACGAGCAGTTTCGTTCTGCTTGCATTACGTTTGCCATTTGATGTTGGGCAATGTTGTGGTCGCGCCGGCGTCTCTTACATTATGAGTGCGCTTGCCACGCGCAACGCGCCTACATTTGAAATAACGAAATTTTGGTCGGCAGGAAAAATGGTTCGAACGGTTCAATACGAATACGCGTATCATTACACCCCTAATATATATATATATATATATTCAGCCTTTCATCCAGGCTATATTAACTTGTCCAGTTGATTTTTTGCTGTTTGATTCTGATGAATTAAATAAGTGGGCTGCATTTAAATTTGCTTATCTGACTTTCATTAGTTAGATTCATGTATAAGTTCAGCATTTCATCCAGACCGTGTTAACTTGTCTGGTTGATCTTTTACTACATTTAATTTTGAGGAATTAAATAGTATAATTTGGTGCTACAGCTGTCCACCTCCGAGGAGATGAATGTGCTGAGCATCGAGTTAAGGCAATTGAAGATTCTCCATCTCAATCTCCTGTGTATAATGAGTTTGGAGTTTATAACTTCGGAAATGGGGCTGCAGGGCGGAGCAGCCCCAACCATTAACAAACTCATTATACAAACTCAGAAAGATTGGGGACCGGAATGGCATTCTCAACAAATGCCTTTAAAGCAGAAGATGGATCTGAGGACTGTTTTTTTCTGTGAAATGCCACTGGTGTCAGACCCCTGAGGGCAACCCCGACCAGGGTGGAGCGGTGTACACCTCAGTATACGGTTCCCGCCCCACCTCGGTGCCCTCAGGAGGCCGCTCTGCCAACCCTGCCACCCTTGGTGCCTCAGGGTGCAGCTGTCTCCAGCGAGCACATGGCTCAGTGTCACCACGACACTGTGTCAAACTCGCACCCTCTGAGGGGGGTTCAAAAACAGTCAGTTCGGTTGTTTCCTGCCAGGATGCTTCAGGTCACCGAAGTGGCTGTTACAATAACATCAGAGGCCAGTCTTGAGAGACTGGTGCCCTTAGTAGATTTTTTGACAGAGTGGAAGAATCTGCTGAATATATCTCCATGGGTCCTGCAGATAATAGAGAGAGGTTACAGAATCCAGTTTCATTCCCCTCCACCTCGTTACAATGGGGTGCTACTCGCGTTAGTACATCCCGAGCAGGCTCTGGTGATGGAGCAAGAAGTAGAGTCTCTATTAGCGAAGGGAGCTATAAAGCAGGTGTACTCGTCTGACAGAGAATCAGGGTTTTACAGCCGCTACTTTTTTGTTCCGAAAAAGGATGGGGGGGTTGCGTCCCATTTTAGATCTTCGTCTGTTGTATCGTGCAGTCATGAAACTCAATTTCAAGATGCTCACACTCAAACACATCGTGACTCAAATCAGATCCGAGGACTGGTTTGTCACGATAGATTTAAAAGGTGCTTACTTCCATCCTCCCTCAACAAAGGAAGTTCCTGAGGTTTTCTTTTGGGGTGAAAAATACCATTATCGGGTGCTTCCATTCGGTCTAGCTCTGTCACCCCGCAAGTTCACGAAGTGCGTAGATGCAGCTCTGGCCCCGCCAGGCTGCAGGGCTACGCATTCTGAACTACATCGATGACTGGCTGATTCTGGTGGAGATGTCATCCTCGCTCAATGCCAAGAAGAGTGTGCTTTCTCCACTACAGAGAACCACTTTCCTTGGTGTGGTATGGGATTCAGTCACGATGCGAGCCACACTATAGCCCGTTCGTGTAGCTGCTATCCCCACAGCCACAAAAGAGTTGAAGCTAGGCCACTGTGAAACAGTTCGAGAAACTGTTGGGCCTCATGGCAGCAGCGTCCAATGTGATACCCTTTGGCCCACTGTACATGAGACCCTTGCAGTGGTGGCTCAGAACCAGAGGGTTCTCCCCGAGGGAAAACCCACTTCGTACGATCAAGATCACGCTGCGTTTTCTCCGCGCCTTGGTTATATGAAGGAAATACTGGTTCCTATCCCACATGAGCAGTCACGCACTGTGAAATAGTTCGAGAAACTGTTGGGCCTCATGGCAGCAGGTCCATTGTGAGTCCCTTTGGCCTACTGTACACGAGACCCTTGCAGTGGTGGCTCAGAACCAGAGGGTTCTCCCCGAGGGAAAACCCACTTTGTACGATCAAGGAGTACATTCACTCTACACACTTACTCTGCTCCCAGGAGTTCTGGAGAAGGTCCGCCGGGATTGAATAATTGTACTACTAGTAGAACCGTACTGGCCGAGCCTACTAGTTCTCGGACCCGGTGTCTCTCCTCGACGGCTCTCCCTTGGAGATTCCAGTCAGGAGGTACTTTTGGTCTCAAGTGGGAGGGGTGACCCTTCACCCCATCCCAGAGATATGGATCCTGTGGGTTTGGCCTCTGAGGGGGCACAACTCATTGACTTTGGTCTCTCAACTGAGGTTGTGGAGACCATACTTCACTCCAGAGCTCCCTCCACGAGGAAAATTTATGTATTAAGTGATGGGTTTTCACTTCATATTAACAGTGGGGCCCAGTTTACTGCCCGATTGGTACAGTGCTGGAGTTACTGCTGGTTCATTTTTCCGCAGGGTCATTCCCTTCCACGCTGAAGGTGTATGTGGCGGCCTTAGTGCCTACCATGTCCCTTTTGGTGGTATTTCCCTGAGGGGGGGGAAACTTTGGTTGTTTCCTCCATGGTGCTTTTAGACCAGGACAGGAGTATGGTGGCTTAGAAGCCTTATTATATATGTAGATATCCCTGTAGGATGTGGTACAGATTTTGCAACTTCGACCTGGGCACTTCCCCAGGATCTCAAGTGCTCTTGTCTTAGTTGTGCAGTATTCACACAGACAGGTTCTGTTTCGTATGGCATATTGGGCATTCTCGTTCCCAAAGTGTCATCGACGCATCGCGAGTTCCCTCGAAAGGGAACGTCTCAGGTTAAGACTGTAACCCTAGTTCCCTGAGAAGGGAACGAGACGATGCGTCACTTTGCCATACTTCCTACATCCCTGTGATCGACTTGCTTCGGCCCTTTTCGAAGCTAGCACGGTTCTAAACCGGATGTCCTTTATCCTTTCCTGGTTGTCACGTCACCCGCCTGTGACGCCCACTCTCACCATTGGACTAGTTGACACAAGTGCTTCAGACGCAATCACGCAGGAGCGTTCCCAAAGCGTCATCGACACATCGTCTCGTTCCCTTCTCAGGGAACTAGGGTTACAGTGGTAACCTGAGACGTTTTGCAGTTCTGCAGTGTTTTAGCAAAAGTAGCCTATCTAATTTTCTGCTCCCTGTGTTTCTGCTACTTTTGTAAAAATAGCCGCGTTATCAGAGAGAAGCAACACACACGGAGCAGAAAGAGCTTGAATGAAGCGCATTTGTCTCTAGATAAAAAATATTACAGGTTGTAGTGCCGAGAGATCATTACCATGAACGGCCATGAGCCCTTGTGGTGTGAACCGCTCCGTTGTTTTGAAGCGCTGCTCACTTTAAACTATAGAAATGAAATGACGCAATTATCCCTGGGTCCGGATGGAACCAATCTGGGGTCCGCCATTTGAATATAAATGGGTTATATACGCACCCCTGGGGGGCGCCAGTAGTAAGAACAATAATTGGCGATAATGCATTGTCTACCTTTACCACTTGTGGTCTATTGAAATAAATTATTAATCCAATGTATTAGTGATGATGGAACTTGCAGACACTGTAGTTTCCTTATTACCTGATGATGCTGAATTGAATTGAAAGTGGAACTAAAGTCAATAAAAAGAAGTCTGGCTCAATTTCCAGAGATGTCTAGGTGCTGAAGTAGACAATGCAAGAGACAAGCCACTGCATCATCTGTACCTCTCTTCTGTTTATATGCAAATTAGAGACAATCTAGAAATGGTGTAACATATGGAAGCATAATGTTTTTGACCATTTTCTCAAAACATTTCATTATGATTGAGGTTAACGATGCAGGCCTGTAGTGATTGATGGATGAGTTTATTAAATGAAAACAAACACTAGGATCTGTGAATTCATTACATTTTTACATTTATATAGCGCTTTTTTCTGCACTCAAAGCGCTTTACATAGAAGGGGGGAATCTCCTCAACAACCAACTGGGAAGAAACAGGATCACAGAAAACCACACCTTACATTGATGAGAACAAACACAATATACAGAATATAAAGAGGGGTAAGACAAGGCACAGGTTGGACAGATCAATCAACTAATAATAGCAACCAAGGGCACAGGAACTCAACACAGATAAAGAACCAAATCACAGACAAAATGTGACAGGCTGTAAATCTTCTTATATGTTCTATGCAGTTAGTATGGCTCAGATGCATCCAGTAACAACATCCAAGCAGAGATTAATGCATGGAAGTTATTAATTTTTTCTTTCTTTTTTTGTATTTTCAAAATAGGGTGGAGGTTTCTAGTGAAAATTTTGCATACACAAGGAGTCTGACGATAGCCGATATGCTCCACATGGAGATCTGATCTCACCATCTTAGAGTCCATCTGGGATTACATGAAGAAATCCAGAAGAACTGTGACAACGTCTCCAAGAAGCTTGAAGAAACCTAAATATATATATAACTCCATCCTTCCACTGGTGGCCCTCTCATGAACAGTTTTTCATTAATTTATTGCGTTTCATATGTTATCATAAGCTTATATTTCATAAATTTATTTTTTATTAAGACATATGCGAAATCTTTCCCATCAGATGTTGCTTTGTATTTTCTTCAGGCTTGAACAGAATTATATAACATTTTGGGGCAAATATACATAACAGTAAACCAAAGCTTGAGGCTAAAATGGCAAATATCTCCACAGCTACAGTCAATTTTCCAGGAGAACTGACATAAGCTGGAATAAATGTGATCCATACAGCACAGAATATGATCATACTGAATGTGATGAACTTGGCCTCATTGAAGTTATCAGGCAGCTTGCGTGCCAGAAAAGCCAGAATGAAGCACAAGACAGCCAGAAGGCCAATATAACCCAGTACAGCAGAGAAACCAAGAGTAGAACCAAGACTGCACTCAAGAATTATCTTTTCCTTATAATATTTCATATTTTTGTAGGGAAATGGAGGAGATAAAGTTAGCCAAAGTACACAGATAAGAACCTGTATAAGTGTAAAAGCAAGAACACTTAGTTGTTGTTGTGAAGGCCCAAACCATTTCATGACATTACTTCCTGGAAGTGTAGCCTTGAATGCCATTAACACAACTATTGTTTTCCCCAGAACACAGGAGATACAGAGGACAAAAGTGATCCCAAACGCTGTGCGACGCAACATACAGGACCACTCAGTTGGCCGACCAATGAAAGTAAGTGAACAGAGGAAACACAGAGTCAGTGAGAAGAGTAGCAGGAAGCTCAGCTCTGAATTGTTGGCTTTTACTATGGGGGTGTCCTTATTGCTGTAAAACAGGATGGCCATCAGTGCAGTTAATCCTACTCCAAACAGTGAGAAAAAGACTAGCACTATACCCATAACTTCTGTGAATGACAGAAACTCTACAGTCTTTAACACACATTTATTTTTCTCAGCATTAGACCAGTATTCCCCTGGACACTGCTTGCAGTTATTTGAATCTGGAAAGGAAGTTGTGTTTACTATAGTTAGAGATACGAAGAAAGTTATTTTATATATGAACTCCTTTGATAATAAACTGCATCCTGAAGAGTAGAATAAGAACACAAAAATAGCAACTAACTACTTTTCTTTTAAAGTGTGAGATGGGCTGAAGATTACCTCTCTCATTACTGATTTCTCCTTCTGCACATGGAATACAGTTATAACAGCAGACAGGTCTTCCTTTCTGTGCAGCCTTCCTAGTGCCTGGAGGACAGCTCTCACTGCACACAGACCTTGGCTTCTGCATTAAAAAGTACATTGTACATACAGTTTAAATGCCAGTTAATCTCATGAAGTTATTTCCCCTTTCCTCTGATTATAGTCCTTGATTTTTTTTAACCAAGCCACATTAGCTTTTTTTCAATCCAACATGTTACTATTTACCTCCAGCTGTCCTCCAGCCCAGATTATGTTTTTAGTGTTAACCACAAAGCGCTGGTCAGGGTGCAATGATGCATCGTAGTATCCCACTGGTTTAAATTGTATTGATCCATCTGAGTCCTGCTGCCAGTTCACAACTTCATATTGGGCTACTGTTGCACCAGTGCTGTCAAACCGCACATGATTTCCAAACTTTAGGGAGAAATTGACCTTTTTCAGAGCCTCAACCACCTAATAAATATACATGAACATTTAGGTGTTTTAACACATTGTTAAACAGAAATAGGATTACCCTCTTTCTCACCAAATCTCTCTTCTTGTTTTTTTGTTTTAGTTTTTTTTTTACCTGCTGTGGTTGTATTGTCAGACTTTTCTCACAACCTTCTTGTTCTTTGCACTTGAGTAGAGTGTGTAGTGAATGAGCAACAGCATAAACTGCTTTGTAGACATTGATTGCATATCTTTGCTCAGGCACATCTTCATTGTAATTTTTAAGCACAAGTAGATCCTTATATCTGCTGCAGTTTAAATTATCTTCAGGAGAATTCCCCCCAGTCTGTGAGCATGGAAAAGCTGTGTCCCAGAATGCTTTTATAACATAATCTGAAAACCCCTCATTATTGATTTTTCTCACTGCAAACCCCAGTGACCCTCCCAGAACACGAAAACTGTTTGGAGTGATCAAACTTTTTGCAGTTGTCCATGCTTCCACGCCAATTACTTGGAGGCCTGTAATGTTCTGAATGCTTAGTTGCTCAAGTAGATTAACCATCTCAACACGGGAAAGAAATGCAACAACCACTTTTGTGGTGCTTCTTTTCATGGTGTCTACCACTTTCTGGAGTTTTTCGGGCTCGGTTCGATAGAATTTCACAGAGTACTCCACACAAATCCCCACTTCCTGGGCTGTTTTTAGAAATATGGCCATTCCATTGTTTCCATAATCGTTGTCACTGTTCACAGCTCCCACCCAAGACCAGCCAAAGTATTTGACTATGTATGCTAGAGCTCTGCTCTGGTGATAATCACTAGCAATAGTCCTGAAGAATGAGGGGTAATCTATTCTATTGCTTAGACATTCACATGTGGCTGAGTGACTTATCTAGGAAAAAAAGCAGAGGGAACACTGAAACAGTCATCAGTATGGTAATTATGTCAAGCATTTAATGTTTTTGCTCCTTACCACTGGGATTTTAAATGGTCCTGTAGTTCTGGACAGAATCACTGTGGCAGACGACTCAGTTTCTCCTATAATAGCATGTATAGGAGACTGTCCATGGCATCTGTCCCCTCCTGCAAACTCCTGACCATTCATCAGTGCCATAGTTGCACTCATAGAAGATAGTCTTGAACCACAGCTATCATAGATTTTGTAACCAATAGAAACATTAGGGAGCAAACTTTTACTTCTGTTTATCTCCTCAATGGCAAAGATCATGATTTGAGCCATCCGGAAATCTCTCAAATTCACACTGCCATAATATTCCAGGTTTTATGGTAGTTTGTGGTTATAAATTCAAAATACATGATTTTATAATCTGCGATATATTTTCATTAAAAGTCTACTGATATTGAAAACTTTATCTGCTATAATATTTTTCAAATAGTTTACAATGTTACTAACCTGGAGCATGATAGAAGCTGAGGTTTTTCTATAAAATCAAATGAAGGCAATATTTCTATACTGTGGATTGAAAAAAGTCCTCCAATAGTTACGTCTCCATCCTTGAAAAGCAGTGCATACTTAGGGTCTCCCATTTTTTGACAAAGAGGGTTTTCAGCCTTTGTATAAGGTTTATGGCAAAGCAGGAGCGCAGAAAGAAAGACAAGCATCCTAGAGATTGAAATCCACTGTGACTGCCAAATGTAAATGACCTGATACAGTCTATGCACTTTTATAAACATAATTAAAATGGATGAATGATTTGGAGTGTAACCAATGGCCTCACAGGGCAGAACAGGAGTCAGTCGAAGTAGGAGTGGAATTCAGCTAATTTGATGGTCTGATGTAACTTTTTTTTTCAATATTAAGATCTTAGGTAAAATTTTATATATACAATGAGCCTCATTTATGAAACGAACGGAAAACTGGGCATATGGCCGTTTCCACGCAATCTTGGCTTTTATCAATATAGACGTGAGCGTTGGCTATGATCAGATCTCATGTCAGGTCTCAGCTCGTCATGCAGCTCGATATGCCAGCAGCCATATCACCCTGTAGCCCAAGACTGGTTGCCCACTGAAGCTAAGCAGGGCTGAGCCTGGTTAGTACCTGGATGGGAGACCTCCTGAGAAAAACCAGGTTGCTGCTGGAAGAGGTGTTAGTGAGGCCAGCAGGGGGTGCTCACCCTGTGGTCTGTGTGGGTCCTAACGCCCCAGTGTAGTGACGGGGACACTATACTGTCAAAGAGCACCGTCCTTCGGATGAGACGTAAAACCGAGGTCCTGACTCTCTGTGGTCATTAAAAATCCCATGGCATTTCTCGTAAAGAGTAGGGGTGTAACCCCGGTGTCCTGGCCACATTCCACACATTGGCCCTTACCAATCATGGCCTCCTAATAAACCCCTTACATTGAATTGGCTCTATCAATCTCTCTCCTCTCTCCACCTATAGCTGGTGTGTGGTGAGCGCACTGGCGCCGTTGTTCTGTGGCTGCCATCGCATCATCCAAGTGGATGCTGCACACTGGTGGTGGTTGAGGAGAGACCCCTGATATGATTGTAAAGCGCTTTGGGTGTACAGTAGTACATATGAAAGCGCTATATAAATGCCTCATTCTATTCTATTCTTCTATTCTCGTGTACGCAAGTTTTTGAGTTAGCGTGAACTTGCGTTCAGCATAGTAAATCTGGGGGAAAATTGTAATGAGAGCATTTTGCTCATTTAAATTATTTTCCTGACGAGTCCGATAACCAAAGAATATTAATCGCTCATTAACCATTAAACGACTAGATTAGAATGTCAAAATTAAAATTAAAGTAGAATAGATGGGTGTCTGTGACAAATCAAAAATACCACAAATGTGTTTTTCCAAACAAACAGACAAATCCAGAGGGTGAGGCAGGAACGGGATAACCAGGACACAGGCAGAGATCAAGAACCAGGAACAATGACAACAAAGGAAACGCTCAGAAAAGCAGTGGAATAACGTACAAGACATCGCCGGGAATGATGAGGTGAACCAGGCTTATATGGGGTGAACTAAACAATATATTAAGACACAGGTGAAAGTGATAATCAGGGATGATGAGTCCAGGCAGTGAATTATGGGAAATGTAGTTGTGAGTGAATAATGATAGTCTGATGTAGAGTGGCCTCAGGTGGCTTTCAAGGGCACCCCAGCTGATGACCGTTACAATATTTAACTTAAATAATTAACAGATTAACAAAAGAAAAAAACTGAGCGACAAGTAATATAAGCTACGGTAGTTTTTTGTGATACTCTAACGCATTATAGTTGTATTTCTTTCTATCTTTATTTTATTAAATCCAACTGATCACACAGGCGCCTCACATGCACACACACACAACATATCAGTTCTAGCATTCCTAACTTGACATTTCAGCCATTCATCATCAAACTAAAATGCAGTCAACCAAACAAAAGATACACTGTTCATTTTAAATGGCCCCAACCCCATTTTTGTGCATGTTAAGGATGCTGTTTTACATGGATATTGGAACATGAGTGAAGTACAAAGCCTTGTTTACATAATGAATAATAGTTTAACAAACCAAATGTTACATGGCAAATATGGAAACACTTGCATGATTTCAAACCATGACGTCTTAGTGTATTACCAACAGTAACCTTGGAAACGGTGGTCCCAGCTCTTTTCAGGTCATTGACCAGCTCCTCCCGTGTAGTTCTGGGCTGATTTCTCACCTTTCTTAGGATCATTGAGACCCCACGAGGTGAGATCTTGCATGGAGCCCCAGTCCGAGGGAGATTGACAGTCATGTTTAGCTTCTTCCATTTTCTAATGATTGCTCCAACAGTGGACCTTTTTTCACCAAGCTGCTTGGCAATTTCCCCGTAGCCCTTTCCAGCCTTGTGGACGTGTACAATTCTGTCTCTAGTGTCTTTGGACAGCTTTTTGGTCTTGGCCATGTTAGTAGTTGGATTCTTACTGATTGTATGGGGTGGACAGGTGTCTTTATGCAGCTAACGACCTCAAACAGGTGCATCTAATTTAGGATAATAAATGGAGTGGAGGTGGACATTTTAAAGGCAGACTAACAGGTCTTTGAGGGTCAGAATTCTAGCTGATAGACAGGTGTTCAAATACTTATTTGCAGCTGTATCATACAAATAAATAGTTAAAAAATCATATATTGTGATTTCTGGATTTTTTTTTTTAGATTATGTCTCTAACAGTGGACATGCACCTACGATCACAATTTCAGACCCCTCCATGATTTCCAAGTGGGAGAACTTGCAAAATAGCAGGGTGTTCAAATACTTATTTTCCTCACTGTATATATATAAGACAGAAAATATTACTTGTCTTACCTTATTCAGATTTTATGATACACTCAAAATATTCCACAACAAATCCTTTAAATTTAATGTAAAAATAAAAACGAAAGTAAGCAGTGTTGGTCTCACGTAACCCTCTCATTAGAATCAAAATGTTTCAATATTTGCGATGTATTTGGATGTTAAACTATTCTTTATTATAGGCTTTGTACTTCACTCGTGTTCCAATATCGATGGAAAAAATCATCCACTTCACACGCGCAAAAATGTGCTTGGAAACATCACAGTGGAGCTCTGCTTTCTGTGAATGGTACAAATTGTACTACTGACTATTTAAACAGAGCAGTGTAATTCGTTTATGTTAGGTTGACTATTTTTATTATTATATTGTATTAGGGCTATAATGAACAGGCTGCGATGTCAAGATTGCAATTCTGGAATGTGTGTGTGTGTGTGTGACGCGGTTGCGGTTGAACAGTGGACACAAAAACATAAATAAAATGTTTTAGTTAATTCCTACATCCATAGGAATACATTGAAAATGCTCGCTCTACTCCGCACCATTATCAATGTCTGTGCGGACGTCTGTATTTTACTAGTATATAGTATACTATAGTTAGCGATTTAAAAGCTCTCAGCGGTGTCACACGTCGATTAACCGGTGTGAAAAATTGTATCACAGTCAATTAAATTTGTATCACATATAAATACAATAGGCCTACCTGAAAGAGAATTTTACTTGCCCGACCAGAGTATAGCCTGATTAGAATGTCAATAACAAAAAAATAACTTGGGAGTCACTAAAACGAGAGATTATTCTAATTTCATTACATTCATTTTAAGTTGCAATCAGCAGTTAAAAATGAATGTATTACTGATCAATGGTAACAAGGTTGCACTGCTGAGGCTCATGCTGCTTCTCCAGGAGAATTGTAAACAAATGAGCGCAGCACACAAAAAAGCAAACCAGTTAACAACATACTGACTATAAAAATTACAAATATGGAGTTTTTATATATTTTATAACATATGATAGAGTTAAGCAACCTCACTTGACGAGTAGGCAACTATTTCCTGAATACAATCACGATTGAAACTGTGACATTGATTTCATACAACAGGTTAATAAACAGTTACAATTAAGTCACTTACATTTTAGATGCAATATTGACTGTTTTTGTTCTGTTTCAGCAGCAAAAATAGTTAAACAAAGATCACAGCAGAACCATTGTGCATCTCACAGCAACTTGTTTTCTCATTACTGAATGATTCAGCATTTTGAAACGAATCGGTTGACTTAAAGATTCAATGGTCAATCCATAAACATCTGTCTCAATCATGAATGACTCAGTCATTGGAACGAATCGTTTGAACGAATGAATCAATGACTCGCTCATTAAGATGGTCGCCTGGCGACACCTAATGGCGGTTTAGTGTTATGTTTAAAAGTATAATTTTTTCCAACGTGCACCATTATCAATGTCCGTGCGGACGTCCGTTTTTTACTTTCACTTTTATATTAGCGATTTAAAAGCACCCGCTCGTGTCACACGTCGATTAACCGATGGGAAAATATCCTCACAGTCATATACCTAATAAATTTATATTTAAATACAATAGGCCTACCTAGTAAAACATTTTATATACTATTTTGATATCCTTTTGGACACAAGAGGGCAGTATAGCCCTATGTTTGCTTTTTTGTTGAACCAAATAGCACTAAATAGCCTGTTTTTAACTTTTTCATACTTCTTGAATTGCAAAAACAGAATAAAATAGGTTTAGTTCTAATATTTGTATAATTTTATATAAAAATAAATGGTGTATAATTACATTTTTAGAAGTTATGAGATGTTTCCTGCTTCCTTTTTGACATTAATTTAATCCCTCGCCATAGCAAAACCGTTTGAGATATTCAATATCCGTTTACAATTTAGCATCATTAATATATTTTTATCATGTTGAAAAAGTTTGGTGGGAATAAAATAAACCTTTTAGGAGGAGTAACTAAAAACTCAGAGGCTGATTTAACAAAACATCCATATTCAGACCAAAATATCTGACACCCTGTTGGTCGTAGCTAATAACTGTCAATTAGAAAGTTGTCCGGCTCGATGAGACCAATATACGTACTGATTTTTGTAATTGTGGGTAAAACTAACCCCCCCGCTTTTGTCAAAAACATTTTGAAAGTGACACACTTCCTGCTGCCAGTTGGTGGCGCTATAACTTTGACTCACAATAGTCACATCCATCTGATCGGCCTCTTACCACGAACACACTGCTGAAGTTTCATCAAGATCAGTTAATGTGTGCAGAAGTTATAACACTTCGTGTTTCTCTTTTCTCGCCATAAATTCGTGTCCTCGCCACGGCCAAACCGTTTGAGATATCAAAAATCCGTCCGCAATTTAGCATCCTCAATGTCTTGACTTCATGCACACCGAGTTTGGTGGCGATTTAATTAATTCTCTAGGAGAAGTGTTTCAAATTCCACAGCAAGCGTTCTCCAAACAACCCATAATTGCTGACTTCCTGTTGGGCTGGCGTAAAACTTGACCGGGGAAAGTTGTTCGGCACGATGAGATCTATATGTGTACCGAGTTTCATATTAATTCATGCAAGCGTGTTTGATATATGGACCAAGTTTTAGAACCCCGTTCAAGGGGGCGCTGTTGAGCCCCCCAGCCACGCCCGGGTACTAGCTTCAGCCCGGCCCTGATGGCCGTGGGTTCTGACCTGTGTGCAAAGTTTCAAGAGTTTTCGAGCACGTTAAGGGTCCCAAAAGCCCCTGAAACCTTGAAAACAAACATTAAACTCAACAGAAAAATCCCTCCCACCCCTCACACACACAGAGACAGACAGAGAGAGAGAAAATTCTCCAAATAATCACATTCAAATTAAAATATCTGACTTCCTTTTGGTTGGAGCTAATGAATGTAAATTAGAAAGTTGTCCGGCTTGATGAGAACAATACACAAACCAAGTTTTGTTGCTGTTGATAAATGACTAAAAGGTGGCGCTACTGAGCCCCTCACCACGCCCGTTTCTGAAACTTTGCACATGTCTACGGGCTAATAAATGTGATGTGTCTGTCGAGTTTCATCCAATTTCAAGTATGTTAAGAGTCTCAAAAGCATCAAAAAAGAATATTAAAGTTTGAAGCGTTGCCATGGCAACAGTATGCTGCCCTGCAAAGCCAAAAGACTTTAACTCGCTAGAGTGTGAAACTGAGAAAAATGACTTTAAAGTTTCTGTTTTGTCTAGACAAAATTATTATAGGTAGGACTCCCAAAATTTGACAACTAGTTGCTATAATGAAGAAATGTTTGTATGCAAAAAATCTTGAGCTCAAAATTGACCTTTGACCCTTGTTTGGCAGTTACTGTATTCTGCCTTTGTATCATGTGCCAAAAATAAGGAGTCGTGCAAAGGCAAAAGGCAATAACTGACATATAATCAATATTTGCTTGCTGTCCCCCATACTTACATCCATTATAAGAAGACTTAACCAAGGTCTAGTCATCATGGTATGTGTTTTAAATTATATAGAAGACCTCTGGTTGTTCCTATTTAGTGCTATAATGATCAGGATAGTGCGGCAACACTAAAGAAGTTAAACAGTATGACAGATAAGTTACTTTGCAGTACAGTATGAATAAATACAAGAAATATTTTCACAATAAAGATAATTTAATTATAATTCAATACAGATGTTTTTAAAATAAATTACAGAGGAGCAGTAATTTATCAATTTGCAACAAGAATATTTCATATTCATTAGGCATGTTTAGGCCTTTATTTTGAAATAGCAATAAACATGAAAAACCATGAAAGATTGTTAGAAAACTCAGTTTGTTTTCATACCAAGAGTTAAAAAAATAACACCAATTCAATTTTATTTAAAAAAAAAAGTCTGTTTTTTTTATATATAAACAAAAATATTATGGATGGGGGGTGGGGGTTGGCAGTTAAAGGGTTAAGAGACACAAAACTGCTCAAGATGCACAGTCAACGAACTCGACTTGGATTACTGCTTTTTAATTCAGAGATAATATAGACAGAGTCAACCGAAAAAAAGTTGGAATTACTTTTACCATTTAGGTTAGTCTACTTTGTACGTTAGCGATAACTAGCTTAGTGCTATTTGAATTTGTGTAAGATCTGACATGAACACCTGCAAGAAGGAAATATGGCTCAAATGGATTGTTGTGGATACAGCAGATGACGTGCATTGCTATGGATTATGGATTATATCGGATTGCATGGAAAGGTAGGATGCCTCTGTATTTAATTGGTTTTCGGCGTCTGATGTGAGGCGAGTGTCAGCGTCAACATTAGCGCTAACTTACGTGACACAGATTAAATTTAGCTAACTCCGGGTTGTCACTGACATTGACAGATCTGAACCATCGCCCTGAACGAAAATAACAACATTTATGACAACCTATTAGCTTGCATACCATCTATGTATGGCTTGTTCACCTTGCTTTGTTTCTGTAATAATACAAACAAGCACTCGGCAGTCCACACTTTATTTCAAAGATGTGTCGTCTGTATGTTACGTGGTTTGGTGACAGTTAAAGAGCGGCAAACTTTGAAAGTATGACAAAGCCAGAGTACAGTAACATCACAGCGGCACCGTAACATCTCTCTTGATGCCGGGCTAAACAAAGTCAGAACACCTTAACTCAACTTCAGCGTGCTGGAACAAAGGCAAAGAGCCGTAACAGCTGTTACGGCGTTCTGCTGTGGTTTCTCGTATGGTTTTGGAAGTTACGGTTGTCATAGCCCTTTATTTTCTCGCTAAAACAATCAAATTGACTCACGATATTTATTCACATGATAAAGGAGGTCTCAAATACCACAAAAATGACACTAACTCATTTTTGACCAAACATGATGTTACGGCGTTTTGCCTTTGTAGGGCAGTATTAAAGATATCAAAAATCCTTTCACAGGTCTACATCTGCCGTGTGTTTACAATATACACATAAAGTTTGAAGCAAATTGGGTAAAAATAACAGGGTGATTTCAAAGCATTTTGAAAGGGACACACTTCCTGCTGCCAGTTGGTGGCGCTATAACTTTGACTCACAATAGTCACATCCATGTGATCGGCCTCTTACAACGAACACACTGCTGAAATTTAATCAAGATCAGTTAATGTATGCAGAAGTTATAACACACTTCCTGTTTCCATTATTCGCCATAAATTTGTGTCCTCGCCACGGCCAAACCGTTCGAGATATCAAAAATCCGTCCGCAATTTAGCATCTTCAGTGTCTTGACTTCATGCTGACTGAGTTTGGAGGTGAATGGATGAATTCCCTAGGAGGAGTACATTAAATTCCACAGCATGCGTTTCCAAACAACCCATAATAGCCGACTTCCTGTTGGACTGGCGTAAAAAGAAAAAGTACGAAAGTTGTTTGGCCCGATGAGATCTATATGTGTATTGAGTTTCATATTATTACATGCAAGCGTGTCTGATTTATGGACCAAGTTTTCGGACCCCGTTCAAGGGGGCGCTGTTGAGTCCCCCTGCCACACCCGGGTACCAGCTTCAGCCTGGCCCTGATGGCCGCAGGTTCTGACCTGTGTGCAAAATTTTAAGAGTTTTCGAGCATGTTAAAGGCCCCAAAAGTGCCCGAAAGGTTGACAGAAAAATAATAATAATAATAATAATAAATAATCCTACCGGAAACAATAGGGCCTTCGCCCTTTCAGGGCTTGGGCCCTAATAATAAATAATCCTACCGGAAACAATAGGGCCTTCGCCCTTTCAGGGCTTGGGCCCTAATAACAAATAATCCTACCGAAAACAACAGGGCCTTCGCCCTTTCAGGGCTTGGGCCCTAATTAAAGCTGCAAGCAGCGATGAAAGGGCCCTCGCATCCGTGCCATCAACACTCGGTGGCTTTAGGAAGACAGAGCATGGTTGGGAAATGTACATTTAAGGAGGTATTTATAGTAAGAGTATGTCAAAGTAAGTTACAAAATGTTTTGTATAATGGTGATAATAGCATGCTTCATGACTCAGCTAAGTGTTGCTAGCATGTTTAATCTGTTTCTAGCATGCTTGGTACACAATAATTATGTGGTTAGTACTGCATTACTGTGTTAACCATGTCAGTTTCTGTTGCCAGTAGGTGGCGTTATGACTATAACTGAATATGAGCATGGATGTGTGTTCAGGACAGAACTCTTATCAAACGTGTGAAGTTTGGTGCAAATTGGACATTGCCTTCTTGAGTAACAACAAAGTCATGTTTCATTGAATTAGCATTCTTTAGCACTTAGCTAAGCATTGTTAGCATGTTTTAACATGTTTCTAGCATGTTTAGAACTCAATGGCATTTTTAACATGTTGCTAGAACGGCATCAACTTGTAAAACATGTCACTTCCTGTTGCCAGTAGGTGGCGCTATTACTATAACTGAACATTCTCATGTAGATGTGTTCCGGCCATGACTCATATCAAAAGTGTGAAGTTTGGGGCAGACTGTTGCACTTCCTGTTGCCAGCAGGTGGCGCTATGACTGTAACTGAATATAAGCATGGTCATGTGTTCAGGACAGAACGCTTATCAAAAGTGTGAAGATTGGGGCAGATTGGACATTCCATGCCTGAGTTACAGCAAATTCATATTTAATTGCAGTAATATCATTCTTTAGCACTTAGCTAAGTGTTTGCTAGTATGTTTTAGCATGTCTCTAGTATGTTGGTAGGATGTTTAGCACCTACTGTCATTTTTTTATATGTTATTAGGAGTCAAGAACAGTGTTAAACGTCACTTCCTGTTGCCAGCAGGTGGCGCTATGACTATAACTAAATTTGAGCATGGACATGTGTTCAAGAGATAACTCTTATCAAACATGTGAAGTTTGGGGTAGCTTGTACATTGCCTTCTTGAGTAACAACAAAGTCCTGTTTTATTGAATTAGCATGCTTTAGCACTTAGCTAAGTATTGCTAGCATGTTTTAACATGTTTCTAGCATGTTTAGAACTCAATGGCATTTTTAACATGTTGCTAGAACGGCATCAACGTGTTAAACATGTCAATTCCTGTTGCCAGTAGGTGGCGCTATTACTATAACTGAATTTGAGCATAGACGTGTTCAGGCCATGATTCTTATCAAACGTGTGAAGTTTGGGGCAGATTGGACATTCCATGCCTGAGTTACAGCAAATTCCTATTTAATTGCAGTAATAGCATGCTTTAGCACTTAGCTAAGTGTTTGCTAGCATGTTTTAGCGTGTTTCTAGTATGTTGTTAGCATGTTTAGCACTTGCTGGCACTTTTTTATATGCTTTTATATGTCCCCAACAGTGTTTAACATGTCACTTCCTGTTGCCAGCAGGTGGCACTATGACTGTAACTGAATATGAGCATGGTCATGTGTTCAGGACAGAACGTTTATTAAAAGTGTGAAGTTTGGCACAGATTGGACATTGCCTTCTTGAGTAACAACAACATCCTGTTTCATTGAATTAGCATGCTTTAGCACTTAGCTAAGTATTGCTAGCATGTTTTAACATGTTTCTAGCATGTTTAGAAGTCAGTGGTATTTTTAACATGTTGCTAGAATGGCATCAACGTGTTAAACATGACACTTCCTGTTCCCAGTAGGTGGCGCTATTACTATAACTGAATATTCTCATGTAGATGTGTTCAGGACAGAACGCTTATCAAAAGTGTGAAGTTTGGGGCAGATTGGACATTCCATGCCTGAGTTATGTATGTAATATATGTTATTAAGAGTCCATAACAGTGTTAAACATGTCACTTCCTGTTGCCAGCAGGTAGCGCTATGACTATAACTGAATATGAGCATGGACATGTGTTCAAGAGATAACTCTTATCAAACGTGTGAAGTTTGGGGCAGATTGGACATTCCATGCCTGAGTTACAGCAACTTCCTGTTTCATGGCGAAACATCGAAATTTGTCAGGCCACCGAGGACCCGCCCTTTGACGAAAACTCAAGATCTTCGCAATTTAACGTCGCAAAGGCCTTAAGATTAAACTCACCAAATTTGAAGATGATCAGAATAAAACTGTAGGAGGAGTTCGTTAAAGTACGAGGCATGAAAATGGCAAAAACTGCACAAAAATCTGAGAGGAAGTTGAAAATGGCTGACTTCCTGTTGTGTTTAGGTCTACGCTCCAAGAGACTTTTTTGTAGGTAGTAGGTCCTTACATGTATGTACCGAATTTCGTACACGTACGTGGAACATAGCGGGAGGCGCACTCCGTTGAACTTTTATAGGTGGCGCTATCGAGCCATTTTGCCCCGCCCAATTCTGAAACCTATATCAGATGTAAATTTTCGCCAGTTCTGACGCGTGTGCAAAGTTTCGTGACTTTTCGAGCATGTTTAGGCCCTCAAATATGCGATTCAATGCGGAGAATAATAATAATAATAATAATTAAAGCTGCAAGCAGCGATGAAAGGGCCCTCGCACCCGTGCCATCAACACTCGGTGGCTTTAGGAAGACAGAGCATGGTTGGGAAATGTACATTTAAGGAGGTATATATAGTAAGAGTATGTCAAAGTCAGTTACAAAATGTTTTGTATAATGGTGATAATAGCATGCTTCATGACTCAGCTATGTGTTGCTAGCATGTTTAGTCTGTTTCTAGCATGCTTAGTACACAATAATTATGTGGTTAGTACTGCATTACTGTGTTAACCATGTCAGTTTCTGTTGCCAGTAGGTTCTGTTGCGTTATGACTATAACTAAATATGAGCATGGACGTGTTCAAGAGATAACTCTTATCAAACGTGTGAAGTTTGGGGTAGATTGTACATTGTCTTCTTGAGTAACAACATAGTCCTGTTTCATTGAATTAGCATGCTTTAGCACTTAGCTAAGTATTGCTAGCATGTTTTAACATGTTTCTAGCATGTTTAGAACTCAATGGCATTTTTAACATGTTGCTAGAACGGCATCAACGTGTTAAACATGTCACTTCCTGTTGCCAGTAGGTGGCGCTATTACTATAACTGAATTTGAGCATAGACATGTATTCAGGCCATGATTCTTATCAAACGTGTGAAGTTTGGGGCAGATTGGACATTCCATGCCTGAGTTACAGCAAATTCCTATTTAATTGCAGTAATAGCATGCTTTAGCACTTAGCTAAGTGTTTGCTAGCATGTTTCTAGTATGTTGCTAACCTGTTTAGCACTTGCTGGCTGTTTTTTATATGTTATTAGGAGACCACAACACTGTTAAACATGTCACTTCCTGTTGACAGCAGGTGGCGCTATTACTATAACTGAACATTCTCATGTAGATGTGTTCAGGCCATGACTCTTATCAAAAGTGTGACGTTTGGGGCAGATTGGACATTCCATGCCTGAGTTACAGCAAATTCCTATTTAATTGCAGCAATAGCATGCTTTAGCACTTAGCTTAGTGTTTGCTAGCATGTTTTAGCATGTTTCTAGTATGTTGTTAGCATGTTTAGCACTTGCTGGCACTTTTTTATATGTTTTTATATGTCCACAACAGTGTTTAACATGTCACTTCCTGTTGCCAGCAGGTGGCACTATGACTGTAACTGAATATGAGCATGGTCATGTGTTCAGGACAGAATGTTTATTAAA
The DNA here is from genome assembly GCF_964197995.2 of Scardinius erythrophthalmus. Lineage (NCBI taxonomy): Eukaryota > Metazoa > Chordata > Actinopteri > Cypriniformes > Leuciscidae > Scardinius > Scardinius erythrophthalmus. Next base: position 391,553 of record NW_028296533.1, on the reverse strand, counting down.
AGTGTGAAGTTTGGCGCAGATTGGACATTGCCTTCTTGAGTAACAACAACATCCTGTTTCATTGAATTAGCATGCTTTAGCACTTAGCTAAGTATTGCTAGCATGTTTTAACATGTTTCTAGCATGTTTAGAAGTCAATGGCATTTTTAACATGTTGCTAGAATGGCATCAACGTGTTAAACATGACACTTCCTGTTACCAGTAGGTGGCGCTATTACTATAACTGAATGTTCTCATGTAGATGTGTTCAGGACAGAACGCTTATCAAAAGTGTGAAGTTTGGGGCAGATTGGACATTCCATGCCTGAGTTACAGCAAATTCCTATTTAATTGCAATAATAGCATGCTTTAGCACTTAGCTAAGAGTTTGCTAGCATGTTTTAGCATGCTTCTAGTATGTTGTTAGCATGTTTAGCACTTGCTGGCACTTTTTTATATGTTTTTATATGTCCACAACAGTGTTTAACATGTCACTTCCTGTTGCCAGCAGGTGGCACTATGACTGTAACTGAATATGAGCATGGTCATGTGTTCAGGACAGAATGTTTATTAAAAGTGTGAAGTTTGGCGCAGATTGGACATTGCCTTCTTGAGTAACAACAACATCCTGTTTCATTGAATTAGCATGCTTTAGCACTTAGCTAAGTATTGCTAGCATGTTTTAACATGTTTCTAGCATGTTTAGAAGTCAATGGCATTTTTAACATGTTGCTAGAATGGCATCAACGTGTTAAACATGACACTTCCTGTTACCAGTAGGTGGCGCTATTACTATAACTGAATGTTCTCATGTAGATGTGTTCAGGACAGAACGCTTATCAAAAGTGTGAAGTTTGGGGCAGATTGGACATTCCATGCCTGAGTTACAGCAAATTCCTATTTAATTGCAATAATAGCATGCTTTAGCACTTAGCTAAGAGTTTGCTAGCATGTTTTAGCATGCTTCTAGTATGTTGTTAGCATGTTTAGCACTTGCTGGCACTTTTTTATATGTTATTAGGAGTCCATAACAGTGTTAAACATGTCACTTCCTGTTGCCAGCAGGTGGCGCTATGACTGTAACTGAATATGAGCATGGTCATGTGTTCAGGACAGAACGCTTATATAAAAAAGTGTGAAGTTTGGGGCAGATTGGAAATTCCATGCCTGAGTTACAGCAACTTCCTGTTTCATGGCGAAACATCGAAATTTGTCAGGTCGCCGAGGACCCGCCCTTTGACGAAAACTCAAGATCTTCGCAATTTAACGTCGCAAAGGCCTTAAGATTACACTCACCAAATTTGAAGATGATCAGATTAAAACTGTAGGAGGAGTTCGTTAAAGTACGAGGCCTGAAAATAGCAAAAACTGCACAAAAATCTGAGAGGAAGTTCAAAATGGCTGACTTCCTGTTGTGTTTAGGGCTATGCTCCAAGAGACTTTTTTGTAGGTATTAGGTCATTACATGTATGTACCGAATTTCGTGCACGTACGTGGAACGTTGCGGGAGGCGCACTCCGTTGAACTTTTATAGGTGGCGCTATCGAGCCATTTTGCCCCGTCCAATTCTGAAACCTATATCAGATGTAAATTTTCGCCAGTTCTGACGCGTGTGCAAAGTTTTGTGAGTTTTCGAGCATGTTTAGGCCCTCAAAAATGCAATTAAATGCGGAGAAGAATAATAATAATAATAATTAAAGCTGCAAGCAGCGATGAAAGGGCCCTCGCACCCGTGCCATCAACACTCGGTGGTTTTAGGAAGACAGAACATGGTTGGGAAATGTACATTTAAGGAGGTATATATAGTAAGAGTATGTCAAAGTCAGTTACAAAATGTTTTGTATAATGGTGATAATAGCATGCTTCATGACTCAGCTAAGTGTTGCTAGCATGTTTAGTCTGTTTCTAGCATGCTCAGTACACAATAATTATGTGGTTAGTACTGCATTACTGTGTTAACCATGTCAGTTTCTGTTGCCAGTAGGTGGCGTTATGACTATAACTGAATTTGAGCATGGATGTGTGTTCAGGACAGAACTCTTATCAAACGTGTGAAGTTTGGTGCAAATTGGACATTGCCTTCTTGAGTAACAACAAAGTCATGTTTCATTGAATTAGCATTCTTTAGCACTTAGCTAAGCATTGTTAGCATGTTTTAACATGTTTCTAGCATGTTTAGAACTCAATGGCATTTTTAACATGTTGCTAGAACGGCATCAACGTGTTAAACATGTCACTTCCTGTTGCCAGTAGGTGGCGCTATTACTAGAACTGAACATTCTCATGCAGATGTGTTCAGGCCATGACTCTTATCAAAAGTGTGAAGTTTGGGGCAGATTGGACATTCCATGCCTGAGTTACAGCAAATTCCTATTTAATTGCAGTAATAGCATGCTTTAGCACTTAGCTAAGAGTTTGCTAGCATGTTTTAGCATGTTTCTAGTGTGTTGTTAGCATGTTTAACACTTGCTGGCACTTTTTTATATGTTATTAGGAGTCCATAACAGTGTTAACATGTCACTTCCTGTTTCCAGCAGGTGGCGCTATGACTGTAACTGAATATAAGCATGGTCATGTGTTCAGGACAGAACGCTTATCAAAAGTGTGAAGTTTGACGCAGATTGGACATTCCATGCCTGAGTTACAGCAAATTCATATTTAATTGCAGTAACATCATTCTTTAGCACTTAGCTAAGTGTTTGCTAGTATGTTTTAACATGTCTCTAGTATGTTGGTAGGATGTTTAGCACCTACTGGCATTTTTTTATATGTTATTAGGAGTCAAGAACAGTGTTAAACGTCACTTCCTGTTGCCAGCAGGTGGCGCTATGACTATAACTAAATATGAGCATGGACATGTGTTCAAGAGATAACTCTTATCAAACGTGTGAAGTTTGGGGTAGATTGTACATTGCCTTCTTGAGTAACAACAAAGTCCTGTTTCATTGAATTAGCATGCTTTAACACTTAGCTAAGTATTGCTAGCATGTTTTAATATGTTTCTAGCATGTTTAGAACTCAATGGCATTTTTAACATGTTGCTAGAACGGCATCAACGTGTTAAACATGTCACTTCCTGTTGCCAGTAGGTGGCGCTATTACTATAACTGAATTTGAGCATAGACGTGTGTTCAGGCCATGATTCTTATCAAACGTGTGAAGTTTGGGGCAGATTGGACATTCCATGCCTGAGTTACAGCAAATTCATATTTAATTGCAGTAATAGCATGCTTTAGCACTTAGCTGAGTGTTTGCTAGCATGTTTCTAGTATGTTGCTAACCTGTTTAGCACTTGCTGGCTCTTTTTTATATGTTATTAGGAGACCACAACAGTGTTAAACATGTCACTTCCTGTTGACAGCAGGTGGCGCTATTACTATAACTGAATATTCTCATGTAGATGTGTTCAGGCCATGACTCTTATCAAACGTGTGAAGTTTGGGGCAGATTGGACATTCCATGCCTGTGTTACAGCAAATTCCTATTTAATTGCAGCAATAGCATGCTTTAGCACTTAGCTAAGTGTTTGCTAGCATGTTTTAGCATGGTTCTAGTATGTTGTTAGCATGTTTAACACTTGATGGCACTTTTTTTATATGTTTTTATATGTCCACAACAGTGTTTAACATGTCACTTCCTGTTGCCAGCAGGTGGCACTATGACTGTAACTGAATATGAGCATGGTCATGTGTTCAGGACAGAACGTTTATTAAAAGTGTGAAGTTTGGTGCAGAATGGACATTGCCTTCTTGCGTAACAACAACATCCTGTTTCATTGAATTAGCATGCTTTAGCACTTAGCTAAGTATTGCTAGCATGTTTTAACATGTTTCTAGCATGTTTAGAAGTCAATGGCATTTTTAACATGTTGCTAGAATGGCATCAACGTGTTAAACATGACACTTCCTGTTACCAGTAGGTGGCGCTATTTCTATAACTGAATATTCTCATGTAGATGTGTTCAGGACAGAACGCTTATCAAAAGTGTGAAGTTTGGGGCAGATTGGACATTCCATGCCTGAGTTACAGCAAATTCCTATTTAATTGCAATAATAGCATGCTTTAGCACTTAGCTAAGAGTTTGCTAGCATGTTTTAGCATGCTTCTAGTATGTTGTTAGCATGTTTAGCACTTGCTGGCACTTTTTTATATGTTATTAGGAGTCCATAACAGTGTTAAACATGTCACTTCCTGTTGCCAGCAGGTGGCGCTATGACTATAACTGAATATGAGCATGGTCATGTGTTCAGGACAGAACTCTTATCAAACGTGTGAAGTTTGGGGCAGATTGGACATTCCATGCCTGAGTTACAGCAACTTCCTGTTTCATGGCGAAACATCGAAATTTGTCAGGCCGCCGAGGACCCGCCCTTCGACGAAAACTCAAGATCTTCGCAATTTAACGTCGCAAAGGCCTTAAGATTACACTCACCAAATTTGAAGATGATCAGATTAAAACTGTAGGAGGAGTTCGTTAAAGTACGAGGCCTGAAAATGGCAAAAACTGCACAAAAATCTGAGAGGAAGTTCAAAATGGCTGACTTCCTGTTGTGTTTAGGGCTATGCTCCAAGAGACTTTTTTGTAGGTATTAGGTCATTACATGTATGTACCGAATTTCGTGCACGTACGTGGAACGTTGCGGGAGGCGCACTCCGTTGAACTTTTATAGGTGGCGCTATCGAGCCATTTTGCCCCGTCCAATTCTGAAACCTATATCAGATGTAAATTTTCGCCAGTTCTGACGCGTGTGCAAAGTTTTGTGAGTTTTCGAGCATGTTTAGGCCCTCAAAAATGCAATTAAATGCGGAGAAGAATAATAATAATAATAATTAAAGCTGCAAGCAGCGATGAAAGGGCCCTCGCACCCGTGCCATCAACACTCGGTGGTTTTAGGAAGACAGAACATGGTTGGGAAATGTACATTTAAGGAGGTATATATAGTAAGAGTATGTCAAAGTCAGTTACAAAATGTTTTGTATAATGGTGATAATAGCATGCTTCATGACTCAGCTAAGTGTTGCTAGCATGTTTAGTCTGTTTCTAGCATGCTCAGTACACAATAATTATGTGGTTAGTACTGCATTACTGTGTTAACCATGTCAGTTTCTGTTGCCAGTAGGTGGCGTTATGACTATAACTGAATTTGAGCATGGATGTGTGTTCAGGACAGAACTCTTATCAAACGTGTGAAGTTTGGTGCAAATTGGACATTGCCTTCTTGAGTAACAACAAAGTCATGTTTCATTGAATTAGCATTCTTTAGCACTTAGCTAAGCATTGTTAGCATGTTTTAACATGTTTCTAGCATGTTTAGAACTCAATGGCATTTTTAACATGTTGCTAGAACGGCATCAACGTGTTAAACATGTCACTTCCTGTTGCCAGTAGGTGGCGCTATTACTAGAACTGAACATTCTCATGCAGATGTGTTCAGGCCATGACTCTTATCAAAAGTGTGAAGTTTGGGGCAGATTGGACATTCCATGCCTGAGTTACAGCAAATTCCTATTTAATTGCAGTAATAGCATGCTTTAGCACTTAGCTAAGAGTTTGCTAGCATGTTTTAGCATGTTTCTAGTGTGTTGTTAGCATGTTTAACACTTGCTGGCACTTTTTTATATGTTATTAGGAGTCCATAACAGTGTTAACATGTCACTTCCTGTTGCCAGCAGGTGGCGCTATGACTGTAACTGAATATAAGCATGGTCATGTGTTCAGGACAGAACGCTTATCAAAAGTGTGAAGTTTGACGCAGATTGGACATTCCATGCCTGAGTTACAGCAAATTCATATTTAATTGCAGTAACATCATTCTTTAGCACTTAGCTAAGTGTTTGCTAGTATGTTTTAACATGTCTCTAGTATGTTGGTAGGATGTTTAGCACCTACTGGCATTTTTTTATATGTTATTAGGAGTCAAGAACAGTGTTAAACGTCACTTCCTGTTGCCAGCAGGTGGCGCTATGACTATAACTAAATATGAGCATGGACATGTGTTCAAGAGATAACTCTTATCAAACGTGTGAAGTTTGGGGTAGATTGTACATTGCCTTCTTGAGTAACAACAAAGTCCTGTTTCATTGAATTAGCATGCTTTAACACTTAGCTAAGTATTGCTAGCATGTTTTAATATGTTTCTAGCATGTTTAGAACTCAATGGCATTTTTAACATGTTGCTAGAACGGCATCAACGTGTTAAACATGTCACTTCCTGTTGCCAGTAGGTGGCGCTATTACTATAACTGAATTTGAGCATAGACGTGTGTTCAGGCCATGATTCTTATCAAACGTGTGAAGTTTGGGGCAGATTGGACATTCCATGCCTGAGTTACAGCAAATTCATATTTAATTGCAGTAATAGCATGCTTTAGCACTTAGCTGAGTGTTTGCTAGCATGTTTCTAGTATGTTGCTAACCTGTTTAGCACTTGCTGGCTCTTTTTTATATGTTATTAGGAGACCACAACAGTGTTAAACATGTCACTTCCTGTTGACAGCAGGTGGCGCTATTACTATAACTGAATATTCTCATGTAGATGTGTTCAGGCCATGACTCTTATCAAACGTGTGAAGTTTGGGGCAGATTGGACATTCCATGCCTGTGTTACAGCAAATTCCTATTTAATTGCAGCAATAGCATGCTTTAGCACTTAGCTAAGTGTTTGCTAGCATGTTTTAGCATGGTTCTAGTATGTTGTTAGCATGTTTAACACTTGATGGCACTTTTTTTATATGTTTTTATATGTCCACAACAGTGTTTAACATGTCACTTCCTGTTGCCAGCAGGTGGCACTATGACTGTAACTGAATATGAGCATGGTCATGTGTTCAGGACAGAACGTTTATTAAAAGTGTGAAGTTTGGTGCAGAATGGACATTGCCTTCTTGCGTAACAACAACATCCTGTTTCATTGAATTAGCATGCTTTAGCACTTAGCTAAGTATTGCTAGCATGTTTTAACATGTTTCTAGCATGTTTAGAAGTCAATGGCATTTTTAACATGTTGCTAGAATGGCATCAACGTGTTAAACATGACACTTCCTGTTACCAGTAGGTGGCGCTATTTCTATAACTGAATATTCTCATGTAGATGTGTTCAGGACAGAACGCTTATCAAAAGTGTGAAGTTTGGGGCAGATTGGACATTCCATGCCTGAGTTACAGCAAATTCCTATTTAATTGCAATAATAGCATGCTTTAGCACTTAGCTAAGAGTTTGCTAGCATGTTTTAGCATGCTTCTAGTATGTTGTTAGCATGTTTAGCACTTGCTGGCACTTTTTTATATGTTATTAGGAGTCCATAACAGTGTTAAACATGTCACTTCCTGTTGCCAGCAGGTGGCGCTATGACTATAACTGAATATGAGCATGGTCATGTGTTCAGGACAGAACTCTTATCAAACGTGTGAAGTTTGGGGCAGATTGGACATTCCATGCCTGAGTTACAGCAACTTCCTGTTTCATGGCGAAACATCGAAATTTGTCAGGCCGCCGAGGACCCGCCCTTCGACGAAAACTCAAGATCTTCGCAATTTAACGTCGCAAAGGCCATAAGATTACACTCACCAAATTTGAAGATGATCAGATTAAAACTGTAGGAGGAGTTCGTTAAAGTACGAGGCCTGAAAATGGCAAAAACTGCACAAAAATCTGAGAGGAAGTTCAAAATGGCTGACTTCCTGTTGTGTTTAGGGCTATGCTCCAAGAGACTTTTTTGTAGGTATTAGGTCATTACATGTATGTACCGAATTTCGTGCACGTACGTGGAACGTTGCGGGAGGCGCACTCCGTTGAACTTTTATAGGTGGCGCTATCGAGCCATTTTGCCCCGTCCAATTCTGAAACCTATATCAGATGTAAATTTTCGCCAGTTCTGACGCGTGTGCAAAGTTTTGTGAGTTTTCGAGCATGTTTAGGCCCTCAAAAATGCAATTCAATGCGGAGAAGAAGAATAATAATAATAATTAAAGCTGCAAGCAGCGATGAAAGGGCCCTCGCACCCGTGCCATCAACACTCGGTGGCTTTAGGAAGACAGAGCATGGTTGGGAAATGTACATTTAAGGAGGTATATATAGTAAGAGTATGTCAAAGTCAGTTACAAAATGTTTTGTATAATGGTGATAATAGCATGCTTCATGACTCAGCTAAGTGTTGCTAGCATGTTTAGTGTGTTTCTAGCATGCTTAGTACACAATAATTATGTGGTTAGTACTGCATTACTGTGTTAACCATGTCAGTTTCTGTTGCCAGTAGGTGGCGTTATGACTATAACTGAATATGAGCTTGGATGTGTGTTCAGGACAGAACTCTTATCAAACGTGTGAAGTTTGGTGCAAATTGGACATTGCCTTCTTGAGTAACAACAAAGTCATGTTTCATTGAATTAGCATGCTTTAGCACTTAGCTAAGCATTGTTAGCATGTTTTAACATGTTTCTAGCATGTTTAGAACTCAATGGCATTTTTAACATGTTGCTAGAACGGCATCAACGTGTTAAACATGTCACTTCCTGTTGCCAGTTGGTGGCGCTATTACTATAATTGAACATTCTCATGTAGATGTGTTCAGGCCATGACTCTTATCAAAAGTGTGAAGTTTGGGGCAGATTGGACATTCCATGCCTGAGTTACAGCAAATTCCTATTTAATTGCAATAATAGCATGCTTTAGCACTTGGCTAAAAGTTTGCTAGCATGTTTTAGCATGTTTCTAGTATGTTGTTAGCATGTTTAACACTTGCTGGCACTTTTTTATATGTTATTAGGAGTCCATAACAGTGTTGAACATGTCACTTCCTGTTGCCAGCAGGTGGCGCTATGACTGTAACTGAATATAAGCATGGTCATGTGTTCAGGACAGAACGCTTATCAAAAGTATGAAGTTTGGGGCAGATTGGACATTCCATGCCTGAGTTACAGCAAATTCATATTTAATTGCAGTAATATCATTCTTTAGCACTTAGCTAAGTGTTTGCTAGTATGTTTTAGCATGTCTATAGTATGTTGGTAGGATGTTTAGCACCTACTGGCATTTTTTTATATTTTATTAGGAGTCAAGAACAGTGTTAAACGTCACTTCCTGTTGCCAGCAGGTGGCGCAATGACTATAACTAAATATGAGCATGGACATGTGTTCAAGAGATAACTCTTATCAAACGTGTGACGTTTGGGGTAGATTGTACATTGCCTTCTTGAGTAACAACAAAGTCCTGTTTCATTGAATTAGCATGCTTTAGCACTTAGCTAAGTATTGCTAGTATGTTTTAACATGTTTCTAGCATGTTTAGAAGTCAATGGCATTTTTAACATGTTGCTAGAATGGCATCAACGTGTTAAACATGACACTTCCTGTTACCAGTAGGTGGCGCTATTACTATAACTGAATATTCTCATGTAGATATGTTCAGGACAGAACGCTTATCAAAAGTGTGAAGTTTGGGGCAGATTGGACATTCCATGCCTGAGTTACAGCAAATTCCTATTTAATTGCAATAATAGCATGCTTTAGCACTTAGCTAAGAGTTTGCTAGCATGTTTTAGCATGCTTCTAGTATGTTGTTAGCATGTTTAGCACTTGCTGGCACTTTTTTATATGTTATTAGGAGTCCATAACAGTGTTAAACATGTCACTTCCTGTTGCCAGCAGGTGGCGCTATGACTATAACTGAATATGAGCATGGTCATGTGTTCAGGACAGAACGTTTATTAAAAGTGTGAAGTTTGGCGCAGATTGGACATTGCCTTCTTGAGTAACAACAACATCCTGTTTCATTGAATTAGCATGCTTTAGCACTTAGCTAAGTGTTTGCTAGCATGTTTTAGCATGGTTCTAGTATGTTGTTAGCATGTTTAACACTTGATGGCACTTTTTTTATATGTTTTTATATGTCCACAACAGTGTTTAACATGTCACTTCCTGTTGCCAGCAGGTGGCGCTATGACTGTAACTGAATATGAGCATGGTCATGTGTTCAGGACAGAACGTTTATTAAAAGTGTGAAGTTTGGTGCAGAATGGACATTGCCTTCTTGCGTAACAACAACATCCTGTTTCATTGAATTAGCATGCTTTAGCACTTAGCTAAGTATTGCTAGCATGTTTTAACATGTTTCTAGCATGTTTAGAAGTCAATGGCATTTTTAACATGTTGCTAGAATGGCATCAACGTGTTAAACATGACACTTCCTGTTACCAGTAGGTGGCGCTATTTCTATAACTGAATATTCTCATGTAGATGTGTTCAGGACAGAACGCTTATCAAAAGTGTGAAGTTTGGGGCAGATTGGACATTCCATGCCTGAGTTACAGCAAATTCCTATTTAATTGCAATAATAGCATGCTTTAGCACTTAGCTAAGAGTTTGCTAGCATGTTTTAGCATGCTTCTAGTATGTTGTTAGCATGTTTAGCACTTGCTGGCACTTTTTTATATGTTATTAGGAGTCCATAACAGTGTTAAACATGTCACTTCCTGTTGCCAGCAGGTGGCGCTATGACTATAACTGAATATGAGCATGGTCATGTGTTCAGGACAGAACTCTTATCAAACGTGTGAAGTTTGGGGCAGATTGGACGTTCCATGCCTGAGTTACAGCAACTTCCTGTTTCATGGCGAAACATCGAAATTTGTCAGGCCGCCGAGGACCCGCCCTTCGACGAAAACTCAAGATCTTCGCAATTTAACGTCGCAAAGGCCTTAAGATTACACTCACCAAATTTGAAGATGATCAGATTAAAACTGTAGGAGGAGTTCGTTAAAGTACGAGGCCTGAAAATGGCAAAAACTGCACAAAAATCTGAGAGGAAGTTCAAAATGGCTGACTTCCTGTTGTGTTTAGGGCTATGCTCCAAGAGACTTTTTTGTAGGTATTAGGTCATTACATGTATGTACCGAATTTCGTGCACGTACGTGGAACGTTGCGGGAGGCGCACTCCGTTGAACTTTTATAGGTGGCGCTATCGAGCCATTTTGCCCCGTCCAATTCTGAAACCTATATCAGATGTAAATTTTCGCCAGTTCTGACGCGTGTGCAAAGTTTTGTGAGTTTTCGAGCATGTTTAGGCCCTCAAAAATGCAATTAAATGCGGAGAAGAATAATAATAATAATAATTAAAGCTGCAAGCAGCGATGAAAGGGCCCTCGCACCCGTGCCATCAACACTCGGTGGTTTTAGGAAGACAGAACATGGTTGGGAAATGTACATTTAAGGAGGTATATATAGTAAGAGTATGTCAAAGTCAGTTACAAAATGTTTTGTATAATGGTGATAATAGCATGCTTCATGACTCAGCTAAGTGTTGCTAGCATGTTTAGTCTGTTTCTAGCATGCTCAGTACACAATAATTATGTGGTTAGTACTGCATTACTGTGTTAACCATGTCAGTTTCTGTTGCCAGTAGGTGGCGTTATGACTATAACTGAATTTGAGCATGGATGTGTGTTCAGGACAGAACTCTTATCAAACGTGTGAAGTTTGGTGCAAATTGGACATTGCCTTCTTGAGTAACAACAAAGTCATGTTTCATTGAATTAGCATTCTTTAGCACTTAGCTAAGCATTGTTAGCATGTTTTAACATGTTTCTAGCATGTTTAGAACTCAATGGCATTTTTAACATGTTGCTAGAACGGCATCAACGTGTTAAACATGTCACTTCCTGTTGCCAGTAGGTGGCGCTATTACTAGAACTGAACATTCTCATGCAGATGTGTTCAGGCCATGACTCTTATCAAAAGTGTGAAGTTTGGGGCAGATTGGACATTCCATGCCTGAGTTACAGCAAATTCCTATTTAATTGCAGTAATAGCATGCTTTAGCACTTAGCTAAGAGTTTGCTAGCATGTTTTAGCATGTTTCTAGTGTGTTGTTAGCATGTTTAACACTTGCTGGCACTTTTTTATATGTTATTAGGAGTCCATAACAGTGTTAACATGTCACTTCCTGTTGCCAGCAGGTGGCGCTATGACTGTAACTGAATATAAGCATGGTCATGTGTTCAGGACAGAACGCTTATCAAAAGTGTGAAGTTTGACGCAGATTGGACATTCCATGCCTGAGTTACAGCAAATTCATATTTAATTGCAGTAACATCATTCTTTAGCACTTAGCTAAGTGTTTGCTAGTATGTTTTAACATGTCTCTAGTATGTTGGTAGGATGTTTAGCACCTACTGGCATTTTTTTATATGTTATTAGGAGTCAAGAACAGTGTTAAACGTCACTTCCTGTTGCCAGCAGGTGGCGCTATGACTATAACTAAATATGAGCATGGACATGTGTTCAAGAGATAACTCTTATCAAACGTGTGTAGTTTGGGGTAGATTGTACATTGCCTTCTTGAGTAACAACAAAGTCCTGTTTCATTGAATTAGCATGCTTTAACACTTAGCTAAGTATTGCTAGCATGTTTTAATATGTTTCTAGCATGTTTAGAACTCAATGGCATTTTTAACATGTTGCTAGAACGGCATCAACGTGTTAAACATGTCACTTCCTGTTGCCAGTAGGTGGCGCTATTACTATAACTGAATTTGAGCATAGACGTGTGTTCAGGCCATGATTCTTATCAAACGTGTGAAGTTTGGGGCAGATTGGACATTCCATGCCTGAGTTACAGCAAATTCATATTTAATTGCAGTAATAGCATGCTTTAGCACTTAGCTGAGTGTTTGCTAGCATGTTTCTAGTATGTTGCTAACCTGTTTAGCACTTGCTGGCTCTTTTTTATATGTTATTAGGAGACCACAACAGTGTTAAACATGTCACTTCCTGTTGACAGCAGGTGGCGCTATTACTATAACTGAATATTCTCATGTAGATGTGTTCAGGCCATGACTCTTATCAAACGTGTGAAGTTTGGGGCAGATTGGACATTCCATGCCTGTGTTACAGCAAATTCCTATTTAATTGCAGCAATAGCATGCTTTAGCACTTAGCTAAGTGTTTGCTAGCATGTTTTAGCATGGTTCTAGTATGTTGTTAGCATGTTTAACACTTGATGGCACTTTTTTTATATGTTTTTATATGTCCACAACAGTGTTTAACATGTCACTTCCTGTTGCCAGCAGGTGGCACTATGACTGTAACTGAATATGAGCATGGTCATGTGTTCAGGACAGAACGTTTATTAAAAGTGTGAAGTTTGGTGCAGAATGGACATTGCCTTCTTGCGTAACAACAACATCCTGTTTCATTGAATTAGCATGCTTTAGCACTTAGCTAAGTATTGCTAGCATGTTTTAACATGTTTCTAGCATGTTTAGAAGTCAATGGCATTTTTAACATGTTGCTAGAATGGCATCAACGTGTTAAACATGACACTTCCTGTTACCAGTAGGTGGCGCTATTTCTATAACTGAATATTCTCATGTAGATGTGTTCAGGACAGAACGCTTATCAAAAGTGTGAAGTTTGGGGCAGATTGGACATTCCATGCCTGAGTTACAGCAAATTCCTATTTAATTGCAATAATAGCATGCTTTAGCACTTAGCTAAGAGTTTGCTAGCATGTTTTAGCATGCTTCTAGTATGTTGTTAGCATGTTTAGCACTTGCTGGCACTTTTTTATATGTTATTAGGAGTCCATAACAGTGTTAAACATGTCACTTCCTGTTGCCAGCAGGTGGCGCTATGACTATAACTGAATATGAGCATGGTCATGTGTTCAGGACAGAACTCTTATCAAACGTGTGAAGTTTGGGGCAGATTGGACATTCCATGCCTGAGTTACAGCAACTTCCTGTTTCATGGCGAAACATCGAAATTTGTCAGGCCGCCGAGGACCCGCCCTTCGACGAAAACTCAAGATCTTCGCAATTTAACGTCGCAAAGGCCTTAAGATTACACTCACCAAATTTGAAGATGATCAGATTAAAACTGTAGGAGGAGTTCGTTAAAGTACGAGGCCTGAAAATGGCAAAAACTGCACAAAAATCTGAGAGGAAGTTCAAAATGGCTGACTTCCTGTTGTGTTTAGGGCTATGCTCCAAGAGACTTTTTTGTAGGTATTAGGTCATTACATGTATGTACCGAATTTCGTGCACGTACGTGGAACGTTGCGGGAGGCGCACTCCGTTGAACTTTTATAGGTGGCGCTATCGAGCCATTTTGCCCCGTCCAATTCTGAAACCTATATCAGATGTAAATTTTCGCCAGTTCTGACGCGTGTGCAAAGTTTTGTGAGTTTTCGAGCATGTTTAGGCCCTCAAAAATGCAATTCAATGCGGAGAAGAATAATAATAATAATAATTAAAGCTGCAAGCAGCGATGAAAGGGCCCTCGCACCCGTGCCATCAACACTCGGTGGCTTTAGGAAGACAGAGCATGGTTGGGAAATGTACATTTAAGGAGGTATATATAGTAAGAGTATGTCAAAGTCAGTTACAAAATGTTTTGTATAATGGTGATAATAGCATGCTTCATGACTCAGCTAAGTGTTGCTAGCATGTTTAGTGTGTTTCTAGCATGCTTAGTACACAATAATTATGTGGTTAGTACTGCATTACTGTGTTAACCATGTCAGTTTCTGTTGCCAGTAGGTGGCGTTATGACTATAACTGAATATGAGCTTGGATGTGTGTTCAGGACAGAACTCTTATCAAACGTGTGAAGTTTGGTGCAAATTGGACATTGCCTTCTTGAGTAACAACAAAGTCATGTTTCATTGAATTAGCATGCTTTAGCACTTAGCTAAGCATTGTTAGCATGTTTTAACATGTTTCTAGCATGTTTAGAACTCAATGGCATTTTTAACATGTTGCTAGAACGGCATCAACGTGTTAAACATGTCACTTCCTGTTGCCAGTTGGTGGCGCTATTACTATAATTGAACATTCTCATGTAGATGTGTTCAGGCCATGACTCTTATCAAAAGTGTGAAGTTTGGGGCAGATTGGACATTCCATGCCTGAGTTACAGCAAATTCCTATTTAATTGCAATAATAGCATGCTTTAGCACTTGGCTAAGAGTTTGCTAGCATGTTTTAGCATGTTTCTAGTATGTTGTTAGCATGTTTAACACTTGCTGGCACTTTTTTATATGTTATTAGGAGTCCATAACAGTGTTGAACATGTCACTTCCTGTTGCCAGCAGGTGGCGCTATGACTGTAACTGAATATAAGCATGGTCATGTGTTCAGGACAGAACGCTTATCAAAAGTGTGAAGTTTGGGGCAGATTGGACATTCCATGCCTGAGTTACAGCAAATTCATATTTAATTGCAGTAATATCATTCTTTAGCACTTAGCTAAGTGTTTGCTAGTATGTTTTAGCATGTCTATAGTATGTTGGTAGGATGTTTAGCACCTACTGGCATTTTTTTATATTTTATTAGGAGTCAAGAACAGTGTTAAACGTCACTTCCTGTTGCCAGCAGGTGGCGCTATGACTATAACTAAATATGAGCATGGACATGTGTTCAAGAGATAACTCTTATCAAACGTGTGACGTTTGGGGTAGATTGTACATTGCCTTCTTGAGTAACAACAAAGTCCTGTTTCATTGAATTAGCATGCTTTAGCACTTAGCTAAGTATTGCTAGTATGTTTTAACATGTTTCTAGCATGTTTAGAAGTCAATGGCATTTTTAACATGTTGCTAGAATGGCATCAACGTGTTAAACATGACACTTCCTGTTACCAGTAGGTGGCGCTATTACTATAACTGAATATTCTCATGTAGATATGTTCAGGACAGAACGCTTATCAAAAGTGTGAAGTTTGGGGCAGATTGGACATTCCATGCCTGAGTTACAGCAAATTCCTTTTTAATTGCAATAATAGCATGCTTTAGCACTTAGCTAAGAGTTTGCTAGCATGTTTTAGCATGCTTCTAGTATGTTGTTAGCATGTTTAGCACTTGCTGGCACTTTTTTATATGTTATTAGGAGTCCATAACAGTGTTAAACATGTCACTTCCTGTTGCCAGCAGGTGGCGCTATGACTATAACTGAATATGAGCATGGTCATGTGTTCAGGACAGAACGTTTATTAAAAGTGTGAAGTTTGGCGCAGATTGGACATTGCCTTCTTGAGTAACAACAACATCCTGTTTCATTGAATTAGCATGCTTTAGCACTTAGCTAAGTATTGCTAGTATGTTTTAACATGTTTCTAGCATGTTTAGAAGTCAATGGCATTTTTAACATGTTGCTAGAATGGCATCAACGTGTTAAACATGACACTTCCTGTTACCAGTAGGTGGCGCTATTACTATAACTGAATATTCTCATGTAGATATGTTCAGGACAGAACGCTTATCAAAAGTGTGAAGTTTGGGGCAGATTGGACATTCCATGCCTGAGTTACAGCAAATTCCTATTTAATTGCAATAATAGCATGCTTTAGCACTTAGCTAAGAGTTTGCTAGCATGTTTTAGCATGCTTCTAGTATGTTGTTAGCATGTTTAGCACTTGCTGGCACTTTTTTATATGTTATTAGGAGTCCATAACAGTGTTAAACATGTCACTTCCTGTTGCCAGCAGGTGGCGCTATGACTATAACTGAATATGAGCATGGTCATGTGTTCAGGACAGAACTCTTATCAAACGTATGAAGTTTGGGGCAGATTGGACATTCCATGCCTGAGTTACAGCAACTTCCTGTTTCATGGCGAAACATCAAAATTTGTCAGGCCGCCGAGGACCCGCCCTTCGACGAAAACTCAAGATCTTCGCAATTTAACGTCGCAAAGGCCTTAAGATTACACTCACCAAATTTGAAGATGATCAGATTAAAACTGTAGGAGGAGTTCGTTAAAGTATGAGGCCTGAAAATGTCAAAAACTGCACAAAAATCTGGGAGGAAGTTCAAAATGGCTGACTTCCTGTTGGGTTTAGGGCTATGCTCCAAGAGACTTTTTTGTAGGTATTAGGTCATTACATGTATGTACCGAATTTCGTGCACGTACGTGGAACGTTGCGGGAGGCGCACTCCGTTGAACTTTTATAGGTGGCGCTATCGAGCCGTTTTGCCCCGTCCAATTCTGAAACCTATATCAGATGTAAATTTTCGCCAGTTCTGACGCGTGTGCAAAGTTTCGTGAGTTTTCGCGCATGTTTAGGCCCTCAAAAATGCAATTCAATGCGGAGAAGAAGAATAATAATAATAATTAAAGCTGCAAGCAGCGATGAAAGGGCCCTCGCACCCGTGCCATCAACACTCGGTGGCTTTAGGAAGACAGAGCATGGTTGGGAAATGTACATTTAAGGAGGTATATATAGTAAGAGTATGTCAAAGTCAGTTACAAAATGTTTTGTATAATGGTGATAATAGCATGCTTCATGACTCAGCTAAGTGTTGCTAGCATGTTTAGTGTGTTTCTAGCATGCTTAGTACACAATAATTATGTGGTTAGTACTGCATTACTGTGTTAACCATGTCAGTTTCTGTTGCCAGTAGGTGGCGTTATGACTATAACTGAATATGAGCTTGGATGTGTGTTCAGGACAGAACTCTTATCAAACGTGTGAAGTTTGGTGCAAATTGGACATTGCCTTCTTGAGTAACAACAAAGTCATGTTTCATTGAATTAGCATGCTTTAGCACTTAGCTAAGCATTGTTAGCATGTTTTAACATGTTTCTAGCATGTTTAGAACTCAATGGCATTTTTAACATGTTGCTAGAACGGCATCAACGTGTTAAACATGTCACTTCCTGTTGCCAGTTGGTGGCGCTATTACTATAATTGAACATTCTCATGTAGATGTGTTCAGGCCATGACTCTTATCAAAAGTGTGAAGTTTGGGGCAGATTGGACATTCCATGCCTGAGTTACAGCAAATTCCTATTTAATTGCAATAATAGCATGCTTTAGCACTTGGCTAAGAGTTTGCTAGCATGTTTTAGCATGTTTCTAGTATGTTGTTAGCATGTTTAACACTTGCTGGCACTTTTTTATATGTTATTAGGAGTCCATAACAGTGTTAAACATGTCACTTCCTGTTGCCAGCAGGTGGCGCTATGACTGTAACTGAATATAAGCATGGTCATGTGTTCAGGACAGAACGCTTATCAAAAGTGTGAAGTTTGGGGCAGATTGGACATTCCATGCCTGAGTTACAGCAAATTCATATTTAATTGCAGTAATATCATTCTTTAGCACTTAGCTAAGTGTTTGCTAGTATGTTTTAGCATGTCTATAGTATGTTGGTAGGATGTTTAGCACCTACTGGCATTTTTTTATATGTTATTAGGAGTCAAGAACAGTGTTAAACGTCACTTCCTGTTGCCAGCAGGTGGCGCTATGACTATAACTAAATATGAGCATGGACATGTGTTCAAGAGATAACTCTTATCAAACGTGTGACGTTTGGGGTAGATTGTACATTGCCTTCTTGAGTAACAACAAAGTCCTGTTTCATTGAATTAGCATGCTTTAGCACTTAGCTAAGTATTGCTAGTATGTTTTAACATGTTTCTAGCATGTTTAGAAGTCAATGGCATTTTTAACATGTTGCTAGAATGGCATCAACGTGTTAAACATGACACTTCCTGTTACCAGTAGGTGGCGCTATTACTATAACTGAATATTCTCATGTAGATATGTTCAGGACAGAACGCTTATCAAAAGTGTGAAGTTTGGGGCAGATTGGACATTCCATGCCTGAGTTACAGCAAATTCCTATTTAATTGCAATAATAGCATGCTTTAGCACTTAGCTAAGAGTTTGCTAGCATGTTTTAGCATGCTTCTAGTATGTTGTTAGCATGTTTAGCACTTGCTGGCACTTTTTTATATGTTATTAGGAGTCCATAACAGTGTTAAACATGTCACTTCCTGTTGCCAGCAGGTGGCGCTATGACTATAACTGAATATGAGCATGGTCATGTGTTCAGGACAGAACTCTTATCAAACGTATGAAGTTTGGGGCAGATTGGACATTCCATGCCTGAGTTACAGCAACTTCCTGTTTCATGGCCAAACATCAAAATTTGTCAGGCCGCCGAGGACCCGCCCTTCGACGAAAACTCAAGATCTTCGCAATTTAACGTCGCAAAGGCCTTAAGATTACACTCACCAAATTTGAAGATGATCAGATTAAAACTGTAGGAGGAGTTCGTTAAAGTATGAGGCCTGAAAATGTCAAAAACTGCACAAAAATCTGGGAGGAAGTTCAAAATGGCTGACTTCCTGTTGGGTTTAGGGCTATGCTCCAAGAGACTTTTTTGTAGGTATTAGGTCATTACATGTATGTACCGAATTTCGTGCACGTACGTGGAACGTTGCGGGAGGCGCACTCCGTTGAACTTTTATAGGTGGCGCTATCGAGCCGTTTTGCCCCGTCCAATTCTGAAACCTATATCAGATGTAAATTTTCGCCAGTTCTGACGCGTGTGCAAAGTTTCATGAGTTTTCGCGCATGTTTAGGCCCTCAAAAATGCAATTCAATGCGGAGAAGAATAATAATAATAATAATAATAATAATAATAATAATAAACAGAGCAATTCCAAGAGGGTCCTCACACCATCGGTGCTCGGGCCCTAATAATAATAATAATAATAAACAGAGCAATTCCAAGAGGGTCCTCACACCATCGGTGCTCGGGCCCTAATTAAAGCTGCAAGCAGCGATGAAAGGGCCCTCGCACCCGTGCCATCAACACTCGGTGGCTTTAGGAAGACAGAGCATGGTTGGGAAATGTACATTTAAGGAGGTATATATAGTAAGAGTATGTCAAAGTCAGTTACAAAATGTTTTGTATAATGGTGATAATAGCATGCTTCATGACTCAGCTAAGTGTTGCTAGCATGTTTAGTGTGTTTCTAGCATGCTTAGTACACAATAATTATGTGGTTAGTACTGCATTACTGTGTTAACCATGTCAGTTTCTGTTGCCAGTAGGTGGCGTTATGACTATAACTGAATATGAGCTTGGATGTGTGTTCAGGACAGAACTCTTATCAAACGTGTGAAGTTTGGTGCAAATTGGACATTGCCTTCTTGAGTAACAACAAAGTCATGTTTCATTGAATTAGCATGCTTTAGCACTTAGCTAAGCATTGTTAGCATGTTTTAACATGTTTCTAGCATGTTTAGAACTCAATGGCATTTTTAACATGTTGCTAGAACGGCATCAACGTGTTAAACATGTCACTTCCTGTTGCCAGTTGGTGGCGCTATTACTATAACTGAACATTCTCATGTAGATGTGTTCAGGCCATGACTCTTATCAAAAGTGTGAAGTTTGGGGCAGATTGGACATTCCATGCCTGAGTTACAGCAAATTCCTATTTAATTGCAATAATAGCATGCGTTAGCACTTAGCTAAGAGTTTGCTAGCATGTTTTAGCATGTTTCTAGTATGTTGTTAGCATGTTTAACACTTGCTGGCACTTTTTTATATGTTATTAGGAGTCCATAACAGTGTTAAACATGTCACTTCCTGTTGCCAGCAGGTGGCGCTATGACTGTAACTGAATATAAGCATGGTCATGTGTTCAGGACAGAACGCTTATCAAAAGTGTGAAGTTTGGGGCAGATTGGACATTCCATGCCTGAGTTACAGCAAATTCATATTTAATTGCAGTAATATCATTCTTTAGCACTTAGCTAAGTGTTTGCTAGTATGTTTGAGCATGTCTCTAGTATGTTGGTAGGATGTTTAGCACCTACTGGCATTTTTTTATA
This sequence comes from Scardinius erythrophthalmus, assembly GCF_964197995.2. Taxonomy (NCBI): domain Eukaryota; kingdom Metazoa; phylum Chordata; class Actinopteri; order Cypriniformes; family Leuciscidae; genus Scardinius; species Scardinius erythrophthalmus. The sequence continues at coordinate 370,947 of NW_028296533.1, read as the reverse complement.
TGTTATTAGGAGTCAAGAACAGTGTTAAACGTCACTTCCTGTTGCCAGCAGGTGGCGCTATGACTATAACTAAATATGAGCATGGACATGTGTTCAAGAGATAACTCTTATCAAACGTGTGAAGTTTGGGGTAGATTGTACATTGCCTTCTTGAGTAACAACAAAGTCATGTTTCATTGAATTAGCATGCTTTAGCACTTAGCTAAGCATTGTTAGCATGTTTTAACATGTTTCTAGCATGTTTAGAACTCAATGGCATTTTTAACATGTTGCTAGAACGGCATCAACGTGTTAAACATGTCACTTCCTGTTGCCAGTTGGTGGCGCTATTACTATAATTGAACATTCTCATGTAGATGTGTTCAGGCCATGACTCTTATCAAAAGTGTGAAGTTTGGGGCAGATTGGACATTCCATGCCTGAGTTACAGCAAATTCCTATTTAATTGCAATAATAGCATGCTTTAGCACTTGGCTAAGAGTTTGCTAGCATGTTTTAGCATGTTTCTAGTATGTTGTTAGCATGTTTAACACTTGCTGGCACTTTTTTATATGTTATTAGGAGTGCATAACAGTGTTAAACATGTCACTTCCTGTTGCCAGCAGGTGGCGCTATGACTGTAACTGAATATAAGCATGGTCATGTGTTCAGGACAGAACGCTTATCAAAAGTGTGAAGTTTGGGGCAGATTGGACATTCCATGCCTGAGTTACAGCAAATTCATATTTAATTGCAGTAATATCATTCTTTAGCACTTAGCTAAGTGTTTGCTAGTATGTTTTAGCATGTCTATAGTATGTTGGTAGGATGTTTAGCACCTACTGGCATTTTTTTATATGTTATTAGGAGTCAAGAACAGTGTTAAACGTCACTTCCTGTTGCCAGCAGGTGGCGCTATGACTATAACTAAATATGAGCATGGACATGTGTTCAAGAGATAACTCTTATCAAACGTGTGACGTTTGGGGTAGATTGTACATTGCCTTCTTGAGTAACAACAAAGTCCTGTTTCATTGAATTAGCATGCTTTAGCACTTAGCTAAGTATTGCTAGTATGTTTTAACATGTTTCTAGCATGTTTAGAAGTCAATGGCATTTTTAACATGTTGCTAGAATGGCATCAACGTGTTAAACATGACACTTCCTGTTACCAGTAGGTGGCGCTATTACTATAACTGAATATTCTCATGTAGATATGTTCAGGACAGAACGCTTATCAAAAGTGTGAAGTTTGGGGCAGATTGGACATTCCATGCCTGAGTTACAGCAAATTCCTATTTAATTGCAATAATAGCATGCTTTAGCACTTAGCTAAGAGTTTGCTAGCATGTTTTAGCATGCTTCTAGTATGTTGTTAGCATGTTTAGCACTTGCTGGCACTTTTTTATATGTTATTAGGAGTCCATAACAGTGTTAAACATGTCACTTCCTGTTGCCAGCAGGTGGCGCTATGACTATAACTGAATATGAGCATGGTCATGTGTTCAGGACAGAACGTTTATTAAAAGTGTGAAGTTTGGCGCAGATTGGACATTGCCTTCTTGAGTAACAACAACATCCTGTTTCATTGAATTAGCATGCTTTAGCACTTAGCTAAGTATTGCTAGCATGTTTTAATATGTTTCTAGCATGTTTAGAACTCAATGGCATTTTTAACATGTTGCTAGAACGGCATCAACGTGTTAAACATGTCACTTCCTGTTGCCAGTAGGTGGCGCTATTACTATAACTGAATTTGAGCATAGACGTGTTCAGGCCATGATTCTTATCAAACGTGTGAAGTTTGGGGCAGATTGGACATTCCATGCCTGAGTTACAGCAAATTCCTATTTAATTGCAGTAATAGCATGCTTTAGCACTTAGCTAAGTGTTTGCTAGCATGTTTCTAGTATGTTGCTAACCTGTTTAGCACTTGCTGGCTCTTTTTTATATGTTATTAGGAGACCACAACAGTGTTAAACATGTCACTTCCTGTTGACAGCAGGTGGCGCTATTACTATAACTGAATATTCTCATGTAGATGTGTTCAGGCCATGACTCTTATCAAACGTGTGAAGTTTGGGGCAGATTGGACATTCCATGCCTGTGTTACAGCAAATTCCTATTTAATTGCAGCAATAGCATGCTTTAGCACTTAGCTAAGTGTTTGCTAGCATGTTTTAGCATGTTTCTAGTATGTTGTTAGCATGTTTAGCACTTGCTGGCACTTTTTTATATGTTTTTATATGTCCACAACAGTGTTTAACATGTCACTTCCTGTTGCCAGCAGGTGGCACTATGACTGTAACTGAATATGAGCATGGTCATGTGTTCAGGACAGAACGTTTATTAAAAGTGTGAAGTTTGGCGCAGATTGGACATTGCCTTCTTGAGTAACAACAACATCCTGTTTCATTGAATTAGCATGCTTTAGCACTTAGCTAAGTATTGCTAGCATGTTTTAACATGTTTCTAGCATGTTTAGAAGTCAATGGCATTTTTAACATGTTGCTAGAATGGCATCAACGTGTTAAACATGACACTTCCTGTTATAAGTAGGTGGCGCTATTACTATAACTGAATATTCTCATGTAGATGTGTTCAGGACAGAACGCTTATCAAAAGTGTGAAGTTTGGGGCAGATTGGACATTCCATGCCTGAGTTACAGCAAATTCCTATTTAATTGCAATAATAGCATGCTTTAGCACTTAGCTAAGAGTTTGCTAGCATGTTTTAGCATGCTTCTAGTATGTTGTTAGCATGTTTAGCACTTGCTGGCACTTTTTTATATGTTATTAGGAGTCCATAACAGTGTTAAACATGTCGCTTCCTGTTGCCAGCAGGTGGCGCTATGACTATAACTGAATATGAGCATGGTCATGTGTTCAGGACAGAACTCTTATCAAACGTGTGAAGTTTGGGGCAGATTGGACATTCCATGCCTGAGTTACAGCAACTTCCTGTTTCATGGCGAAACATCGAAATTTGTCAGGCCGCCGAGGACCCGCCCTTCGACGAAAACTCAAGATCTTCGCAATTTAACGTCGCAAAGGCCTTAAGATTACACTCACCAAATTTGAAGATGATCAGATTAAAACTGTAGGAGGAGTTCGTTAAAGTACGAGGCCTGAAAATGGCAAAAACTGCACAAAAATCTGAGAGGAAGTTGAAAATGGCTGACTTCCTGTTGTGTTTAGGGCTATGCTCCAAGAGACTTTTTTGTAGGTATTAGGTCATTACATGTATGTACCGAATTTCGTGCACGTACGTGGAACGTTGCGGGAGGCGCACTCCGTTGAACTTTTATAGGTGGCGCTATCGAGCCGTTTTGCCCCGTCCAATTCTGAAACCTATATCAGATGTAAATTTTCGCCAGTTCTGACGCGTGTGCAAAGTTTCGTGAGTTTTCGCGCATGTTTAGGCCCTCAAAAATGCAATTCAATGCGGAGAATAATAATAATAATAATAATAATAATAATAATAAACAGAGCAATTCCAAGAGGGTCCTCACACCATCGGTGCTCGGGCCCTAATAATAATAATAATAATAAACAGAGCAATTCCAAGAGGGTCCTCACACCATCGGTGCTCGGGCCCTAATAAACAGAGCAATTCCAAGAGGGTCCTCACACCATCGGTGCTCGGGCCCTAATAAACAGAGCAATTCCAAGAGGGTCCTCACACCATCGGTGCTCGGGCCCTAATAAACAGAGCAATTCCAAGAGGGTCCTCACACCATCGGTGCTCGGGCCCTAATAAACAGAGCAATTCCAAGAGGGTCCTCACACCATCGGTGCTCGGGCCCTAATTAAAGCTGCAAGCAGCGATGAAAGGGCCCTCGCACCCGTGCCATCAACACTCGGTGGCTTTAGGAAGACAGAGCATGGTTGGGAAATGTACATTTAAGGAGGTATATATAGTAAGAGTATGTCAAAGTCAGTTACAAAATGTTTTGTATAATGGTGATAATAGCATGCTTCATGACTCAGCTAAGTGTTGCTAGCATGTTTAGTGTGTTTCTAGCATGCTTAGTACACAATAATTATGTGGTTAGTACTGCATTACTGTGTTAACCATGTCAGTTTCTGTTGCCAGTAGGTGGCGTTATGACTATAACTGAATATGAGCTTGGATGTGTGTTCAGGACAGAACTCTTATCAAACGTGTGAAGTTTGGTGCAAATTGGACATTGCCTTCTTGAGTAACAACAAAGTCATGTTTCATTGAATTAGCATGCTTTAGCACTTAGCTAAGCATTGTTAGCATGTTTTAACATGTTTCTAGCATGTTTAGAACTCAATGGCATTTTTAACATGTTGCTAGAACGGCATCAACGTGTTAAACATGTCACTTCCTGTTGCCAGTTGGTGGCGCTATTACTATAACTGAACATTCTCATGTAGATGTGTTCAGGCCATGACTCTTATCAAAAGTGTGAAGTTTGGGGCAGATTGGACATTCCATGCCTGAGTTACAGCAAATTCCTATTTAATTGCAATAATAGCATGCGTTAGCACTTAGCTAAGAGTTTGCTAGCATGTTTTAGCATGTTTCTAGTATGTTGTTAGCATGTTTAACACTTGCTGGCACTTTTTTATATGTTATTAGGAGTCCATAACAGTGTTAAACATGTCACTTCCTGTTGCCAGCAGGTGGCGCTATGACTGTAACTGAATATAAGCATGGTCATGTGTTCAGGACAGAACGCTTATCAAAAGTGTGAAGTTTGGGGCAGATTGGACATTCCATGCCTGAGTTACAGCAAATTCATATTTAATTGCAGTAATATCATTCTTTAGCACTTAGCTAAGTGTTTGCTAGTATGTTTGAGCATGTCTCTAGTATGTTGGTAGGATGTTTAGCACCTACTGGCATTTTTTTATATGTTATTAGGAGTCAAGAACAGTGTTAAACGTCACTTCCTGTTGCCAGCAGGTGGCGCTATGACTATAACTAAATATGAGCATGGACATGTGTTCAAGAGATAACTCTTATCAAACGTGTGAAGTTTGGGGTAGATTGTACATTGCCTTCTTGAGTAACAACAAAGTCATGTTTCATTGAATTAGCATGCTTTAGCACTTAGCTAAGCATTGTTAGCATGTTTTAACATGTTTCTAGCATGTTTAGAACTCAATGGCATTTTTAACATGTTGCTAGAACGGCATCAACGTGTTAAACATGTCACTTCCTGTTGCCAGTTGGTGGCGCTATTACTATAATTGAACATTCTCATGTAGATGTGTTCAGGCCATGACTCTTATCAAAAGTGTGAAGTTTGGGGCAGATTGGACATTCCATGCCTGAGTTACAGCAAATTCCTATTTAATTGCAATAATAGCATGCTTTAGCACTTGGCTAAGAGTTTGCTAGCATGTTTTAGCATGTTTCTAGTATGTTGTTAGCATGTTTAACACTTGCTGGCACTTTTTTATATGTTATTAGGAGTGCATAACAGTGTTAAACATGTCACTTCCTGTTGCCAGCAGGTGGCGCTATGACTGTAACTGAATATAAGCATGGTCATGTGTTCAGGACAGAACGCTTATCAAAAGTGTGAAGTTTGGGGCAGATTGGACATTCCATGCCTGAGTTACAGCAAATTCATATTTAATTGCAGTAATATCATTCTTTAGCACTTAGCTAAGTGTTTGCTAGTATGTTTTAGCATGTCTATAGTATGTTGGTAGGATGTTTAGCACCTACTGGCATTTTTTTATATGTTATTAGGAGTCAAGAACAGTGTTAAACGTCACTTCCTGTTGCCAGCAGGTGGCGCTATGACTATAACTAAATATGAGCATGGACATGTGTTCAAGAGATAACTCTTATCAAACGTGTGACGTTTGGGGTAGATTGTACATTGCCTTCTTGAGTAACAACAAAGTCCTGTTTCATTGAATTAGCATGCTTTAGCACTTAGCTAAGTATTGCTAGTATGTTTTAACATGTTTCTAGCATGTTTAGAAGTCAATGGCATTTTTAACATGTTGCTAGAATGGCATCAACGTGTTAAACATGACACTTCCTGTTACCAGTAGGTGGCGCTATTACTATAACTGAATATTCTCATGTAGATATGTTCAGGACAGAACGCTTATCAAAAGTGTGAAGTTTGGGGCAGATTGGACATTCCATGCCTGAGTTACAGCAAATTCCTATTTAATTGCAATAATAGCATGCTTTAGCACTTAGCTAAGAGTTTGCTAGCATGTTTTAGCATGCTTCTAGTATGTTGTTAGCATGTTTAGCACTTGCTGGCACTTTTTTATATGTTATTAGGAGTCCATAACAGTGTTAAACATGTCACTTCCTGTTGCCAGCAGGTGGCGCTATGACTATAACTGAATATGAGCATGGTCATGTGTTCAGGACAGAACGTTTATTAAAAGTGTGAAGTTTGGCGCAGATTGGACATTGCCTTCTTGAGTAACAACAACATCCTGTTTCATTGAATTAGCATGCTTTAGCACTTAGCTAAGTATTGCTAGCATGTTTTAATATGTTTCTAGCATGTTTAGAACTCAATGGCATTTTTAACATGTTGCTAGAACGGCATCAACGTGTTAAACATGTCACTTCCTGTTGCCAGTAGGTGGCGCTATTACTATAACTGAATTTGAGCATAGACGTGTTCAGGCCATGATTCTTATCAAACGTGTGAAGTTTGGGGCAGATTGGACATTCCATGCCTGAGTTACAGCAAATTCCTATTTAATTGCAGTAATAGCATGCTTTAGCACTTAGCTAAGTGTTTGCTAGCATGTTTCTAGTATGTTGCTAACCTGTTTAGCACTTGCTGGCTCTTTTTTATATGTTATTAGGAGACCACAACAGTGTTAAACATGTCACTTCCTGTTGACAGCAGGTGGCGCTATTACTATAACTGAATATTCTCATGTAGATGTGTTCAGGCCATGACTCTTATCAAACGTGTGAAGTTTGGGGCAGATTGGACATTCCATGCCTGTGTTACAGCAAATTCCTATTTAATTGCAGCAATAGCATGCTTTAGCACTTAGCTAAGTGTTTGCTAGCATGTTTTAGCATGTTTCTAGTATGTTGTTAGCATGTTTAGCACTTGCTGGCACTTTTTTATATGTTTTTATATGTCCACAACAGTGTTTAACATGTCACTTCCTGTTGCCAGCAGGTGGCACTATGACTGTAACTGAATATGAGCATGGTCATGTGTTCAGGACAGAACGTTTATTAAAAGTGTGAAGTTTGGCGCAGATTGGACATTGCCTTCTTGAGTAACAACAACATCCTGTTTCATTGAATTAGCATGCTTTAGCACTTAGCTAAGTATTGCTAGCATGTTTTAACATGTTTCTAGCATGTTTAGAAGTCAATGGCATTTTTAACATGTTGCTAGAATGGCATCAACGTGTTAAACATGACACTTCCTGTTATAAGTAGGTGGCGCTATTACTATAACTGAATATTCTCATGTAGATGTGTTCAGGACAGAACGCTTATCAAAAGTGTGAAGTTTGGGGCAGATTGGACATTCCATGCCTGAGTTACAGCAAATTCCTATTTAATTGCAATAATAGCATGCTTTAGCACTTAGCTAAGAGTTTGCTAGCATGTTTTAGCATGCTTCTAGTATGTTGTTAGCATGTTTAGCACTTGCTGGCACTTTTTTATATGTTATTAGGAGTCCATAACAGTGTTAAACATGTCGCTTCCTGTTGCCAGCAGGTGGCGCTATGACTATAACTGAATATGAGCATGGTCATGTGTTCAGGACAGAACTCTTATCAAACGTGTGAAGTTTGGGGCAGATTGGACATTCCATGCCTGAGTTACAGCAACTTCCTGTTTCATGGCGAAACATCGAAATTTGTCAGGCCGCCGAGGACCCGCCCTTCGACGAAAACTCAAGATCTTCGCAATTTAACGTCGCAAAGGCCTTAAGATTACACTCACCAAATTTGAAGATGATCAGATTAAAACTGTAGGAGGAGTTCGTTAAAGTACGAGGCCTGAAAATGGCAAAAACTGCACAAAAATCTGAGAGGAAGTTGAAAATGGCTGACTTCCTGTTGTGTTTAGGGCTATGCTCCAAGAGACTTTTTTGTAGGTATTAGGTCATTACATGTATGTACCGAATTTCGTGCACGTACGTGGAACGTTGCGGGAGGCGCACTCCGTTGAACTTTTATAGGTGGCGCTATCGAGCCGTTTTGCCCCGTCCAATTCTGAAACCTATATCAGATGTAAATTTTCGCCAGTTCTGACGCGTGTGCAAAGTTTCGTGAGTTTTCGCGCATGTTTAGGCCCTCAAAAATGCAATTCAATGCGGAGAATAATAATAATAATAATAATAATAATAATAATAAACAGAGCAATTCCAAGAGGGTCCTCACACCATCGGTGCTCGGGCCCTAATAATAATAATAATAATAAACAGAGCAATTCCAAGAGGGTCCTCACACCATCGGTGCTCGGGCCCTAATAAACAGAGCAATTCCAAGAGGGTCCTCACACCATCGGTGCTCGGGCCCTAATAAACAGAGCAATTCCAAGAGGGTCCTCACACCATCGGTGCTCGGGCCCTAATAAACAGAGCAATTCCAAGAGGGTCCTCACACCATCGGTGCTCGGGCCCTAATAAACAGAGCAATTCCAAGAGGGTCCTCACACCATCGGTGCTCGGGCCCTAATAATAATAATAATAATTAAAGCTGCAAGCAGCGATGAAAGGGCCCTCGCACCCGTGCCGCCGCCACCCGGTGGCTTTAGGAAGACAGAGCATGGTTGGAAAATGTGCATTTAAGGAGGTATATATAGTAGTTGCTAGCATGTTTAGTATGTTTTTAGCATGCTTAGTACACAATAGTTATGTGGTTAGTACTGCATTACTGTGTTAACCATGTCAGTTTCTGTTGCCAGTAGGTGGGGCTATGTCTATATCTGAATATCGCTATGTAGATGTGTTCAGTGCAGGACTTTTATCAAACATGTGGAGTTTGGGGCAGATTGGACATTGTATGCTTGAGTTACAACAACTTCCTTTAGCATTTCTAGCATGTTTTATGATGTTTCTAGCATATTACATATTAATTTTGGGGTAGATTGGACATTGAATGCCTGAGTTACAGCAAATTCATATTTAATTGCAGTAATAGGATGCTTTAACACTTAGCTAAGTATTTGATTGCATGTTTCTAGTATGTTGCTAACATGTTTAGCAGTTGGTGACACTTTTTTATATGTTATTAGGAGTCCAGAATAGTGTTAAACGTCACTTCCTGTTGCCAGCAGGCGGCGCTATGACTCTATCTGAATATGAGCATGGACTTGTGTTCAGGAGATAACTATTATCAAACGTTTGAAGTTTGGGGTAGATTGGACATTGTATGCCTAAGTTACAACAACTTCCTTTAGCATTTCTAGCATGCTTTAGAACTTAGCTAGGTGTTGCTAGCATGTTTCTTGCATGTTACATATTAAGTTTGGGGCAGATTGGACATTCCATGCCTGTGTTACAGCAAATTCATATTTAATTGCAGCAATAGCATGCTTTAGCACTTAGCTAAGTGTTTGCTAATATGTTTCTAGTATGTTGTTAGCATGTTTAGCACTTGCTGGCACTTTTTTATATGTTATCAGGAGTCCACAACAGTGTTTAACATGTCACTTCCTGTTGCCAGCAGGCGGTGCTATGACTGTAACTGAATGAGCATGGTCATGTGTTCAGGACAGAACGCTTATCAAAAGTGTGAAGTTTGGCGCAGATTGGACATTGCCTTCTTGAGTAACAACAACATCCTGTTTCATTGAATTAGCTAAGTATTGCTAGCATGTTTTAACATGTTTCTAGCATTTTTAGAAGTCAATGGCATTTTTAACATGTTGCTAGAACGGCATCAACGTGTTAAACATGACACTTTCTGTTACCAGTAGGTGGCGCTATTACTATAACTGAATATTCTCATGTAGATGTGTTCAGGCCATGACTCTTATCAAACGTGTGAAGTCTGGGGCAGATTGGACATTCTGTGCCTGAGTTACAACAAATTTCTATTTAATTGCAGTAATAGCATGCTTTAGCACTTAGCTAAGTGTTTGCTAGCATGTTTTAGCATGTTTCTAGTATGTTGTTAGCATGTTTAGCACTTGCTGGCACTTTTTTATATGTTATCAGGAGTCCACAAGAGTGTTAAACATGTCACTTCCTGTTGCCAGCAGGTGGCGCTATGACTATAACTGAATATGAGCATGGTCATGTGTTCAGGACAGAACGCTTATCAAAAGTGTGAAGTTTGGGGCAGATTGGACATTCCATGCCTTAGTTACAGCAACTTCCTATTTATTTGCAGCAATAGCATGCTTTAGCACTTAGCTAAGTGTTTGCTAACATGTTTCTAGTATGTTGTTAGCATGTTTAGCACTTGCTGGCACTTTTTTATATGTTATCAGGAGTCCACAACAGTGTTTAACATGTCACTTCCTGTTGCCAGCAGGTGGCGCTATGACTGTAACTGAATATGAGCATGGTCATGTGTTCAGGACAGAACGCTTATCAAACGTGTGAAGTTTGGGGCAGATCGGACATTCCGTGCCTGAGTTACAGCAAATTCCTATTTAATTGCAGTAATAGCATGCTTTAGCACTTAGCTAAGTGTTTGCTAGCATGTTTTAGCATGTTTCTAGTAAGTTGTTAGCATGTTTAGCACTTGCTGGCACTTTTTTATATGTTATCAGGAGTCCACAAGAGTGTTAAACATGTCACTTCCTGTTGCCAGCAGGTGGCGCTATGACTGTAACTGAATATAAGCATGGTCATGTGTTCAGGACAGAACGCTTATCAAAAGTGTGAAGTTTGGGGAAGATTGGACATTCCATGCCTGAGTTACAGCAACTTCCTGTTTCATGGCGAAACATCAAAATTTGTCAGGTCGCCGAGGGCCCGCCCTTCGACGAAAACTCAAGATCTTCGCAATTTAACGTCGCAAAGGCCTTAAGATTACACTCACCAAATTTGAAGATGATCAGATTAAAACTGTAGGAGGAGTTCGTTAAAGTACGAGGCCTGAAAATGGCAAAAAGTGCACAAAAATCAGAGAGGAAGTTGAAAATGGCTGACTTCCTGTTGTGTTTAGAGCTATGCTCCAAGAGACTTTTTTGTAGGTATTAGGTCCTTTCACATATGTACCGAATTTCGTACACGTACGTGGAACACAGCGGGAGGCGCACTCCGTTGAACTTTTATAGGTGGCGCTATCGAGCCATTTTGCCCCGCCCAATTCTGAAACCTATATCAGATGTAAATTTTCGCCAGTTCTGACGCGTGTGCAAAGTTTCGTGAGTTTTCGAGCATGTTTAGGCCCTCAAAAATGCAATTAAATGCGGAGAAGAATAATAATAATAATAATAAACAGAGCAATTCCAAGAGGGTCCTCACACCATCGGTGCTCGGGCCCTAATAATAATAATAATTAAAGCTGCAAGCAGCATTTATCGGGGTTCAAGCAGTTATGCATTTTGTTACGATAAGTGTAACACCACGTGATTACAGAGCCGTAAAACTCGTTAGCGCCAACTAGTGGCCGACTTCTTTCAAAACTCTTACAGACCTCTACGGCCATGAGTTGAACATGCCCATCGAGTTTTGTTCCGATCGGCCTCCATTAACCTTATCTAATAGGTGCTCAAATTTCATTGGTCGATGGCGGCCATGTTTTTTTGAGATACATGAGATACGTTAATATCTAACGGTCAGGTAGTCATAGCCCTTTTCAAGTTTTTTTCATGTTATAGCGTCACCTAGTGTTCAATCATCGCGATGTCTTTACTGTGACCCCAGACTGAACTTATACACATGTGTACCAAGTTTGGTGAAGATATCTCATTTACTTCTCGAGTTATAGCTATTTTAGTAAAATAGGCTCCTCCCACAACATGAATTTAGCAACCTCTAGTGACCAGGAACCGAAATTTCAACTTTTTTTTGATAATTATTGACATTCAGACTCCAGGGAACATTTCTGTACTGGTTTGGTTACAATCGGTCACAAATCCAGGGACTAGTTCGCAAAAGTAGGTTTTTAACATATTCGTGAATATTTAATGAACTGTTTGATTGACAGCAATTGTTCTTGAGGCAAAGTTGTTCAGAATGAGGAGACCTATCAAATGATATGCATTTTATGACAATAAGTGTAACACCACGTGATTACAGAGCCATAAAACTTGTTAGCGCCAACTAGTGGCCGATTTCTTTCAAAATTCTTACAGACCTCTAGGGCCATGAGTCGAACATGCCCATCGAGTTTCGTTCCGATCGGCCTCCGTTAACCTTGTCTAATAGGTGCTCAAACTTCATTGGCTGACGGCGGCCATGTTTTTTGAGATACGCCAATGTCCTCATAAACATACATGGCACATTGGACCAAGACACTGCATACCAATTTTCAAGTCAATCGGACTAACAGTCAGGTAGTTATAGCCCTTTTCATGTTTTTTTCATGTTATAGCGCCACCTAGTGTTCAATCGTCGTGACTTTGTTACCGTGACCCCAAATTGAACTCATACACATATGTACCAAGTTTGGTGAAGATATCTAATTTACTTCTCGAGTTATAGCCATTTTAGTAAAATAGGCTCTTTCCACAACGATCAATTAGCGCCCCCTAGAAACCATGAATCGAAATTTCAACTTTTTTTTGATAATTATTGATATTCAGACTCCAGAGAACATTTCTGCACTGGTTTGGTTCCGATCGGACACAAAACCAGGGACTAGTTCGCAAAAGTAGGTTTTTGACATAATTCAAAATGGCGGAAAAATTTACATACCGTAAATGAAATCGGAGATATACGTTTTGACCTTCAGGCGTCCATCTTTCCAATGATATAAGACACTTGAGTCTACGACATAGGGTCTAGGAGTTATGAGCAGTTTTGCGCTTTTGGTTGCTATAGCGCCACCTATGGGCCAATCGGGGTCATACTTTGATAGGTTCTCCCCAAATTGAGGACTACCATTTGGCCAAGTTTCAAGGTTCCAGCTCTTACGGTTTGGTCTGCACGATGCGTTTTAGCGGAAAATAATAATAATAATAATAATAATTAAAGCTGCAAGCAGCATTTATCGGGGTTCAAGCAGTTAAGGCCTTTAAGGCATTTAAGCACAAAAGCATCAAAAGTTATTAAGATTTATTTAGCAAGCATGTAACCACTGACATAATAGATGGAAAAGACCATTTACAGCCAATACAGGCAATTTGCCATGGGATATATATGGTTTTAAAGCTTTTTAACAGTTATAGCGCCACCTATGCTCCGATCTCCATAGAATTGTTTACTGTGACCTCAAATTGAACCCATACACATGTGTACTGAGTTTGGTGAAGATATCTCATTTACTTCTTGAGTTATAGCCATTTGAGTAAAATAGGCTCCTCCCACAACGATTTGCCACATTCTAGAATTATTTAATATGATTCTAGCATGATTTACTATCATATACCATGTTCCAGAATGATTTATTAGGATTCTAGCATGATTTACCTTGATACACCTCATTTCAGTATTATTTACTATGATTTACAATGTTTCTAGCATGATTAACCACATTACTAGCAAATATGTGAAGTGTCAGTGCAAATGAGGTGATGAACACTGACAAAATATTATTGTGTTATAATAGTTAGTTATATACGTGATTTTTAGTGTGTGTCCAAGTATGAATGCAAAAGCACATGTAAAATATTTCATTATTAAGTAGAATGGCCAGCAGAGGGCAGTAGAAGACCACTTATTGGCTCACTTTCACTTTAAACCAGTTTTCTGCACTAAAGCAAACCAGTTTTTCCATGTTAACTCAATGCATGCTTACACACACACACACACACACACACACACACACACACACACACACACACACACACACACACAAACACACACACACACACACACACACACACACACACACACACACACACACATACACACACACACACACACACATACACACACAGCATAGTTAACCATGATTTACCATGATATACCACGTTCTAGTATTATTTACCAGGAGATAAACGACAATCTAGTATTATTTACTTTGATTTACCATGTTTCTAGCCTGATTTATCACATTACTAGCAATTATTTGAAGTGTCAGTGCAAATAAAGTGATTAACACTGACAAAATATGATTGTGTTATAATAGTTATTGCTATATAAGTGATTTTTTTTGTGTGTATTCAAGTATGAATGCAAGCACATGTTGAAATATTTCATTAATAAGTAGAATGGCCAGCAGAGGGCAGTAGAAGACCACTTATTGGCTCACTTTCACTTTAAACCAGTTTTCTGCACTAAAGCAAACCAGTTTATCCATGTTAACTCAATGCATGCTTACACACACACACACACACACACACACACACACACACACACACACACACACACACACACACACACACACACACACACACACACACAGAGCATAGTTAACCATGATTTACCATGATTTACCACATTACTAGCTATTATTTGAAGTGTCAGTGCAAATAAAGTGATTAACACTGACAAAATATGATTGTTATAATAGTTATTGCTATATAAGTGATTTTTAGTGTGTATTCAAGTATAAATGCAAGCACATGTGGAAAAATTTAATTAATAAGTAGAATGGCCAGCAGAGGGCAGTAGAAGACCACTTATTGGCTCACTTTCACTTTAAACCTCATGATTTTGACCAGTTTTCTGCACTAAAGCAAACCAGTGTTTCCATGTTAACTCAATAATGCATAATTGCTACATATGCTACACACAATAATGCTACACACACACACACACACACACACACACACACACACACACACACACACACACACAAATGTTTCAGTGATATTGGTGTCACATTCACCTTCATCACATTCACCTTCTGTCTTCATCACATTCACCATCTGTCGTCATCACCTGCACCTGCTCCTCATCACCCTCCTCATCATCACCTGCTCCTCATCATCATAACCGTCACCTGTTGTCCTTGTCTTGATCTGTGTATTTAAGTTCCCCTCTCATCCATTATCATTGTCGGTTATTGTTTGTGCACTAGCACTCTGTTATGTTTGTTTTCATGTTGGAAAATAAAACCTTTGTTATATTTGTACCACACACACACACACACACACACACACACACACACACACACACACACACACACACACACACACACACACACACACACACCATCATTTATCATGATTTACCATGGCTGATACCAATACCAATATGAGAAAATGACTATTTTAAACAGCAGGGGGCAGTAAAATACCACTTATTGGCTTAACATGCCATTAAATCATATCATTTTCACCTTTTTAACTGTTATAGAGGCAAATTTTGTCCGATCTGTCTGAAAATTTTCATGCTTGTTCAGGGTGATATTTCACACGTTCTGACTTGTTTTTAAGAAGGTCTGAGCATTGATTAAAGAGATATAGGCTTTCGGGGACACTTGGTAAAGGCCAGATTTTGAAGTGAACCTATTATAGCTATCCAAATGAAGTAGTTCAACTTTTTCTGACAATTATTGATCTAGTGAGTCCAGAGAATTGTATTGCACTAGTTTTGAACATTATGATATGAAAATTATATGATCAGACATGGAAAAGACCATTTACAGCCAATACAGGCAGTTTACCATAGGAAATATATGGTTTTAAAGCTTTTTAACAGTTATAGCGCCAACTATTGTCCAATCTCCATAAAATTTTGCAAGCTTGTTTGTGATGTTATGACACATATGCTCACCAATTTTTGTGAAGTTCTGAGTTTTCATTTAGGATTTATAGGCTTTTGAGTGTATTTTGCCACACCCATTTTATAAATGACCCTATTACAGCCATACAAATACAAAAGTTCAACTTTTTTTTGATAATTATTGATCTAGAGAGTCCATAGAATTGTCCTAGACTGGTCTGGTTCCGATCGGGCAAAAAACCAGGGACTAGTTCGCAAAAGTAGGTTTTTAACATATTCATGAATATTTAATGAACGGTTTGATTGACAGCAATGGTTCTAGAGGCAAAGTTGTTCAGCATGAGCAGATCTATCAAATGATATGCATTTTGTGACAATATATCTAACACCACGTGATTACAGAGCCATAAAACTCGTTAGTGCCAACTAGTGGCCGATTTCTTTCAAAATTCTTACAGACCTCTAGGGCCATGAGTCGAACATGCCCACCGAGTTTCGTTCCGATCGGCCTCCGTTAACCTTGTCTAATAGGTGCTCAACTTCATTGGCCAATGGCGGCCATGTTTTTTGAGATACACCAATGTCCTCATAGACATACATGGCACCTTGGACCAAGACACTGCATACCAATTTTCAAGTCAATCGGACTAACGGTCAGGTGGTTATAGCCTGTTTTATGTTTTTTTCATGTTATAGCGCCACCATGTGGCCAATCGCCGCAATTTTTTTACCGTGACCTCAGATTGACGTCTTACATATGTGTACCAAGTTTGTTGAAAATACCTCATTTACTTCTGGAGTTATAGCCATTTTAGTAAAATAGGCTCCGCCCACAACGTTAATTTTGCGCCCCCTAGCGACCCTGAATCGAAATTTCAACTTTTTTTCGATAATTATTGATCTTCAGTCTCCAGAGAACAATTCTGCACTGGTTTGGTTCCGATCGAGCAAAAAACCAGGGACTAGTTCGCAAAAGTAGGTTTTCGACAAAATTCAAAATGGCGGAAAATCTATCATGACGGAAATGAAATCGGAGATATACGTTTTGTTCGTCAGACGACCAGCTTTCCAATGATATAAGACACTTGTGTCTACGACATACGGTCCAGGAGTTATGACCACTTTCGCGCTTTTGGTTGTTATAGCGCCACCTATGGGCCAATCGAGGTCATAATTTGATAACCTCTCCTCGATTTTTGTACTACCATCTGGCAAAGTTTCAAAGCTCTAGCCCTTACGGTTTGGGCTGCACGATGCGTTTTACGGCAGAATAATAATAATAATAATAATAATAATAATAATAATTAAAGCTGCAAGCAGCATTTATCGGGGTTCAAGCAGTTAAGGCCTTTAAGGCATTTAAGCACAAAAGCATCAAAAGTTATTAAGATTTATTTAGCAAGCATGTAACCACTGACATAATAGATGGAAAAGACCATTTACAGCCAATACAGGCAATTTGCCATGGGATATATATGGTTTTAAAGCTTTTTAACAGTTATAGCGCCACCTATGGTCCGATCTCCATAAAATTGTTTACTGTGACCTCAAATTGAACCCATACACATGTGTACTGAGTTTGGTGAAGATATCTCATTTACTTCTTGAGTTATAGCCATTTGAGTAAAATAGGCTCCTCCCACAACGATTTGCCACATTCTAGAATTATTTAATATGATTCTAGCATGATTAACTATCATATACCATGTTCCAGAATGATTTATTAGGATTCTAGCATGATTTACCTTGATACACCTCATTTCAGTATTATTTACTATGATTTACAATGTTTCTAGCATGATTAACCACATTACTAGCAATTATGTGAAGTGTCAGTGCAAATGAGGTGATGAACACTGACAAAATATTATTGTGTTATAATAGTTAGTTATATACGTGATTTTTAGTGTGTGTCCAAGTATGAATGCAAAAGCACATGTAAAAGCTCCAAAACTCTGGAATAGCCTTCCTGATACTGTTCGTTGCTCAGACTCGCTCTCCCAGTTTAAAACTAGATTAAAGTCGCATCTCTTCAGCCAGGCATTCATATAATATTTTTAATCTTACAGTTCAAATTACAATCCGGCCTCTAGTTAATAAACGCCAGAGGAGAACTGGCCCCCGACTGAGCCTGGGTTCTCCCAAGGTTTTTTTTTTCTCCATTGGGTCACCTGATGGAGTTTTAGGACACTATTAGGTCACTTGATGGAGTTTTTCGGTTCCTTGCCACTGTTGCCTTTGGCTTGCTCAGTTGGGGATATTCTGGGGATATCTAATTTGATTTTATCAATAAATTCCACTAGAAACAAACCTTGTTGTATTATTTTAATTTAATACTGTGAAGCTGCTTTGATACAATCTGTATTGTGAAAAGCGCTATACAAATATACTTGACTTGACTTGACTTGACTTAAAATATTTCATTATTGAGTAGAATGGCCAGCAGAGGGCACTAGAAGACCACTTATTGGCTCACTTTCACTTTAAACCAGTTTTCTGCACTAAAGCAAACCAGTTTTTCCATGTTAACTCAATGCATGCTTACACACACACACACACACACACACACACACACACACACACACACACACACACACACACACACACACACACACACACACACATACACACACAGTTTAGTTAACCATGATTTACCATGATATACCACGTTCTAGTATTATTTACCAGGAGATAAACGACAATCTAGTATTATTTACTTTGA
This sequence comes from Scardinius erythrophthalmus, assembly GCF_964197995.2. NCBI lineage: Eukaryota > Metazoa > Chordata > Actinopteri > Cypriniformes > Leuciscidae > Scardinius > Scardinius erythrophthalmus. The sequence goes on along the minus strand of NW_028296533.1, from coordinate 352,518 downwards.
TTTACCATGTTTCTAGCCTGATTTATCACATTACTAGCAATTATTTGAAGTGTCAGTGCAAATAAAGTGATTAACACTGACAAAATATGATTGTGTTATAAAAGTTATTGCTATATAAGTGATTTTTTTAGTGTGTATTCAAGTATGAATGCAAGCACATGTTGAAATATTTCATTAATAAGTAGAATGGCCAGCAGAGGGCAATAGAAGACCACTTATTGGCTCACTTTCACTTTAAACCAGTTTTCTGCACTAAAGCAAACCAGTTTATCCATGTTAACTCAATGCATGCTTACACACACACACACACACACACACACACACACACACACAGACACACACACACAGCATAGTTAACCATGATTTACCATGATTTACCACATTACTAGCAATTATTTGAAGTGTCAGTGCAAATAAAGTGATTAACACTGACAAAATATGATTGTGTTATAATAGTTATTGCTATATAAGTGATTTTTAGTGTGTATTCAAGTATAAATGCAAGCACATGTGGAAAAATTTAATTAATAAGTAGAATGGCCAGCAGAGGGCAGTAGAAGACCACTTATTGGCTCACTTTCACTTTAAACCTCATGATTTTGACCAGTTTTCTGCACTAAAGCAAACCAGTGTTTCCATGTTAACTCAATAATGCATACTTGCTACATATGCTACACACAATAATGCTACACACACACACACACACACACACACACACACACACACAAATGTTTTAGTGATATTGGTGTCACATTCACCTTCATCACATTCACCTTCTGTCTTCATCACATTCACTATCTGTCGTCATCACCTGCACCTGCTCCTCATCACCCTCCTCATCATCACCTGCTCCTCATCATCATAACCGTCACCTGTTGTCCTTGTCTTGATCTGTGTATTTAAGTTCCCCTCTCATCCATTATCATTGTCGGTTATTGTTTGTGCACTAGCACTCTGTTATGTTTGTTTTCATGTTGGAAAATAAAACCTTTGTTATATTTGTACCACACACACACACACACACACACACACACACACACACACACACACACACACACACACACACACACACACACACCATCATTTATCATGATTTACCATGGCTGATACCAATACCAATATGAGAAAATGACTATTTTAAACAGCGGGGGGCAGTAAAATACCACTTATTGGCTTAACATGCCATTAATAGAGGCAAATTTTGTCCGATCTGTCTGAAAATTTTCATGCTTGTTCAGGGTGATATTTCACACGTTCTGACTTGTTTTTAAGAAGGTCTGAGCATTGATTAAAGAGATATAGGCTTTCGGGGACACTTGGTAAAGGCCAGATTTTGAAGTGAACCTATTATAGCTATCCAAATGAAGTAGTTCAACTTTTTCTGACAATTATTGATCTAGTGAGTCCAGAGAATTGTATTGCACTAGTTTTGAACATTATGATATGAAAATTATATGATCAGAGATGGAAAAGACCATTTACAGCCAATACAGGCAGTTTACCATAGGAAATATATGATTTTAAAGCTTTTTAACAGTTATAGCGCCACCTATCGTACGATCTCCATAGAATTTTTCATGCTTGTTAATGATGTTATGTCACATATGCTGACCAATTTTTGTGAAGTTCTGAGTTTTTATTTAGGATTTATAGGCTTTTTAATGTATTTTGACACGCCTATTTTATAAATGACCCTATTAGAGCCATCCAAATGCAAAAGTTCAACTTTTTTTTGATAGTTTTTGATCTAGAGAGTCCAGAGAATTGTCCTAGACTGGTCTGGTTCCGATCGGGCGAAAAACCTAGGACTAGTTCGCAAAAGTAGGTTTTTAACATGTTTGCGAATATTTAATGAACGGTTTGATTGACAGCAATGGTTCTTGAGGCAAAGTTGTTCAGGATGAGGAGATCTATCAAATGATATGCATATTGTGTGGATATTTGTAACACCACGTGATTACAGAGCCATAAAACTCGTTAGCGCCAACTAGTGGCCGATTTCTTTCAAAATTCTTACAGACCTCTAGGGCCTTGAGTCGAACATGCCCATCGAGTTTCGTTCCGATCGGCCTCCGTTAACCTTGTCTAATAGGTGCTCAAATTTCATTGGCCGATGGCGGCCATGTTTTTTGAGATACGCCAATGTCCTCATACACATACATGGCACCTTGGACCAAGACACTGCAAACCAATTTTCAAGTCAATCGGACTAACGGTCAGGTGGTTATAGCCTGTTTTATGTTTTTTTCATGTTATAGCGCCACCATGTGGCCAATCGCCGCGGTTTTTTTACTGTGACCTCAGATTGACCTCTTACACATGTGTACCAAGTTTGGTGAAGATACCTCATTTACTTCTGGAGTTATAGCCATTTTAGTAAAATAGGCCCTGCCCACGACGTACGTTTTGGCGCCCCTTAGCGTCCGTGAATCGAAATTTCAACTTTTTTTCGATAGTTTTTGATATTCAGACTCAAGAGAACATTTCTGCACTGGATTGGTTCCGATCGGGCGAAAAACCTAGGACTAGTTCGCAAAAGTAGGTTTTTGACAAAATTCAAAATGGCGGAAAATCTATCATGGCGGAAATGAAATCGGAGATATACGTTTTGTTCGTCAGGCGTCCAGCTTTCCAATGATATAAGACACTTGAGTCTACGACATACGGTCTAGTAGTTATGAGCAGTTTTGCGCTTTTGGTTGCTATAGCGCCACCTATGGGCCAATCGGGGTCATACTTTTATAGGTTCTCCCCAAATTGAGGACTACCATTTGGCCAAGTTTCAAGGTTCCAGCTCTTACGGTTTGGTCTGCACGATGCGTTTAAGGGGAAAATAATAATAATAATAATAATAATAATTAAAGCTGCAAGCAGCATTTATCGGGGTTCAAGCAGTTAAGGCCTTTAAGGCATTTAAGCACAAAAGCATCAAAAGTTATTAAGATTTATTTAGCAAGCATGTAACCACTGACATAATAGATGGAAAAGACCATTTACAGCCAATACAGGCAATTTGCCATGGGATATATATGGTTTTAAAGCTTTTTAACAGTTATAGCGCCACCTATGCTCCGATCTCCATAGAATTGTTTACTGTGACCTCAAATTGAACCCATACACATGTGTACTGAGTTTGGTGAAGATATCTCATTTACTTCTTGAGTTATAGCCATTTGAGTAAAATAGGCTCCTCCCACAACGATTTGCCACATTCTAGAATTATTTAATATGATTCTAGCATGATTTACTATCATATACCATGTTCCAGAATGATTTATTAGGATTCTAGCATGATTTACCTTGATACACCTCATTTCAGTATTATTTACTATGATTTACAATGTTTCTAGCATGATTAACCACATTACTAGCAAATATGTGAAGTGTCAGTGCAAATGAGGTGATGAACACTGACAAAATATTATTGTGTTATAATAGTTAGTTATATACGTGATTTTTAGTGTGTGTCCAAGTATGAATGCAAAAGCACATGTAAAATATTTCATTATTAAGTAGAATGGCCAACAGAGGGCAGTAGAAGACCACTTATTGGCTCACTTTCACTTTAAACCAGTTTTCTGCACTAAAGCAAACCAGTTTTTCCATGTTAACTCAATGCATGCTTACACACACACACACACACACACACACACACACACACACACAAACACACACACACACACACACACACACACACACACACACACACACATACACACACAGCATAGTTAACCATGATTTACCATGATATACCACGTTCTAGTATTATTTACCAGGAGATAAACGACAATCTAGGATTATTTACTTTGATTTACCATGTTTCTAGCCTGATTTATCACATTACTAGCAATTATTTGAAGTGTCAGTGCAAATAAAGTGGTTAACACTGACAAAATATGATTGTGTTATAATAGTTATTGCTATATAAGTGATTTGTTTAGTGTGTATTCAAGTATGAATGCAAGCACATGTTGAAATATTTCATTAATAAGTAGAATGGCCAGCAGAGGGCAGTAGAAGACCACTTATTGGCTCACTTTCACTTTAAACCAGTTTTCTGCACTAAAGCAAACCAGTTTATCCATGTTAACTCAATGCATGCTTACACACACACACACACACACACACACACACACACACACACACACACACACACACACACACACACACAGCATAGTTAACCATGATTTACCATGATTTACCACATTACTAGCAATTATTTGAAGTGTCAGTGCAAATAAAGTGATTAACACTGACAAAATATGATTGTGTTATAATAGTTATTGCTATATAAGTGATTTTTAGTGTGTATTCAAGTATAAATGCAAGCACATGTGGAAAAATTTAATTAATAAGTAGAATGGCCAGCAGAGGGCAGTAGAAGACCACTTATTGGCTCACTTTCACTTTAAACCTCATGATTTTGACCAGTTTTCTGCACTAAAGCAAACCAGTGTTTCCATGTTAACTCAATAATGCATACTTGCTACATATGCTACACACAATAATGCTACACACACACACACACACACACACACACAAATGTTTCAGTGATATTGGTGTCACATTCACCTTCATCACATTCACCTTCTGTCTTCATCACATTCACCATCTGTCGTCATCACCTGCACCTGCTCCTCATCACCCTCCTCATCATCACCTGCTCCTCATCATCATAACCGTCACCTGTTGTCCTTGTCTTGATCTGTGTATTTAAGTTCCCCTCTCATCCATTATCATTGTCGGTTATTGTTTGTGCACTAGCACTCTGTTATGTTTGTTTTCATGTTGGAAAATAAAACCTTTGTTATATTTGTACCACACACACACACACACACACACACACACACACACACACACACACACACACACACACACACACACACACCATCATTTATCATGATTTACCATGGCTGATACCAATACCAATATGAGAAAATGACTATTTTAAACAGCAGGGGGCAGTAAAATACCACTTATTGGCTTAACATGCCATTAAATCATATCATTTTCACTTTTTTAACTGTTATAGAGGCAAATTTTGTCCGATCTGTCTGAAAATTTTCATGCTTGTTCAGGGTGATATTTCACACGTTCTGACTTGTTTTTAAGAAGGTCTGAGCATTGATTAAAGAGATATAGGCTTTCGGGGACACTTGGTAAAGGCCAGATTTTGAAGTGAACCTATTATAGCTATCCAAATGAAGTAGTTCAACTTTTTCTGACAATTATTGATCTAGTGAGTCCAGAGAATTGTATTGCACTAGTTTTGAACATTATGATATGAAAATTATATGATCAGAGATGGAAAAGACCATTTACAGCCAATACAGGCAGTTTACCATAGGAAATATATGATTTTAAAGCTTTTTAACAGTTATAGCGCCACCTATCGTCCGATCTCCATAGAATTTTTCATGCTTGTTAATGATGTTATGTCACATATGCTGACCAATTTTTGTGAAGTTCTGAGTTTTTATTTAGGATTTATAGGCTTTTTAATGTATTTTGACACACCCATTTTAAGAATGACCCTATTACAGCCATCCAAATGCAAAAGTTCAACTTTTTTTTGATAATTATTGATCTAGAGAGTCCAGAGAATTGTCCTAGACTGGTCTGGTTCCGATCAGGCGAAAAACCTAGGACTAGTTCGCAAAAGTAGGTTTTTAACATATTAATGAATAATTAATGAACAGTTTGATTGACAGCAATGGTTCTTGAGGCAAAGTTGTTCAGGATGAGGAGATCTATCAAATGATATGCATATTGTGTGGATATTTGTAACACCACGTGATTACAGAGCCGTAAAACTCGTTAGCGCCAACTAGTGGCCGATTTCTTTCAAAATTCTTACAGACCTTTAGGGCCATGAGCCGAACATGCCCATTGAGTTTCGTTCCGATCGGCCTCCGATAACCTTGTCTAATAGGTGCTCAAACTTCGTTGGCCGATGGCGGCCATGTTTTTTTAGATACGCCAATGTCCTCATACACATACATGGCACCTTGGACCAAGACACTGCATACCAATTTTCAAGTCAATCGGACTAACGGTCAGGTGGTTATAGCCTGTTTTATGTTTTTTTCATTTTATAGCGCCACCATGAGGCCAATCGTCGCGATTTTTTTACTGTGACCCCAGAGTAAGCTCATACACATGTGTACCAAGTTTGGTGAAGATACCTCATTTACATCGGGAGTTATAGCCATTTTAGTAAAATAGGCCCCTCCCACAACGTACGTTTTGGCGCCCCTTAGCGACCGTGAATCGAAATTTCCACTTTTTTTCGATAATTATTGATATTCAGTCTCCAGAGAACATTTCTGCACTAGTTTGGTTCCAATCGGGCAAAAAACCAGGGACAAGTTCGCAAAAGTAGATTTTTGACAAAATTCAAAATGGCGGAAAATCTATCATGGCGGAAATGAAATCGGAGATATACGTTTTGTTCGTCAGGCGTCCAGCTTTCCAATGATATAAGACACTTGAGTCTACGACATACGGTCTAGGAGTTATGAGCAGTTTCGCGCTTTTGGTTGTTATAGCGCCACCTATGGGCCAATCGGGGTCATAATCTCTGAACCTTTCCTCGATTTTTGTACTACCATCTGTCAAAGTTTCAAAGTTCCAGCTCTTACGGTTTGGGCTGCACGATGCGTTTTACGGCGGAATAATAATAATAATAATAATAATAATAATAATTAAAGCTGCAAGCAGCATTTATCGGGGTTCAAGCTATTAAGGCTTTTAAGGTTTTAAGCACAAAAGCATCAAAAGTTATTAAGTTTTATGTAGCAAGCATGTAACCACTGACATCATAGATGGAAAATACCATGTTTTAGCATGATTTATCATGTTATAACACATTCTAGCATGATTTACCATGGTTTACCATGATTTACCATGATTTACCCTGTTCTAGCATAGTTTACCATGAATTTATCTTAGTTTACCTTGATTTACCATGTTCTAGCATGATTTACAATGATATACCACATTCTAGCATGATTTACCATAGTTTATCATGATTTACCATGATTTACCCTGTTCTAGCATAGTTTACCATGACTTTATCTTAGTTTACCTTGATTTACCATGTTCTAGCATGATTTACCATGAAATACCACATTCTAGCATGATTTATCATAGTTTAACTTGATTTACCATAGTTTACCATCTTTTACCCTGTTCAAGCATAGTTTACCACTCATTTGTCTTAGTTTACCTTGATTTACCATGTTCTAGCATGATTTACCATGATATACCTTTTTCTAGCATGATTTACCATAGTTTATCTTGATTTACCATGGTTTACCATGATTTACCCTTTTCTAGCATAGTTTACCATGAATTTATCTTAGATTACCTTGATTTACCATGTTCTAGCATGATTAACCATGATATACCACATTCTAGCATGATTTACCATGGTTTTCCATGATTTGCCCTGTTCTAGCATAGTTTACCATGAATTTATCTTAGTTTACCTTGATTTACCATGTTCTAGCATGATTTACCATGATATACCACATTCTAGCATGATTTACCATGGTTTTCCATGATTTACCCTGTTCTAGCATAGTTTACCATGAATTTATCTTAGTTTACCTTGATTTACCATGTTCTAGCATGATCTACCATGATATACCACATTCTAGCATGATTTACCATAGTTTATCTTGATTTACCACGGTTTACCATTATTTACCCTGTTCTAGCATAGTTTACCATGAATTTATCAATTATGTGAAGTGTCAGTGCAAATGAAGTGATAAACACTGACAAAATATGATTGTGTTATAATAGTTATTGTTATATAAGTGATTTGCACAAAGCACATGTGAAAAGACTTCATAAGTAGAATGGCCAGCAGAGGGCACTAGAAGACCACTTATTGGCTCAGTTTCACTTTAAATTTAATTATTTTTACCAGTTTTCTGCACTAAAGCAAACCAGTTTTTCCATGTTAACTCAATAATGCATGCTTACACACACACACACACACACACACACACACACACACACACACAAAGACAAATGTTGTTGTTGTTTTTTCAATGCTATTGGGATATGTCATAATGAAAATATATTTGAATGATCTATAAACATTTCACAAAGTCTTTGTAAGCTATTAATCAGAAGATTCAGAATTTATTCAGAAACCTAAGACTACACACACATATGTTGTAGATACAGACATTTGAACTATATGATGTAATCAAACTGTCAATACTAATACTTTAACAGATGGATTTTGACTAAATGTAATTGTAAATGTTAAAATAGTGATTTTATACAGTCTAAATATAAATTATAGAACAATATGACAAAATGACTATTTTAAACAGCAGGGGGCAGTAAAATACAACTTATTGGCTTAATATGCCATTATATTGATATAATTTTCACCTTTTTAACTGTTATAGAGGCAAATTTTGTCCGATCAGTCTGAAAATGTTCATGCATGTTCAGAGTGATATTTCACTGGCTTTTTAAGAAGGTCTGAGTCATTCATTAAAGAGATATAGGCTTTCAGGGATACTTGCTAACCTATTATAACTATCCAAATGAAGTAGTTCAACTTTTTCTGACAATTATTGACCTAGTGAGTCCAGAGAATTGTATTGCACTAGTTTTGAACATTATGATATGAAAATTATATGATCAGAGATGGAAAAGACCATTTACAGCCAATACAGGCAGTTTACCATAGGAAATATATGGTTTTAAAGCCTTTTAACAGTTATAGCGCCACCTTTGGTCCGATCTCCATAAAATTTTGCATGCTTGTTAAAGATGTTATTTCACATATGCTCACCAATTTCTGTGAAGTTCTGAGTTTTCATTTAGGATTTATAGGGTTTTTAGTGTATTTTGCCACGCCCATTTTATAAATGACCCTATTACAGCCATCCAAATGCAAAAGTTCAACTTTTTTTCGATAATTATTGATATAGAGAGTCCAGAGAATTGTCCTAGACTGGTCTGGTTCCGATCGGGCGAAAAACCTAGGACTAGTTCGCAAAAGTAGGTTTTTAACATATTCGCAAATAATTAATGAACGGTTTGATTGACAGCAATGATTCTTGAGGCAAAGTTGTTCAGCATAAGCAGATCTATCAAATGATATGCATATTGTGTGGATGAGTGTAACACCACGTGATTACAGAGCCATTAAACTCGTTAGCGCCAACTAGTGGCCGATTTCTTTCAAAATTCTTACAGACCTCTAGGGCCATGAGTCGAACATGCCCATCGAGTTTCGTTCCGATCGGCCTCCGTTAACCTTGTCTAATAGGTGCTCGACTTCATTGGCCAATGGCGGCCATGTTTTTTGAGATACGCCAATGTCCTCATAGACATACATGGCACCTTGGACCAAGACACGGCATACCAATTTTCAAGTCAATCGGACAAACAGTCAGGTGGTTATAGCCTGTTTTATGTTTTTTTCATGTTATAGCGCCACCTAGCGTTCAATCGTCGCGATTTTTTTACTGTGACCCCAGACAGAACCCATACATATGTGTACCGAGTTTGGTGAAGCTATCTTATTTGCTTTTTAAGTTATAGCCATTTTAGTAAAATAGGCTCCTCCCACAACGATTATTTTGCGCCCCCTAGCGACCATGAATCGAAATTTCAACTTTTTTTCGATAATTATTGATCTTCAGACTCCAGAGAACATTTCTGCACTGGTTTGGTTCCGATCGGGCAAAAATCCAGGGACTAGTTCGCAAAAGTAGATTTTCGACAAAATTCAAAATGGCGGAAAATCTATCATGACGGAAATGAAATCGGAGATATACGTTTTGTTCGTCAGGCGTCCAGCTTTCCAATGATATAAGACACTTGAGTCTACGACATACGGTCTAGGAGTTATGAGCAGTTTCGCGCTTTTGGTTGCTATAGCGCCACCTATAGGCCAATCGGGGTCATACTCTCTGAACCTTTCCTCGATTTTTGTACTACCATCTGACAAAGTTTCAAGTCTCCAGCACTTACGGTTTGGGCTGCACGATGCGTTTTAGCGGAGAAGAATAATAATAATAATAATAATTAAAGCTGCAAGCAGCATTTATCGGGGTTCAAGCATTTAAGGCCTTTAAGCACATAAGCATTTAAGACATTAAGTTTTATTTAGAAAGCTTTTAACCACTGAAATAATAGATGGAAAAGTCCATTTACAGCCAATACAGGCAATTTACCATAGGAAATATATGGTTTTCAAACCTTTTTAACAGTTATAGCGCCACCTATGGTCCGATCAACATGAAATTTGGCATGCTTGTTTAGAATATTATGGCACATATGCTCACCAATTTTCGTGAAGTTCTGAGTTTTCGTTTAGGATTTATAAGCTTTTGAGTGCATTTTGCCACGCCCATTTTCTTTATGACCCAATTATAGCCATACGAAAAATTCAAAAGTTCAACTTTTTTTCGATAATTATTGATCAGGAGAGTCCAGAGAATTGTCCTAGACTGGTCTGGTTCCGATCGGGCGAAAAACCAGGGACTAGTTCGCAAAAGTAGGTTTTTAACATATTCGCGAATAATTAATGAACGATTTGATTGACAGCAATGGTTCTTGAGGCAATGTTGTTCAGCATGAGCAGATCTATCAAATGATATGCATTTTGTGACAATAAGTGTAACACCACGTGATTACAGAGCCGTAAAACTCGTTAGCGCCAACTAGTGGCTGATTTCTTTCAAAATTCTTACAGACCTCTAGGGCTATGAGTTGAACATGCCCATTGAGTGTCGTTCCGATCGGCCTCCGTTAACCTTGTCTAATAGGTGCTCAAACTTCATTGGCCGATGGCGGCCATGTTTTTCGAGATACACCAATGTCCTCATAGACATACATGACACCTTGGGCCAAGACACTGCATACCAATTTTCAAGTCAATCGGACTAACGGTCAGGTGGTTAAAGCCTGTTTTATGTTTTTTTCATGTTATAGCGCCACCATGTGGCCAATCGCCGCGATTTTTTTACTGTGACCTCAGATTGACCTCTTACACATGTTTACCGAGTTTGGTGAAGATACCTCATTTACTTCTGGAGTTATAGCCATTTTAGTAAAATAGGCCCCTCCCACAACGTACGTTTTGGCGCCCCTTAGCGTCCGTGAATCGAAATTTCAACTTTTTTTCGATAATTATTGATATTCAGACTCCAGAGAACATTTCTGTACTGGTTTGGTTCCGATCGGGCGAAAAACCTAGGACTAGTTCGCAAAAGTAGGTTTTTGGCAAAATTCAAAATGGCGGAAAATCTATCATGGCGGAAATGAAATCGGAGATATACGTTTTGTTCGTCAGGCATCCAGCTTTCCAATGATATAAGACACTTGAGTCTACGACATACGGTCTAGGAGTTCTGAGCAGTTTTGCGCTTTTGGTCGCTGTAGCGCCACCTATGGGCCGATTTGGCTAAGTCCGTGTATCTGAGTAGCGAGCAATACTACTACCATTTGACCAAGTATCACGTCTCTAGGCCTTACGGTTTTGGCTGCACGATGCGTTTTAGGGAAGAATAATAATAATTAAAGCTGCAAGCAGCATTTATCGGGGTTCAAGCATTTAAGGCCTTTAGGCACATAAGCATTTAAGACATTAAGATTTATTTAGAAAGCTTTTAACCACTGAAATAATAGATGGAAAAGTCCATTTACAGCCAATACAGGCAATTTACCATAGGAAATATGTGTTTTTTAAAGCTTTTTAACAGTTATAGCACCATCTATAGTCCGATCTCCATGAAATTTTGCATGCTTGTTAATGATGTTATGGCACATAAGCTCACCAATTTTCGTGAAGTTCTGAGTTTTTGTTTAGGATTTATAGGCTTTTGAGTGCATTTTGCCACGCCCATTTTCTTTATGACCCAATATACCCATGCGAAAAATGCAAAAGTTCAACTTTTTTTTGATAATTATTGATCTTGAGAGTCCATAGAATTGTCCTAGACTCGTTTGGTTCTGATCGGGCGAAAAACCTAGGACTAGTTCGCAAAAGTAGGTTTTTAACATAATTACGAATATTTAATGAACGGTTTGATTGACAGCAATGGTTCTTGAGGCAAAGTTGTTCAACAAGAGGAGATCTATCAAATGGTATGCATTTTGTGACAATAAGTGTAACACCACGTGATTACAGAGCCATAAAACTCGTTAGCGCCAACTAGTGGCCGATTTCTTTTAAAATTCTTACAGACCTCTAGGGCCATGAGTCGAACATGCCCACCGAGTTTCGTTCCGATAGGCCTCCGTTAACCTTGTCTAATAGGTGCTCAAACTTCATTGGCCGATGGCGGCCATGTTTTTTGAGATACACCAATGTCCTCATAGACATACATGGCACCTTGGACCAAGACACTGCATACCAATTTTCAAGTCAATCGGACTAACGGTCAGGTGGTTATAGCCTGTTTTATGTTTTTTTCATGTTATAGCGCCACCATGTGACCAATCGCCGCGATTTTTTTACCGTGACCTCATATTGACGTCTTACACATGTGTACCAGGTTTGGTTAAAATACCTCTTTTACTTCTGGAGTTATAGCCATTTTAGTAAAATAGGCTCCTCCCACAACGTTAATTTTGCACCCCCTAGCGACCGTGAATCGAAATTTCAACTTTTTTTTGATAATTATTGATATTCAGACTCCAGAGAACAATTCTGCACTGGTTTGGTTCCGATCGGGCAAAAAACCAGGGACTAGTTCGCAAAAGTAGATTTTCGACAAAATTCAAAATGGCGGAAAATCTATCATGGCGGAAATAAAATCGGAGATATACGTTTTGTTCGTCAGGCGTCCAGCTTTCCAATGATATAAGACACTTGAGTCTATGACTTACGGTCTAGGAGTTATGAGCAGTTTCGCGCTTTTGGTTGCTATAGCGCCACCTATGGGCCAATCGGGGTCATAATTTGATAACCTCTCCTCGATTTTTGTACTACCATATGGCAAAGTTTCAAAGCTCTAGCCCTTACGGTTTGGGCTGCACGATGCGTTTTACGGCAGAATAATAATAATAATAATAATAATAAAAATCAGCACAATTACAATAGGGTTTCAGCACTTCGTGCTTGAACCCCTAATTAAAGCTGCAAGCAGCATTTATCGGGGTTCAAGCATTTAAGGCCTTTAGGCACATAAGCATTTAAGACATTAAGATTTATTTAGAAAGCTTTTAACCACTGAAATAATAGATGGAAAAGTCCATTTACAGCCAATACAGGCAATTTACCATAGGAAATATGTGTTTTTTAAAGCTTTTTAACAGTTATAGCACCATCTATAGTCCGATCTCCATGAAATTTTGCATGCTTGTTAATGATGTTATGGCACATAAGCTCACCAATTTTCGTGAAGTTCTGAGTTTTTGTTTAGGATTTATAGGCTTTTGAGTGCATTTTGCCACGCCCATTTTCTTTATGACCCAATATACCCATGCGAAAAATGCAAAAGTTCAACTTTTTTTTGATAATTATTGATCTTGAGAGTCCATAGAATTGTCCTAGACTCGTTTGGTTCTGATCGGGCGAAAAACCTAGGACTAGTTCGCAAAAGTAGGTTTTTAACATAATTACGAATATTTAATGAACGGTTTGATTGACAGCAATGGTTCTTGAGGCAAAGTTGTTCAACAAGAGGAGATCTATCAAATGGTATGCATTTTGTGACAATAAGTGTAACACCACGTGATTACAGAGCCATAAAACTCGTTAGCGCCAACTAGTGGCCGATTTCTTTTAAAATTCTTACAGACCTCTAGGGCCATGAGTCGAACATGCCCACCGAGTTTCGTTCCGATAGGCCTCCGTTAACCTTGTCTAATAGGTGCTCAAACTTCATTGGCCGATGGCGGCCATGTTTTTTGAGATACACCAATGTCCTCATAGACATACATGGCACCTTGGACCAAGACACTGCATACCAATTTTCAAGTCAATCGGACTAACGGTCAGGTGGTTATAGCCTGTTTTATGTTTTTTTCATGTTATAGCGCCACCATGTGACCAATCGCCGCGATTTTTTTACCGTGACCTCATATTGACGTCTTACACATGTGTACCAGGTTTGGTTAAAATACCTCTTTTACTTCTGGAGTTATAGCCATTTTAGTAAAATAGGCTCCTCCCACAACGTTAATTTTGCACCCCCTAGCGACCGTGAATCGAAATTTCAACTTTTTTTTGATAATTATTGATATTCAGACTCCAGAGAACAATTCTGCACTGGTTTGGTTCCGATCGGGCAAAAAACCAGGGACTAGTTCGCAAAAGTAGATTTTCGACAAAATTCAAAATGGCGGAAAATCTATCATGGCGGAAATAAAATCGGAGATATACGTTTTGTTCGTCAGGCGTCCAGCTTTCCAATGATATAAGACACTTGAGTCTATGACTTACGGTCTAGGAGTTATGAGCAGTTTCGCGCTTTTGGTTGCTATAGCGCCACCTATGGGCCAATCGGGGTCATAATTTGATAACCTCTCCTCGATTTTTGTACTACCATATGGCAAAGTTTCAAAGCTCTAGCCCTTACGGTTTGGGCTGCACGATGCGTTTTACGGCAGAATAATAATAATAATAATAATAATAAAAATCAGCACAATTACAATAGGGTTTCAGCACTTCGTGCTTGAACCCCTAATTAAAGCTGCAAGCAGCATTTATCGGGGTTCAAGCAGTTAAGGCCTTTAAGGCATTTAAGCACAAAAGCATCAAAAGTTATTAAGATTTATTTAGCAAGCATGTAACCACTGACATAATAGATGGAAAAGACCATTTACAGCCAATACAGGCAATTTGCCATGGGATATATATGGTTTTAAAGCTTTTTAACAGTTATAGCGCCACCTATGCTCCGATCTCCATAGAATTGTTTACTGTGACCTCAAATTGAACCCATACACATGTGTACTGAGTTTGGTAAAGATATCTCATTTACTTCTTGAGTTATAGCCATTTGAGTAAAATAGGCTTCTCCCACAACGATTTGCCACATTCTAGAATTATTTAATATGATTCTAGCATGATTTACTATCATATACCATGTTCCAGAATGATTTATTAGGATTCTAGCATGATTTACCTTGATACACCTCATTTCAGTATTATTTACTATGATTTACAATGTTTCTAGCATGATTAACCACATTACTAGCAGATATGTGAAGTGTCAGTGCAAATGAGGTGATGAACACTGACAAAATATTATTGTGTTATAATAGTTAGTTATATACGTGATTTTTAGTGTGTGTCCAAGTATGAATGCAAAAGCACATGTAAAATATTTCATTATTAAGTAGAATGGCCAGCAGAGGGCAGTAGAAGACCACTTATTGGCTCACTTTCACTTTAAACCAGTTTTCTGCACTAAAGCAAACCAGTTTTTCCATGTTAACTCAATGCATGCTTACACACACACACACACACACACACACACACACACACACACACACAAACACACACACACACACACACACACACACATACACACACAGCATAGTTAACCATGATTTACCATGATATACCACGTTCTAGTATTATTTACCAGGAGATAAACGACAATCTAGGATTATTTACTTTGATTTACCATGTTTCTAGCCTGATTTATCACATTACTAGCAATTATTTGAAGTGTCAGTGCAAATAAAGTGGTTAACACTGACAAAATATGATTGTGTTATAATAGTTATTGCTATATAAGTGATTTTTTTAGTGTGTATTCAAGTATGAATGCAAGCACATGTTGAAATATTTCATTAATAAGTAGAATGGCCAGCAGAGGGCAGTAGAAGACCACTTATTGGCTCACTTTCACTTTAAACCAGTTTTCTGCACTAAAGCAAACCAGTTTATCCATGTTAACTCAATGCATGCTTACACACACACACACACACACACACACACACACACACACACACACACACACACACACACACACACACACACACACACAGCATAGTTAACCATGATTTACCACATTACTAGCAATTATTTGAAGTGTCAGTGCAAATAAAGTGATTAACACTGACAAAATATGATTATGTTATAATAGTTATTGCTATATAAGTGATTTTTAGTGTGTATTCAAGTATAAATGCAAGCACATGTGGAAAAATTTAATTAAGTAGAATGGCCAGCAGAGGGCAGTAGAAGACCACTTATTGGTTCACTTTCACTTTAAACCTCATGATTTTGACCAGTTTTCTGCACTAAAGCAAACCAGTGTTTCCATGTTAACTCAATAATGCATACTTGCTACATATGCTACACACAATAATGCTACACACACACACACACACACACACACACACAAATGTTTCAGTGATATTGGTGTCACATTCACCTTCATCACATTCACCTTCTGTCTTCATCACATTCACCATCTGTCGTCATCACCTGCACCTGCTCCTCATCACCCTCCTCATCATCACCTGCTCCTCATCATCATAACCGTCACCTGTTGTCCTTGTCTTGATCTGTGTATTTAAGTTCCCCTCTCATCCATTATCATTGTCGGTTATTGTTTGTGCACTAGCACTCTGTTATGTTTGTTTTCATGTTGGAAAATAAAACCTTTGTTATATTTGTACCACACACACACACACACACACACACACACACACACACACACACACACACACACACACACACACACACACACACACACACACACACACACACACACCATCATTTATCATGATTTACCATGGCTGATACCAATACCAATATGAGAAAATGACTATTTTAAACAGCAGGGGGCAGTAAAATACCACTTATTGGCTTAACATGCCATTAATTCATATCATTTTCACCTTTTTAACTGTTATAGAGGCAAATTTTGTCCGATCTGTCTGAAAATTTTCATGCTTGTTCAGGGTGATATTTCACACGTTCTGACTTGTTTTTAAGAAGGTCTGAGCATTGATTAAAGAGATATAGGCTTTCGGGGACACTTGGTAAAGGCCAGATTTTGAAGTGAACCTATTATAGCTATCCAAATGAAGTAGTTCAACTTTTTCTGACAATTATTGATCTAGTGAGTCCAGAGAATTGTATTGCACTAGTTTTGAACATTATGATATGAAAATTATATGATCAGAGATGGAAAAGACCATTTACAGCCAATACAGGCAGTTTACCATAGGAAATATATGATTTTAAAGCTTTTTAACAGTTATAGCGCCACCTATCGTCCGATCTCCATAGAATTTTTCATGCTTGTTAATGATGTTATGTCACATATGCTGACCAATTTTTGTGAAGTTCTGAGTTTTTATTTAGGATTTATAGGCTTTTTAATGTATTTTGACACGCCCATTTTATAAATTACCCTATTACAGCCATCCAAATGCAAAAGTTCAACTTTTTTTTGATAATTATTGATCTAGAGAGTCCAGAGAATTGTCCTAGACTGGTCTGATTCCGATCGGGCAAAAAACCTAGGACTAGTTCGCAAAAGTAGGTTATTAACATATTAATGAATAATTAATGAACAGTTTGATTGACAGCAATGGTTCTTGAGGCAAAGTTGTTCAGGATGAGGAGATCTATCAAATGATATGCATATTGTGTGGATATTTGTAACACCACGTGATTACAGAGCCGTAAAACTCGTTAGCGCCAACTAGTGGCCGATTTCTTTCAAAATTCTTACAGACCTTTAGGGCCATGAGCCGAACATGCCCATTGAGTTTCGTTCCGATCGGCCTCCGTTAACCTTGTCTAATAGGTGCTCAAACTTCGTTGGCCAATGGCGGCCATGTTTTTTGAGATACGCCAATGTCCTCATAGACATACATGGCACCTTGGACCAAGACACTGCATACCAATTTTCAAGTCAATCGGACTAACGGTCAGGTGGTTATAGCCTGTTTTATGTTTTTTTCATTTTATAGCGCCACCATGAGGCCAATCGTCGCGATTTTTTTACTGTGACCCCAGAGTAAGCTCATACACATGTGTACCAAGTTTGGTGAAGATACCTCATTTACATCGGGAGTTATAGCCATTTTAGTAAAATAGGCCCCTCCCACAACGTACGTTTTGGCGCCCCTTAGCGACCATGAATCGAAATTTCCACTTTTTTTCGATAATTATTGATATTCAGTCTCCAGAGAACATTTCTGCACTAGTTTGGTTCCAATCGGGCAAAAAACCAGGGACTAGTTCGCAAAAGTAGATTTTTGACAAAATTCAAAATGGCGGAAAATCTATCATGGCGGAAATGAAATCGGAGATATACGTTTTGTTCGTCAGGCGTCCAGCTTTCCAATGATATAAGACACTTGAGTCTATGACTTACGGTCTAGGAGTTATGAGCAGTTTCGCGCTTTTGGTTGCTATAGCGCCACCTATGGGCCAATCGGGGTCATAATTTGATAACCTCTCCTCGATTTTTGTACTACCATATGGCAAAGTTTCAAAGCTCTAGCCCTTACGGTTTGGGCTGCACGATGCGTTTTACGGCAGAATAATAATAATAATAATAATAATAAAAATCAGCACAATTACAATAGGGTTTCAGCACTTCGTGCTTGAACCCCTAATTAAAGCTGCAAGCAGCATTTATCGGGGTTCAAGCAGTTAAGGCCTTTAAGGCATTTAAGCACAAAAGCATCAAAAGTTATTAAGATTTATTTAGCAAGCATGTAACCACTGACATAATAGATGGAAAAGACCATTTACAGCCAATACAGGCAATTTGCCATGGGATATATATGGTTTTAAAGCTTTTTAACAGTTATAGCGCCACCTATGCTCCGATCTCCATAGAATTGTTTACTGTGACCTCAAATTGAACCCATACACATGTGTTCTGAGTTTGGTGAAGATATCTCATTTACTTCTTGAGTTATAGCCATTTGAGTAAAATAGGCTCCTCCCACAACGATTTGCCACATTCTAGAATTATTTAATATGATTCTAGCATGATTTACTATCATATACCATGTTCCAGAATGATTTATTAGGATTCTAGCATGATTTACCTTGATACACCTCATTTCAGTATTATTTACTATGATTTACAATGTTTCTAGCATGATTAACCACATTACTAGCAAATATGTGAAGTGTCAGTGCAAATGAGGTGATGAACACTGACAAAATATTATTGTGTTATAATAGTTAGTTATATACGTGATTTTTAGTGTGTGTCCAAGTATGAATGCAAAAGCACATGTAAAATATTTCATTATTAAGTAGAATGGCCAGCAGAGGGCAGTAGAAGACCACTTATTGGCTCACTTTCACTTTAAACCAGTTTTCTGCACTAAAGCAAACCAGTTTTTCCATGTTAACTCAATGCATGCTTACACACACACACACACACACACACACACACACACACACACACACACACACACACACACATACACACACAGCATAGTTAACCATGATTTACCATGATATACCACGTTCTAGTATTATTTACCAGGAGATAAACGACAATCTAGGATTATTTACTTTGATTTACCATGTTTCTAGCCTGATTTATCACATTACTAGCAATTATTTGAAGTGTCAGTGCAAATAAAGTGGTTAACACTGACAAAATATGATTGTGTTATAATAGTTATTGCTATATAAGTGATTTTTTTAGTGTGTATTCAAGTATGAATGCAAGCACATGTTGAAATATTTCATTAATAAGTAGAATGGCCAGCAGAGGGCAGTAGAAGACCACTTATTGGCTCACTTTCACTTTAAACCAGTTTTCTGCACTAAAGCAAACCAGTGTTTCCATGTTAACTCAATAATGCATACTTGCTACATATGCTACACACAATAATGCTACACACACACACACACACACACACACACACACACACACACACACACACACACACAAATGTTTCGGTGATATTGGTGTCACATTCACCTTCATCACATTCACCTTCTGTCTTCATCACATTCACCATCTGTCGTCATAACCTGCACCTGCTCCTCATCACCCTCCTCATCATCACCTGCTCCTCATCACCCTCCTCATCATCACCTGCTCCTCATCATCATAACCGTCACCTGTTGTCCTTGTCTTGATCTGTGTATTTAAGTTCCCCTCTCATCCATTATCATTGTCGGTTATTGTTTGTGCACTAGCACTCTGTTATGTTTGTTTTCATGTTGGAAAATAAAACCTTTGTTATATTTGTACCACACACACACACACACACACACACACACACACACACACACACACACACACACCATCATTTATCATGATTTACCATGGCTGATACCAATACCAATATGAGAAAATGACTATTTTAAACAGCAGGGGGCAGTAAAATACCACTTATTGGCTTAACATGCCATTAATTCATATCATTTTCACCTTTTTAACTGTTATAGAGGCAAATTTTGTCCAATCTGTCTGAAAATTTTCATGCTTGTTCAGGGTGATATTTCACACGTTCTGACTTGTTTTTAAGAAGGTCTGAGCATTGATTAAAGAGATATAGGCTTTCGGGGACACTTGGTAAAGGCCAGATTTTGAAGTGAACCTATTATAGCTATCCAAATGAAGTAGTTCAACTTTTTCTGACAATTATTGATCTAGTGAGTCCAGAGAATTGTATTGCACTAGTTTTGAACATTATGATATGAAAATTATATGATCAGAGATGGAAAAGACCATTTACAGCCAATACAGGCAGTTTACCATAGGAAATATATGATTTTAAAGCTTTTTAACAGTTATAGCGCCACCTATCGTCCGATCTCCATAGAATTTTTCATGCTTGTTAATGATGTTATGTCACATATGCTGACCAATTTTTGTGAAGTTCTGAGTTTTTATTTAGGATTTATAGGCTTTTTAATGTATTTTGACACGCCCATTTTATAAATTACCCTATTACAGCCATCCAAATGCAAAAGTTCAACTTTTTTTGATAATTATTGATCTAGAGAGTCCAGAGAATTGTCCTAGACTGGTCTGGTTCCGATCGGGCAAAAAACCTAGGACTAGTTCGCAAAAGTAGGTTTTTAACATATTAATGAATAATTAATGAACAGTTTGATTGACAGCAATGGTTCTTGAGGCAAAGTTGTTCAGGATGAGGAGATCTATCAAATGATATGCATATTGTGTGGATATTTGTAACACCACGTGATTACAGAGCCGTAAAACTCGTTAGCGCCAACTAGTGGCCGATTTCTTTCAAAATTCTTACAGACCTTTAGGGCCATGAGCCGAACATGCCCATTGAGTTTCGTTCCGATCGGCCTCCGTTAACCTTGTCTAATAGGTGCTCAAACTTCGTTGGCCAATGGCGGCCATGTTTTTTGAGATACGCCAATGTCCTCATAGACATACATGGCACCTTGGACCAAGACACTGCATACCAATTTTCAAGTCAATCGGACTAACGGTCAGGTGGTTATAGCCTGTTTTATGTTTTTTTCATTTTATAGCGCCACCATGAGGCCAATCGTCGCGATTTTTTTACTGTGACCCCAGAGTAAGCTCATACACATGTGTACCAAGTTTGGTGAAGATACCTCATTTACATCGGGAGTTATAGCCATTTTAGTAAAATAGGCCCCTCCCACAACGTACGTTTTGGCGCCCCTTAGCGACCGTGAATCGAAATTTCCACTTTTTTTCGATAATTATTGATATTCAGTCTCCAGAGAACATTTCTGCACTAGTTTGGTTCCAATCGGGCAAAAAAACAGGGACTAGTTCGCAAAAGTAGATTTTTGACAAAATTCAAAATGGCGGAAAATCTATCATGGCGGAAATGAAATCGGAGATATACGTTTTGTTCGTCAGGCGTCCAGCTTTCCAATGATATAAGACACTTGAGTCTACGACATACGGTCTAGGAGTTATGAGCAGTTTCGCGCTTTTGGTTGTTATAGCGCCACCTATGGGCCAATCGGGGTCATAATCTCTGAACCTTTCCTCGATTTTTGTACTACCATCTGTCAAAGTTTCAAAGTTCCAGCTCTTACGGTTTGGGCTGCACGATGCGTTTTACGGCGGAATAATAATAATAATAATAATAATAATTAAAGCTGCAAGCAGCATTTATCGGGGTTCAAGCATTTAAGGCCTTTAGGCACATAAGCATTTAAGACATTAAGATTTATTTAGAAAGCTTTTAACCACTGAAATAATAGATGGAAAAGTCCATTTACAGCCAATACAGGCAATTTACCATAGGAAATATGTGTTTTTTAAAGCTTTTTAACAGTTATAGCACCATCTATAGTCCGATCTCCATGAAATTTTGCATGCTTGTTAATGATGTTATGGCACATAAGCTCACCAATTTTCGTGAAGTTCTGAGTTTTTGTTTAGGATTTATAGGCTTTTGAGTGCATTTTGCCACGCCCATTTTCTTTATGACCCAATATACCCATGCGAAAAATGCAAAAGTTCAACTTTTTTTTGATAATTATTGATCTTGAGAGTCCATAGAATTGTCCTAGACTCGTTTGGTTCTGATCGGGCGAAAAACCTAGGACTAGTTCGCAAAAGTAGGTTTTTAACATAATTACGAATATTTAATGAACGGTTTGATTGACAGCAATGGTTCTTGAGGCAAAGTTGTTCAACAAGAGGAGATCTATCAAATGGTATGCATTTTGTGACAATAAGTGTAACACCACGTGATTACAGAGCCATAAAACTCGTTAGCGCCAACTAGTGGCCGATTTCTTTTAAAATTCTTACAGACCTCTAGGGCCATGAGTCGAACATGCCCACCGAGTTTCGTTCCGATAGGCCTCCGTTAACCTTGTCTAATAGGTGCTCAAACTTCATTGGCCGATGGCGGCCATGTTTTTTGAGATACACCAATGTCCTCATAGACATACATGGCACCTTGGACCAAGACACTGCATACCAATTTTCAAGTCAATCGGACTAACGGTCAGGTGGTTATAGCCTGTTTTATGTTTTTTTCATGTTATAGCGCCACCATGTGACCAATCGCCGCGATTTTTTTACCGTGACCTCATATTGACGTCTTACACATGTGTACCAGGTTTGGTTAAAATACCTCTTTTACTTCTGGAGTTATAGCCATTTTAGTAAAATAGGCTCCTCCCACAACGTTAATTTTGCACCCCCTAGCGACCGTGAATCGAAATTTCAACGTTTTTTTGATAATTATTGATATTCAGACTCCAGAGAACAATTCTGCACTGGTTTGGTTCCGATCGGGCAAAAAACCAGGGACTAGTTCGCAAAAGTAGATTTTCGACAAAATTCAAAATGGCGGAAAATCTATCATGGCGGAAATAAAATCGGAGATATACGTTTTGTTCGTCAGGCGTCCAGCTTTCCAATGATATAAGACACTTGAGTCTATGACTTACGGTCTAGGAGTTATGAGCAGTTTCGCGCTTTTGGTTGCTATAGCGCCACCTATGGGCCAATCGGGGTCATAATTTGATAACCTCTCCTCGATTTTTGTACTACCATATGGCAAAGTTTCAAAGCTCTAGCCCTTACGGTTTGGGCTGCACGATGCGTTTTACGGCAGAATAATAATAATAATAATAATAATAAAAATCAGCACAATTACAATAGGGTTTCAGCACTTCGTGCTTGAACCCCTAATAATAATAATAAAAATCAGCACAATTACAATAGGGTTTCAGCACTTCGTGCTTGAACCCCTAATAAAAATCAGCACAATTACAATAGGGTTTCAGCACTTCGTGCTTGAACCCCTAATAATAAAAATCAGTACAATTACAATAGGGTTTCAGCACTTCGTGCTTGAACCCCTAATAAAAATCAGTACAATTACAATAGGGTTTCAGCACTTCGTGCTTGAACCCCTAAAAATCAGTACAATTACAATAGGGTTTCAGCACTTCGTGCTTGAACCCCTAATCAGTACAATTACAATAGGGTTTCAGCATTTCATGCTTGAACCCCTAATAAGAACGGGAACAGATACAATATGTGCCTACGCACCTTCGGTGCTTGGCCCCTAATAAGAACCGGAACAAATACAATAGGTGCCTCCGCACCTTTGGTGCTTGGCCCCTAATAATAAGAACGGGAACAGATACAATAGGTGCCTCCGCACCTTCGGTGCTTGGCCCCTAATAATAATAAGAACGCGAACGGATACAATAGGTGCCTCTGCACCTTTGGTGCTTGGCCCCTAATAAGAACGGGAACAGATACAATAGGTGCCTCCGCACCTTCGGTGCTTGGCCCCTAATAATAAGAAACGGAACAGAAACAATAGGTGCCTCCGCACCTTTGGTGCTTGGCCCCTAATAAGAACGGGAACAGATACAATAGGTGCCTCCGCACCTTCGGTGCTTGGCCCCTAATAATAATAAGAAGAACGCGAACGAAAACAATTGGTGCCTACGCACCTTCGGTGCTTGGCCCCTAAATATAGCTGCAAGCAGCATTTATCGGGGCCAAGCAGAATAGCAGACAACAAGACATGCCAACATGTCTAAAAGTGTCAGACCAACTGCAACAATGAGCAATTAAAGACATTTAAAGAGGATTTTAGGCAAAATGGCTGAAAAATCATAGAAACAGTAAATAAAAATATAATTTATGGATTATCACTTTCGACCAATAGGTGGCGCAGTTACAAAACTGATGTGATGTGGTCAGAGTGAAGTGACAATGACACATACAAAGTTTGGTGTCAATATGTCAAGGCATTGCAGAGATAAAGCCTGAATAGTCCTTTTGGCATCATGCCTCAACTATCCTGCTGCGCTATACGAAAACGATTTCGTGTATCGACACGAAATCCATTACGATTAGTCGGCACGGTCTGGAGATGATACAATTCGATTTTGGTGAAAATCGGACAAACGGTCTAGGAGGAGTTCGAAAAAGTAGGTTTTGACTGAAAATCAAGATGGCGGACAGGAAGTTCGGCCAAATAAAGAAAACTTGGTATTTATGTTTTTGGCTTGACCCAAAGAATCTATTAAGACCAGTGGCATTTCAATAGCCAGATTTATTCAAAAGTTATTAGCCTTTTTGGAAATTTTGTTATAACTTTTGACCACTAGGTGGCACTGTCTCGAAATATTTTGGGCACCTTCAGGGGATGGTGCTGATGGCATATTCTGAGTTTCGTAATATTAAAACTATGCATTTGTTTAGTATAGCATTTTATTTCACAAAACTGTACTGAAGTCCATGGGAATTTCATGGTTTGTTCTATTATAGTGCCACCAAGAGACTCAGTCCCACCATTTTTTTCATGTTTCCTCAGAATGAGCCCATACATATGTGTGTCAATTTTGGTGAAAATTTCTTAATTCGTATTGGAGTTATAGACATTTATATGAAAAAACACATAAAAAATGACCGACACATGACTTTGATTGGATTTTACTACCCCGTACTATCAATGTTTTTGCATTTGGGCATTGGTGTATAGCTATCAACCTATGTTTTCAAACTTCTGACGGTGGTTTCGTCTCGATCGGACTAGCGGTTTCGAAGATATCGACAAATGTTTTTTAAGCGCTAAATCACAACGCTACACAAACCGTAAGGTGAAACCTAGCATGTTTGGTATCGTAGGACTTGGCAAGGATTCAGGAGTCTAATGATATGAGTCTCGTGAAAATAAGTCGCCCACACACAAAGTTATAAGCATTTGAAAAAAAATCACCACTAGGTGGCGCTGTTTCGAAACTTCTCACGCTCCTTCAGGGCATTGTGCTGATGACCCATACCAAGTTTCGTAACAATCAGTTCATGCGTTTATAAAATACAGCATTTTAGCACAAAATTCAAAATGGCCGACAGCCAAAATGGCCGATATGGTAAAATTGGATATCAGTTGACTCAACATGTTGGCCTGAATCTAACGAGACCAATTTTATGATTTTTGGGCAAACTGTTCAGAAGTTATAAGCAAAAATAACTATTTTTCATATCTCCAGACCAGTAGGTGGCGCTGCGCCGAAACGCAGCATGTAGCCTCAGGTCATGGTTGGGATGACATGTACCAAGTTTGGTCTGAATCCAATAAAGCGTTGTGGAGATACAGTCTTACGTCTGTTTTTGCAAGCGCTACGTAAAATTTGTTTGTGGGTTTTTTCGAAAATTGTTAAGCGAATCAACTTGAATTCCATAACTTTTTGTCGGCATGGTCTGTAGATGATCTGGTTCAATTTTCGTGAAAATCGGAGCAACAGCCTAGGAGGAGTTCGAAAAAGTAGCTTTTTTTGAAAATTCAAAATGGCGGCCATATTTTTATGATGGAAAATGACGACATAGGGTGCAATCGAATCGCCATGAGCTCAGGAATCAGAGGAAAATGTTTTGTTGATTGGCCTTACGGTTCAAAAGTTATTAGCAAAATATTAGTTATATTTTGGACAGGTGGTGGCGCTAGAGGGAATGACTTAGACACTCCAAAATTGGTGTACTTAATGTTGGGACTGTCCTCTATCAGAATGTCAAACCATTACAACTTTCCCGCAATCGGTTCTATTGGCTGCCATAGACTCCCATGGCAGAAGAAGAAGAATAAGAACGGGAACAGATACAATAGGTGCCTCCGCACCTTCGGTGCTTGGCCCTTAATAATAATAAGAACGGGAATGGATACAATAGGTGCCTCCGCACCTTCGGTGCTTGGCCCCTAATAATAATAAGAACGGGAACAGATACAATAGGTGCCTCCGCACCTTCGGTGCTTGGCCCCTAATAATAATAAGAAGAACGCGAACGAAAACAATAGGTGCCTCCGCACCTTCGGTGCTTGGCCCCTAAATATAGCTGCAAGCAGCCATTACCGGGGCCAAGCAAATTAAAGCGACAAGACATGCCAACATGTCTGAAAGTGTCAGACCAACTGCAACAATGAGCAATTAAAGACATTTAAAGAGGATTTTAGGCAAAATGCCTGAAAAATCATAGAAACAATAATTAAAAATATGATTTAATGGATTATCACTTTCGACCAATAGGTGGCGCAGTTACAAAACTGATGTGATGTGGTCAGAGTGAAGTGACAATGACACATACAAAGTTTGGTGTCAATATGTCAAGGCATTGCAGAGATAAAGCCTGAATAGTGCTATTAGCATCATGCCTCAATTTTGCTGCAGCGCTATACAAAAACGGTTTCGTCTATCGACACGAAATCCATAACTTTTAGTCGGCACGGTCTGGAGATGATACGATTCGATTTTGGTGAAAACGGTCTAGGAGGAGTTTGAAAAAGTAGGTTTTGACTGAAAATCAAGATGGCGGACAGGAAGTTCGGCCAAATAAGAAAAACCTGGTATCTATGTTCTCGGCTTAACCCAAGGAATCTATTAAGACCAGTGGCTTTTCAATAGCTAGATTTATTCAAAAGTTATTAGCCTTTTTGGAAATTTTGTTATAACTTTTGACCACTAGGTGGCGCTGTTTCAAAATATTTTGAGTACCTTCAGGGGATGGTGTTGTTGGCACTTTCTGAGTTTCGTAATATTACACCAATGCATTTGTTTAGTATAGCATTTTATTTCACAGAACTGTATTGAAGTCAATGGGAATTTCATGTTTTGTTCTATTATAGCGCCACCAAGAGGCTCAGTCCCTCAGAGTGAGCCCATACATATGTGTGTCAATTTTGGTGAAAATATCTCAATTCGCTTCAGAGTTATAGACATTTATATTAATAAACACGTAAAAAATTACTGACACATGACTTTGATTGGATTTTACTACCCCTTACTATCAATATTTTTGCATTTGGGCATTGGCGTATAGCTATCGACCTATGTTTCCAAACTTCTGATGGTGGTTTCGTCTCGATCGAACTAGCGGTTTTGAAGATATAGCCAAATGTTTTTTAAGCGCTAAATCACAACGCTACACAAACCGTAAGGCGAAACCTAGCAACCTTCTTGATTAGTTTGATTCCATAATAACCCAATGGATAAATTGCAAAGCAAGTGCATATTTATTATCTGGAGGGCAGGCTACACGAATAAACAAGGTATGCAAAGTGGTGCAATGGGTCCTACCACCTTGGTGAAAACTTGCTGGGACCCGAGGGATATATATGCCTCCAGCAAAGGCTTCAGCAGATACCATTGGGGAACAGGCTTTGACCCCATAGGTGATATCTTTTCCCTTCAAGGTTAAGACATAGAACATCATTGGAACAGAACAATACATCCACACAGAGCAAACTTGAACTAATATAAACTTTTTCTTACAGTTAATTTTCACACTTGAATCGTTGTAAATCCCTAAAGAGTTACATATGCCAAGTAAGAAAACATATAAGTGGCTACATGTGGTGTGATAGAACTTCAAGGTCCTAGGCATAGTTGTCTATAAAAATCTCATACAGCAATCATGAGAACAGCAACATGAAAAAAAATAAGAAGAACCCGTGAAAGTCTAGAACTCTTGATTAGTTTGATTCCATAATAACCCAATGGATAAATTGCAAAGCAAGTGCATATTTATTATCTGGAGGGCAGGCTACACGAATAAACAAGGTATGCAAAGGGGCGAAATGGATCGCTGGGTCCTACCACCTTGGTGAAAACTTGCTGGGACCCGAGGGGTATATATGCCTCCAGCAAAGGCGTCAGCAGATACCATTGGGGAACAGGCTTTGACCCCATAGGTGATATCTTTTCCCTTCAAGGTTTAGTCATAGAACATCACTGGAACAGAACAATACATCCACACAGAGCAAACTTGAACTAATATAAACTTCTTCTTACGATTAATTTTCACACTTTTATCATATAGTGACCAGTGGTGATGTAAATACCTACAGAGTCACATATGCCAAGTAAGAAAACATATAAGTGGCTACATGTTGTGTCAGGGCCGGCGCTCCGCACACGCACATCACGCACTGCGCGTAGGGCACCAAATGCTTGGGGGGGCACCAAAAAATCTGGGTCGTGAAAAATCATCACAATAGGGTACTAGTATAAATAACAAATAAAATATGTCTAAAGCATGTTAATATTGGGTTTAAGTGGTCGTTCAATGAGGCCTATTATATGTTGATCCGACGAAAACTATGTGTGTTTTTAAGTGGTCCAGTGGTAGAAATTTTGCCAAGCGTGTCAGAGGTTCTGAGTTCTAATCCGCACTCATATAGTTTTTTTTTTTTTTTTCTCATCAAAACCGATTATGTTTTTTAGTGGTTGTATATCAGGCAGGGACACTTTTTGTGCTTTTTGTTTTCTAATTGTACCGGAGCGAATAGAGAGTCTCTCCACAACGGATTGAAACGCGCGTCTGAGTGAAGGCTGTGCGCGAGCCAGAAACAAACATAGTATCCGCGCCACTGATCGCTCGGCAACGAGCACTTTGATCAGTTGATTTAAAAAAACAACACATTTCAGCGCTAAATCGACTCTTATTTAAAAAACGAATTAAATGAAGGCTCTGCTGCGTTAACTGGAGATGTTTTGTTTGTTTGTATTGGTACATTCGTGCCGCGAGATGTTTCAAAAGTGGTCCTACCCGCAAATTACGCCTATGCATGTCCAGGGGCGTCGCTATAGTAGTGCAAAAGATCCGGGGCTTTAGCCCTGCATGGCTAAAATATATATTTATTTTTTTTAAACTTTGAAACTGCAATTAGAAGAAAAAAAAACAAAACACAATCTCAGTGTTTGTATATTTTCATATTCACAGAGTTGTCAAATTATGTACAGAATTATTATATTGTGCCTGACCTTTGCACTTTTAACTTTCTGTGTTTACATTGTTCAGTTCCAAATCTGTGTTTTTAGTAATTGTGGTGGTATTTGGTATTTATAATTTTAACCTTTATATTATTTATTTCTTTTCATGTTTGGTGCCATTGTTAATGTAAAATTATTTATTTGCAGCAGTTATTTTGAAAGTAAAGAGAACCTAACTAAGAAATTCTGAATGGTTGTTATTCCCTTGGTGGGTGGGGGGTGGGGGGTGGGGGGGGGGGGGCACCACCAAGCATTTGTGCTTAGGGCACCCAAATGGCTAGCGCCGGCCCTGTGTTGTGTGATAGAACTTCAAGACTCTAGGCATAGTTGTCTATAAAAATCTCATACAGCAATCATGTGAAAAGCAACATGAAAGCAAATAAGAAGAACCCGTCAAAGTCTAGAACTCTTGATTAGTTTGATTCCATAATAACCCAATGGATGAATTGCAAAAAGCAAGTGCATATTTACTATCTGGATGGCAGGCTACACGAATAAACAAGGTATGCAAAGTGGTGCAATGGATCGCTGGGTCCTACCACCTTGGTGAAAACTTGCTGGGACCCGAGGGGTATATATGCCTCCAGCAAAGGCTTCAGCAGATACCATTGGGGAACAGGCTTTGACCCCATAGGTGATATCTTTTCCCTTCAAGGTTTAGTCATAGAACATCACTGGAACAGAACAATACATCCACACAGAGCAAACTTGAACTAATATAAACTTTTTCTTACAATTAATTTTCACACTTTAATCATATAGTGACCAGTGGTGTTGTAAATACCTACAGAGTTACATATGCCAAGTAAGAAAACATATATGTGGCTACATGTCGTGTGATAGAACTTCAAGGCCCTAGGCATAGTTGTCTATAAAAATCTCATACAGCAATCATGTGAAAAGCAACATGAAAGCAAATAAGAAGAACCCGTCAAAGTCTAGAACTCTTGATTAGTTTGATTCCATAATAACCCAATGGATGAATTGCAAAAAGCAAGTGCATATTTACTATCTGGATGGCAGGCTACACGAATAAACAAGGTATGCAAAGTGGTGCAATGGATCGCTGGGTCCTACCACCTTGGTGACAACTTGCTGGGACCCGAGGGGTATATATGCCTCCAGCAAAGGCTTCAGCAGATACCATTGGGGAACAGGCTTTGACCCCATAGGTGATATCTTTTCCCTTCAAGGTTAAGTCATAGAACATCACTGGAACAGAACAATACATCCACACAGAGCAAATTTGAACTAATATAAACTTTTTCTTACAATTAATTTTCACACTTTAATCGTTGTAAATACCTAAAGAGTTACATATGCCAAGTAAGAAAACATATAAGTGGCTACATGTGGTGTGATAGAACTTCAAGGCCCTAGGCATAGTTGTTTATAAAAATCTCATACAGCAATCATGAGAACAGCAACATGAAAACAAATAAGAAGAACCCGTGAAAGTCTAGAACTCTTGATTAGTTTGATTCCATAATAACCCAATGGATGAATTGCAAAGCAAGTGCATATTTATTATCTGGAGGGCAGGCTACACGAATAAACAAGGTATGCAAAGGGGCGAAATGGATCGCTGGGTCCTACCAACTTGGTGAAAACTTGCTGGGACCCGAGGGGTATATATGTCTCTTGCAAAGGCTTCAGCAGATACCATTGGGGAACAGGCTTTGACCCCATAGGTGATATCTTTTCCCTTCAAGGTTTAGTAATAGAACATCACTGGAACAGAACAATACATCCACACAGAGAAAACTTGAACTAATATAAACTTCTTATTAGGATTAATTTTTACACTTTTATCATATAGTGACCAGTGGTGATGTAAATACCTACAGAGTCACATATGCCAAGTAAGAAAACATATAAGTGGCTACATGTTGTGTGATAGAACTTCAAGACCCTAGGCATAGTTGTCTATAAAAATCTCATACAGCAATCATGTGAAAAGCAACATGAAAGCAAATAAGAAGAACCCGTCAAAGTCTAGAACTCTTGATTAGTTTGATTCCATAATAACCCAATGGATGAATTGCAAAAAGCAAGTGCATATTTATTATCTGGATGGCAGGCTACACGAATAAACAAGGTATGCAAAGTGGTGCAATGGATCGCTGGGTCCTACCACCTTGGTGAAAACTTGCTGGGACCCGAGGGGTATGTATGCCTCCAGCAAAGGCTTCAGCAGATACCATTGGGGAACAGGCTTTGACCCCATAGGTGATATCTTTTCCCTTCAAGGTTTAGTCATAGAACATCACTGGAACAGAACAATACATCCACACAGAGCAAACTTGAACTAATATAAACTTTTTCTTACAATTAATTTTCACACTTTAATCATATAGTGACCAGTGGTGTTGTAAATACCTAAAGAGTTACATATGCCAAGTAAGAAAACATATAAGTGGCTACATGTGGTGTGATAGAACTTCAAGGCCTTAGGCATAGTTGTTTATAAAAATCTCATACAGCAATCATAAGAACAGCAACATGAAAACAAATAAGAAGAACCCGTGAAAGTCTAGAACTCTTGATTAGTTTGATTCCATAATAACCCAATGGATGAATTGCAAAGCAAGTGCATATTTATTATCTGGAGGGCAGGCTACACGAATAAACAAGGTATGCAAAGGGGCGAAATGGATCGCTGGGTCCTACCAACTTGGTGAAAACTTGCTGGGACCCGAGGGGTATATATGTCTCTTGCAAAGGCTTCAGCAGATACCATTGGGGAACAGGCTTTGACCCCATAGGTGATATATTTTCCCTTCAAGGTTTAGTAATAGAACATCACTGGAACAGAACAATACATCCACACAGAGCAAACTTGAACTAATATAAACTTCTTCTTAGGATTAATTTTCACACTTTTATCATATAGTGACCAGTGGTGATGTAAATACCTACAGAGTCACATATGCCAAGTAAGAAAACATATAAGTGGCTACATGTTGTGTGATAGAACTTCAAGACCCTAGGCATAGTTGTCTATAAAAATCTCATACAGCAATCATGTGAAAAGAAACATGAAAGCAAATAAGAAGAACCCGTCAAAGTCTAGATCTCTTGATTAGTTTGATTCCATAATAACCCAATGGATGAATTGCAAAAAGCAAGTGCATATTTATTATCTGGATGGCAGGCTACACGAATAAACAAGGTATGCAAAGTGGTGCAATGGATCGCTGGGTCCTACCACCTTGGTGAAAACTTGCTGGGACCCGAGGGGTATATATGCCTCCAGCAAAGGCTTCAGCAGATACCATTGGGGAACAGGCTTTGACCCCATAGGTGATATCTTTTCCCTTCAAGGTTTAGTCATAGAACATCACTGGAACAGAACAATACATCCACACAGAGCAAACTTGAACTAATATAAACTTTTTCTTACAATTAATTTTCACACTTTAATCATATAGTGACCAGTGGTGTTGTAAATACCTAAAGAGTTACATATGCCAAGTAAGAAAACATATAAGTGGCTATATGTGGTGTAATAGAACTTTAAGGCCCTAGGCATAGTTGTTTATAAAAATCTCATACAGCAATCATGAGAACAGCAATATGAAAACAAATAAGAACCCGTGAAAGTCTAGAACTCTTGATTAGTTTGATTCCATAATAACCCAATGGATGAATTGCAAAGCAAGTGCATATTTATTATCTGGAGGGCAGGCTACACGAATAAACAAGGCATGCAAAGTGGTGCAATGGATTGCTGGGTCCTACCACCTTGGAAATAAACAAGGCTTCATTTTACAGTACAGTTACACTTTACTTACCGAGTAAATTGTCATGTTTTCCTTGGTAACGTTGCAGGACATACGAGGTAAAAAATTGTGACTATATGGAAAAGGGAATGATCAGGTTATAAAACGAGACAAGGTAATTTATTGGAAACTACCGTCTTAATTTCAAGATAGTAATAAATAAACATGGACTGTTACCAACATAACCCTAGGATAACTACAAATCTGACTTGAATTGATGGGTAATACTGGAGGTGTTTCTAAAAATTGGCTGCCTACATTCTGAGGAAGTACACAATTAAATCTGAGTTATTACCAACCTAAACAGGTCACAAGTACACAGTACTTTGTTGAATTGATATTACACAGTGGTGTTTTTTTCCCTGGTAGTTTCTCTATAATTGCATACTAATCACCTTAAGTAATTACACACTAAAATACTACAATTTACCATATGCTTACCAGGTAAATACTTAGTAATTATTTTGTAGTTTCTCTGCATTTAGAGACCTTGTTACCTGTGGTACTTACCAATAACCAACTATAACTTACCGTATATTTACCAGGTAAATACCTAGTAATTAGGGGACTGTAAAAGGAAGGGTTACCCAAATAATATTAGGTTTTTCTTTCAGACTTTCAACATATTTCTTGAATTCTTGACCATTTGCAATTTTGGTAACAATTCTTAGACGTCACTGGTTTGGCTCCCGGGGCTTATGATTCTCATCTTTGGTGACTATTTTGAGTTTTTTTTTTTTTTTTCTACTACAGCTGCCCCGATGGAAATGAATAACTGTTCCACAAAAGTATTGTCTGGAAATTTAGAGATCGGTCCTCTTGGAACTTTTTTTAAATTTATTTGGACCTGTCTGCTTGTATTCACATGTCACGTGTTATCTTTACTGTCATTATCAGTTCAGCTGTATCACCTGTGTTTAGTCAATCATCGTCATCTGTATCACCTGTGTTCCGTTAATCAGTGTCATCTGTGTTTGCTTTTAAGTTCCGTCTGTTCAGGCCCCGTTTACATGTACATGGTTATTTTGAAAAACTGAGATATTTCCCTTCAGTTGTGCCCCTCGTTTACACGCAAACGGAGAATTCGCCTCTGAAAACAATTCTTTCTAAAAACTCTGGCCAGAGTGGAGATTTTGGAAAACTCAGAGTTTTAGGCAGTCGACGTCACAGTATGCGACAGAACTTGCACTGCGTCAAAGGTGCGACCTATATTTTCGGGATTCTGATTGGCTAACATGGGCTTGAGCTTCTCGTTACACTGCCACCTACAGGTTTGGCATGCTCTTGACGGCATATACACGGGTTTGTGTAAACTAACACTTTTCTGAAAATAGAGAGGGTGAAATGTCCATTTATTAAAAAAAAAACGGCCACGTGTAAATGTAGCCTAAGTCAGTATTTGTCTGATCTCTGTTGTATTTAGTGTGTTGCTGCCTGTTCGTCTGTCCTTTATATTACTCCCGTTAAACCTTTGTGTTGGATAAGATACCTTCTTTGTCTTCCTGCAACCACCTGTGACAGGAGATTGGACCAAAAGCTTAAAGAGTGAAAGAGGAGAACATGGGTGTTCTCCGCACCCTTGTAAATCCTGCAAATTGACTGCTGACCTGTTTCCATGGACAGCCGCCAGATCAAAGAATATGTCGAAGCCAGAGCCTCGTGCAATCATAGCCGCCACCCTTCCAGAGTCTCGTCCCGCTGAGACCACCCTTCCAGAGTCTCATCCCATCATGGCCGCCGCCATTCCAGACCCTCATCCCAAGATGGCGCCTCGCCGCCCGAGCCCTCAGCGGAGATGGCCGCCACTATTCCTGAGTCTGTTCCTGAATTCCCACCCAACCTCCTTCTCCCGCTTCTCATCATCCAACAGTCATCCTCATCTCCTCTGCCTCCTGTCAACCCCGTCACTCACCCTCAAGACACCAGTGGAATGGTGGGCTTGCTGAGGGTCTTCCAGTCCTCAGCGCCATCATTGACTGTGGATGCCCTGGATAGCAATAGCAATAGCAACTTTATTTATATAGTACAGTTAAAACAACACAAGTTGACCAAGGTGCTATACAATGTAACCCAGAACACAAAAAGAGAAAAAGATCTAATCTGAAAAAGAAACATCACGTAGGCAACACATATAATAAAATTGTCACTGAGCTATTGAAAACAGATGTGTTTTGAGTTTTCCTTTAAAATCCTGCACAGTAGCAGTGTCTCTAATGTGTTTAGGCAAACTATTCCAAAGTTTAGGTGCTGCTACAGCAAAAGCGCAATTTCCTTTTTGATTACGATGTGTCCTGGGTATTTTGAGTAGTTTCTGAGTTGCTGATCTCAGACTTCGTCCAGTCTGATATTCAGTTAAAAGATTTGAGAGATAGGCCGGTGCGAGTCCATGCAAGGATTTGTACACCAAAAACAGAAGTTTAAAATCAATCCTAAAGTAAACCAGAAGCCAGTGCAAGGAGATCAGGGTAGGAGTAATTTGTTCATGTTTTTTTATCCCCATTAAAAGTCTAGCAGCTGAATTTTGAACTTTTGTAAACGAGATGACTGAAAGTCAAGTCTGGATGTTAGCAAAGCGTGGATTGGAGTTTCAAGGCCTTTAAACATCAAGCATGATTTCATCTTTGCTAGATTGTGTAAGTGAAAGAAACTTGACTTTACAACAGAGTTTATCTGTTTATCCAGTTTTAAAGAGCTGTCGATATTTACACCTAGATTTTGAATACATGTTTTAACGTGACGTGACAAAGGGCCAAATTCTAACTGCGTTGTACCCCTGGCTCCACTAGAACCGCAAACTATAATCTCAGTCTTGTTTTCATTTAGATGTTTAGACCATGTTTTAAGATCTAAAAGACAGACCATAAGAGGTTCTAAACCATTTTCATGTGACAGTGGCAGATACACTTGTACATCATCAGCACAGTAGTGAAAAGTAATATTATATTTCCTGAAAATATTTCCCAAAGGAATCATATAGAGAGAAAATAAAATAGGAGCAAGAATGGAGCCTTGCGTCACACCCAGAGGTGGGCACAAATACATCAAAAACTATTTTGTTACAAACTACAAATACTGGCTCATGAAATGTAACAAAATAAAATACAAAATACTGATGTGAAAAATGTATTTAAATAAAATACAAGTAATTAGTATTTTGAAAATACAAAAATACTCCCACAATAATCTTCAGTCTTTTTTTATTACTGAAAGGTCAATAACACAAATAGTAGCAATAACACAAATATGAGAAATGTGTAAGTTGCAAAATAAAAAAAGCATGGCCATTTCACTAAGGCCAAGTCCACACGGACACGGGTATTTTTATAACCGGAGTTTTTCCTCCTTTTAAAAAAAAAAAAATCCCGTCCACACATGCTCGGTTTAAAAGAAATCTCCGCCTACATGAAAACGCAAAAACACGCTATCAAACGCTGTCAAGAGCATGCCACACCAGCAGGCGGCGATATAACCCTAATCGTAAAGCCACGTTGGCCAATCAGAAGCCTGAATCAGAAGCAAAAACCCTGGTTTTACTGTCTGCACGACAACACTGCAACCGGCGTTTCTGAAAGTCCTCACCCTGGCAGGGGTTTTCAAAAATGTTCGGTTTCAGTGACCTGATACTGCGTTTCCATGTGGACGAATGGCCGAACCGCGTAAAAAAAGTCACGGTTATAAAAATACCCGTGTCCGTGTGGACAAGGCCTAAATCTCTACAGGGCCTGAAATAGCTCCCTCTGACGTAAATGGCATGTATAGCCAAGTTCACATCAATGGTGTGGTAGGCTGCCCTTAATAGCAAAACATGTTTGATGTAGGCTACGTAGCCATATTATCACCGTTACTCTACTCGTGCCTTAAGGCTTGAATAAGCATAGAGAGACCTCACCACTGGCTAAGGGAGGGGAAACAGCCATAAATCTATATTTATGTTATGTGCACTAACAGCTTTAATGAGGGACTTTATTGAAAGGTCAATGACAGAAATAGAAGCAATAACACAACTATGCTCCAAAAGAGAAAACTAAACCATTGTCATTTAGGCTAGTTGTTTTTAAGTACAACCAACTTCTCCAATAATTCAGGAGTTAATCCCCTTCTATGAGGGCGGTAGACCATGCCTGCAAAAGAAAAGAGACGCTCAACTGGTACTGATGATGGCGGAGTGGTGCTGAATCTCACGAAGAGCAGCTTGATTAGTGGATACGAGTCCAGTGAAGCCAGGTCCTTTCTGGGGTCCTCCAGGAAGTGAAGGGTCTCTAACTCTGCTTTGCTATATATGTGTGTGTAGACTGTATATTTTTCACAAAACACTTTACCTTAATGCAGTTTTTAAGAGGACTCATTCACTTCTTGGAGGGAGCCTGGTCTACAGGGTGTCACGTGATTTTCGTGCATCTAACCTGGACATTGCCATTGCCAACATCAGACCGAAAATATGGCAAAATCATTTACTATGGTGATAAGCATATGGTGATGTTTTTAAAAGTATTTAAGTATTTGAAATACTCTAAATACACTCCCTCAAAATAATTTGTTACAAACTACATTTTATTTTTTCCACACCTGCAAAATACGAATTACAAAATACACTAAAGTAATTAAATACGTATTTCAAATACATTTAATTTAAATACTGCCCATGTCTGGTCACACCACACATGATCGGTGCTGATCTAGAGGAACATGTCCCAATTTTCACTACCATGCTTCTACCAGTCATATAGGATTTAAACCACTCCAGGACCTTCCCCTGAACCCCCACATACTCCTCCAACTGTGAGAGCATCACTAAGTGATCAATTGTGTCAAAAGTCTAATAAAACTAACACAGCAGAGTTTCCAGCATCAACAGTCAACAGCAAATCATTAAAAACTTTTACAAGGGTTGTCTC
The DNA here is from genome assembly GCF_964197995.2 of Scardinius erythrophthalmus. NCBI lineage: Eukaryota > Metazoa > Chordata > Actinopteri > Cypriniformes > Leuciscidae > Scardinius > Scardinius erythrophthalmus. The sequence goes on along the minus strand of NW_028296533.1, from coordinate 314,137 downwards.
AGTTGAGTGGTGTTTCTTGAAATCGGACTGGTAGACTTCACCGATACTGTGTTCTTCTAGAAACTTAATTAATGAAAAACTATTTTTTCTAAAATCTTAGATAAAAATGAAAGATGAGATACCAGTCTGAAGATAGCCAGGACAGTCGGGTCCAAATTTGGTTTCTTTAATAAAGGCTGCACAAATGCCTGTTTCAACATGTTTGGAAATATCACAGTATATAAACTTTTATTTATGATTTGCAAGATACCAGGCCCAATCACCTCAATAGTTTCTTTAAAAAAACATGGAGGGACCATATTTCCATCGGAGCCTGTGGGTTTTAATTTACTTGCCACCTCTTGTAACCACTGTAATGTAGCCAATTCAAATTGATGAAAAACTGCAATATGCCGAGCAGGACTTGATGGTTTATAAGTCATTGGTGAGAAATTCAATCTAATTGCCTCAATCTTAGAAATAAAATAATCAAGAAAGTTCTCACATAAAGTCGGGGACGAAATTAAATTTACCTTAGCGGAAGGGTTTACTACAGTAATAATAATTTTAAAAAGTGTTTTCAGATTATTCGAATTTTTCTCTATAAGTTCTGTGAAATATCTAGATTTAGCCGATTTTACAGCTCTCTGAAATTTTAACATCTCCTTAAAAATGTGATAAAAGATCTGAAGTTTATCCTTTTTCCATTTTCTTTCCACCTGCCTACAAGCTTGTCTACATCGCCGTATCTCATCATCATTCAAACGGGGATCAGACCTATTTTTACGATATTTACTTTTTAAAGGAGCCACTGCATCCAACACATCAGGTTACACAAACAGGTTAAGTGTAGCAGTTGATGTCCTGAAGAACACTGTCTGACACATTTTAAACCTCCCTGAACATTGTAACAAAATCTGCACAGGTTGTAGATGAAAACTTACGAAAACACTGAATAGATTTTACAGGGTTGTTAAAATGGCAGAAATGGGAATAGTAAACAAAACAGGTTTGTGATCAGAGATACTGTAATCACTTAATTCTAAGTCCTCAACAAGTCAAGTCAAGTCATCTTCATTTATATAGCACTTTTAACAATGTAGATTGTTTCGTAACAGAGATTGTTTTGGCTTTATAGCGGAAAATAAAAAGTTATTTTCCAGCTAAAGTTAGTTTTGATTGATTCACTTCCGTCGCAACAATCATTTGTTATTAAATTAGGGGCCGCTAAGACGACACCATTCTCTCTACACAGACTTTAACCCTCTGGAGTCTGAGCGGTTTTCTGGGCCCTGGAGGTGTATTGACATGCTCTGACATTTGTGCTTTTTTCAGTTATTTATAAACATGTTAATGGCAAAGGTGTAAATTCACTCTATATAGCACAAACAGGGCTACCAAAATATGTGATCACCATGCATGTATATTTTTGAATTTTTAAGAGAATAATGTTTATGCGTGGTTATTGAAAAAAATAAAAATGAAAGTTGCTGAAATTAGACCACAAAACTAATAATAAATATATGTCAATAAGACTTTTGACTAATGGATGTTGTCGCTTCGAGTTTTGGCTTCAAAATTATGTGAAAAAAAAATTATCGTTCACATAAAACAATACATTGATTTAAATTGATGTAAAACAGGTTTTGTTTGGAAAGCTAATATGCGAGGGGGGCGTAAAGGGGGAGTAGTTTACACCTGAGAATACAATGTCCCACCCACTCTGCATAATTAGCCATTCATTCAGGTGTGACACTGACTGAGCCATAATGCATGGACAAAAGATATATTTAGAAGAAGACTTATATTGACCATTTAAGATTTTGCTTACATCTATCTTGTAAATATGTTTTGCTATTTTATTAAAAAGGTTACAATTACAACAATAATTACAATTTCAACAATATTTCAAGTGTACTTTTTCTTTGTAAAAAAAAAAAAAATGATTATAGGCCTACATTTTATCTATGTATTCATTAGTTTGAATATAGCCAACATTGGAACAGCTAACATCTTAGTTGATGACTTTATTTTTTACAAAAATAGTATTTTATATATATAGAAATTGCTAAACAAAAGCTTATTTGATGTGGCAGTATATTCTACAGTAAAAACTGTACCCAAATCTAGTCAACAAAATGTTGCCTTTCATATTTCGCCTGACTGTAACGTTGTTTTTATGAAATATTAGGGCATATAAATGTTAATTGCAGTTTAATACGTTGCTTATACAAATAGCCTACATTTTATTTATAACATATTTCAGTCGATTTTTACTCATCTCAGTATAGCAATACAGTTTGCTAAAACATCATCATTCATTCACACACGCGATTTAAATTTAAACTGTCTTTTTGCGAGCTGTGGTAAACAGCGTGCATCTCTGCCGTTCATTCATTCATAAACAGAAACCCGATTCACGTGAGAAGGAAAAAAAACTTACTACAGTATTCCTCAGCTCGCTCCTCGATATATACCCGCACTTCTGAGGTACATTTTCCGCTTGCGCTTGCGAGACGGTGTAAACAAGTAATGATCTGAATAAACTTGTTTTCTCGAGCTGATATGGGGGCGTTCACAGGTTTGCGTGGACTGCCTCAATCATTTGCGTTTGAATAGCGCGCGCTCTCCGTGGGCGTGTCACATTACATTTGAATAAGCTGTAATGAGCTCGACTGGAATCGCTCTCTTTTAATACAGATTTCACAAGATGAGAATATTTGTTTTTTATATAAATTGCTTCATTTAAAAGAAGATAATTCAAGCTTCATGCCTGTGTGTCTGTATGCCTGTTTGACTGGTCAGAGATGCTGGACTGAGTTATTGTTCATTTTCGGACGCGTTTCAGAATGGACTTCACTGGCAGAGAGAAGGCAGAACTCGGTTCTTGTTTATTTTTCTTTATTTGGCAAAAAGCACAACACTTTGTTTTTATTGTGAGTATACACAAAAATAATACACATTTAACAGAATCGATTGATGTATGAAACTTGTTTGTAAAATCAAAGTCAAAAGAGTATTTCGGGTCTCAATTCAACTGATAAGGAAAAAAGCGAGCAGATCACGCCGGCGTGATTGCTGACCTCAGAGGGTTAAACGCGAACCTGTGAGAAACGCTGATGGCGGTCACATCCGCATTAAGAATTGGTTCTATAGTTATGTGCGTTTGAATATATGTGCGCAAGTTTGGAATTCCCTACAAACCAAGCCTAAACAAAGTACTGGTGTTTCCTTATCATTTTTGATACAGAATTTTATTTTATTTTATCAATTCGGGGTAGATACGCGAATTGAGTTTCCCCACGACGCTTTATCTGTAGAGTGGTAAAGGGATCCTCCATAGGGAGAGACTAGTTGGCACTTCAGCACTGCGTTGTCATCGGGTCCAGGCGCAGGTCCTTCATCAGATCTGGATACGGCCTGGATCCAGCAGGCTGCGGGAAAACCTTGGGATAAACAAAGACACTAAAATTAGCGTAGATGCCATTCTTCTTATGATGTAACGAGTACATCAGGATTTATGGCAAGTGTTCCCGGGTCCAGCTGACCTAATCTATGCAGCCTAACATTGAATTATAGATGTCTATATTGTGTTATGTGAATGCTAGGTCAAAGAGATGTGTCTTTAGTCTAGCTTTGAACTGACAGAGTGTGTCTGCTTCCCGGACAATGTTAGGAAGACTGTTCCAAAGTTTTGGTGCTAAATAGGAGAAGGATCTACCGCCAGCAGTCGATTTTGATATTCTAGGTATTATCAACTGGCCGGAATTTTGAGATCGCAATAGATGTGAAGGACTATAATGCGTTAAGAGCTCGCTCAAGTACTGCGGAGCTAAACCATTTAGTGCTTTGAAAGTGATCAGCAATATTTTAAAATTGATGCAATGTTTAAAAGGGAGCCAGTGCAGTTTTGACAGAACCGGGCTAATATGGTCATACTTCCTGGTTCTGGTAAGAACTCGAGCTGCTGCATTTTGAACTAGCTGAACTAGCTAACTAACAAGAAAACCATGTGTTAGTACCAAGTCTAATGTATGGCCATGCATGTGGGTTGGGCCTTTGACTGCTTGAGTTAGGCCAAAATAATCAATCAAACTTAAAAAATCCTTTGCCAGATAATTTTCAGAACAGCACACATGAATATTAAAATCAGCCAGAATAAGCAGTCTATCAAACTTTGATATCAACCCTCCAAGAAAATCTCCAAAATCATTGGTAAAGTCCTTATGTTGTTTAAGGTGGCCTATAAATGACTGCTATTGCCACTGGGGTATCAATATCTAGTATCATTAACTGCAGTTCGAACGACTCATATTCCTCAGCCACTATTTGTCTGCAGTTAAACTTCTCTTTAAAAATCGAGGCCAACCCTCCTCCTCGGCCAGATGAACGAGGAGTATTATAAAACTTACATTTCTGTGGTAGGAGTTCAGAAAAAGGGCTTATTTCTCTACTCGTGATCCACGACATAATAAACATTAAATTAAAAGTAATAAACATAAAATCCAAACCGCACACGTTGAAAAATTCATTCAGTAAAAAAGTCCTCAGTTTTACCGGGTCTTTGTTTAGTTGAGATATCCGACGCAAAAGCCTAATATTGCACAATCTCACCCCACCACGGCAAAGTCGAGGTGGGCGATACAATTGCTGCAATCCAAACAAGGTAGGAAAAATCTGAATGTTCCAAGCATATGACGGTTCCAATGAACGGCGTCTTATGAGATGACAGCAGTCCATTTCGTTGACAGAGAAACTCCAAAGGGTATACCTTTCCTGTTTTTTCGCAAGGGTAAGGATCCGACTCCAACCACCGCGTCCAGGATTCCTCATCGGCCCATCAGTCCACTGGCTCACCCTTGGCTACTACCTCCTTTCATCTCCACCGTGGCTCATCAGTTCACCAGTTCCGCCAAGCTTACTTGCCCCCCGGATCCACCTAGGTCGCTCGTCGACCTACCCTCACCTCTGGACTGCACTCTTCTGGCTATTCCCCGTCCCTTAGTCCCCCCGGCTCCACTGGACTCCTCACTCCCTTCTGCTCCTCCTTGGTCCTCAGTCCCTCTTTCTCCACCGCACCCTTCTGTGTCCCCGTCTACACCTCAGTCGCCCGAGCCAGCGGCTTTTTTGTGTCCATCTGAACCCTCTGCTCCACCATGGCCCGGCGACCTTCCGTCTCCTCCCTATCATCCTCCCGCATCGGTTCCGCCTCTGTCTGTCATCCCCCTAAAACCTCCTGCCCTTCAGCCTCCATGGTTCCTCCCTCCATCGGCTCCACCATGGATCATCAACCTTCCCTCTGACCTATCACCTCTCTGCCAAGCCCTTCTCCGGATATTCTGCCTGCCTTCTCCAGCCCTTCGCCCACCCCTGCGGGGAGGGGCGTTCTGTCACAGTGGTGTTTGGGTTAGTTTGTTTTCATTTGGGCTTGTCTGCTTGTATTCACATGTACAGTGTGTGGTCATTGAAAATGTGTTCAGATATATATTCTTCACAGAAAATGAGCCAAGGCCAATGAGTCTGAGTTTGGAAAAATAATTAATCGTATAATTTTTCTCTTGATAAAAAATGAAAACCGATCCTACAGACCCGAACACCATACAAGGGTTAAACCTTCGTGTTGGAAAAGATACCTTCATCTTCTGTCTTCCTGCAACCACCCGTGACCGGTGTAGTGCACAAAGTGCATAGACGAATGGACTAAACTGTATGCAATTTCTCTTAACAATTTCAATTAATCTAAGGAAAAATGGCAACAATTGCATGGCATTTACACACAATACGCACTCTAAATCTGGTACCAATTTGGTTATAATGGCCTATTTGACCTTCCTGCTTCAGCTCAATTTTAGTTAGGTCCCCTGCACTGGTTTCCCCTTTATTTTATTATCTTAAAATATTTGAGTAGGTTTCGCTTATTTTGATGGTCCCTTGAAACAAATTCTGTTGACTTTAAGTAATGTTGCACCTACATGTCTACTATCTCTCAATAGAGTGTTAGTAGAGTATTAGTAGACTGGTAGGGTTAGGGTTAGAATAAGTAAATATGTGGTTGTGAAGTTACTTATAGTCAGTAGAATATTTGGTGCAGGACAATAAAGATTTAGCAGATATTAAGCAGACACTCTACTAATAATCTAATGAGAGTAAGTTGACATGTAGGTGCAAAGTTACTTCAAAAGGGACTATCAAAATAAAGTTTTACCTTTGGGTATACTTTTGGGTAATACTACTGCCTTCCAAGAACTAGTATTTCCTTTAGATGTTAGTTAGATAGTTCAATGATGTATAATCAGAGAGAAAGAGAGTACCACCTGCACTGTGCTGCTTAACATGAGCACTCCAACTGACTTTTCCCTGTGAATAATTATGTGCCTTTATTTGTGTTAATTGCGTACATTTCTAGCCCTTTCCTACTACTTTGATGTGCCAGCTTTTTCTAATGAATGAATCTTTTACATATTTATCCTTGGTTTTCAAACAAGTCAACATGTTCAATTTAAATTTACATTCTTTGGGCCTGTTGATGCATTTTAAAATCACACTTTTCAGAGACCCAAAATAAACATTTTAATCATTTCATTTGATGTAACAAAACGTTGCATCATGTGTTTTGTTCACTGCCTTTGTTGTTCACTGCCACTCCTTCAAATGTTTTTGTCATTAATATGCTGTAGCTAGCTTCCACCTGTGCTTTAATTAATTGAAAGAGTTTCTTATGTTCCATGTTTGTGAAGACGCCTATCAAATTTGCTCCCAGGCGAGTACATGCCACTGGAGACTCTTTCATCAGTCCATTTTTCAAGTTGCAACCTGTAGAAGGCTTTGTGTTTATGCTTGTCCTCTTAACTACACACTCAGTCCACAAACTTCCTGAACTTTCTTTCAAACATGTGATCATGTCTCAACAATACATGTGTCTACAGGACAAAGGTCAAAATCTGACAATAATAATAATAATAATAATAATAATAATTCGTTACATTTATATAGCGCTTTATCTGAGACCTCAAAGCGCTTTACATAGAAGGGGGAATCTCCTCAACCACCACCGATGTGCAGCATCCACCTGGATGATGCGACGGCAGCCATATTGCGCCAGAACGCCCACCACACACCAGCTTACTGGTGGAGAGGAGACAGTGATGAAGCCAATCAGTATATGGGGATGATTAGGAGGCCATGATGGATAGAGGCCAAGGGGCAAATTTGGCCAGGATGCCGGGGTTATACCCCTACTCTTTTTCGAAGGACATCCTGGGATTTTTAATGACCACAGAGAGTCAGGACCTCGGTTTAACGTCTCATCCGAAGGACGGACAATGTAACTATTCAGCAAAAAAAACCCCAGACAAATCTTTCTTATAAAAAAAGTATGACTGAATCGACAGTAACCTTTTTAGATTGGGGTGATGGCAAGGCCTAATTAAAACATGGTTGACAATGATGCCTCTGACTTCATTCAACACAGCAGTTCCATGCTTAAATCCTTCTAATACCCTTTGGCAAGACTCATGTCCACTTCTTTGATGATCCTCTAGCCCACAAAGTCACTGATTGGTTTCTCTTGCAGTCTATCCTTCTCTATGTGGAAAAATGCTCACACAGACTTTGTATGTATATTGTAAACAATCATCATCACTTTACTGAAGAATATGGCTCTAATATAAACTGTAACAGAGTTTAACAAGGCTATTCAGTTTCAAATATGTGATTTGCAAGTGATAGTTTGTGAACACAAAATAATCAAAACCTCTGGCCATGTATGCCTTATCGCTTGCTGAACAACCAGATCAGTTTTAAATTAAATAAGCTTGCACTAGCATATCTTAAAATATGTCTGGTTTCACATACAGGATTTAGACTAAGCCAGGAATAGGCCATAATTTAATTAGGGCATTTACTTTAAGTAGCTTTTGTAAATGTGCCTTAGAAAAAAAATACTGGTATGCATCTTGAGACACAACAATGACACTGACATATTTTAAGATATGCTAGTGCAAGTTTCTTTCATTTAAAACAGCTCAAACATGCATTATAGTCCAGGACTAGGCTTAAGCCTTGTCTGTGAAACCAGGGGTTAATGCATTAATCCAACTGACCTACCTGTAAATGGTTGTTCAGCAAGCGATAAGGCATACATGGCCAGCGGTTTTGATTATTTTGTGTTCGCAAACTATCACTTGCAAATTACATATTTAATAACTGAATAGCCTTGTTGAACTCTTGTTGTTACAGTTTATATTAGAGCCATATTCTTCAGTAAAGTGATGATGATTGTTTAAAACTTACTAAAGAGCAGGATAGACTGCAAGAAAAAACAATCAGTGACTGTGTGGGCTAGAGGATCATCAAAGAAGTGGACATGAGTCTTGCCAAAGGGTATTAGAAGGATTTAAGCTTGGAACTGCTGTGCTCTGTTAGGCTTAAAGGGGTCATATAATGTTACATGCACTTTTACAAGTTGATTGTACTGAAATGTGTGTTGGCAGTGCCTGTACACAACCATCATAGAATGATAAAAATCCATCCAGTGTTTTTTTTTTTATCTTCTTATGTTTTCCCCCATCTCAAATCAAGCCGTTCAATTTTGTGACGTCAAAAAATCGACGCCCCTCCCACGATTGTTGATTGACAGCAGCGTTTCAACACAGACCCGCCCTCGCTCGTGAGCAAGCTGTCAATCATAGTCCGCGCGGACCGGCGCGGCCATTGTTGATACGCTGGAGCACTGTCTATGAGCAGAATGGCATCTAAGCGATAGTGGTGTTCTGTTCTTGGGTGTAATAAGGAACACAGCAGTCATTTTGATGTTCCTAAATCCGAACCGCTGAAGACGCTGTGTCAAACAAAAAAGTTTGTTTTCGAAGGGAATATTCCACACGATCAACGTCAATGCTTTCATGTTTGCGCAAATCATTTCACACACCAGACTGCTTTACAAACGAGGGTCAGTAACGTTATAAAGCTGGTTTTGCTAAGAAGCTGCTCCTGAAAAAAGGATAGGTACCAACTATTCGTTTTCCTGCAGCACCTCCAGAATAACTGAAGTGAGTGTAACGTTTTATTAACCTTTATATTAATATTTATATTAATCTTTGCAAATCGCTTGCTGCATGCTTCACGATGAATGCGACTGCTTACACTCAGGGTACATTACAGCATGTTTTCTATGTACGAAGTTCTCAATATAATTCATAATCCCACGTTTATAATGAACAACGCGTGTACGCACAGAACAGAGGGGCGGGGTGAGCAAAGCTCATTATCATTGTTACGTCCCTTTTGGTCTGTCTGTGTTTTTATGCTGTTGTGGGAGGTGTTTGTTTTTATCCAGGAAGAAGACCGGATTGGTTCCTGCAGTCTGATTGGTGCCACGCCCTGATTGATCAGCTGACTCCTGGATGTGTATAAATGCCTCCTTTTGTTGCTGCTTCATTAGCCCCTTTTGTGCTCACTTGCTGTTTTGCTTGTTTGACTTTGTTATCTGCTGCTAGAGTGTAAAGATTTAAGAGTGTTTGTCTTTGGATTGTTCAGTTGAGTGTTTGGACCACCGCCTGTTTAATGAATTTGAGAATAGATTATCCCCTTACATTGTTCTGTTAGAACTTAATTGTATATATTGTACATAGTAATTTGGGAGGTAGGGAGACCGATGCCACCTTTTTAATTTGATATTTCTGTGCCTGTTTTGGATTAGGGAGTTAGGGAAGTAATTGTATTTTTCTTTTTTTCTTTTTTCTGTATTAGAGCAGGAAGAGGTATATTCCAAATTAGTTGTTTTTGTTTGTTACTTTGGCCTTGTCGGCTCCTGAGGTAAAATCCCATGGTAACATAAATCTGTTAATTTATTCAAATAAATACTGTTTCATACACTTTACTATAACAACCGCACTGTTGTTGTTGTTGTTTTTCATGTTAAGTCCTTTACCCTAGACGGGGTGTAACATGAAATTTGGGGCTCGTCCTATTTTTTCTAAATCGAAATTACAAACTTGTCATTTTTTATCAGTAAAACAGATCGATTTAGGTATTATTCAACTTATTGTTTGCCAGGGGTTTTTACTTTGTGTGGGAGGAAACGTAGGCTGCGTGATGGCGTCAAAATTTGAATTGGACAAATTTACGATCGCGCCCACACATGAACAATTTGATAAGTGCCGCAAAGACGATTTATTAGTGATTGCAGATTTCTTTGATATTTATGTACCTCGTCACGCACTTAAAAAGGAAATAAAGGAGATGTTGCGCATTGAGCTGGTAAAACAAAGGGTCTTACCGGAAGAGGGTGTGGCTCCGGGTGTTGCTTTTAACCTAGAACTATCTGAAGGTTTGGGTGCTGCTGAGGCGGAACACAAATCTGGCGAAGTTGATGGCATAGATCCCGTTGTCCCTTCACCGGATGAGAAACGGTTGGCAATCCGTTTAAAAGAATTAGACCTGGAAATAAGTCGGCAACAGTATGAGAGTCAGCTGCTAAATGTCCGGGCACTTGAGCTTGAGGCACAGCGTGATATCTGACTGAAAGAGCTGGAGGTCGAGTTAAAGACCCAAGTTCAGCGCACTTCTCCGAAGACAAAGGAGAATGTTATTCCAGGATCAGTAAGTGCCTCATCTGGTGCAACATCTCCTCTACCTACAGCATCTCGAACTGCGCCGGTAAGTTCTTCTGAATTTGATATTAGTAAACAAATTTTGCTTGTTCCGTTGTTCAGAGAGAGTGAAGTAGACACATACTTCACTGTTTTTGAACGCATCGCGACCACATTGAAGTGGCCTAGAAATATTTGGCCTTTGCTTTTACAGTGCAAATTGGTAGGAAAGGCACAGGGAGTGTGCTCTTCTCTGACGTTAGAACAAAGTTTGGAATATGATGCGATTAAAGCGGCAGTGTTACGTGCGTATGAGTTAGTTCCGGAGGCTTACCGTCAGAAATTTAGAAGACATGTAAAAATCCCCAGCCAAACATTTGTTGAGTTCGCTCGCGAAAAGACCACTTTATTTGAGAAATGGTGTACTGCGAGTAAAATCACGACTTTTGAACAATTGAAAGAGTTGATTTTGGTTGAGGAGTTTAAAAACTGTATATCTGAAAAAATTGTGGTCTATTTGAACGAACAGAAAGTTTCATCTCTTTCTGATGCGGCTATCTTTGCAGATGAGTTTGTGCTCACTCACAAAGTTGTTTTTTCGTCATCACGTCCTTCGCAACACACCTCCCACTCTTCGCAACACACCTCAGTAGATCGTTCTCACGGTTCTAAGCATGCGGTAGTTACTCAAAGGGATGATCCATTGCTTGACACCTCTTTGGTTGCTCGAGAATGTTTCTACTGTCATGAGAAGGGTCATTTGATGGCTGTTTGTCCAGTACTGCAGTGGAAAAATCTGCGGAAAAGTCACAATGTATCTAAGAGTGTAGCTTTCATTCGTATACCGTCTTCTGAGTCCCTAAATTCTGTTGACCCTACGTTTGAACCATTTGTATGTGATGGAGCAGTTGCTTTGTCTAACTCTGATTCTGAGTTTACACCTGTACGCATTTTGAGAGACACCGGGGCTGCACAGTCGTTTATTTTAGCAAGTACGCTATCATTCTCACCTCAGTCCAGTTGTGGATCGGATGTGTTGGTTCAAGGAATTGAACTGGGAGTACTGAGAGTTCCTTTACATACCATTTACTTGCGTTCTGGCCTTGTGACCGGTGTAGTTAAGGTTGCTGTACGTTCTCAATTGCCAGTAAAAGGGATTTCTCTCATTCTTGGAAATGATCTTGCTGGAAGTAGAGTTAATGCTCTACCAGAGGTTACAGATATACCATGTGTATCAGGGGAAGATAATGTGTTAGTGCAGGAATTTCCCAATGTGTTTCAATCATGTGTTGTTACTCGAGCACAAGCCCGAAGATTTGAGAGTGAGGTTGATCTTTCCAACTCATTTATGAGTTCAGAGGTGTCAGAGGTGAAAGCTAATGATGAAAATGGTGGTTCCTCGGATGTGATTGTTGGGCTTAATTTTGATTTTCCTTTTGGCAAGCCACAGCTAATCAGTGCTCAGAAAGCTGATGAAACCCTGTTGACATGCAGTTCCTCTGTGGTAGATAAGACTGATTTACCTAAACATGCAATCGCATATTTTCTAGATGACGGTGTACTCATGCGAAAGTGGAGCCCAGAGAAAGTGAAACATGATTGGAGCACCGTATTTCAGGTAGTCGTTCCACAATCTTATCGTGGGTACGTACTGAAGCTAGCCCATGACCATGAACTTTCTGGACATCTAGGAGTTAGGAAAACCTATCATAACCTCTTGAAACATTTTTATTGGCCGGGAATCAAATCCTCTGTGTCACAATATTGCCGTTCATGTCATGATTGCCAAATTGCAGGAAAGCCTAATCAGGTTATTTCTCCTGCACCTTTAAAGCCAGTTCCCGTGTTAAGTGAACCATTTGAAAAACTTGTGATTGATTGTGTTGGACCTCTGCCTAAGACTAAGTCAGGACATGCGTATATGTTGACTATGATGTGTTCCGCTACTAGATTTCCTGAAGCCATCCCACTGCGTTCATTGAAGACCCCCAACATTGTAAAAGCCCTTTTGAAATTTTGCACTACTTTTGGTCTACCGAAGGTTATACAATCAGATCAAGGAACCAATTTCACCTCGCGCATGTTTCGTAAGGTAATGAAGGAACTGAATGTTACCCACGCTGTGTCTAGTGCCTACCATCCTCAGTCCCAGGGTGTCATCGAAAGGTTTCACCAGACTCTAAAATCCATGATTCGTACTTATTGTTTACAACATCAGAAAGACTGGGATGAGGAGGTACCACTTTTGCTGTTTGCAGTTCGTAACACGGTGCAAGAGTCGTTGGGATTTAGCCCAGCTGAGTTAGTCTTTGGACACTCACTGCGTGGACCATTAAAGTTGCTTCAAGAGCATCTCCTCTCTGAAGCCCGCCCATCAAAACCTTCCTCCAATGTGTTAGATTATGTCAGTTCATTTCGCGAACGTCTACATTCTGCATGGAAGCTCGCACGTCAGTCTTTAGATTCGTCACAATCCAGAATGAAGGATAAATATGACAAAAAGTCTGTCAAACGGTCCTTTGAGGTTGGTGATAAAGTGCTTGTGTTATTACCTATACCGGGTTCCTCACTGCAAGCAAAGTTTTCAGGCCCATATGAAATCGAAGAGAAACTAAGTGATACAGACTATGTTGTACGAACCCCTGAGAGACACCGAAAGTCTCGTGTTTGTCACGTAAACATGTTGAAATTGTACGTTTCTCGTTCAAACTCAGAAAATTCTAAAAATGCTCCGATGGCTTCTCCTACTGTTGCTTTTCCTGTGGATGTAGTTTTGCCTGCTGATTCTCCTGGTGTAGATGGTCTTAGTTTGGGCAGTGCTGCCATATCTGGAGCTCGTTTACAAAATTCAGAAGCTCTTACAACACTTAGTTCAAAACTCTCCCACTTACCCGAGTCATCTCAAGACGAATTGTTACAGTTAGTTGAAAGATTTTCCTCACTTTTCTCAGATGTGCCAACTGTAACTAATGTTCTAAAGCATGATATTGATGTTGCTGATCATCGCCCAATTAAGCAAAATGCTTATCGTGTAAACCCTACCAAACGCGACATAATGAAACAAGAGACTGAATACCTTGTGAAGCATGGTTTAGCTTTGCCTAGTTCTAGCCCCTGGTGCTCTCCATGTTTGCTGGTTCCGAAAACCGATGGATCCTCACGCTTCTGTACAGACTACAGAAAGGTTAACCTGGTCACTAAATCAGATTCCTATCCGCTTCCACGGATAGAAGATTGTATTGACAGGATTGGGAAGTCTAAGTTCGTAACCAAACTAGACTTACTCAAGGGGTACTGGCAAGTGCCACTCACGGAGCGTGCATCTGAGATTTCAGCCTTTGCTACTCCAGATGCCTTCTTACAGTATAAGGTTTTAGCTATCGGCCTTAAAAATGCTCCAGCAACGTTTCAGCGTTTGATGTGTAAAGTACTGTCTAATGTGAAAAATTGTGAGGCATATCTTGACGATGTTGTGTGTTATTCAGAGACCTGGGAGAGTCATTTGAAGGTATTAGAGGAAGTATTTGTTAGATTTCAAGAAGCTAATCTAACCCTCAATCTTACTAAATGTGAATTTTGTCATGCTACTATTAAGTACTTAGGAAAGGAAGTAGGTCAGGGCACTGTACGACCGATAGAAGCCAAAGTCCATGCCATTGTTAATTTCCCTATACCACAGACAAAAAGAGAGCTACGAGGTTTCCTTGGCATGGCTGGGTACTACAGAAGTTTCTGTAGGAATTTTTCTGATGTAGTGAAACCTCTTACTGATAACCTCCGAAAAGCAATTCCTTTTTTGTGGACTCCTCAGTGTCAGATTGCTTTTGATTCTTTGAAGAGTTTGTTATGTAGCGCTCCTGTCTCAGCCACTCCTGACTTTACCAAACAGTTTAAACTTGAGGTTGATGCGAGTGGAACAGGTGCAGGTGCTGTACTGTTACAAGAAGATGAAAATGGAATTGATCACCCCTTGTGTTTTTTTTCTAAGAAGTTTAATCGCCATCAATGTAACTACAGTACCATTGAGAAAGAAACACTCGCCCTTCTGCTAGCTTTGCAACAGTTCGAAGTTTATATTGGTTCAAGCTCACAACCTGTTGAAGTTTTTACTGATCACAACCCTCTTGTATTTTTGCAGAAGTTCTGTAACAAGAATCAAAGACTCATGCGCTGGGCTTTAATTTGTCAAGATTTTAACCTGCACATCCAGTACAAGAAGGGTACAGATAATGTTATTGCGGATTCTTTATCTAGATCTTGTCTATAAACATGTCTTCATGTTTATTTTTGTGTATGGGGGTGTTACGTCCCTTTTGGTCTGTCTGTGTTTTTATGCTGTTGTGGGAGGTGTTTGTTTTTATCCAGGAAGAAGACCGGATTGGTTCCTGCAGTCTGATTGGTGCCACGCCCTGATTGATCAGCTGACTCCTGGACGTGTATAAATGCCTCCTTTTGTTGCTGCTTCATTAGCCCCTTTTGTGCTCACTTGCTGTTTTGCTTGTTTGACTTTGTTATCTGCTGCTAGAGTGTAAAGATTTAAGAGTGCTTGTCTTTGGATTGTTCAGTTGAGTGTTTGGACCACCGCCTGTTTAATGACTTTGAGAATAGATTATCCCCTTACATTGTTCTGTTAGAACTTAATTGTATATATTGTACATAATAATTTGGGAGGTAGGGAGACCGATGCCACCTTTTTAATTTGATATTTCTGTGCCTGTTTTGGATTAGGGAGTTAGGGAAGTAATTGTATTTTTCTTTTTTTCTTTTTTCTGTATTAGGGCAGGAAGAGGTATATTCCAAATTAGTTGTTTTTGTTTGTTACTTTGGCCTTGTCGGCTCCTGAGGTAAAATCCCATGGTAACATAAATCTGTTAATTTATTCAAATAAATACTGTTTCATACACTTTACTATAACAACCGCACTGTTGTTGTTGTTTTTTTTCATGTTAAGTCCTTTACCCTAGACGGGGCGTAACAATCATTTAAAGACACATGCACTTAAATGGAGTGCTGAAAACAGAGCTGTTTTTGACCAGGTAAAATGAGTGTTTTCTTACAATACTAATGAGAATTTTTAATTAAAGTATATTACAGACTTTTAATTTAGACCCTAAAGAATCAAATTAGCTTGTACAAAAATGGCATTATATGACCCCTTTAAGCCTAGTCCCAGACTAATATGCGTGTTTGAGCTGTTTAAGCTGAAAGCAACTTGCATTGACATATCTTAAAGTATGTCAGTGCCATTGTTTTGTCTCAAAGATGCACACCAGTAATTTTTTTTTTTTTTTAATGGAATGTTTATACAAGCTACTTATATGTCCTAATTGAACTAAGGCCTAATTGTGAAACCAGGCCTATGGGCCCTATCTTACACCCGGTGCAATGCAGCGCCAAGCACGATGCAAGTGTTTTTTGCTAGTTCCAGTCTGAAGCAGTTATCATTTTCACGCGCAAGAGCAGTTCCGTTTGTGCTCTGGAGAATGCTTCGGTCTTTCCACTATCAAATTCCGTCAAGTAAATAGCGAATCTGCCATGGCGCGAGCGCAACTGGCATTTAAAGGGAATGGGAGATGAGACTCTGATTGGTTTAACGCACGTAAATCCCAAAACACATTCATTACTCATTAAGAGAATAGGGACAACCATTTTAGACCATGCGCCTGGCGCGCCGACCATTTTTCCTGTCGTTAAACTAGCAAAAGTGGATTCGGACATGCCCCGAAGTGAACTTGCGCCCTGCGCTGTGGACCATGCACTTATAACATTAAAGTAGGGACCTATATGTTTTAAAATGAATGATAACATAAGCAAATGAAAAGCTCTCTAAACCACAATTTCAGAAAGTTTGAGTTGAAAGGCAGGTTTAAATGAAAGCTGTTTCTAAATGAAACACTGATTTGGCGAAAAATATATTTTGTGATTGCATTGAGCACAATGAGAATAGTCAAATGAGAACATGCTTAAAAAAAAACTGCATTTGATCTTTATCTTTTTAAAGATTAGTTAAGTTTTGAAGAAGTACCACTTAGCTGTGAAAATACTATAGGTACAAATCACATTGGTTTCTTTTACAGTCTATATTGACTGCAGAACTATACTTACCTCGCTCACTGGTACTGCCAATAGCAGCCTACTTTTCTGGTCTCCAGTGCCCTCTACTGATCCAATACCAGCATTAACAAAAACAGAATTAAACTAGAGGCATTAATCTTTGAGTGTACAGATCTGAAAATGTTGTTGTTTTGCAATAAACAATGAAAAAGCAAATGGTTCAGTTATTAATGTGACATTGACAATAACATTATTGTAACAATTGACAATAACACTGTTTCATACTTATAAAATTTGTTCACTATAAGTTTGAAGGTTTCATTTTAAAACGTACAGATCTATAAAATAAAATAAATATAATAACTTTCACAAATATTAAAGGAGTTGTTTGTTTCAAAGTTGCTGAGTTCACTATACATTTAATTTATTGGTTTTCCGTGTCATGCACTTTAATTGTACCTCTGGGCCCAGCCTTTCACAGAAGCTCATTATAATTAAATGTTTTATTTGAAAAGAACAATTCTCCAAACACTTCAAGGCAGCTTTTTGCTCTTGCTTAATCACTCATCTGTCTAGCCGGTTTAGTGAATCTGTTAATTAATTTTGATGTAATGCTACAAATGCTGTTTTGTTTTCCATAATGACACCTTGGGATCTTATTTCGTTGCCTGAGAAGAAAACACCCACTTGTCAGCACACGCCTAAAAGGCTGCTGTACACCTGTCCTATACCCTGAGGACAATGATAAATTGGATGAGTAAAGCTGATTTCTGCCAATTACTGCCAATAGCAGCCTACTTTTCTGGTCTCCAGTGCCCTCTACTGATCTAATACCAGCATTAACAAAAACAGAATTAAACTAGAGGCAATGATAACACCACAATCATTTTATCACTCAGATCCAAGTTATATTTTACAATATGTACATTATATAAAAGGAATTATTATTATTATTATTAGTAGTAGTATATGCACAATGTAAATGAGGACTACAGTAACTGAACTATGAAAAATTATGTTTGATATGAGATTGGATGTGTCTGTTATTAATCTTTGAGTGTACAGGGGCCTGTTTCAATAAGGAGGTTCAACCAACTCTGAGTTAAAACTTGAACTCTGAGTTGACTTACCCTGAGATGGGAAACTCTGAGTTTTTGGTTTCAGAACAGCTGAAATGAGTTAGTTCAATCAACTCTGCGTTGACCTACTCTGAGTTAAGCGCGTGCACCACAACTATAAAAAGCCATTATCAATGGAGCGCAGATATTATGAGTCACCATGGCAACAGCGCCAGACAAAAAGAGGTCTTCATATTTCTTCACATTTTAATTACTGTTATACAGTGATGGGTGTAATTAATTACCAAGTAATCTAAATACTGTAATTAAATAGGGATTACTCTGAATTCTTCTGTAATTTAAAGTTAAATCTGATGTAATTGTATTAGACTATAGAACAATTCTGTATAGGCTATTTAACATACATTTTTAAAAGTTATATTTTTTATTTAACCTTCTCCTTCTACACACTTTGGTCAATTCAATAATAATTCATGCAATTGTATATTGTTTATTTGAAAGCATTAAAAGTGCAGTTTCTTGTCTCTCGTTGTATTGTTCAAGTGTTTAAGGTTGACATGGGATTTAGTAATTAGTAATAAGTAGACCAATAATTTCTAAAGATAGTCATTATTACATTAATCTAATTACACTGTTGAAGATGTCATTTGTAGTTAGTAATACAAGTAACTTGCCCAACTGTTATAATATCAGAGGTGAAACTGGAAGAACAGTATGTTATTAAACCTAATTTTAATTTTCATGTAGGTGCAATCCTGCAGGTATTAAAAGAACATGGCAGCAGCTGAAATTTAAATATAAAAACATAATTCAGTCAAGTAAGGCTTGAGCATTACCCTAGTTAAAACCAGACCCTTCTCAGCTGAAACTGAGTGTAGGGTCTGGAGAAGCTATGTAGACAAATCATTTCCAAAGGGGCGTCACCAACCGACGTAGCTCAGCTTGATTGACAGGTGATCTGACCAATCATACTTCGCCATCCGCCATTTTGTCCGCCAAAGCAGTCAGGAGAGTAGATTAACATAGATTTGAACTTGAAAAATGGAGTGTACTGACGCCTTTCCGTGGTTAAAACAACATTCCTTCTTATGTTTGTTCATGTTTATTTGAGGCTATAAATTAACTAGAAGGAAGAGAAGATCGGTTCACAAGAACAGCTTTAACTGATGCTCTACAGCGATCTGTCACGGCACATTAAAGAGCAACAAAACGGTATTTATTGTTTAAATTTCTTTTAAAAAATCACCAAATTTGAAAGCTGAGACTTTGTTTAATATGTTTAATATCAAACGTAACCGAAAAGTAGCCTGCTCTGTCCTGTCTGCCAGCGTGTTGTCAGTCTCCTCTCTGCTCCGCAATGTATTTTTCACTGCGTGTGCGTGAGAACTCCTTCAGCGTCGCTGCGCTGTCGTCATCATGTAAATCCCTCCCCAAATGTTTCTGATTGGTGCCGCGATTTCGGCGGCACAGAAATGAGTTTGAATGGGCTCTTCTCCAGACTATCCTGGAGAGAGAATGAAAATTCGCCGGAAGTAGTCTGGGTTTTCCCAGGCTACTTGAGCATAGTATGGGTGTCGGCAACCTGACTTTACAAACATGTGACATTAAATAACTAAAGCATCCAGCGTCTAGCAGTGCAGCAGCATTTACGGCTGAGGGAATTCCTGGACGGACTTCAGAGCCAGTCCCAAAGATCCAAGGGCCTTCATAAAATGTAAGAGGTTTACATATGTGTTATTTTTTATATAGGCTATTTTTGATATTTCCATTTATTTTACTTTGGGTTAGGATTTTTGTTGGTCCCAACAGATTCTGATGGTGATATCTGTCTTTTGGAGCCTCCTGTCCCAACAGAACCCCAGGCAGTTGTAAGTCGCCTACTCAATACACCAGAAATTATGACAAATAGTGTTATAAAGTGTACTCAACCAAATGCTCATCACATGGGGATAAAGAGTTTCTGCTGCCACAGAGAGGCCTACAGAGGTAATGTTAACATTATGTGTCTACACATCAAACAATCTACACATTCACATTTTTTCACATTTTTATGTGGAGTAGCCTATAGAATCTAAGTTTAAATCTAAGTATAAACAGGTATTCTTATCTCTCCCTCCCCCAGAGTGTGGAAGAACAGCAGGAGGACGGTCCATCAACTTCTGGTGCACAGATGAACAGTTCAGTGATTTCCAGTAAATGCCACAGTTTAATTCTGTAGAATGTGTTTGGAACTACATTATGTAACTCTAATCTACTACTGTGTTTTCAGTTGCCAGTTAAGGAGTTATATAGACTTCATCTTATTTAAAAAAAAAAAAAAAAAAAAAAAGCAATATTTTATTTATTAATAAAAGATTAATTTTATTAATAAAAATGTACTGAAAGAATGAATGAGGTGTTTAAACACCGCTTCCTCTTTAAAAAAGGGGAGGAGACCGAAAGAAACTCTGGGTTTACCGAAGAAAACCTGCTCCCGACCAGGTTAGGTTCACAGAGTAAGTTACCATGGTAACTGACTCTGAGTATAAGTTACCTCTCTTTCAGAAACAGGCTTGACTTACTCTGCTTTCTCAGGTTTAACATACCTCCCATTCTGAAACAGAAAACTCAGAGTTTCCCTCATTTCAGGGTTAACATACTCAGAGTTTTCACCTAACCTCCTTTCTGAAACAGGCCCCCAGATCTGAAAATGTTGCTGTTTTGCAATAAACAATGAAAAAGCAAATACATATGAAACGGTTCAGTTATTAATGTGACATTGACAAAAACATTATTGTAACAATTGACAATAACATTGTTTCATACATATAACATTTGTTCACTATAAGTTT
Organism: Scardinius erythrophthalmus; assembly: GCF_964197995.2. Taxonomy (NCBI): domain Eukaryota; kingdom Metazoa; phylum Chordata; class Actinopteri; order Cypriniformes; family Leuciscidae; genus Scardinius; species Scardinius erythrophthalmus. The sequence continues at coordinate 293,602 of NW_028296533.1, read as the reverse complement.
GAAGATTTCATTTTAAAACGTACAGATCTATAAAATAAAATAAATATAATAACTTTCACAAATGTTAAAGGAGTTGTTTTTTTTTTCAAAGTTGCTGAGTTCACTATACGTTTAATTTATTGGTTTTCCGTGTCATGCACTTTAATTGTACCTCTGGGCCCAGCCTTTCACAGAAGCTCATTATAATTAAATGTTTTATTTGAAAAGAACAATTCTCCAAACACTTCAAGGCAGCTTTTTGCTCTTGCCTAATCACTCATCTGTCTAGCCGGTTTAGTGAATCTGTTAATTAATTTTGATGTATTGCTACAAATGCTGTATTGTTTTCCATAATGACACCTTGGGATCTTATTTCGTTGCCTGAGAAGAAAACACTCACTTGTCAGCACACGCCTAAAAGGCTGCTGTACACCTGTCCTATACCCTGAGGCCAATGATAAATTGGATGAGTAAAGCTGATTTCCCCAAAACATTTGACTGATTATACCACATCACTCCTTTGCACCTCTTACTTCCAATTAAATCACAACCCTGGGCAAACACTGATTAAAATATAAAACAAATAACATTTTCTTAACAGGTTTTGTTGTTGTTGAAAGGCTCACTAACATTTTCGCTGCCCCCAAGACTAATCTATTTGTTTTGGCTGTCAAAGTTGCTTTACCTTAAAAACTAAAGTAGCTCATGGCTAATAATTTGCTGGCTGCTTTAGACTTTGTTTTACTTGTTTTAACTCATTTTGATCTTGTGTTAGACATTGCAAAAATGTCAATAAAATGCTTTATTTAACTAAGCATGAAATTAATATAGTTTTGTTTAAAATAGTACTCCCTTTAATATATTTTGTATCACATGATTTGTGCATGTCGTGGCAAATATGCAATGTTATAAAAATTCATTGAGTAGCCATAGCCATTTAATTTTAGCCATACTAATAGGTATAAAGAAATCCAAATACGCCAACAAATGCATTACCTAGAACAGTGCAGCTCTCCACCAGGAGATTATTTTAGCCAAATAAATTCACACCTAATATGTACTTGTTATGCTGAGTATGAGAAAAAAGTTTTTGAAAAAAAAAAAAAGTTATGAAAAAGACTTTTGCTGTTCTGCTTCATGATGAGTATTTTCTTATAGCAACTCTAAACCTATAATGTATTTTCATTTTGTCATTTTATTTCAAAACCATTTTAAAACATCTGATCGATGTGGAAAAACAAAGATGAAGAATTATGTTCACAGGAAATAATCAAAGATTATGAAACAATTCCCAGTTTTCAAATACTGTAAAGTATATAGGCTACTTTGGATTTATTATTAGGGGCCAAGCACCGAAGGGGCGGAGGCACCTATTGTATCTGTTCCCGTTCTTATTATTATTTTTCCGCCATGGGAGTCTATGGCAGCCCATAGAACCGATTGTGGGAAAGTTGTAATGGTTTGACATTCTGATAGAGGACAGTCCCACAATTAAATACACCGATTTTGGTGTGTCTAAGTCATTCCCTCGAGCGCCACCACCTGTCCAAAGTTTCACTCATATTCTGCTAATAACTTTTGAACCGTAAGGCCAATCAACACAATTCTTTTTTCCTCTGATTCCTGAGCTCATGACGATTCGATTGCACCCTATGTCGTCATTTTCTGTCATAAAAATATGGCCGCCATTTAGAATTTTCTGAAAAAGCTACTTTTTCAAACTCGTCCTAGACGGTTTGTCCGATTTTCACGAAAATTGAACCAGATCATCTAAAGACCATGCCGACAAAAAATTATGGAATTCAAGTTGATTCGCTAAACCATTTTCGATAAACCCACGAACAAATTTTACGTAGGCTTGCAAAAACAGACATAAGGCTGTATCTCCGCAACGGATTATTGTATTCAGACCAAACTTGGTACATGTCATCACAAGCATGACCTGAGGCTACATGCTGCGTTTCGGCGCAGCGCCACCTACTAGTCTGGAGATATGAAAATTGGTAATTTTGCTTATAACTTCTGAACAGTTTGTCCAAAAATCATAAAATTGGTCTCGTTAGATTCAGGGCAACATGCCGAGTCGACTGATATCCAATTTTACCATATCTGCCATTTTGACTGTCGGCCATATTGAATTTTGTGCTAAAATGCTGTATTTTAAGAACACATGAACGGATTGTCACAAAACTTGATATGGGTCATCAGCACGATGCCCTGAAGGAGCGTGAGAAGTTTTGAAACAGCGCCACCTAATGGTGAATTTTTTTTCCCAAATGCTTATAACTTTGGGTGTGGTCGACTTATTTTTATGAGACTCATCTCCTTATACTCCTGAATCCTTGATATGGGTCATCAGCACGATGCCCTGAAGGAGCGTGAGAAGTTTCAAAACAGCGCCACCTAGTGGTGAATTTTTTTTTCCCAAATGCTTATAACTTTGGGTGTGGTCGACTTATTTTAATGAGACTCATATCCTTATACTCCTGAATCCTTGCCGAGTCCAACGATACCAAACATGCTAGGTTTCGCCTTACGGTTTGTGTAGCATTGTGATTTAGCGCTTAAAAAACATTTGCCGATATCTTCGAAACCGCTAGTCCGATCGAGACGAAACCACCGCCAGAAGTTTGAAAACATAGGTCGTTAGCTATACGCCAATGCCAAATGCAAAAATATTGATAGTTAGGGGTAGTAAAATCCAATCAAAGTCATGTGTCAGTCATTTTTTTACCTGTTTTTTCATATAAATGTCTATAACTCCGAAGCGAATTGAGATATTTTCACCAAAATTGACACACAGATGGATGGGCTCACTCTGAGGACACTTAAAAAAAATGGTGGCACTGAGCCTCTTGGTGGCGCTATAATAGAAAAAAAAACATGAAATTCCCATTGACTTCAATACAGTTTTGTGAAATAAAATGCTATACTAAACAAATGCATTGGTGTAATATTACGAAACTTAGAATGTGCCATCAGCACCATCCCCTGAAAGTGCTCAAAATATTTCGAGACAGCGCCACCTAGTGGTCAAAAGTTATAACAAAATGTACATAAAGGCTAATAACTTTTGAATAAATCTGGCTATTGAAATGCCACTGGTCTTAATAGATTCCTTGGGTCAAGCCGAGAACATAAATACCAAGTTTTTCTTATTTGGCCGAACTTCCTGTCCGCCATCTTGATTTTCATTCAAAACCTACTTTTTCAAACTCCTCCTAGACCGTTTGTCCGATTTTCACCAAAATCGAATCGTATCATCTCCAGACTGTGCCGACTAAAAGCTATGGATTTCGTGTCGATTGACAAAACCGTTTTCGTATACCGCAGCAGCAAAATTGAGTCATGACGCCAAAAGGACTATTCAGGCTTTATCTCTGCAATGCCTTGACATATTGACACCAAACTTTGTGTGTGTCATTGTCACTTCACTCTGACCACATCACATCAGTTTTGTAACTGCGCCACCTATTGGACGAAAGTGATAATCCATTAAATCATATTTTTAGTTAATGTATATGATTTTTCAGCCATTTTGACTAAATTCATCTTTAAATGTCTTTAATTGCTCCTTGCTGCAGTTGGTACGACACTCCCAGCCATGTTCGTATGTCTTGTTGGCTTATTCTGCTTGGCCCCGATAATTGCTGCTTGCAGCTATATTTATTATTATTATTATTGTTTATATAGCTTCCATGTTTTCTGGCGACATTCCATAGGCATAATGATTTTTATACTGTGTACCTGTCACCAGCTCAGTCACCAACCTGTCTGCACTACATTTCCCAGCATCCCCTCTGGTCCCCACCTGCACTCAGTCAGCCATCACCACACCTCCTGCTGATCATCACCAGATACTGATCATCACCATATACTGATTCCCTGCACCTGCACTCCTTCATCAACACAGCCTATATCAACCTGCATCACCCTCACATCATTGTCTGGTCTTGTCAACATTGGCCCTGTCCCAAATGGCGCACTTCATGTGGACTTTCGGTCTCGTGGACTTAAATTGCACGTGCTCCCATTCAGCATTTTAACGCTCTGAAGTGTGCTCATCAGCGCCCCCTTTGTACCCTTGAAGCGGTCTTCCACAAAGCCCACATAGATGCAGGCTCCACGCACTTTAACTACCCAGGAATCCTTGCGAAAGGCCAAGCAGACAATGGAAGGGAGGAGATTTCGCTCACGGATAATTGTTGACATGGCTGAGAAGAAAATATTACAGTTTTTATGACCTAGATGTACATTTTACCAGTTGTTACCTACAGTTTATACAAACATTATGGTCATCGAGCAGTGGTTGATGTCTCAAACATAATAATAGTGCATTGAATAATACAATCACATTATGATTCATTAAATAAATAGAACCGAATGTCAGGGCTTTACTGAGTTATATGTAAACATAGTATGAATATTGAAACCTGTAAATTCATCTGAAACTCATGCACATTTTTATTATGTTTTAAAATTGTAATTTTAGTTCAAATGGAACATTATGTATTATTATGTACAACTGTATACATCAGGGGTGTCAAACTCAGTTTCTGGAGGGCCACAACCCTGCAGAGTTTAGCTCCAACCCTAATTAAACACACCTGATCCAGCTAATCAAGGTCTTCAGGATTACTAGAAACTTCCAGGCAGGTGTTTTTGGAGCTGGTTGGAGATAAACTCTGCAGGACAGTGGCCCTCCAGGAACTGAGTTTGACACCCCTGGTATACATCATTTAAATAAGCATGATGTATCTATTGTAATGCCCAGGTGGTATGCACTATATCAAAATATAGAACTGAAAATTAGGCTGTGTAGTTGACATGGAGATAAGACGTCGGAGCGCAAAAATTTGATTTCTCCTGTCCAACAACAACCAGACGGTTATTTCCGGTGTGACGATCGAGTCTGTCCCAAAAATACCTCTCAATGCGGGACTCACGCCAAGGGCCCTTATAGGTCTGCACTACATGACGTCACCAAAGTGTGGACTCTGAGGAAGTCCACAAGTCCGGAGTGTGCCATTTGGGACAGGGCCATTATTGCTATGTAAACAGTCAGACTCCTTACCTGAATATTCACCTGAGATTGTCCTGTCAAGTCTCCTGTCTTCCGTCTGTCATCGTGTTCATCCTTCACCTGCACAGAGTTTCCACCTCAGTCATCGCCAGCTAAGTCTTCATCACCTATCAAGTCACCATCCTTTCACCATCGTCTGGTTCCCGCTGTTGTCCCATCACTCTGCTTTTACTTGAATAAACTATTTCACCTTACCATCTGTCTGTTACCTTCTGTGAGTGTGACACCTAAACTGCAAATTATCAGAGTTATTTTATTTATCATTTATTAGCATTTACAGAATATTAAAAATATTATGCTATTTTTTTATTTTTATTTAAGTAAACCTAAAACTACGGAGCCCCTGAGGGGACCTTTGCAAAAAAATAAAAAATAGGACTTTCGCGTGCACACGAGAAACTTTCCCGTGCGCACGAGAAACTATCGTGTGCGCACGAGAAACTATCGCGTGCGCACGAGAAACTTTCGATCAAACTGTTCCGTCATCAGCTCTTCCTCAGTTCCGCACTGCAGAATAAAATAGTCATCCTCTGCTGCAGTTGTACGGATTCTTAACGCGTTTATTGCAACTACATTTCATCTTTTTCTCATTAAACAACCAGACTAACGAATGGTTCGACACAACTCGTACCGAAGAGCCTATAGACAGGGCTTTCTTCTGTATAGATATACTGTAAATACAGGGTAAATGACGACTGTTGGCCTACCATGTTCACCCTCGTCCAGTAAGTTTAAAATAATAATAATAATTATGATAATAATAATAATAATAAATTAAGATATAAATCAATATAATTCGTTGTAAATTAAATATTTTAAACACTAATACAAAAAGGTAATAATTGACTGTATAGTCCTAACGTTCATGCATGAACTGTCATTCAGACTGACTATCTAACAACCAGAGAACAGAGAACATCAGAGATATTAAAATACATACTCTTCTGAGTTTTATGATGTAGGCCTTTTTTATTAAAATGTATTAGCCTATAATTTATATCTCAAGGATGCGCGCTTGTGCGTGGCGCACTCAGTCATGTTGAGAGGGAAACACGCATTATATTATTAGGCTAGTCTATTCAGAAATAGTGTAAAAGACCTATAAATAAAATACAACATTAACATTATAAACACTATTAATATAATTAATATAAATAATATTAACATATAGTCTATGCGTATTTCACTTCCCCTTACTAGCCAAATCCTTAAATGAATGGTATCAGAAAACAACAAGAAATGAAAAATAAGTAACCCTTGGCGCCAGGAGCGGTGATCAAAAACACCTGGTTGCGCAATTAGGAAATCCTAAAAGGCTACATGGTATGTCCTTTGAAGGACGCATAGGCTGCATCCTTGAAGTCTGCGTCCTTCGAAGGATGCAGCCTTCACATTGGGACACAGGTATAATGTAAGGATAGCCAAAGGATGTGGGGAAAATACTTTAGCAGGTGTGGTGTACACTGTTGACGATTGTTCGTTTATCAATATGCATGTCTAGAGAAAAATGTTCGACTGGTTAAGTCTAGTTCAGCTGTGCAGAGTTGAAGTTCACAAAAGCACTGAACTCTCTGTCTCTTGGTTTTCTGTGCATACTACACTGTAAAAATAAAAGGTGCCTGGAGGAACCTTTTGGGGTTCTTCACTTTGACACACAGGCCGAACCGTCTGTAGATCCTCTAGACACCCTTTAAAAAGGGGCGGTTCTCTGAAGAACCACACAGGGGTGCGTTTCCCGAAAGCATCGTTGGCCAACTATGGTCGCAAGTTCCGTCGTTACCAATAGAGTTCAATGGACATTGCGATGAACTTGCGACCATAGTTGGCCAACGATGCTTTCGGGAAACGCACCCCAGGTTTCCTGAGGAACTCTTATATTAGGCACTGTGTGGAACCACTTTGGGTGCCTCCAGGAACCAATTTTCATTTTTTTTAAATATTTAATTTCATGTTGTTACTATGGTTACCTTTGACTTCTATTATAATAAACAAATTGAAACAAATACAAAATAAGAATTGTTTATTACATATTTGATATTCATTTTTATACATACACTTCCATGCACATGGGAAAAAAAGCTAACTATAGATTAAAATCAATGAATACACAAAAAAATAGGATAATACATAAGCAACATGAATAATCAACCATGTATATATAATAGATAAACAAGAAAATACATCTCAACAAAATGCATGGAAACACATATGTTCCACAAAATAAATCAATGTAAAAAAATTACATTTTGACTAAATAAAAATGTCCATCTTTACTTAACTTTAAAACATTTGTGTTTCAGTCCGATATCACTGTTTCCAAGTACAAAAGCTCTATCAGATGCCAAAAACAAACAGTGCTAATATGCACTCATTGTGCTGTAATATTCCTGAAAATGATCACCCTATCCTTTATCTCTATACCGAAATCTTAGATGGTTAGTTATTCAGTTATTTTGAATCATAAAATGTTGAAGTCTGGGATGCCGTTAGACTGTAGACTGTAGTGTACACTATGGCTTTTGAAAAGCTTAAATGTGTGACTTGAATCAACAGTGTTCATAAATGGTTGTTGAGTATTCTCATGAAACAAGATAGAGGAAGTAGAAGTAGAGGCTTCGACCCGGAAACAGTATTAAGGTGCAGTAAAATTATCTGTTGTTCTGTCTTCTTGTTCTTTACTTCCCATAAATCCTGATGTACTCGTTACATCATGAGAAGAATGGCATCTACGCTAATTTTAGTGTATGTGTTTATCCCGAGGTTTTCCTGCAGCCTGCCGGATCCAGGTCGTATCCAGATCTGACGAAGGACCTTCGCCTGGACCGATGACAACGCAGTGCTGAAGTGCCAACTAGTCTCTCCCTATGGAGGATCCCTCTACCACTATACAGATAAGGCGTTGTCGGGAAAATTCGTTTCGCGTTCCTACCCCAAAGCAACAAAATAAAATAAAATTCTTTATCAAAATTTATAAGAAAAGACAAGTACTTTGTTTAGGCTTGGCTTGTAGGGAATTCCAAACCTGTGTATTTTCAAACGCACATAACTATAGAACCCATTCTAAATGCGCATGTGAACGCCATCAACGTTTCTCACAGGTTCGCGTTTAAAGTCTGTGTAGAGGGAATAGTGTCGTCTTAGCGGCCCCTAATTTAATAACAAATGATCGTTTGCGACGGAAGCAAATCAATCAAAACTAACTTTAGATGGAAAATAACTTTATTAAAGAACCGCTATAAAGCCAAAACAATCTCTGTTACCTTAAATTATACGCTTATCTCTGTAAAGCTGCTTTGAAACAATCTACATTGTTAAAAGCGCTATATAAATGAAGATGACTTGACTTGACTTCTGTGAATGTTCACTGGTGAATCCCAGTCATTTCAATAAGAATTTACATGATCAGCAATTTCGTTTGTGGTCAGAAATGTCACTATGGGACCAAGTTGGTGTGAGGTACTTAAAGAGTTAGAAAAGTGAAAAGGTACAGCAGATTCGTTTTCCGTTTGTTTTTCCTCTTTTCTGGTGGATGGTCCAGGCACTTCAATGATTTTCAGGTCTACAGGAGGATTTTTATTCTTGTTCGAACTTGTATTTCAGCTTACTGAGATCCCTGCAAAGTACAAAATTTACTGTTAGTAAGGTTATTAAAGTGATAGTTGTGAAATTTTAATAATTTCCTCAGCCTTGTGACGTTCCAAACCTTCTTGACTTTCTGTCTGTGGAACCCAAAAGCAGATCTCAGGCATAATGCAACCCCAGACATTCAATTTCACTGCATGAAACACAAGCAGAAAAAAATTGTGTAAATCATTCATGAAACCATTCTTATGTACACTTGTCTAGTTCAATTCAATGCAACAATTTATGTAAAAATGGTTAAGCTCCAAAAATGTCCCAGAAAAGATCCTAAAAATAATCAATGAGTTCACAACTCATGTGTTATAGTTGTGTTGTAAGTCTTCGGAAGCCATATAATAGCTTTTTTAGTGATAATAATAATATAAAATAATAGTGATATTATTTTTCTGAGTAACATGAATGAGATTTGAGAGCATGAGGAAAGATTTTCAGAGAATAACTGATTAAAAAAACACAAGTACACAGTCAAACAATACAATTTCACACTGAGAAAGTTCATAGTAATAAAGTACATGCATGTGGTGCAGGTAACTTACTGTAATTCAATGTTGCCTCAGAAATGTTCAGATTATTTTAGAAATGTAGCCTAATGGTTGTTCTGGGGAAACAAAAGAACAAAACTGATTATTCACAACATAATATTTATTGACCAGTAAATGGCTTTAACCCTCTGAGGTCTGAGCTGTTTTCTGGGCCCTGGAGGTGTTCTGACATGCTCTGACATTTCTGGTTATTTCTGTTACTTGTGACATTTTCATGGCTAAAGTCTAATTACACTGTATTCAGCACAAACTCTGCTACAATAATATATCAACAGCATGTATGTAAAAGTTTGTAGTTTTGAGATAATGACATTTATGCGTGGTTTGTGAAAATACAAAAAAAAAATTCTCACTGAAATAAGGCAATGAAACCCCTACTGATTATTTCTTCACAAGACTTTTGAAAATTGTATGACGTAGCCTAGAATATTTGCTGCAAAACTATGTGAAAATCACCCTGACTGCTCATTCAGAGAAGACAATATATTGATTTAAAATTTTTACGACGTGTTTTGTGTGAATAAGCCTTATGCGAGAGCTCATTAATATGTATGGATTTTCTCACCTGAGAAAGACAAAGACACTCCCCTAACAGCCCTATTAGGAGCTATCAGGCCCCTATCATTCTGAGCAACCTTGCACAATACTGTAAATGAGGAGATTTAAAAAAGAATGGCTTTTAGATTGTTTGGATTTATTTACACAACATAATCCAAATAGACACAACAAATGGCAAAAAAGCACTTATTGAAAGACAGAGACCTTTGTGCCATTCCTAAAAACATTGTACATACCTTTCATTTCCAAGGTGTTTGATTTTCACTTTACCATGTTCATGTTCCAGAGACTCATGTGAATGTTGAAGTCGGCAGGACTCAGTGGCATCTGGGCCCTGAAAAAAAAGTGAACATACTGATATCAAGAGAAAGGCCTGCACGATTTTGGAAATAAATATTAGATTTTTCTGGTTAAAACTGCTTTTTAAATTTCACAAAATACACACACACACACACACACACACAAATGTTTCCAACAATATATAATATAATGAACATCAGGTCTGTTGTGCCTTGTAGGCATAGGCTATGCGCAGTGCTGGGTAAAATAATAATAACAATAGATAGCAGTATAAATCTTCCAAAATATTTCAGTAACAACCAAGCTAGAGAAAAATATATTGATTATCATGTTACTTCAAATGTTTCCATTCGTTATGATGATATGAAATGAGATAATAGTAAAAACATGAAGCCGTTTGGTGTGTTTTGCTTTTCAATTTTTCAAATGATACATTCAAACGCGATCGCGCTGCAAAATCTGATACATTCAAACGCGATCGCGCTCAAATATAAAACATTATGGTTACCATATACATATCTACGTTTGACCAGATATCCACAAACACAGTAGGCTTAACAGTAAACACGGGTCTAAATATTATAATATTCCCCATATATCTAGCAACAGTTCAACTGCAATGTGACATTTATGCAACAATAACAAACATGTAAGAATTTCTTACCTTAAATCTTTCTTGTCTTCAAATCGCGTTCTTCTTCTTTTGAGGTAGCCCAAATCCAATGTAAGCTCAGGCGCGTCTTTCAAACTCGACGAAAAGTGAAGTGAAGTGTTTTGGTGTTTTGTTGTTGAGGTAACAAGCGCGTTCGCGTTCCATGTTGAGATTTGCATGTGAATATCTTTTGCGCGAGTGGGCGTGGCCAAATTAACTTTAATGAGCAAGCGTTTGAGAAGCTGGACATCTTGTTGGTTTTATACAAATTACTTAAACAGAAAATATTTGTTTTTGTTTTGAACCCGATCATTTAAAAGTACACACTTAAATGTTTATAAAGGTGTATGGCTCATAAATGTGTGACAAGTATTCGCTGAGTTTTGTTTCAGTTTATAGACGTGCTCAAGAAAAAAAAGTTCACAGTGACGGAGAGGCAGAACGCACACCCTGTTTATTTTCTTTATTTTACAAAAGCACAATGTTTTGATTTGATTTTAAGTGGACACATACAAAAGTAGAAATATCACAGATTCTTTTTCTATATTTCTTTTTCACCTGGGTATGTATACTGAATCAAACTTAAGTAGCCTATAATAATAATAATAATAATAATAATAATAATAATAATGGGATAATAATAATCTTATTCTGGCCTCACTGAACCATTGGGTTCCTCCAGATGCTAGCTTTAACATAAGAGATCTTCCAGGAACCACTTAAATGTTAAAAGATCTTCCAATAACCCTTTTATCGCATTTAAGTTCCTCTATTTTCCCCCAAAGCACTTTGAGGTCTCATGGTAATGAAAAGGTGACTCCAGAACCGGCGGCGATACCAGCTCGCTTTTTTTTATCAGTGTAAAAGAAACTCATAAATACTCAATTGACTTTGATTTTCCATAGGAGTTTCATACATCAATCGATTCTGTTAACCCTCAGAGGTCGAAGATCACGCCGGCGTGATCTGCTCGCTTTTTTCCTTATGAGTTAATTGAGACCGAAAATTCTCTTTTGACTTTGATTTTACAAAACAAGTTTCATACATCAATCGATTCTGTTAAATGTGTATTATTTTTGTGTATACTCACAATAAAAACAAAGTGTTGTGCTTTTTGCCAAATAAAGAAAAATAAAGACAAAGCGAGTTCTGCCTTCTCTCTGTCCGTGTAGTCCATTCTGAAACGCATCCGAAAATGAACTGTAGCTTAGCGAATACTCAGTCAAACAGGCATTCAGACACACAGGCATGAAGCTTGAATTCTCTTCTTTTTAATGAAGTAATTTATATAAAAAACAAATATTGTCATCTTGTGAAATCTGTATTAAAAGAGAGCGATTCCAGTCGACCTCATAAGAGCTAATTCAAATGTAATGTGACTCCGCCCACGGAGAGCGCGTGCTATTCAAACGCAAATGGCTGAGGTAATCCGCGCAATCCTGTGAACGTCCCTATCATCAGCACGAGAAAACCAAAACACCAGTTTATTCAGAACGTTTATTCAGAACATTACTTCACCGTCTCGCAGCGCTGTGAGGAATAATGAGGAATACGAGGAATACGAGCTGAGGAATACTAGTAAGTTTTTCCTTCTCGGGTTTCTGTTTATGAATGAATGAACGGCATAGATGCGCGCTGTTTACCACAGCTGGCAAAAAAACAATATTACGTGACAGTTCTCCATTATGGACGCGAGCGCTCTAAAACTTTCACAGAGACCTCAAAACAGAAAGTACAAATCCTTTCTTTAAAACGAATTTCGTTTTGTATCAATTGTATCTTAATTTTAATAATTTTTCATTAAAAAATTTCCTGGATTTAAAGTAAATATAGGCTAGCAATCACAACATAAGGTGCTTGAACTGGAGATCATCAACCAGACCGTAGCCTACTCGCCTCACATGTCTAAAAAATGTGAAATATATTTACAGAAAGCTGGTTCTAAACAAAACCATCCAAAACAAACTATGTATAATAAATGTGCATTTCTCCGGTGCGTTCACTAGCCTACTGCAAAGATCGCGAGCCTATCGTCAACGAATGATGATTTTTTAGCAAACTGTATTGCTATACTGAGATGAGTAAAAATCGACTGAAATATGTTGAAATAAAATGTAGGCTATTTGTATAAGCAACGTAAACTGCAAATTAACATTTATATGCCCTAATATTTCATGAAAACAACGTTACAGTCAGGCGAAATATGAAAGACAACATTTTGTTTAGTAGATTTGGGTACAGTTTTTACTGTAGAATATACTGCATCGTAAAAATAGGCTGTTGCTTATCAATTTCTATATATAAAATAGCCTACTATTTTTGTCAAAAATAAAGTCATCAACTAAGATGTTAGCTGTTCCAATGTTGGCTATATTCAAAGTAATGAATACATAGATAAAATGTAGGCCTATAATTTTTTTTTTTTTTTTTTTTTTACAAAGAAAGAGTACACTTGAAATATTGTTGAAATTCTAATTATTGTTGTAATTGTAACCTTTTTAATAAAATAGCAAAACATATGTACAAGATAGATGTAAGCAAAATCTTAAATGGTCAATATAAGTCTTCTTCTAAATATCCTTTGTCCTTGCATTGTGGCTCAGTCAGTTTCACACCTGTGTGAATGGCTCATCATTATGCAGAGTGGGTGGTAATTCAGGTGTAAACCACTCCTCGTTCATGCCCCCCACGCATATTGGCTTTTCAAGCAAAACCTGTTTTACATCAATTTAAAGGAGAACTTGGTAACTTTTTTAACCCTCTGAGGTCGACAAACGCGCCGGCGCGTTTTGCTGGATTTTCTCCACATTGTAGCACTATAAACTTAAATTTCTCCGTCATTTATGGTCATACAGAAAAAATAAATATAAAAAAAGAATCTGTGGTATTTCTACTTTTGTATGTGTCCACTTCCAATCAAATCAAAACATTGTGCTTTTGTAAAATAAAGAAAATAAACAGTGTGTGCGTTCTGCCTCTCCGTCGCGGTGAACTTTTTTTTCTTGAGCACGTCTATAAACTGAAACAAAACTCAGCGAATACTTGTCACACATTTATGAGCCATACACCTTTATAAACATTTAAGTGTGTACTTTTAAATGATCGGATTCAAAACGAAAACAAATATTCTCTGTTTAAGTAATTTGTATAAAACCAACAAGATTTCCAGCTTCTCAAACGCTTCCTAATTATTTTTAATTCGGCCACGCCCACTCGCGCAAAGGATATTCACATGCAAATCTCCACATGGAACGCGATCGCCCTCATTACCTCAACAACAAAACACTTAACTTCACTTTTCGTCGAGTTTGAAAGACGTGCCTGAGCTTACATTGGATTTACATCAGAAGAAGAAGAACGATATTTGAAGACAAGAAAGATAAGGTAAGTAATTCTTACATATTAGTTTGCTATTGTTGCATAAATTTCACATTGCAGTTGAACTGTTGCTAGATATATGGTGAATATTATAATATTTAGACCCGTGTTTACTGTTACTGTGTTTGTGGATATCTGCTCAAACGTAGATAGGCTATGTATATGGTAGGCCTAACCATAATGTTTTATATTTGATCGCAATCGCGTTTTAATGTATCATATTTTTGATCACGATCGCGTTTTAATGTATCATATTTTTGATCGTGATCGCGTTTGAATGTATCATATTTTGGAAAAGCAAAACGCTCCAAACGGCTTCATGTTTTTACTATTATCTCATTTCATATCATCATAACGAATGGAAACATTTGAAGTAACATGATAATCAATATATTTTTCTCTAGCTTAGTTGTTACTGAAATCTTTTTGAAAATATATATAGGCTGCTATATTGTTATTATTTTATGCAGCACTGCGCATAGCCTATACCTACAAGGCACAACAAACCTGGTGTTCATTGTATGTTGTTGGAAACATTTGTGTGAGTGTGTGTGTGTATTCTGTGAATTTTAAAAAGCAATTTTAACAAGAAAAATCTAAAAATGTATTCCCAAAATCGTGCAGGCCTTTCTCTTGATATCAGTATGTTCTTTTTTTTTTTTTTTCAGGGCCCAGATGCCACTGAGTCCTGCTGACTTAAACATTCACAGTACATGTCTCTGTACATGAACATGGTAAAGTGAAAATCAAACACCTTAGAAAATGAAAGGTATGTACAATGTTTTTAGGAATGGCACAAAGGTCTCTTTCTTCAATAAGTGCTTTTTTGTTGTGTATCTTTGGATTATGTTGTGTTGTAAATAAATCCAAACAATTTTAAAAGCCATTCTTTTTTAAATCTCCTCATTCTTTGTGCAAGGTTGGTCAGAATGATGGGCCCTGATAAGCTCCTAATAGGGCCATTAGGGAGGTTCTTTGTCTTTCTCAGGTGTGGAAAGCTTTCATATTAATGAGGTGATCCGCCCCTTCGCATATTGCTTTCTAACACAAAACACGTCGTAAAATTTTTAAATCAATATATTGTCTTCTCTGAATGAGCAGTCAGGGTGATTCTCACATAGTTTTAGAGCAAATATTCTAGGCTACGTGATACAATTTTCAAAAGTCTTGTGAAGAAATAATCAGTATGGGTTTCATGACCTTATTTCAGTGAGAATTTATTTTTGTATTTTCACAAACCACGCATAAATGTCATTATCTCAAAACTACAAACTTTTACATACATGCTGCTGATATATTATTGTAGCAGAGTTTGTGCTGAATACAGTGTAATTAGACTTTAGCCATGAAAATGTCACAAGTAACAGAAATAACCACAAATGTCAGAGCATGTCAGAACACCTCCAGGGCCCAGAAAACAGCTCAGACCTCAGAGGGTTAACTTAATAAAACTGTCTAGAAATCATTTGGATGGTTAAACAACCTGTTCTGGTGATATTGGTGACTTTCCCCGCTCCCCCCAGCGTTCCCAGGCGGAAAACCAACCTTGCAACTTGGGGACTACCGTCCCGGCAGAATAGAAATTGGAAGTCTCGTGAGAAGCGAGAACGAGAACGAGCGCGAAACACGAATCGCTTTACGGCAATTCAACATAAACACACATGCATGTATGATGTATTACCAGATTACCCACCTCGGTAGACAAAGCTCCACACGATTCAGCTGGCTTGCTCCGATCAAAACAAACGCACATGAGCAGCGGTAGAGAGGGGGAGGAGGCCGCCGCAAGTGAGTTTTTTACGACCGTGTTGTGACATACAGCTGAAGGGGGAGCTCGTGGGGAAAACATGCGACAACAAAAGGGAAAATCAGCGAAGAAGTGACTAGAGTTCGCTAGAGTTGCCGAGTTCTCCTTTAAATCAATGTATGGTTTTATGTGAACAATAAAGCAAGACTATTTTCACATAATTTTGAAGAAAAAATTCTAGGCGAGGACATCCATTAGTCAAAAGTCTTATTGACACATATTTACTATTTGTTTTGTGACCTTATTTCAGAAATTTTAGTTTTTAGTTTTTTCAATATCCATGCATAAACATTATTCTCTCAAAAATGAAAACATGTACATTCACGTGGCTCACATATTATTGTAGCCCTGTTTGTGCTTTATAGAGTGAATTTACACCTTTGCCATTAATATGTTTATAAGCAACTGAAAAAAGCACAAATGTCAGGGCATGTCAGAACATCTCAAGGGCCCCAAAAACAGCCCAGACTCCAGAGGGTAAAATGTGTATTATTTTGGTGTATACTCACAATAAAAACAGTGTTGTGCTTTTTGCCAAATAAAGAAAAATAAACACGAAGCGAGTTCTGCCTTCTCTCTGTCAGTGTAGTCCATTCTGAAACGCGTCCGAAAATGAACAATAACTCAGCGAATACTCAGTCAAACAGACATACAGACACACAGGCATGAAGCTTGAATTCTCTTCTTTTAAATGAAGTAATTTATATAAAAAACAAATATTCTCATCTTGTGGAGTCTGTATTAAAAGAGAGCGATTCCAGTCGAGCTCATTACAGCTGATTCAAATGTAATGTGACATGCCCACGGAGAGCGCGCGCTATTCAAACGCAAATGGCTGAGGCAATCCACGCAAACCTGTGAACGCCCCCATATCAGCTCGAGAAAACATAAGTTTATTCAGATCATTACTTGTTTACACCGTCTCGCAGCGCTGTGAGGAATAATAATAATGGAAAATGTCCCTCAGAAGTGCGGGTATTTCGAGGAGCAAGGATCAGACTGAGCTGAGGAATACAGTAGTAAGTTTTTTTCCCTTCTCACGTGAATCGGGTTTCTGTTTATGAATGAATGAACGGCAGAGATGCGCGCTGTTTACCACAGCTCGCAAAAGAGAGTTTAAATTTAAATCGCGTGTGTGAATGAATGATGATGTTTTAGCAAACTGTATTGCTATACTGAGATGAGTAAAAATCGACTGAAATATGTTGAAATAAAATGTAGGCTATTTGTATAAGCAACGTATTAACCTGTTAAGCTGCAACCCCACCTTTGAAAAATCCCCAGAAATGACATACCCAAACTGAAACAGATACAGTTCATGAACCCTTTGTACTAAAAGCACAAGTATGATCTCATTTGAAAGCTGACACCTGGCAGTTTATTGTAAATGTAGAATTAATTATTGTCATAATGAAAAAAATATATATATATAAATAGCTTCAACGTTTTGTAAAGTTATTAGAAATAAATTTTTATGAAACATCCTCATGAAAATAAAATTGAAGTTGGCACTGTAGCAATCTAGAAATGCACTACAGCTAAAGCCACGTCTAAACATTTTATGTTTAAAATCTGAAGATAATAAGTCCAAAACTCTGTATTTAGTTAAATGTTTTTCAAGACCATGTCAAATCACTTTATTTTGATTTGACTCTAAAATGCAACTGATGTTTATTGTCATCTTCTAACCATCTATCCAGTATATTGTCTCTATTGTTTTGTGGTGCAAACGATCCCCATTCAGTCTCAGTCTCCCCCTGCATACATTCACACCTCTCCAGCCTGGTTATGGCTTTAAATATGCATTTCTTTTGTCTGCATTATAGTTACTAGTGATGTATGTCTCGAGACCGGTCTTGGTCTCGAGACCGGTCTCGAGACCACTTTTACGTGGTCTCGGTCTTGTCACGGCCTTGACGGTCTTTGGTCTTGGTCTTGTCTTGGTCTCGGACCTCTCGGTCTTGTCTAGGTCTCGCTGTCTCAGACCGACATAGTGGTCGAGGGATTTAGCAATATAATACTACAATATCCACGACGACACAACGTTCGATAATGCAACATTATTATCCGCAACGGAACGGATTGAAGCGCGCGCCTGAGTGAAGACAGTGCGGTGTGTGCGCGAGCCACACGAGAAAACACTATCCGCGCCACTGATCGCAGCGGCAACGAGCACTTTGATCACTTGATTTAAGAAACACATATCAATGACATGATGGGTTTTATCTTCATTCAGGAGATTTTGGGTAACTGCACAACTGACAGTTGACTTTGAGCACACCGCCAACGGTGTGTGTGTGTGTGTGTGTTGTGTGTGTAACCATAGCGACAAAACGACCAACTTTCGGATCCTGCACTTAAGCCTATAATTTCGTTTTTTAAAATTTAATTATGTATTTAAAAGTTGCATAATGGATTCATTTGGAGTCTGAGACTCCGAAATCGGCAGAGATGGGCAGGCATTTGCTTAGATGAATTTGTGTCTTTTATATCTGTGTGTGTGTGTGTGTGTGTGTGTGTGTGTTGTTTGATTACAGTATTGTATTTAAGATGGTGTTAGACTAAATAAATGGTCTTTTAAATATCATCTGCATATCTCCGTTTATAATTGTGCATCTTCAATTTGATGTTACGATTTCATCTACACATTAAGTATAATTTTAATTGGTTACATATTTCTCATTCTTTAGACAGTTGTTGGAGGAGCAAGATGGTGTTGGAGGTGTTTGATGTTTTGTCAGATGAACCAATCAGTACCAGTCATGTCAGTCCTCAACAGTACACAAAAGTTAAGGGAGTCTCAATCCTCTAATAGTGCAGTAACAGCCGTCATGCAATAATTGCTACACATAGTTGATCTCACCCAGTCTGCAAAAACATTTACAGTGAGCTCACAGTCACACACATGACATGGTCTGTCTCTGTATTGTTCTGCCAACTGCGGCTGAACCCTAGTATGCTGCTGTTCTTGAATTCATACAAGTTATAGCTTAGCTTCAACACTAGTCTGTTTTTTTTTTCCCCTCCGGTCTCGACTTGGTCTCGGTCTTGGTCTCGACTCGGTCTTGGTCTTGGTCTTGGTCTTGTCTTGGTCTCGATACCTCTGGTCTTGGTAGTGTCTTGGTCTCGGTTTAGGCGGTCTTGACTACAAGTCTAATAGTTACTAACAACTGGCTATTCACAGGCTATTCATAGGGTTTCAGTCCCTAATTTCTTTTCTTAAAGTTCACCTCACATTTTAAACTGTATCGAATGCATTTCTTGAATAAAGAAACATTTCAGTAAGCATTCAAAAAATCATAAAAGTATAACTGCTAGTGGCAGGTGCACCTAGGGCTAGCTAGCATGTTAGCTTAGCACACCATCAATACACGACAATTTATGAGATTAAAACCATGTTTGTGCTCCAAACTTACTTTATAACGCAAGTCGAGTATTTTAAATAATCTTCTGTGATCTAATTTGGCTTCAGATAAAAAAATCAGACAGAAAATATACTATTGGTATAGTATTCTGCAGTCTATATAGATTAGCATTACATTATAAATATAATCTATTATTATGGAAATACTTGGCATGGATTGAAAAACACAGGTAACTCAAATAGCATTGCAAACATGTTTATTGTCTTCAAAATGTCTGTATCTGCATGTTACAGCGCGATCTCTGTAGCTTTGTGTGTATCAGTGACGTCCTGGAATGTCACATGATCATGGCTCTTCTTCATGTTCCATATATGGACTATTATTGTGCATAATAGCGCCCTCAGGCTATTGGTATGAATTGAAAACACAGTATCAGAGTATCTAAGCGCTCACAATGATTACATCGATGCATTTGGGTATAAATTCAATAAATATTATTCCTGTCTATAGAAATCTGATGTAAACCTATGAGAATATATCAATATTTCTCCAAATCTGCACATTTTTGAGCTAAAAGCCCTGAAGGACGTTGTTTTGTCAAGCGCTGTCATGACGACAGCACGGGAGTTTTTTTATGAATGAAAGCGGCTGACGCGCATAATTCATATTAAAGGTATCGACTCATTTTTTCATTTCATAACCCCTGACACAAATTAAGAAATAACTGTCGCTATAAGTTTCTCAGAATACAATAGTGGTCAAATTCTGAAACTTGAGTCTTATATCTTTTTAATGATGTATAGTTTGTCAAGGTATAACATTAAATCTGATAGTAACTTTGAACTATAATTAAAAAAACAAAACGCTTCAGTGCACCCCACACACTGGCAACGGTTAACAGGTTAAACTGCAAATTAACATTTATATGCCCTAATATTTCATAAAGACAAAGTTACAGTCAGGCGAAATATGAAAGACAACATTTTGTTGACTAGATTTGGGTACAATTTTTACTGTAGAATATACTGTAAGATTACACTTGAATTGTTGTTGTAATTGTAACCTTTTTAATAAAAAAATATATTTACAAGGTAGATGTAAACAAACTATTAAAAGGTAAATATAATTTTTTTCTTTAAATAATTTGTATTGTGTTTTATTAGTAACAAATTTGGGGAGAGGATAAATATTCCAAAACTGAAAATACAGTATGAAAATTAACTGCACAATTACTAGACATGTTTACCTTGGATATTATACAATTTGCAAGCACAATGTGTGAAAAAAAAAATGTATATAAAATATTTGTGTATAAATATATACACACACATATATATATATATATATATATATATATATATATATATATATATATATATATATATATATGTGTGTGTGTGTGTGTGTGTATGCATATATATATATATATATATATATATATATATATATATATATATATATATATATATATATATATATATATATATATATATATGTGTGTATGCATATATATATGTGTGTGTGTATATATATATATATATATATATATGTGTGTGTGTGTGTGTGTGTGTGTGTATGAAGAGTTCAGATGCAAAAGCCTCTAAATGCCATCTGAAATTTTCTTCTAGAATGATCATTTTTATGAAGCTTGTATATTTAAGTTAGCTATAGGTGACACACCTGAATGAATGGCTCATTAAGTATGCGGGGACATTGTCTCATCAGGTGTGAACTACTAAATATGCATGATCGTTTATGCCCCATCCGCATATTGCCTTTACAAACTAAAAGTGTTTTGCAAAACTTAAATCAATGTATCGTTTTATGTGAATGATTAGGCAGGATGATTTTCACATCATTTTGAAGAAAAAATTCTAGGCGACGACATCCATTAGTCAAAAGTCTTATTGACATATATTTAGTATATGTTTTGTGGCCTTATTTCAGAAACTTTCATTTTTAGTTTTTTCAATAACCATGCATAAACATTATTCTCTCAAAAATGAAAACATGTACATACATGTGGCTCACATATCATGGTAGTCCTGTTTGTGCTAAATAGAGTGTATTTTTTTTTTTTGCCATTGATATGTTTATAAGCAACTGAAAAAAGCACAAATGTCAGGGCATGTCAGAACATCTCAAGGACCCCAAAAACACCCCAGACCCCAGAGGGTTAAAGGATCCCATAAGTTCCAGCAAGAACCTCAAAGCTTGTCAATGCTCCTCCAGTAACCATGCTATAGGAGAAAGAGCTTTGAGGCACCTACATTACATTTTGAAGTTCCTTGAGTATCCAACAGGATATTTGTGGCTCCTTTAGTTTTTACAGTGTACATTGAGCTACAAGGATGGCTTATTTCTCTTTACCCCCGCCGCCTCCTTTCCTCACACTCCCTGGCAGCCTTCCATACAATGGTCCTGCTGTCTGCAGTGCTTTGAAACTTAACTTGTTGCAGTGTGTAGATTTGATAATTAGCTGCCGTGGAAAGAAGAACCGTGGATGTGGACTCAAGCATATACTCAACTCACATCACCCCCAGGGCTGTCACATTTCAGCACCTCACGTGGCACTCAGGGCTGGATTTCCTGAAACCTTAACGCTACGTCATTCTTAAATTATACCTTAACCTGTTAACCGTTGCCAGAGCGCGGGCGCACTGAAGCGGTTTTTTTTATAAATAGTTCAAAGTTACTATCAGATTTAATGTTATACCTTGACAAACTATACATCATTACAAAGATATAAGACTCAAGTTTCAGAATTTGACCACTATTGTATTCTGAGAAACTTATAGCGACAGTTATTTCTTAATTTGTGTCAGGAGTTATGAAATGAAAAAATGAGTCGATACCTTTGATATGAATTATGCGCGTCAGCCGCTTTCATTCATAAAAAAACTCCCGTGCCGTCGTCATGACAGCGATACACAAAACAACGTCCTTCCGGGCTTTTAGCTAAAAAATGTGCAGATTTGGAGAAATATTGATATATTCTCATAGGTTTACATCAGATTTCTATAGACAGGAATAATATTTATTGAATTTATACCCAAATGCGTCGATGTAATCATTATGAGCGTTTGTATACTCTGTTAATGCATTTTCAATTCATACCAATAGCATGAGGGCGCCCTCGCCGCCCTGTGCACAGTATTAGAACATGAAGAAGTGCCATAATCATGTGACAATCCAGGAAGCCTCGAACACACACACAGCTAACAAGAGATCGCGCTGTAACTATGGCTGTAACATGGAGATACAGTCGTTTTGAAGACAATAAACATGTTTGCTATGATATTTGAGTTACCTGTGTTTTTCAATCCATGCCAGGTATTTCCATAATAATAGATTATATTTATAATGTAATGCTAATCTATATAGACTATCATTGTGCAGAACAGTATACAATAGTATATTTTCTGTCTGATTTTTTTATCTGAAGCCAAATTAGATCACAGAAAATTATTTAAAATACTCGATTTGCTTTATAAAGTAAGTTTATAAGCACAAACATGGTTTTAATCTCATAAATTGTCGTGTATTGATGGTGTGCTAAGCTAACATGCTAGCTAGCCCTAGGTGCACCTGCCACCTAGAAGTTATATTTTTATTATTTTTTGAATGCTTACTGAAATGTTTCTTTATTCAAGAAATGCATTTAAAACAGTTTAGAATGTAAGGGTGAACTTTGAGAAAATAAATTAGTGACTGAAACCATATGAATAGCATGTGAATAGCCAGTCGTTAGTAACTAATGCAGACAAAAGAAATGCATATTTAGAGCCATAACCTGGCTGGAGAGGTGTGAATGTGTGCAGGGGGAGACTGAGACTGAATGGGGCTCGTTTGCACCACAAAACAATAAAGACAATATACTGCATAGATGGTAAGAAGATGACACTAAATATCAGTAGCATTTTAGCATCAAATCAAAATAAAGTCACATGACATGGTCTTGAAAAACATTTCACTAAATACAGAGTTTTGGACTTATTATCTTAAGATTTTAAACATAAAATGTTTAGACATGTGGCATTAGCTGTAGTGCATTTCTAGACTGCTCCAGGGCCAACTTCAATTTTATTTTCATGAGGATGTTTCATAAAAAATAATTTCTAATAACTTTACAAAACTTTGAAGCTATTTATAACAATTTTTGTCATTATGACAATAATTAATTCTACATTACAATAAACTGCCAGGTGTCAGCTTTCAAATGAGATCATACTTGTGCTTTTAGTACAAAGGGTTCATGAACTGTATCTGTTTCAGTTTGGGTATGTCATTTCTTGGGATTTTTCAAAAGTGGGGTTGCAGCTTAACAGGTTAAACTGTACCTTATCGTTAATACGTGTTTCCCGAAATGTTCTTATTTAAGTATACCTTCTGTAAGTAATACGTTCGGAAGGTTGGTCTGGACCACTTATCACCTTATCACTGTTGACAGTTCACTCCACTAGTGGCCACCACTGCAAAAAGCTTCTTTACATCTCAGTCTATACGAATATAATTCTGAAGTTGTAATACACTGAGGAGAGATTCCCTGATATGATTGTAAAGCACTTTGGGTTACAGTAGTACATATGAAAGCGCTATATAAATTCCTCATTCATTCATTCATTCATTCATTCACCCAGTGTTCATTTAGGCTAATTCAAGTGTTTTCATGCAAAGAATAAATTGTCATTATACTGACTGTTGTTAGCTTTTTAATTATATTATTCAAAGGTACATCAGCTGGCAAACCATTAGGCAGTAAAGGCTTAGGAGTCTATTTAAAGGGAGTGATTGTGGTGGGGAGTTTGCTCAAACTATGGCAGTGATACAGCGGATAGTTGTGCTAAATCAAAGATGACGCTGTCCTCAGAGCCCTTTCAAAGGCCAGTGAAAGTATACTGCCAGTTAAGCCCTATTCGGACGGTAATTGTTTTTCAACATTTACAGAGGTTAGTCTGTGATTTTATTGCTGTCCGAATCCAGAATGTCAGTGTTTTTCTCCCACCACCCGCGTAAAAATCCCCGGCCAAATGTCCAAAATATTCTCTATTCAGGCAGGGAAGATTTAGCATCACATGCTAATATATTGTTATCCTCTGTTACGGCAGAGAAGAATATTGGTTACCCTCTGTTTCAGGCAGGGAAGATTAGCGTAAAGTGCTAGTAATTTGTATTATCTTTTGCTCTGTCAAGGAAGGTTTACAATAGTTGATCTGTGTTAACAAGTGTACCCTCTGTTGATCAGAAAAGTTTTAGTGTTTTTGATTGTGCGGTAACAAAGAAACTCACAAAATGTTTAGAAAAAATGCTAGACTGATCCCCACAACTGAAAAAGGTGGTCTTGTGACTCCTTTGCGGTCAGATAGCAAATTCAAATCACTGTTAGGAGTACAAATGAACCTAATAGTCACTGAGAAAGTTAGACAAGAACTAACGCAGAAATATGAGATTCATCCAGACAAGACTTGTTCGGTAGATGAGTGTAAAAAGGTACTAGGAGCAAGTATTCGCAAGAACAATATGAAAGGCATTATCTGCTGCCACAGAGAATTTGATTTAGCACTAGCTACACAACAGTCTCAGCGTAACTCAGAGCTAGAGAAACAGATCAAAGAGCTCCGTGCTAAAGTATCCTCTTTGACTAAGAAATTAAACCGCAACAAAGCTGCAGAAAAACCTGATGTGGAAGATGTTAGTCAGCCTGATAACACTTATCCTGACTTACAAGCTTTCTTTGAAACAGATGTAGCCATCCAATCAGTAAATGATGGGCCTGTAGATCTCAGGGAATTGAGGGAACTGAAAGTGTTCTTCCCAACTCTTCTGTTGTCCAAATACAAACTGTTGCCAAAGCGGTAGGACCTAAAGATATGGAGAGACTTTCCCAGAGCTTACCCTTAGCACACACAAATTTTTCTGAATTTAGAAGAGCATTGATCAGCAAAATGCGTCTCTATGACATGTCGTTGGCAGAAGTCACACAGCTGATTCGAACTGAATCTGAATTCAACAGTTTTGAGTCTGCTGTTACTTCTGAACTACAACATGCCAGTAAAGGCGATTTGAGAGAAGGTGTTTTGAAAATTCTAAAGAATATCATGGGACCCAAAATAGACTGGTCCAGAATCACTAACTGTGTGCAAAGGAAAGAAGAAACTGTAAGTGAATACGCTGAAAGGTTTTGTCAGTCAGCCGTAACTTACAGTGGAATAGTTGATGATTCTGAACGTGTGCTAGATGACAAAGGACCCCTAGTCCGCATCTGGCCAGATGGCCTTGTAGCTGAGTACAGAAAAACATTGCCATTCCTAGATCTAACTTGGTCTAACACAGGGGTGCCCAATCCTGCTCCTGCCGATCGACTGTCCTGCACAGTTCATCTCCAATCCTAATCAAACACACCTGCCTTTAATTTTCAAGTGATCCTGAAGACCTTAATTGGTTGCTTCAGGTGTGTTTGATTAGGGTTGGAGATGAACTGTGCAGGACAGTCGATCGGCAGGAGCAGGATTGGGCACCCCTGGTCTAACAGAACTCTCAGAAGTAACCTAGACAGGTTAGCTACATAGGAAAGAGATGCTGATGTTAAGGCCAAAGTGAGAGTAGCAGCAGCTACGTTTAGCCCAACGAATCAAGACAATAGATGGCCTAAAAGAGAAGGCAAATGCAACTACTGTGGAAAATTAGGACACTGGGAGAAAGAGTGTAGGAAAAAGTTGCAAGATAGTAGAAGAAATACTATGCATAATTCTGCTCCTTCTCAGCCCGCCTACAACCCTGAAGTAGTTCCGCCAGTGTCCACTGAAACTTTAGGACAGCTCGCTCAGCCTCTTCTAAGAGCACAGCAAGAACAGGAAAAAAACAAATTTTTGTGAAAGGTAGCATACAAGAGAAAGAGATGGACTTTTTGCTTGATACAGGTGCAGAAATTACAGTAATTCCTACAAAATTGGCTAAAGCCTTAAACATCCCATATAAGAAAACCAAAACTTTTGTTTAACTGGCGTAATAGGTGAAGATTCTGTTTTGTATGAAACCCCACCCATAAAGGTACAATTTGGCCTGAAAACTCTGACTAAAAAATTGCTATGTGCTCCATTAAATACAAATGCAATCTCCTGAGACAAGTACATCTAACTTTAAACATGTCCTCAGAATCTGCTAGCATAAAAATTTACTCAGCACAAGTTTCTACCAATAATGCAATCCCTCCAGGGTATAATTTCTTACAGAATCATCCAATTTGGGCTAATGACAAGGATGATTGCGGGTTTTTGACAGGCGTAAAAACAGTCAAATTGACAGGAACTCCACCCGGTTACCAAACAATATCCGATCAGTAAGGAAGCTATACAGGAAATCAAACCTATTGTTTGTCCTATTTGTGTATACAACCCACCATTCCCTGAAGGAGTCCTCCGTGGACCTAGTCGACTGAATTGGGATCACGCTTAGGGAGAATGAAAATGAAAAATGCCTTCAGGATCTCCTCACGGAGGGAAGACTCACTCAACGAATAGGTTCCACTTCTATTTGGCATAAGCAACACTTCCTTTTAGGGGTGCTCTCACAGAAGTGATGGTGACTACCACATAATCCTGCGGTAGCCACCTGAACCTCCACGTCCATTTTTAGGACCGGCCTGGAATCTCTCCAGGGGTCTGAACGAGGGTGTCATCATGCCCCGTCCCTGAGTATGTATTAAGGGGAAAGTCAGGAAGAGCTATCGAGGGGAACTAGGTCTGGTTGGGCCAATAAGGGGCTATCAAGCTAACTACCACTCCTGACCTAGCACAGTACGTGCAAGAAACATGCGCGCACAAAACAGGAGCACTGCTCAACACCTGAGTGTGATGAAATTCACTGAGCTTCAGAAGCATCTCTGCTCAACACCTGAGTGTGATGAAAATCACAGAACTTGAGCGGGCGCCAAGCGACAATGAATCGCATAGCCTTTTTCGAAGGCTCACTGGGAAACGCATTTCTGTGGGGCCCCTGGGCCAGCTGAGAGCCAATGTCTGTCCAAGGGTTGTCCGCTCAGACAGAAATAACACAACTGGCAAAGGAATGAATCTGGAGAGGCAAACAGATGTAACTGTGCACCCCGAAGTGGTCCCTGCCCAGCTGGACCGCCTGGGGAAGGAGTCTCCACTCTCCCTGGCCATAGACTGTCGTGAGGCTCGTCGACAGAAAGAAATAGTGGAATGAAACGACCTCAGAAGCTTCTGACTCCAAAGAGGAGGTGACGGGCGAGTTGTGACATGCGAGGGAAGCTTAGTGCAATGGTCGCGATGCTGTCTTTTCAGACCAGTACCAGCTCGCTGAGCAGCGGTGGCTCAAAGCGAGGTGAACTGCAACAACTCGAGGCAATGAATGCCAGTGCAGTCGGAGGTTGCCCAGGCGTCCGTTAAAGCATGCCCTTTGTACATGGCCCCTCAGTCGGTGTTAGTGGACCCCTTTCTAGGAGCGGTTGACTCGGAGAAACGAAAGGTCTGATCCCAGGGTGAGGGTTTGGCGGCAGGCCGGGGTGATCTGTTGTCACACAGGGCATGCCGCTATGCCACGGTCACCTCGGGACTCAACCATGCAGCCAGTGCTGAAGAGGTCTTCATATGGAGGAAGCTATACGGCTGTGTCTGCCATATGCCCCAGGAGCCTCTGAAAGTTCTTTCAGTGGGACCCTTTCTCACTTCTGTATAGCACCGACCGGACACACTCTCTTCTTGAAGAGGCTTGTTGGACCGAGTCCATCTCCATACCGGAAAAGAGATACTCAGCCCGTTGGTGAGATTACTCTCTCCCAGTTGACCTGAAGACCCAACTGGCTATGGAGCACTCAAAGGGTAGGACTCTGTACGAGCCATCAAACGCAACACGCAGGATAGCCTTCGGTGCGGAAGGCTAGAGATCTGAAGTACATGTCATTCAGGTCAAATGCTGCAGACCAAGCTTGGGGGCGGGGCATTCTGAAAAATGCCTCTCTGTGTAGCAACTTGGACGGAGGCTTTTGAGAAAGGGCTTGTTTCAAGTGACACAGGGCCAAGATGGTCACGACCATCGACCATTTATAACGAGATTATAAAAACTGGCCTTCATATCGGCTGGAGGGAGCGGCTATATCGTGTCCTTCACCAGTAGGACAGCGACATGCATGCAAAAAGACAGGAGCACTGCTCAGGCGGCCCGAAGCGTGGTCTGAGTGTGCGGTGTAACACTTACCTGTCTCCACGGGGCAACAGGGGATGCGTGAGAAGGCAGATGACCGGGTCCTTGAATGCACCATGCTGCCGGCTGGTGAACAAGAGGGGGCTGAGGGGTGCAAAGCTGTCCTACAGGGTCGCACACCACCAGCCTCGCCCTCTTGGGACTCAGGGGTGGAGGAATTTGCTCTCTTAACAATTCGGGTACCGTACAGTAACCATCTGAAGAGCTCATCCACCCATTCCTGGGTGGCCTGTCTCAGGGACGCTATGTCTACGTGACTACGCGGCAGTGCCTGAGAGGCAGTTAAGAGGCATTGCTCTCTTAACAATTCGGGTACCATACAGTAACCATCTGAAGAGCTCATCTCCCCATTCCTGGGTGGCCTGTCTCAGTGACGCTACGTCTGTAACTTGCCCCCTGGCTTGGCAGTGCCTGAGACAGACCGGGCGCCTGCCTGCTGCTGGCTCTACGCTGGGGCCTGGGTGGAGGCTGCTGCGGGGGCCCTGCAGAACCGGAGGCAGCGGCAAAGGACGCCCTCGGCGACGAGGAACTGCCACCGGCGGCGGAGTGGAGGCAACAGCGTGCCACCGGGGCAGGATGTGTGTTTATGGGTCAAACAATTGGTGCAGGAAATAGATCTATTACACAGGATCGAGCTGCTTCAGTAAAAGCCATACCTCCGCCTACTACCATTAAAACACTCCGATCATTTTTAGAAACAGCAGTTTACTGTAGACCTTGGATTGAAGACAGTTGCTGCGTTCGAAGCCGCATACTTCCCTACTATATAGTAGAGGAAAAGCAGTAGGCGAGCGAAAAAGTATGTATGAATCCTTGGTATTCACAAAAGAGTAGGCAAGAAGTTCCCGGATGATCTACTACTTCCGGCCAGATTTTGGAGTGCTCAACCGCTATCAGGGGAGCTCCAGTAAGCACACTTACGTCTCCAAAGTGAATTTACATAAACCATATACATCTTAAAGACGCTCATTTTAAATGTCTATTTACATCTGACAGGAAAATCTTCTATAAGTATTGCAGATGAGCACATCGCAACATGAAATAGACATCTGAGTGATGAATGTGTGCTACTATGTAAGAGAATTCACTGTCAACACTGTTTACATTAGACAAATGTGCTGTAAGTAAAGTAAATAAACAAATCTATAAAGTAACTAAACATAAGTTATATATTTTATTTGTCCATTTGTACTGTTGATAAATTGAGTAACATTTATGTTGGATAAAAAGTGAGTTAACACATCAGCAACAACCTCAACATGTAAATGTAGTATTGAGCTCATAAATCACAGAGGTAACGTGAATCTTGTCTGGATGTTACTGGAACAGATGAACACGTGTGTTTATTGAGCTCATAAATCACAGATGTAACGTGAATCTTGTCTGGATGTTACAGGGACAGATGAACAGATGTGTGTTTATAAAGTAAGATAATTTTGTTACTTCTAATACAATAAAATGACATTGTGCTGTTAAAATCACTGCTTTTGTATTATGTTTGTGTATTTTTGTAGGATCTGAAATCTCTGCAGACTGGTATTAGCACTGAGGATGAGGAGCCCAGAGCTGAATCCTGGAGAAGGTGCCATGGATGAGTCCCTCCATCACTCCACCTGCCCTTACGAGACCCTCCATCACTCCACCTGCTCTTATTGCCTCCTATTGTGCAACAACCTCCAGCACAAAGGCACGGGTCACCTCTGGTGATCAGAATAAAGCCGCAGAATGAGAACCGCTGTGTTGAGATGGCAGTAGGATTTGGGGTTCACCGCCTGTACATGATTGTAGTTTGAATAAAGTTTCATGTGTTGTTGACTTGTATATGCATTTGTTTATTGATGGTTACTTTTATTTGTTCTTTTACTAATTTATTCATGTTTCTTATTGTTGTCAGTAAATAAAATATAATTATTTAATTAATGCATTAATTCATTGCTTGACTGAAAATTTTAGTGTTTTCACTGCATTCATCTAGAGTGTATTCATACATAGTTCTGTCATATGACAAAAATTACATTTTGCTTGTTTTATTAAATTATATAATTTTCAGTAAAACAAAGGTAATATAATTAAGTATTGGCCAGCATTTATCATTATTATTGTGTGTAAGTTTTGGGATGGACTAGCAATATAATTTGTTCTGGGGTAATATACATTTTTAAGGAGTGATACTTACATTTTTCGAGTATAAAATCAACAGTTTTCTCCAAAGGAGAGATCTTCAAGCAGCCACCCGTCTCCTTTGTGCAGACATTACAAACATTACAAATGCTTTGGAAAACCATTCTAGGTAGGGTTGTCGAGTTACTGATGTTGTGAGGTGTTAGTGCACCTGTCGCTCATATAATGAATTTTTTTTTATTGCCAAACTTAGTTACAAACAAAATCACGCTGTATATTTAACAATGAATGAATAAAATAACAAATATAATGGGTTTGCATAAATCATAATATGATATTTTATGCACAAAAAAAAAAAAAAAAAAACAATGACAAGGTTCAATAACTTTAATAATTCATCATAATACATACAAAAAAATGCATTTTTTGTTGTTGTTATTTGTTATTTATAAATTCAACAAGAAAAAGAGGGAAACATAAAGAAGATTTAAGCCACTTTTGGCTGCGGGTGAAAAATTGTGGATAAAATAAAGAAATTAACAACATATTCAAGATATGACGATTTGGGGTTTTCGTAATAAAAATAATATCGTTAAGGATAAAACTATGTCACTTTAGTAGGGTTTAAAATATAAGAAATCAACCATAAATGTATTCACAAAATAAATGGCTAGCTGTTTCTTCAACAATACACAAAATGATCCAGTTTCGTCAATATCAAGATATTTACAGATGGATGAACTAAACCAGTTGCTCATATCTTTTAAGTTAAAAAATAAAAATAAAAAACTTTTAAGTTGTTGTGCTTGTGATAACGTCGTAGGTCACATGATAACGTCAACATGGCGGATGATGTACTGCTCGCATTCATACTTAACGAGATCTGGCTATAAAGTACCTACTCTTTTAGCACTCGTTAAGTAAGTACTTATTGAAATTAAGAACCTACTCAGTGAGTATGTGGTTTCGAACGCAGCCACTGCCTCGATTGCGCAGCCGCTCTATGACTTGTTGAAAGGCCATGTTAAAGATTCCGATACTGTTTGTATGGAAGAACTTAATTTCAAAGCTTTCGATGATTTGAAGAGAGCACTCTGTCAAGCACCAGCATTAGGAATTGCACAATCTGATAGACCCTTTGTGCTTTGTCCATGAACACTTGGGCTTTATGACTGCATGTCTAATGCAAGATTATGGGGGCAGTTTATGCCCAATTCATTACTATTCTGGTAAACTTGACATAGTCGCTCAAAGTATGGGCCCATGTCTTAGAGCAATGCAGGCAGTTCATCTAGCTCTTCAGGCTTCATCAATAATGGTGTTAGGTCAGACTGTAAATGTAAAATGCCCTCATGCAGTGTCTGCACTAATGAATCAAGCAAAAGTCTGTCACCTCCTCCCATTGGGGAAATTGGTTAACTACCCTCACAGCCCCAAACATTGTTTTACAGCGTGCGCCAGTCACAAACCAAAAAATTACAGGTAGCCCTAATGGTGAAAATGATCGTTTCTTACAAGTTATTTCTGTCAGGTGAGGGGGTTGAGGAGATGAGGCGAGGACTCAATTACAGAAACAAAGGGCCTTTTATTAATAATAAAAATAAAACAAAATACAAACAAAACTACCCCGAGGGGGAAAAACAAGGCTAAGGGATGACACAGCAGGGAAAACACTCAGCGTGTGTACAAAGACGAACCAGCACAGGACTGCAAACACAGGGAGAATAAATAGGGAGAGCAAACAAAGCAGGTAACGAGGGAGGACAGGTGGGGAAAATGAATCACAATAGGTTTGATTCCCTGTATAGCTTCTTTACTGATCGGATATTGTTTGGTAACCGGGTGGAGTTCCTGTCAATTTGACTGTTTTTACGCCTGTCAGAAACCCGCAATCATCCTTGTCATTAGCCCAAATTGGATGATTCTGTAAGAAAGTATACTCTGGAGGGATTGCATTATTGGTAGAAACTTGTGCTGAGTACATTTTTATGCAAGCAGATTCTGAGGACATGTTTAAAGTTAGATGTACTTGTCTCAGGAGATTGCACCTGTATTTAGCACATAGCAATTTTGTAGAGATTTCGGGCCAAATTGTACCTTTAGATTATTTTACAAATGCTAACTATTACTAATACTAAGTTTAGAAAAACTAATAAACATTCTTTGTATTTATACATATATTGCATTTTTGTAGCATTTTAGGTTACTGTTGTAACACGGTTGCAAAGCAACTACATCACTGTATTTTAGATAAATATACCTGGCCTCTTTAATGCAATATTGTAATAGTTTATAATTTATACATTGAATTTATTAGGGCCCAAGCCCTGAAAGGGCGAAGGCCCTATTGTTTTCCTAAGTATTATTATTAGGGCCCAAGCCATGAAAGGGCGAAGGCCCTATTGTTTTCCTTAGGATTATTAGGGCCCAAGCCCTGAAAGGGCGAAGGTCCTATTGTTTTCTTAGGATTATTTATTATTATGGCCCAAGCCCTGAAAGGGTGAAGGCCCTATTGTTTTTCTAAGGATTATTAGGGCCCAAGCCCTGAAAGGGTGAAGGCCCTATTGTTTTCGTAAGGATTATTAGGGCCCAAGCCCTGAAAGGGCGAAGGCCCTATTGTTTTCGTAAGGATTATTATTAGGGCCCAAGCCCTGAAAGGGCGAATTTTGAACTTCCTCTCAGATTTTGGGCAGTTTTTGCCATTTCCTGATGTTGTACTGTACCTGATGTTGTAACGAACTCCTCCTACAGTTTTGATCTGATCCTCTTCAAATTTGGTGAGTGTAATCTTAAGGCCTTTGCGACGTTAAATTGTGAAGATCTTGAGTTTTCGTCGAAGGGTGTGCCCTCGGCGGCCTGACAAACGTTCACCCAATTTCGGCCTTTTGGTGATATATGCATGATCAGATAAGTTCAATATTAATGTTGCTTGCAGTTCCGATGTTGCTAGGCAACCACAGATAGCCTGCAGTAACTTAGGCATACAATTTCCAATCTGCCCCAAACTTCACATGTTTGAAAAGAGTCCTGTCCTGAACACATGACCATGCTCATATTTGGTTATAGCAATAGCGCCACCTGCTGGTAGCAGGAAGTGTGGCAAATACAAAACGTGCTCGAAAAATCATGAAATTTTTTTTCACGGGTGCGAGGGCCCTTTTCATCGCTGCTTGCAGCTTTAATTAGGGCCCGAGCACCGATGGTGAGAGGACCCTATTGTTTTTGCTCCGTTTATTAGGGCCCGAGCACCGATGGTGAGAGGACCCTATTGTTTCTGCTACGTTTATTATTATTAGGGCCCGAGCACAGATGGTGAGAGGACCCTATTGTTTTTGCTCCGTTTCTTCTTCTTCTTCTTCTTCTTCTTCTTCTTCTTCTCCAAAGTGAATCGCTTTTAGAGGGCCTTAACGTGCTCGAAAACTCATGAAACTTTGCACACGCTTCAGAAGTGGTGAAAATTTACGTGTGATATGGTTTTCAAAATTGGGGGGGGCAAATTCGGTAAATTATTGGCCCCACATTTTGCCCCGGCTCTAGGTTTCACGTACAGGTATGAAATTTGGTACATACATGTAATGGCCCAATACCTACAAAAAAGTCTCTTGGAGCATAGCCCTAAACACAACAGGAAGTCAGCTATTTTTAACTTCCTCCTAGATTTTGTGCATTTTTCGTAATTTCCTGATTTTGTACTTTAACGGACTCCTCCTACAGTTTTGATCTGATCCTCTTCAAATTTGGTGAGTGTAATCTTAAGGCCTTTGCGACGTTAAATTGCGAAGATCTTGAGTTTTCGTCGAAGGGTGTGCCATCGGCGGCCTGACAAATGTTCACCCAATTTCGGCCTTTTGGTGATTTATGCATGATCAGATAAGTTCTCTGTCAATATTGCTTGCAATTCCGATGTTGCTAGGCAGCCACAGACAGCCTGCAGTAACTCAGGCATTCAATGTGCAATCTGCCCCAAACTTCACATGTTTGATAAGAGTCCTGTCCTGAACACATGACCATGCTCATATTTGGTTATAGCAATAGTGCCACCTGCTGGTAGCAGGAAGTGTGGCAAATACAAAGCGTGCTCGAAAAATCATGAAACTTTGCACACGCTTCAGAAGTGGTGAAAATTTACGTGTGATGTGGTTTTCAAAATTGGGTGGGGCAAAATGGCTTAATTATTGTCCCTACATTTTGCCCCGACTCTACGTTTCACGTACAGGTATGAAATTTGGTACATACATGTAATGACCCAATACCTACAAAAAAGTCTCTTGGAGCGCAGCCCTAAACACAACAGGAAGTCAGCTATTTTGAACTTCCTCTCAGATTTTGTGCAGTTTTTGCCATTTCCTGATGTTGTACTTTAACAAAATCCTCCTACAGTTTTGATCTGATCCTCTTCAAATTTGGTGAGTGTAATCTTAAGGCCTTTGCGACGTTAAATTGCGAAGATCTTGAGTTTTCGTCGAAGGGTGTGCCCTAGGCAGCCTGACAAATGTTCACCCAATTTCGTCCTTCTGGTGATATATGGATGATCAGATAAGTGCAATATTAATGTTGCTTGCAGTTCCGATGTTGCTCGGCAACCACAGACAGCCTGCAGTAACTTAGGCATACAATTTCCAATCTGCCCCAAACTTCACATGTTTGATAAGAGTCCTGTCCTGAACACGACCATGCTCATTATGGTTATAGCAATAGCGCCACCTGCTGGTAGCAGGAAGTGTGGCAAATACAAAACGTGCTCGAAAAATCATGAAACTTTGCCCACGCTTCAGAAGTGGTGAAAATGTACGTGTGATACGGTTTTCAAAATTGGCTGGGGCAAAATGGCTTAATTATTGCCCCCACATTTTGCCCCGGCTCTAGGTTTCACGTACAGGAATGAACTTTGGTACCTACATGTAATGACCCAATACCTACAAAAAAGTCTCTTGGAGCATAGCCCTAAACACAACAGGAAGTCAGCTATTTTGAGCTTCCTCTCCTAGCACCACCTAATTTGTGGAAGAACCTAATTTATATTATATAATATTTTCATCTCATGATACACACATGAAATAGCACAATCTTAATTCTATTTTTTTATACGTAGTTGTTTCGTATTTTCTACTTTCTACTACGTTGTCTACGTTTTTTCTATGTGAAACAGCAATTGTTGGCTGTCTTTGACCTTTGAATTGAGTCATTAGGGCCTGAGCACCGATGGTGAGAGGACCCAATTGTTTTTATTTGTTAATGTTTTAAAATAAGTCATTTATATGCTGTCTGTTTATCATTTTAACAGATATAACATGTAAGATCTAATAAACTCTTTTTCCCCAATGGAGTACAAAATTAACGTTTGGATTTTTGTTACAGCAAAATTAGAGTGAGAACAGCAGTATTATATTTTTTATATTTTGTTTAGCTAATGTTTATTACTATGCAGTTAGTGCAGTTTTGAATTGTTTAGCTAATGTGTATAACTAGTTTTGAGTAAGTGTTAAAGGGATACTCCACTTTAAAATGAAAATTCTGTCATCATATACTCACCCTCATGTTGTTTCAAACCTGTATGAATTTCTTTCTTCTGCTGAACAGAAAGGAAGATATTTAGAAGAATGTCAGTAACCAGACCGTTTCTGGTCCCATTGACTTCCATAGTATATATTTGTTCCTACTATTGTTGAGCTTGTATTTCAATTAATGTTGGGTTACTGCTACTGTAAGATAAACTTCGTGGGTGACTTTGAAAACTATATCCATTAATTTTTACAGTTTCAAATGAGATATTGTCAGGTAACCATGTTTCAGTAACAGCGATGCAGTTAGGCTGCAAATGCTGAGTACACAAAACCAAATCAGCTAAGTGTTGATGTAAACTTTGCACATCCATCAAAAACACACTGAATGCTAGTGTATTGACTTTGTGCTTTGGAATCTTATTAATACAAATGTAGGCATGCTTTGAATTGCATCCTTAATGCTGTCTTTACAATATATAGCTTTTTCTTCAAAATCCTGAATAATCAACCCTGACAAACTTCTAACACGACTTAATGCCACATATGCCTGTCCAGGAGCAAATATTTTTTTAAGGGACACTACAGCTTCATCAACAGTAATTCCTTGTACTTTATGTACTGTACAAGCCCAAGCAAGTTTTAGTGGAAATTGTCGTCGCAATCCACCTTTATTACTAACCCTTTCCTCTTCTGGTTTAATACCTGTAGAACCCATTGCAACTGCTGAAGCATATGCAGAACATTTTCTCCTTTGTGCACCAACCTGATTATCATCAAATTTGACATACACTGTTTCAGGGAACTTCTTATCATTGTTAGGATAAACTATGTGTGTTACTGTGCCACACGCCCCATTAACCAGACCATCCACTACATCTACATTTTTGCACAACATTGCACGAGCACCTTTCCCTATAACCAGCGTCTCAGCCAAACATGTATTATATGTTTTGGCATGATGGCCACTTTTCATTTCAAGTTTGCCTGATTTGTTATTAATTATAAAATCCTGAGCATCTATCTCAAAATGTTCTGGACAAGTTTTAATAAGCTGCTGAACATTATGCTCACTTACCTGTTTGTTTGTTGGAAATATGTGTAAAGCTGAGCTAACTTCATCGGTTTCACATTTTTTCAATATATCAATGTCACTTTTTAACATTGGGGTCACTTTTGTGCGTAATCTTATTCGGTTTAATAACTCTGCAAAAGTGTTATCTTTTTGTCTAACTATTGTTTTCAATTCCACAACTGAAAACAGAGTAGACCACAGGTTAATACCTATGTCGTCAACATACAGTGGTTTCCCTTTTACTGGAGGTAATTGAAAAAAATCTCCAACAGCAATTATACTTTCCAAAAGGGAGAAAAGTCACCAGTTTGTTTTATCTGTCTGAGTCTACCGTGAATATATGCTAATAGATTGTGATCAACCATTGATATTTCATCAAATATCAAAATCTGCAGATCACTATATTTAGCACGCAAACAGTTGAGCTTGTCTTCACCCAAAGGTATGTATGGCAAACGAACATCTATCCCAATGTTAAGTGTTTTATGAATTGTTAATGTGTGCAAATTATATGCTGCAATCCCTGTAGGAGCAGTTAACAAAACACAAATATTGTCAGGATGACGACACACTGTTGATAATGACCTCATTGCTTCATACTGAATAGCTTTTATTAAATGGCTTTTTCTTGTCCCTGCACCACCAGTAATAAATACATGTAATGGATCTGGGTTTTTCCCTATTACCTTATCTAAGCACCATTGTCGAATCTGATAACTGTGTATCATTCAATGATTGAATTAAGGCCAGACCATCACTTCTGCACATTATATTATTTTTCTTTTGCAAATGTGCAACTTTTTGATTACTTGATGCTAAATCTGGAATATTTTCTACATGTTCTTCCACTTGCTGTTTTTTGTCTTTCATTTCCTCCACACACAGTAAACGTTCTAACTCTAGTTCTGGGCACAGCTCACACCACCCATCTTCTATTACACCATCACTATCAATTGTACTCTGGATATTATCCAATTCATCTGCATCCATTTAAATTTTTTTTCTATTTAAATCAATAACTGATTTTACTGAATGTCTAGATCCATCACTAAATGTCACATGACCAGTCTTATAAAACTGTTCAAATGTTTCAAAGTTTGGAGGTTTCAGCTGCATATCTACACGGTATGGCAGAAACAACTGCATAATGCTTTGATAAAATGGTTCTGGATTTGTTTACTCAGAAAAGCGCACATAATGAACAACTGAAGGTTGTGTTCGAGTTCTTTTGGTGATAAAACCACAACCATTGTTTAATTTAAGCGGAGTCTTGGATTTTTCATTTTTACTTAAAACACGATATTCTGATGCAAATATTGCCATGCATATATCATTCAAGTCATTTGGTCTATTCTTATAACGATCTACAGTACTAGTCATCCACATGTTCTCTGTGGTAAGGTCATGTAATGCTGCCTTTTTCCTCAACACATTTAAAGGAAGACTCATTTTTACTACATTATCTCCTGTTGGCACAAACACAACTTTCCTTGAACACTCCTTCAGATGCATATTTGTTAATCTATACACAGATTCTTGGGCACACACGTCTCTGTTATGTAAGTAAACACTGCCTAGATTTTTTAGTGCATCTTTTGCACTAACATTTCCCTCTTTACGTGCTTCTCTTTGTGCATTTCCTAACAGCAAGCCCATCTCCCTTTCCGACTTTGATATATAAGAAATTATATAGACCACACAAGCATATGCATCAACAACATACTGGATATCTAAATTTGCATTCCAACATTTTAACAGTGGCTTGCTATATTGATTGATCCAAACCTCATTAACCTGTCTTTTCAATACAACATGTGTATTTCGATTGAAGGATTTATATGCGGTCTCAAAAGTTGCTTGATTTATACCTAAATGTTTAAACAAATGTTCCACACTATCATATTTGCTATTCTCATCTGAAAGAGCCTTCTTAATTGCTGACAAAATCTCACCTGCCTGTTCTCTTTTCATTTTAATATCTGTCTGACCTTGATTTTCACATGCACATTTTGTTAAATTATCAGTCTTATCTACCTGACACTTACACTTTTTTTTTGCATCACTTTTACCACGACATATAAATGTTCGAGCAGATCCTGGCCTGGGAAAGTTAAAACGACAAACAGTGTTTTTCTTTTTACACGTTTTGGAATGTCGCTTTGAATGCTGCTGCATAGATGTCACAATGTCCAATAATGTATCATCCTGTGATGGTAATTCACATGTTACGTATTTATCGATAAACTGAATTACCTCTTCATCTGTGTTTTTATCAATCACTGGGGCATTCTCAATCCAAAACAGGCAATGTACATGAGATGAACCACGCTGCTGAAATTCCACACGATAAAAGTAATCCTTAATTTTACCTATTGGATGGGCTGAAGACATAAGTACCTCCCTTAAAAAACAATGCCACCGAAAATCAAACATTCTCGCCGCAGTGACAGGATTGCGACGCAACAGCTCACACCTGTCTGCACATTGTAATTCTTCAACCGTCTGTGTTCTTCCTTCCTGTT
This sequence comes from Scardinius erythrophthalmus, assembly GCF_964197995.2. Classification (NCBI taxonomy): domain Eukaryota; kingdom Metazoa; phylum Chordata; class Actinopteri; order Cypriniformes; family Leuciscidae; genus Scardinius; species Scardinius erythrophthalmus. Next base: position 253,852 of record NW_028296533.1, on the reverse strand, counting down.
TAAAAATACTAAACAGAAGATTTTTCCATCGCATATCAGCGGAAGAAAATGAACAAAACCAAGTAGGGACACCAAGTTGACGAACACAAGCTAGGAGGTCACGTTGTGCTGTCTGCCAAAAAGCTGGGGTACCTCGAATAGGTTTAAGGAAACGATACCCATCATCAAATTCCAAAAGTTTCTTCAAAGATTCCTCATTGTTCAATACATAATCATCAACTTTTTTAGACACACAACCTCCTTTTCCTTTATGCAATGCAATCGATACATTTGAAACAACTTGTTCAATTTCAGACATGTACTGAGCAAAAAATATATATTCTACGTTTTGTGCAAACCTTCCATCAGCGTGTAAAATTCTGTTGTTAAAATACCTAGACAATGTCAAACGGTTGTCTCGACATTCATGATATGTATTACATCCCAGTGGGAATAACACTGGAAAGCATTTGGCTTCATTTCCAAGATCAGACATCACTCTTACAGGATTATTTCCTTCTGCTGGTGCCACATTCAATATATCATCAACATACTGATCAAGAGCTTCCTGACCAATGTCAACAGGCATGAGACATGTGTCCTGGAACATGCAATGTTCATTGCATTTACGGATGTTTCACAACTCTCAGCATCTGCATCACTTTCCTTTCCTAAAACTTCATTATTTTCCCTACAAAACTCATTTAGCCAAACTTCATTAAACTCTACATCTTTATAATGCACATTTATCTGTTTTAAACATTTTAATGCTTGTCTTATGTGCATAGTGTCAACAAACTGATATTTATAATGACCTTTATAAGTTAACTTATGCTTCAATTTTACAGGCAACAAAGAACCTTCCATACTTGAAAGGGGCAACAAATTAGAAGTCTGCACAATATTTGCAGGAACACATGTTACAGGTCCATGTACTCCATTTTGCCCCCCTTTAGGTAATGCTAACATTTTCATAAATGGTATATTTAAAGCAATCAGATGTTGTTCTAAGCTATTCAAACATGCCAATTCTGGTGGTATGGGACAAACTCTCAAACTATTTGTCGCACATTCAGGTGGAATTACACCTTTATTAAGCTTATAATGGCATGTGTAACAAATCCACAGCTTGCCTCTAGGTGTATCCAGCCACTGACATGGCATTACACAGTTCTTATCACATTTGTGCAAATATTCTTCAGTTATACATTTATCTGAAATCAAAGCTATTCCTTTTCTGTTATAATATTCTCTATTACAATTTAAAACCTTATGTTGAAACAGCAATCGATGGCAAACACAACACACAAAATCAGGCCCATATTTTACTAAATCCAAAAAGTGCTGCATAACAAAATCAAACTGTTCTGCTTTTATTTTAATTTGTTGCCTTTTAAATTTCATACTTGCTTTAACACGTTGCTTATGCTCAGGGTTTCCATGATACTTTCTTGTACTAATGGCCTTTACATTTTGCCTGTGCAACTGATTTAACCTATATTTATTTTTGCTTGTGTCCTTTAATTTGTCCTTATGCAACAAGTTTTCCTGATACTTTCTTTTGCTCATGTGCTTTTTCATTTCCTTATACACCACATCTTTGTGATACTTCTTTTTACAAACATTCTTTTTCTTTTCCTTATAGACCACATATTTGTGATACTTAATTTTACTTACATTCTTTTTCTTTTCCTTATACACCACATCTTTGTGACACTTAATTTTACCTACATTCTTTTTCTTTTCCTTATAAACCACATCTTTGTGATACTTAATTTTACAAACATTATTTTTCTTTTCCTTATACAAGACATCTTTGTGATACTTATATTTGCTCATGTCCTTTTTATTTTCCTTATACAACCCATTAACCTGATATTGAATGTTTTTTTGGAAGGCACATTTCATTTTATTATACTTAGAAAAACAATAATTGCTATTTGAAATACAAATATGTGCAGTAATGTCTACCTGTCTTATTGAATTCTCTCTACACATGTACGGTGTCTTAGGCAAATTACCAACTTTGCACAAATCAAAGCAAACCTTCTTATCAACCTGTTGGACACATATTACAGGCTCAAAATGATTATTATCACAATGTTTTAGATAAATTCCTTCACTTCTCACCACTGTACCCATGCAAATGTACTTGACCCATTTTCCACTATTGCATATAAATAAATCCACTCCTAAAGCATTTGCTGTACTTTGAAATTCTATGTTTGAAGCACAATATCCAACATATTTCATTCCGGACTTGGAAATATATTCTGACATTGAAGCAAAATTCTTTCCTACTAACTTCATATTTTCTTCACTGTGATTTTCCTTATACTTGACAACAGCTAGTCTTATCTTCCGGTGACTGTTTTGAGAACCACTAATCACTTGAGCTACTGCTCTGAAAAAACTCTTACCATCCTTTACAACTTGATCCGTCTTACAAACAACACCTAAAGACCCATAAACAGTGGGTGCCTGTATATTTTCTCTTTCAAAATTCAAATTAAATGTATTACATAATGTTTGTGCAACTTCTGTAGATAGAGGACTATATGTGAATGTCATTTTATCTTCATTTTCCACAACTTCAATATCTGAATCACTCACAACTTCAACATCTGAATCAACTACCATTCCCGCTGCACAACATGTATCATTTTGATTTGTTTTTAATAAACTATGATGCTGTTCAGTCCCAAACTGCATTTGCATTTGAATAATCTGTTTCTTGTTTTCCAAAGCTAGAACATTGTTTTCATTCTTAACCTGTTAACCGTTGCCAGTGCGCCCGCGCACTGAAGCGTTTTTTTTTTTATTATTTAATTCAAAGTTACTATCAGATTTAATCTTATACCTTGACGAACTATACATCATTAAAAGATATAAAACTCAAGTTTCAGTATTTGACCACTATTGTATTCTGAGAAACTTATAGTGACAGTTATTTCTTAATTTGTGTCAGGGGTTTTGAAATGAAAAAATGAGTCGATACCTTTAATATGAATTATGCGCATCAGCCGCTTTCATTCATAAAAAAACTCTGTGCTGTCGTCATGACAGCGCTTGACAAAACAACATCCCTCAGGGCTTTTAGCTAAAAAATGTGCAGATTTGGAGAAATATTGATAGATTCTCATAGGTTTACATCATATTTCTATAGACAGGAATAATATTTATTGAATTTATACCCAAATGCGTCGATGTAATCTTTATGAGCGCTGTATACACTGCTTTACTGTGTTTTCAATACATACCAACAGCCTGAGGGCGCCCTATGCACAATAATAGTCCATATATGGAACATGAAGAAGAGCCATAATCATGTGACATTCCAGGAAGCTACGAACACACACAAAGCTATCAGAGATCGCAGTGATATGCAGATAAAGATGTTTTGAAAACAATAAACATGATTGCAATGATATTTGAGTTACCTGTGTTTTTCAAGCCATGCCAGGTATTTCCATAATAATAGATTATATATATAATGTAATGCTAATCTATATAGACTTTATCATTGTGCAGAATACTATAAAATAATATATTTTCTGTCTGATTTTTTTATCTGAAGCCAAATTAGATCACAGAAGATTATTTGGTAACCCTTCCTTTTACAGTCCCCTAATTACTAGGTATTTACCTGGTAAATATATGGTAAGTTATAGTAGGTTATTGGTAATTACCACAGGTAACAAGTATGTAAATGCAGAGAAACTACAAACTAATTACTAGGTATTTACCTGGTAAATATATGGTAAGTTTTAGTTGGTTATTGGTAATTACCACAGGTAACAAGTATGTAAATGCAGAGAAACTACTAAGTATTTACCTGGTAAGCATATGGTAAATTATAGTATTTTAGTGTGTAATTACTTAAGGTGATTAGTATGCAATTACAGAGAAACTACCAGGGAAAAAAACACCACTGTTAAATATCAACTCAACAAAGTACTGTGTACTTGTTACCTGTTTAGGTTGGTAATAACTCCAATTTAATTGTGTACTTCCTCAGAATGTAGGCAGACAATTTTTAGAAACACCTCCAGTATTACCCATCAATTCAAGTTAGGTTTGTAGTTATCCTAGGGTTATGTTGGTAACAGTCCATGTTTATTTATTACTATCTTGAAATTAAGACGTAGTTTCCAATAAATGACCTTGTCTTACATAGTTGTTGTTCATTGCTACACCTATTTATAGAGGGTTTATCAAATAATTTACCTTACACTTACCTGGTAACTACCCCGCAGGAACAGTTTTCCCTAATGTCATTGCACATCTTAAATACTGGGTATGTTCTCGCAGATGTTTTTACAATTTACTCGGTAAGTAAAGTGCAACTGTATTGTAAAATGAAGCCTTGTTTATTTCCATGGTATTACCGGAATTGTACCATATGACTTGATCATTCCCTTTTCCATATAGTCACAATTTTTTACCTCGTATGTCCTGCAACGTTACCAAGGAAAACATGACAATTTACTTGGTAAGTAAAGTGAAACTGTACTGTAAAAGGAAGCCTTTTTATTTCCATGGTATTACCGGAATTGTACCATATCATTCCCTTTTCCATAGTCACATATATATATATATATATTTTACCTCGTATGTCCTGCAACGTTACCAAGGAAAACGTGACAATTTACTCTGTAAGTAAAGTGCAACTGTACTGTAAAAGGAAGCCTTGTTTATTTCCATGGTATTACCAGACTCTTACCACATCCTTTGCTACTTCTTAAACATTTTTGAAATCACAAACTTTTACCGTGTGTTCTGCAACTTAACTAAAACATTCCAGCCTGGTCTCATTGTTAATACGTAGTATTAATATGTAATTTTCAAAGATAGAAAACTACATAGGGTACAATTATGAAGAAAAACAACATACGTGTAAATACAATAATTTATTTATTGCGAAAATGTCAAAACCGGTACCAAAAGTCGTTCACATGACGATGTGTTGCAGTCACAGTCCTCTCTTTCAGTATATAATAGTTTTGAATGAGGTACAGATCAGAATTTAAATTATTAATCCATAAAAAAATGTTAATCCGGCTTCGCTCTGTGTGAAGGTGCACACGCTTCTCCATTTCAAATGTAGTTTACCGACTGAAATACGGCATGTCGCAATCTGTGACGAACATAGAAGAACAGGCGAGAGCCAATGAGCGTTTGATATCACTGCCGTAAAACATGTCGTAACGCTTCTTGAGGGCGCAATTTTTGAATTTGAATTCATCATCACGAGCGCGGGATTTGACAGTTACAGACTGCGCTGCTGTGATAGCCTGTGAAATGGAGATGAAGATCACTCACTGGATAAAGGGCTGAATTTGGATCTCTTTCTTGCAAACGTATGGATTCTAAAGATTTGGATTATATCAAGTAGGCTATAATAAAATTGATGTCTTTTGTGAATTTATGTTGGGTTTTGGTGTATTATTGTTCTATTGGAGAAAACACATTTTGTGTCTCACTGTAAATAAACTAAATATTAAAGTGGTTAAATGATTAAATAAGGTATTTTTAAGGTTTTAAAGTGTATACTTGTTTAACTGCATGTATGCTAATCCTCCGAAACGAGTTTGCAGCAGAAGGCACGAACAGAGCGAAATGTTATTAGTCTATTTCTTGAGTAAACTGCATAAATGCGACTGAAAAGTAATTGATAAGACATTTGAATGCAATAGAGTCAAAACATTAATGCCACGATTTTAATATGCATAAATAAGAATACGTACAAATATGTACGTCGGTAGAGTTGTTCATACGTAAATAATTTACGTTTTTGTGCTGTTAATACGTAAACATTTTACGTTTTAGTGCTGTAAATACGTCAGTATTATACGTTTCTGTGTGTATAAAACGTAAGTAAATGTACGTATGGTAGAATTACACTTTACGTAAAAATACACACATATTCTCATGAGATCACGTTGAACATTCTGAGTAAGTAAAGTGAAACTGTACTGTAAAAGGAAGCCTTTTTATTTCCATGGAATTACTGGGATCTTACCCTATAATCTGTAATAGCTATAGGGTAAGATCCCAGTAATTCCATGGAAATAAAAAGGCTTCCTTTTACAGTACAGTTTCACTTTACTTACTGAGTAAATTGTCATGTTTTCCTTGGTAACGTTGCAGGACATACGAGGTAAAAAATTGTGACTATATGGAAAAGGGGAATGATCAGGTTATATGGTACAATTCCGGTAATACCATGGAAATAAACAAGGCTTCATTTTACAGTACAGTTACACTTTACTTACCGAGTAAATTGTCATGTTTTCCTTGGTAACGTTGCAGGACATACAAGGTAAAAAATTGTGACTATATGGAAAAGGGAATGATCAGATTATATGGTACAATTACGGTAATACCATGGAAATAAACAAGGCTTCCTTTTACAGTATAGTTGCACTTTATTTACTGAGTAAATTGTCATGTTTTCCTTGGTAACGTTGCAGGACATACGAGGTAAAAAAAAAAAAAAAAAGTGACTATGGAAAAGGGAATGATCAGATTATATGGTACAATTCCGGTAATACCATGGAAATAAAAAGGCTTCCTTTTACAGTACAGTTTCACTTTACTTACCGAGTAAATTGTCATGTTTTCCTTGGTAACGTTGCAGGACATATGAGGTAAAAAATTGTGACTATATGGAAAAGGGAATGATCAGATTATATGGTACAATTACGGTAATACCATGGAAATAAACAAGGCTTCCTTTTACAGTATAGTTGCACTTTATTTACTGAGTAAATTGTCATGTTTTCCTTGGTAACGTTGCAGGACATACGAGGTAAAAAAAAAAAAAAAAGTGACTATGGAAAAGGGAATGATCAGATTATATGGTACAATTCCGGTAATACCATGGAAATAAAAAGGCTTCCTTTTACAGTACAGTTTCACTTTACTTACCGAGTAAATTGTCATGTTTTCCTTGGTAACGTTGCAGGACATATGAGGTAAAAAATTGTGACTATATGGAAAAGGGAATGATCAAGTTATATGGTACAATTCCGGTAATACCATGGAAATAAACAAGGCTTCATTTTACAGTACAGTTGCACTTTACTTACTGAGTAAATTGTAAAAACATCTGCAAGAACATACCCAGTATTTAAGATGTGCAATGACATTAGGGAAAACTGTTCCTGCGGGGTAGTTACCAGGTAAGTGTAAGATAAATTATTTGATAAACCCTCTATAAATGGGTGTAGCAATGAACAACAACTATGTAAGACAAGTTAATTTATTGGAAACTACCGTCTTAATTTTAAGATAGTAATAAATAAACATGGACTGTTACCAACATAACCCTAGGATAACTACAAACCTAACTTGAATTGATGGGTAATACTGGAGGTGTTTCTAAAAATTGTCTGCCTACATTCTGAGGAAGTACACAATTAAATCGGAATTATTACCAACCTAAACAGGTAACAAGTACACAGTACTTTGTTGAGTTGATATTTAACAGTGGTGTTTTTTTCCCTGGTAGTTTCTCTGTAATTGCATACTAATCACCTTAAGTAATTACACACTAAAATACTATAATTTACCATATGTTAACACACTGGCAGGACGGTGTCTTGTTACAGGGAACACAGAGAGTTTTTACGATCAGATAAGGTTTTATGGGTGTTAAAGAATGTGGCCAGATGCAAGAGGAAGACCATGGAAAGACAGAAACAATCTGCTAAACAGACTCTCCTGCATTCATTTATTGATGAATTGACTAACATGAAATTAACATGCATTCCAGAACATTTTGAGAATGATTTACTGTTATGTGTTTTGTCTTTTAATAATTCTGTTGATACTATGATCTCTTTGACACTATGTAGTTATTACAGGACCAACGGTCAGTGTAACCCACTTATACCATGTTTGGTCTCGATAAATTGGTACTCTGAAGATCGAAATGATTGTGTACATGATATGCCAATAGCTGTGCAACATATTAGTATTACAAGAATCTTTCGTAGTTGTGTCATCAAACACCAATTCAGCATGACAGCCCGAATGGCACTCTTAAGACAAAGGCTTGTAAATCCTGGTGACAGAGGAAACTCCCGCCAGAAATTCTACCCTTCTCATTGGGTGAACCAGCCTGCATAGGGCTGTCCTTTGTCAAGCTTTAAAAAGGCCTTTTCACTAGATCAGCTCTCTCTTTTTTTGTGTGTTTGTGCTGCTGGCCTCCACTGTACTTCTCGCGTTGGGGGCCCCTCCCCCACCACTGGGGCCCATGGCCCTGGATCCAGCAGGCCAGAGCACTGCCTGCCATGCTTTCACGCTCCCCAGAGGGAGATAGACTGCCTTTTTCTTCAATCCAGAAAAACTGCAACTTTACCATCATTGAATTGGCAACGATCAACTCCTGGCCTTCCTGGCACTTCAGGAGGCCGCACCAGCCAGCTTGCACTCAGCAGGCCAGGACAGCAGGCTTCGACTCACCACAGCCATGTGCTCGAAGCCACCATGCAAGCTTCGACCCACAACAGCTTCGGAACCACAAGATGGCAAATTGCACCATGACTTTTGACCCTCACGGACCCACCAACGGACTCATTTTTCAACCACTTCAAGAATTGTCCATGATTTGCAACTGACCATGCAAGTATTTAATGAGGTGCTATGAAATAAGCTGATGGTTCTCTTTTCATACTAAAATAGATCTTGCTCCATAGTTCTATTTCCTGTTTCCGGTTCCATAACACTCACCACTTGACCTATGCATGTATGTATGGATGAATGTATGTATGTTTGTTTGTTTAGTTAGTTTAGTCATGTTTGTGATTTAGTTAATAAAACTTGTGCACCATTATGCATTTGGTTTCTGATTCTCTGTTTGCATACAAAGTCCCTTTTACAGTCTTGATCCTGTTACATGCTTTAAGTGCTGTACACGCTAAGGAATAATTATTTTTCAGTGACCATGAAAGATACACTTTTCTTAGAATAAATGAATAATCAAAGAGTTCTTTGGAACTGATAAATTGATTGTAATATTAGTTTAGCTTACCTCAAAGTTAATCTAATTAACTGACTCAAATATTAATAATTAATCATAATTGGTAATTATGGATTATTATTAATATTTCCCCTTTGAGCTAATATTGTTACATTACCAATAACCAACTATAACTTACCATATATTTACCAGGTAAATACCTAGTAATTAGTTTGTAGTTTCTCTGCATTTACATACTTGTTACCTGTGGTAATTACCAATAACCAACTATAACTTACCATATATTTACCAGGTAAATACCTAGTAATTAGAAGAGTGTAAAAGGAAGGGTTACCGATTATTTAAAACACTCGACTTGCGTTATAAAGTAAGTTTGGAGCACAAACATGGTTTTAATCTCATAAATTGTCGTGTATTGATGGTGTGCTAAGCGAACATGCTAGCTAGCTCTGGGTGCACCTGCCACATAGCCGTTATTCTTTTATGATTTTTTTCTAAATAGGAATGCTTACTGGAATGTTTCTTTATTCCAGAAGGGCATTTGATACAGTTAGATACAGTGAGAACTTTGATAAAAGAAATTAGGGATTGAAACTCTATGAATAGCCTGTGAATAGCCAGTCGTTAGTAGCTATAATGGAGACAAAAGAAATGCATATTTAGAGCCATAACCAGGCTGGAGAGGTGTGAATGTGTGCAGGGGGAGACTGAGATTGAATGGGGCTCGTTTGCACCACAAAACAATAGAGACAAAAGACAGAATGGATTTAGAAGATGACTAAACATTAGTAGCATTTTAGAGTCTAATCTAAATAAAGTCATGACATGATCTTGAAAAACATTTAACTAAATACAGAGTTTTAGACTTATCATCTTCATATTTTAAATATAATATGGTCAGACATATGGCTTTAGCTGCAGTGCATTTCTAGATTGCTACAGTGCCAACTTCAATTATATTTTCATGAAAATGTTTCATAAAAATAAATTTCTAATAACTTTACAAAAGTTTGAAGCAATTTATAACTATTTTTTTCATTATGACAATAATTAATTCTACATTTACAATAAACTGCCACGTGTCAGCTTTCAAATGAGATCATACTTGTGTTTTAGTGCAAAGGGATCATGAACTGTATCTGTTTCAGTTTGGGTATGTCATTTCTGGGGATTTTTCAAAAGTGGGGTTGCAGCTTAACAGGTTAATGTGTGATCTAATATTGTACCCTTCAATATAAGATGCACTGGTTTTGCAGTAGCCATAACAAGTCAGTTGTTCAGGCTTATTAACACAAACTACAGTCTCATAATGATTTCCGTGGCAATTTTCTAAATAAATGCTATGTTTTGACAAACGTTTACCATTGCAACTGTATTTTAACCAACGACCATCATAAAATGTAAATATATCGATTCCTAAATAATCTGCTGTTGCCTGTATTTCAACCTCCGTAGCCCAGCTATTAAGATATCGCATTTTAGACTTCTTAATGTACTCTGACACTGAAGAATACTCTCTTCTCAAAATGTTTTGATATTTTTCACCATTCTCTTCAAGCTGTTGCACAACAGCTAGTCGTATGTTTTACTCACTTAACCGAAAGAAAAAAAAAAAAAAAAAACCCTCCCCTTTCCCTCTAAAACCTCACTTATCGGGCCTATGCTACTCTGTATAATGCCTGAACTTCGTATCTTAAGCACTTCTTGTGTTGTTTTTGTTTTTGCCTCTTCATGATGACTCGCTTAATCTATTCCTAATTTGTAAGTCGCTTTGGATAAAAGCGTCTGCTAAATGACTAAATGTAAATGTAAATGTTCTTCCATTTCCATTAACCATGCCAAGAGCATTTCGTGCATGAGAGTCAACAACTGCATACTGTCCATTTTGAGCAATGATTGCACATGTACTGCCACACATTGTCAAAAGACATGTGTCGTATTGCGCCAACATTTTTTCCAGTCCAAATGTAAGACTGGTGTATACACCACTCTTAATGAATTCACCTTCAACCACATCAACATCACCACTGACAAAGTCGCCATATTGAAAGACAAAATTTTCTCCATCAATAACTGACTCTTTTGGCAAATCAGCAACACACAACAGATTAGACGGGTGGCTAATCCTATTAGTGTCTCGCAAATCTGTGTACAACTCATCACCTAAAACTACAACTCGATCAAGATCTTTGGTCTGCCATGAGAAGACACTATAAACTGTATGCTTTGCTAAGCTTACTAAAGCTATTGCCATACACTGAAGTCCTCCATATTTAAACTGCTTATAACCCTGGTGAAATGATCATCTTCGATGTTTTCAACTCTCACAGAAATGCTATCCTCAAGCTCAGCTGCAACTTCCGTTCCACAATTGACCCTTTCAAACCTGACAGAACTAGAATAATCAACCTTGGCAACACCTTCAGTGTCAACGTAACAATCTGTAAACACTGTACCACTCTGCAGGTCAGGATCTTCTTGGCTTGCCTTCACAGAAATGCTACTAATGGCATACCACTGTGCATTTAAAGATTTCTTTAGATTACTGATATGAATCATCAGATCATTAAGGCATGTGTTGAAAACAACAACAGACGTACCAATATCCGATGCCAACCCAAAACATATCACGGGTGCCAAAATCAACCACCACAAAATAATCTTTGTGATGAATGACCACACTAACTGCACTATGAAGATTTAGCAGATACATTCCATCTCTCAACAAATATTCTTGCAGCTTTTCATACATTACAGACTCCTCTTCTAACAATCCAAAATCTCTGTACACTGGCAGACCAATTTCTACATTCCAGTTCCTGCCAAACACATTGTGCTGTTCAATCAACTTACACAACTCCCGTTTACCATCTCTTTTCTGGCTTGCCTTAGCTACAAATGTGGCTAACTTACTCCCTTCCACACATATGTCATCAACATCTGTCTGTACCCATGTACACACAGGAGCAATAACATGTTTGATTGCAGCCACAACACTACATGCAATTGAGTCGTTCACATCGCAATTCAATGGTGCAGCCCTGACATCAGTCCCAGCTACAACAGAGAGCTGCAATTCTTCACAACATATACACACTGTAAAAAAAATCCCGTTGTTTTTACGGAAAAAAACTGGCAGCTATGGTTACCAGAACAATACTGTAAAAAACACATCAAACCGTAAACATACTTACGAGTTACATGTAAATTTAACATTTTAAACATGTATATTTAACATTGGATTTCAGTAATATGATATAATTTTAATTTACCGACCTATTTAACCCTCTGGGGACCAAAAACGCGCCCGCGCGTTTTGCTCGTTTTTTTTTTTTTAGCAATGAAAATAAACACTAAATGCTCTGTTAATTTTGATCTTTCATTTTCGTGTAATACATCAATCGATCCTGTTCAGTTTCTATTTTTTTTCTATATACTCACAATAAAAATAAAGTGTTTTGCTTTTTGACAAATAAAGAAAAATTAACATGATGCAATTTCTTCCTTCTCTCTGTCAGTAAACTCCCATTTGAAACGCGTTCGAAAATGATCTATAACTCCGCGAAAATTCAGTCAAACAGGCAAACAGACCCACGGGCATAAAGCTTGAGATCGCATCTGTTAAATGAAGTAACTTATATAAAAAACAAATATTCTCAGCTTCTGTAATCTGTATAAAAAGAGAGCGACTCCAGTCGAGCTCATTACGAGCTCATTCACAGTAATGTGACCACTCCCCGGAGAGCGCGTGCTATTCAAACGCAAATTCTGAGAACTATTTCAGACCTGTGAAACGCCCACATCAGCTGTAAACAAAGCGCATCGCGATCGAGTGAGGCATAATATAGCCTACCTTATGGAGAAAAGATTCCTCAGAACAGTGCTGATATGAGGAGCAATATCTCCTGATATGAGGAGCAGATCCCGCTGAGGAGTGAGGTAGGCTGTTTTCTTTTCTCAAGTGTGGAATAACGTTATGGAATAACGTTAGTGTAGGCCTATGCAAACCGCAAAAAGATGAATCGCATTTCTATAATATGACTCGCCTTTCTGTGAGATGAATGAAGGGTACATATTTGTAAAGACTGTTTAGCCTAAATATAAATCGCGCGTCTGTGTGTGAAAGAATAAACTGCTTTGCTATAGCCTACTGAGATGAGTAAAAATCGACTGGAATATGTTGAAATAAAATGTATTTGTATAAGCAACGTATTAAACTGCAAATTAGCATTTATATGCCCTAATATTTCATAAAAACAACGTTACAGTCAGTCACTTGTTGACTAGATTTGGGTACAGTTTTTAGGCTACTGTAGAATATACTGCCACATCAAATAAGCTTTTGTTTAGCAATTTCTGCTCATATCTAACGTTATATATATATATATATATATATATATATATATATATATACATACATACATATTTGTCAAAAATAAAGTCATAGACTAAGATGTTAGATGTTCCAATGTTGGCTATATTCAAACTAATGAATACATATGATAAAATGTAGGCCTATAATCTTTTTTCTTTTTCTTTTTTACAAAGAAAGAGTACACTTGAAATATTGTTGAAATTGTAATTATTGTTGTAATTGTAACATTTTTAATAAAATAGCAAAACATATTTACAAGAGAGATGTAAGCGAAATCTTAAATGGTCAATATAAGTCTTCTTCTAAATATATCTTTTGTCCTTGCATTGTGGCTCAGTCAGTGTCACACCTGAAAGAATGGCTCATTAGGCAGAGTCATTATGCAGAGTGGGTGGGACATTGTAATCTAAGGTGTAAACTACTCCTCCCCCTCGCATATTGGCTTTCCAAGCAAAACCTGTTTTACACCATTTAAATCAATGTATTTTTTTTTGTGAACGATAAAGCAAGACTATTTTCACATAATTTTGAAGCTAGAACTCAAAGGGATAACATCCATTAGTCAAAAGTCTTGTGGACACATATTTAATATGTGTTTTGTGGTCTTAATTCAGCAACTTTCATTTTAATTTTTTCCAATAACCACGCATAAACATTATTCTCTTAAAAATACAAACATCTACATACACGTTGCTCGCATATTATGGTAGCCCTGTTTGTGCTATATAGAGTGAATTTACACCTTTGCCATTAACATGTTTATAAATAACTGAAAAAAGCACAAATGTCAAGGCATGTCAGAACATCTCAAGGGCCCCAAAAACACCTTAGTCCCCAGAGGGTTAAGTATTAATATCTGTTTTGTACCATAGTATTACACTGACAAACCAACAATCACAGCAGTAATGAGAGTCACATGATTAATCAAGGCTCATCACAAGTAGTTCTTCCACAAGAAAATTAATATTAATATATAGAAGCTGCACAGTGTCATTCACACAAACATTAAACACCATCATGGTAACACACATGAAATTTTAAAAATACAATAAACATTAATTTAACAACATTATATGTAACATAAAACCCTAACGTACATAACTGATTAGAAAAAAACTAAGAAAACTATGACGAAACCTAGTTATTTCAACAAAAATACATAAAATGTGAAGTGTCACGCAGGGAATTGTGGGAATGTCAATTTACGTTTTTTCACTGTAAATTCTACAATGACTTGTTCGTTTTTACTTCCAAAAACTGTCAATTTAACGGTATTTTACAGTAAAATTACATTAAATGTACCGTTAGATCTATCACAGTTATTTACCGTATATAGTAAGGAAACTTTCTGTTAACCAATTAACAGTTTTTCACTGTAGCATTTTTACAGTCTTTTACTGTTAAAATCACGATAATTTTTTACAGTGCATGCTGTAGCGTTTATACGCCCGTATAAATCTAATTAATTATTATTCATAACGAATTATGATCAATAATTAATCATTTAATTATTTTCAGAATTTACTGTAGCAGAATCAATAGTATGATTAGTCTATCAGTTCATCCAATGAACAGAAAGCATAAACAATTATTAACTCTAGGAACTATTATATCTTCCTGGTCAAGAAAGAATAATCCCCAGCTAACAATAAATTAAGAAGTGAATTAAAAGTAACAGCATAGGTAACTTTGATCGAAGTTCAAGACAATAAATTTGATAAGCACATACACAAGCAATATATTTTCAAATACAAACCATACTTTATTGATTATATACTAACACATAACTAACACAAACAAGACTCTATTGATTATCCTAACAACTAACACAAACACACGCGCACGCATACACACATTCATACAGGTTGCAGAAAGGAAGAGAGTAATAAAGAAAGAAATACAAAAAGAAGAATGAGTTTGGGAAGAATGAGTTTAAGGGTAAGAGGAAGGAAATTCCGAATTTCTATATGCACTTGTAAGACATGACCTGGACGAACCATCAATCATTAATTTAACCCTTCCATTGTTTCTTAGACAGGTTATTACATTTATCAAAACACCAGTTAAGATTTTAGTCTGGAGGTAGTCTATTTGCGTCTTTGCTTTTGCGTTCCTTTTGGGAATTCCTTTGGTCAGCGTCAGGGTTCGTTCGTTGGTTATAGTCTCCTCGTGCCTGGATAGATGGGGCGAGGACCAGTCACGTGTGGCTGGCGGTCGCGGATGGTTGATGCGTCTTTGAAGTTGAAAGCGTGTGTTGCAGCCGTGAATCGTGGAACGAAACTTTGCAGCAAAACTTAACTTAAAACCGAGACTTTCAATCGGAAAAGAAGAATAACACAAAAGAAAGAAAGAAAATAAGATACGAAAAGGAGCTAGATGAATGGAAATGAATCTAACCCATCTGATCTTAATTTGGGTTGATCTGCTCGTCTGTTAACGTTACATGGTTACTAAAACCATCGTCTGCCGTCTCCGTCTTTGTTCTGCACTCGTTGAGAGCTCTTCTGTATCAGAACATTTTGAACGAACTTAGAGAGCAACTTAGAGAGGGAGCGAACAGAGAATCCAAGGTTTTAAACTCAAAGTTTGTCCCCCCTCCTAAAGAGAGCGGACCAATTAGACACTGGCTTTGTTTGCAAAGTCATAAATCATGTATTCCCTGGGGGTTCTCTATTTTAAAAACCAGATGTAACAGTTTAGGCATGATTTCTAATTATCAGAATATGAAACATTTTACACAGATTTAATTCCAGTCATCTTGCTAGTTGTGTTCGTAAGATAGCATTGATATGAAACAGTACACACTTTCATTCAAACCTAGTTATAACACTTACATGAATTATATGGGATCAAAACATATTATCTTATTAAAATATGCATATAAGTGGTGGAAACAACACAGGATTAGGTAGTTGCATGACTGTTTGATCATGAGTCCATTGAAAATTGTTCTTGAATGAGTTTTATGTATACTGTAGGAAAAATCTCAGTTTTCTGGTTTAGAAGAGACAGAACTCTGTTTGTTTTGTTCAGAGGTCTTAAGGAGGAGGGGTTCAGGAATGTTGTGGTGCAATTTCTGAACCAATCTGTCTTTTAACACCCCCCTCACATTGACAAGCTTTTCCGTTAGTTTGGTCATTAGAAGGGTCTTTTGCAGACTCTCTGGCACCGGGATGGGTGACTTATGGCTCTGGCCTTGGTGATTTGACTCTGGAATGTGCGGACACTGTCTTTATCTTAAACAGTCAGCGTTTTGGCACAAAGCTTAGTATTGACCAGCTATTTCGGGGGGAGGCTCTTTTAAATAGTCAGAGTGATGAAGATCATTTGACGTTCTGAACAAATCTTCTGTTTTGTTCGGCAGGAAGTAGAGAGTTTGAATGAATTTTCTGGAAGAAAATTAGTCTGTGGTTGGTTTCTTCTCATTGTTGTTACAATGCATTAGAATCACTCTTACTTTTGACGATTCTTGGTGTGCGCCACATACGAAAGCCCTTCTTCCTCGGCATCTACAATAAATAAAAAAGTAATTTATATGCAGTTAAAATGTTTTATAAATTATAATTTTAGAAAAACTATTCAAGTTAAGAAATGTAAAATGAGAAATTATAAAGGAGTTATAAAAAACACTTTACATTTAAATTGTGGTACAATGTGCATTTTTAAAAAAATTAAAAATTGTAAACAAATAAATAGAATGAGATTTATGTTCACAATTATTTTCAGGGAGTGTTATTTAACTTTTATTTTTTTTATTTTTTTTGCTTATGAATTCTTGAATATTGACTTTTTCAATAAATGCAAGACAAATTTTGCTGTTATCCTATTAAAACTCTTGAAATTTGTTATCAATTCAAGATAAGTGATGATTATCTCTCATAATGCATTCACGTTTATTTATCTATAAAGCACATTGTACAATACATATTGTTTCAAAACAGCTATACAGTGGAGAAACAATTTGCATTACTCCATTATAATACCCAAGTGAAAAACATTTTATTTTATTAAAGTTATGCAATTCTAATTGTGTGGGTATATTATGGATATAATTATGATTGAGGGATGTAAGTTACTAAGAAATGTGAGTGTCTGTGAATGGTAGTTTAAGGAAAAATCTGTCATTTTAGAAATAAAAACAACACTTCAAAAATAAAGCTGTTTCTAATGACTTAACACAAGCTGTAAACCCAACAAAATTCTGCCTATGAATTAATATTTGTATAAGGAAAATAACTGATTTGTTTTTCACCAAATAAAAAATGTGTGAAGTAAACAAACTCACTTTTAAAGGGTTAAAATGCTGAAATTAAATAAGGACCAATGTTGTTAAAAAACTAACAGTGGATTTGTAAAAGAGAAAATCAAACTAAAACAATTAACGTTAAACCTCAGTGTCGATAAAAATAACATTATTTAATCATCGTAAATCACCGTGTGTAATGTCTTCAAATTGTTGTCGTCGTTGTTGTTGTCGTTGTTCCTCTTGTTGTCTTGAAATATCAGAATAAGGCTTGAAATATCAAAATAAGTATCTCGAGTTGTGTATCTCTGTATTTGCTGAACGCAAAAGGGGACGTATAGTTTACAGCATTTGTTTTTAACCCAGCAAGGAGCATCTTTTAAAAAAAAATATTTTAAAAGATGCTCCTTGTTAAATTCAGAAAAATTAAGTAATGTTTGGCCTGTAGTTGATATTTATGCACATATTTCATTTGAATTATAACCTACAAATTATATTCATTTAATAATTATTTACAAGTAAAAAAAAAAAAAAAAGTAAAACCATATAACACTATTGGCCTACACGTGTATTGAACATTTAATTTATATTGAAATATCCGAAATAAAACCAATCAAATCACACTTAAGGCCCTATCTTACACATGCCAAATGTTTAAAATAAAAGGATTACAATGTAAAAGATTATTATTGTGTGCATAAAGATATGGTGGAATCCTACTTGTCCCGTAGATGGTCTGCTCACGCGCTTTAACCTCGCGCACGAGCAGATCCATTTGCGCTCTGGAGACGCGTTCGGTCTTTCCACTATCAAATTCCGTCTTGTAAATAGCACCCAAATGCTACATCGTTTGCATGTTACTCATCTTGTTTTCTGACCCGATATGGATGATCTTTTCGCCACAAACCACACAAGCTCTCCATAAAGTACATAAATGTTATATGTAGCATAATGTGCTTACACATCAAAATATTATCAGCTTGCTAGGCTAATTGATGTATAGAACATTGTAGTATACCGAAATGATAATCATATTATTCTGTCTAATATTTAAATACAAAACGGCTCTCAAATGGGAACCGATCCTCACCGTTCACTTAAAGGATCCGGATCGTTCGCGAACACTGGACGATTTCAATGCAATGTAATTTTCATGCAATTAAGTTTGTTTTTTCAATAGGCTACAGATTGTTTCAAAGCAGCTTTACAGTGATAACAACACTAAACATAAAAACAACAACTAAACAACAACTAAACAATTAATCAACATGCCCTTTATCTAAATATGCATACATATTAATGTGGTAGGCTATAAGTAATGGAAAGTCCCATTTTTTTCCACTAACTGGTTTTTATAGGAATTGCTTCAACGATTCACTAGTTCATGTAATCACGCATAAAGACAATTATATTATTAAAACAACCATTAATGATTTAAAACCCAAATGTTTAGTCTAAAGCAAGTAAGGTAAATCTGATGAATCTGATCATCTTATGAACTGTTTCTTCAGTTCTTATTTTATCTCAATATTTTGACACTCTTTATGATAATAGTTGTTGCAATTACAACAATTGAGAGTTTTTTCTCTGGTGTGTCCCAATAGCGTAATTTGTAATTCTTTAAATATAATTACTTTTAAAATATTCGTTATTTCAAGTGTGATTGGCTAAGACATACAGAAAATTGTTTTATTTCAAATTTAAACTGGTACAACATGATACAGCGCTGGAGATGCTTTGGGTCTTTCCACTGTAGGACTAAATGGCGACTCCGCCATGGCGCGAGCGCAACTGGCATTTAAAGGGAATGAGAGATAATACTCTGATTGGTTTATCGCACGTAAATCCCAAAACAGACCCATTACCAACTCTTTAAGAGAATAGCACCATGCACAATCAATCCCCACATTTTTAATAGTCAACTGTTTCTCTGGTGTGACCCAATTGCGTAATTTGTAATTCTTTAAATATAATTACTTTTAAAATATTTGTTATTTCAAGTGTGATTGGCTAAGACATACAGAAAATCGTTTTATAATTTTCAAATTTAAACCGGTACAACAACCGCGCTGGAGACGCTTTCGGTCTTTCCACTGTAGGCCTAAATGGCGACTCCACCACATTTGCCCACATTTTTAATAGTCAGTTGTTTCTCTGGTGTGTCCCAATTGCGTAATTTGTAATTCTTTAAATATAATTACTTTTAAAATATATATATATTTTTTTAAGTGTGATTGGCTGAGACATACAGAAAATCGTTAGGCCCCCCTATATACAGTAAGTTTCAAATTTAAACCTACTTGTCAGATCCGAGATTACATTATCGAGGTAAGCTGTGTTTTTAATTTCGCTAAGATAAGTATTATTTTTGTACATTTATAGATTAAGTATAAGTGTGAATAGTTGACTCGTTTGTATTACATTGATAAAATGTTCTTGCAGAAAAAATGGCAGCACTAAAAAGTCCATCTAAAATGACTTGGGTGAAAGGAGAGGAGTACGTGAAAATTAGAGACCAGTTTCACTAACTAGCGGTAAGTAGTAACGTTATATGTACTTTGTATGTTGGTAAACAAATCGGTTTAGTTTTTAATGCTGGTGCAAGATTATGTATTTGTAATTTTTTAAGTAAATGCTGGTGTGTTGTTTTGTGCAGTATTCAATGTTGGATGAGGCAGTGACGCGAGGCAAAGTGTACCACGAGCTGACGGAGTTGGGTGACAAGGTGATGGTGAAACTCACTGGAATGGATGCAGAAAAAAAAATACCTAAAAAAAGAGCTGGCAAAAGCTCAGGGAACAATAAAAAAGATGGAAGGGGAGTTGGAAGGGACAAAGGCTGCTCTCGATTTTATAAAAGATGGTATGTAGCCTACGTAAAGACAGTTTTGTTTAAAACTTAACTTAAAACTAATAAAACTAAACTTTTTTCTTGTTGGAATATTGAAATGTACACTTTGGTTTTGCACTGTATATAAGTTTGTCAAATTAACTGTATTTAAATTACAGATAATTTGGAACTTGGAGCTGCAGAGATCATCGAGATAGGAGAGGAAAATGGACGTTGTGATCCCAGTGGAAAAGGAGACAGCATAATATTTTTTTTATTTTTTTTATAAAATATATTGTACAAATATGTTAAGATGTTGTATGTGTTTTGTGATTTGTAGTCTAGAAATACAAAGCAGGTATAAAAATAGAATAGAATAGAATGTGATTTCGCTAATGTTACAGATGGCAGACAGAATTACAAAATGAAAAGCAATCCAACAGCACATTATACAATGTAAACAAATACACGTTTTCTTGCAGCGGCCATTACAAAATGAGCAGTGGTGAGAGTCTAGTTATGTTATGAACGGAAGTGGAATTGACTGAAGGCTTTTCCGTATTTGGTTAATATCTGTAGCAGAAAGAACGGCACATATCATCCTGTAATATGAAGTAGCATGTGCATATAGGTGTTAAGTCATTTGCGAATGGATTCTTTGGACGCACTTTTTTTTTGACACTTTTCTGTATCAGCCAATCACACTTAAAATAACACATATTTAAAGAATTACAAATTATGTTATTGTGTCACACCAGATATTTTGTAACGCAGGTGTTGAGGGGTACATGTTATATATATAACCACTAAAAATTTAATATTCAGTTTTTTTTTATTTATCACAATTAAAGTTTTAATTTTATTGAATTGAACAAGGACAACATCCATCATTCAATCAAATATTCTTAAAGATTTTTGCATATTGACATTCACTGAACAAAATTTCAGAATTTCAGTCAAGGGCATCAAAAAGCACCCAGAGCACCGGGGAATATCGTATATTTCAACATAAAATCTCGTTATTTCGACATAATATGTTTGCTTGCAACAAGCAACATGTGTATTTGTAAATCCGGTGACATACCTGCATTGATTTTTATGAATAAACTAGATGTTTTGTTTCAGTGTCTGCTGCTAAGATGAATTTGACGATCGCCATCTCCGTAGTGAACGCGCCTAGAGAGAAATGCACATAATGGACTACATACATTAATCAGAGAGTCGAATATTACTTTTCGTTTTGAATTGTTTCGTTTAAAGACATTTCAAGCTTTCTATGGATGTATTTCTCAAGTATGTAAGGCATACGATGTGTTTCGGTTAATGTATGATGAGACGCGCTCCAGTTCACGTGCAATGCAAGTGACCACGGGGGCGCCTCTTTGTCTGCTATATTTTCTTCTTATTTATTAAATCCAGCCAATTGGTTGATTAAAAATTTATTAAAATTAAGATACAATTTATTCACAACTCTACAACACAAAACTTAACGAAGTGGTCAAAATACATCCCCTTTTGCTTTCAGCAAATACAGAGAGACACACCTTGAGTTACTTATTCTGATATTTCAAGCCTCATTTGGAAGACAACAAGAACAACAACGACAACAATTTGAACATGAAACTCGAACTGCAACATTTGGGAAAGCAAGCGCAGAACATAGAAAGAAGAGCGAAGAGAAAAACAGCACAAGCATACAAAAGAGTAAAACATGAGCGGAAATGCAAGAGAGCACAAAGTACAGAGTAATAAAACCAAGGAAAACATATAAAACATTTCCTACTTTTTAAGAAAGCATGACCATAAGTTTAAGTTTTGTGCAAAATAACTTTTAATGCGTTTAAAGTTTTTATTCATGTTATTTCTTGATTCACGCGCCTCCAGAGCGCAAATGGATCTGCTCGTGCGCGAGGTTAACCCTCTGAGGTCGACAAACGTGCGGGCGCATTTTGCTGGATTTTCTTCACATTGTAGCACAATAAACTTACATTTCTCCGTCATTTATGGTCATACAGAAAAAAGAAATATAAAAAAAGAATCTGTGATATTTCTACTTTTGTATGTGTCCACTTACAATCAAATCAAAACATTGTGCTTTTGTAAAATAAAGAAAATAAACAGGGTGTGCGTTCTGCCTCTCCGTCGCGGTGAACTTTTTTTTCTTGAGCACGTCTATAAACTGAAACAAAACTCAGCGAATACTTGTCACACATTTATGAGCCATATACCTTTATAAACATTTAAGTGTGTACTTTTAAATGATCGGATTCAAACTGAAAACAAATATTCTCTGTTCAAGTAATTTGTATAAAACCAACAAGATATCCAGCTTCTCAAACGCTTCCTAATTACTTTTAATTTGAACACGCCCACTCGCGCAAAAGATATTCACATGCAAATCTCCACATGGGCGAACGCGCTCGTTACCTCAGAAACAAAACACCAAAACACTTCACAAGTCTCTGCTTTTCGTCGAGTTTGAAAGGCGCACCATGAGCTTACATTGGATTTAGGATTGGATTTACCTCAGAAGAAGAAGAATGCGATTTGAAGACAAGAAAGACACAGGTAAGAAATTCTTACATATTAGTTTGTTATTGTTGCATAAATTTCACATTGCAGTTGAACTGTTGCTAGATATATGGTGAATATTATAATATTTAGACCCGTGTTTACTGTTACTGGGTTTGTGGATATCTGCTCAAACGTAGATATGTATATGGTAACCATAATGTTTTATATTTGAGCGCGATCGGGTTTGAATGTATCATATTTGATACATTCAAAAAGCAAAACGCACCAAACGGCTTCATGTTTTTACTATTATCTCATTTCATATCATCATAACGAATGGAAACATTTGAAGTAACATGATAATCAATATATTTTTCTCTAGCATAGTTGTTACTGAAATATTTTTGAAGATTTATAGGCTGCTATGGTTATTGTTATTATTATTTTATGCAGCACTGTGCATAGCCTATGCCTACAAGGCACAACAAACCTGGTGTTCATTATATTATTGTTGGAAACATTGTGTGTGTGTGTGTGTGTGTGTGTGTGTGTGTGTGTGTGTATTCTGTGAATTTTAAAAAGCAATTTTAACCAGAAAAATCTAAAATGTATTCCCAAAATCGTGCAGGCCTTTCTCTTGATATCAGTATGTTCACTTTTTTTTTTTTTCAGGGCCCAGATGCCACTGAGTCTTGCTGACTTCAACATTCACACGAGTCTCTGTACATGAACCTGGTAAAGTGAAAATCAAACACCTTGGAAATGAAAGGTATGTACAATGTTTTTAGGAAAGGCACAAAGGTCTCTGTCTTTGGATCATTGGTTATCTTTGAATTATGTTGTGTTGTAAATAAATCAAACAATCTAAAAGCCATTCTTTTTTAAATCTCCTCATTCTTTGTGAACGGTTGCTCAGAATGATAGGGGCCTGATAGCTCCTAATAGGGCAGTTAGAGGAGGGTCTTTGTCTTACTCAGGTGAGAAAAGCTTACATATTAATGAGCTCCCGCATAAAGCTTTGTGGCACAAAACACGTCGTAACATTTTTAAATCAATATATTGTCTTATCTGAATGAGCAGTCGGGGTGATTTTCACATCGTTTTAGAGCAAATATTCTAGGCTACGTCATACAATTTTCAAAAGTCTTGTGAAGAAATAATCAGTATGGGTTTCATGACCTTATTTCAGTGAGAATTTTTTTTGTATTTTCACAAACCACGCATAAATGTCATTATCTCAAAACTACAAACTTTTACATACATGCTGCTGATATATTATTGTAGCAGAGTTTGTGCTGAATACAGTGTAATTAGACTTTAGCCATGAAAATGTCACAAGTAACAGAAATGAGCACAAATGTCAGAGCATGTCAGAACACCTCCAGGGCCCAGAAAACAGCTCAGACCTCAGAGGGTTAAAGCGCGTGAGCAGACCATCTACGGGACAAGATTCCACCATATATTTATGTACAAAATAATAATCTTTTACATTGTAATCCTTTTATTTTAAACATTTGGCATGTGTAAGATAGGGCCTTAAGTGTGATTTGATTGGTTTTATTTCGGATATTTCAATATAAATTAAATGTTCAATAGGCTACACGTGTAGGCTAATAGTGTTATATGGTTTTACATATTTTTTTTAACTTGTAAATAATTATTAAATGAATATAATTTGTAGCTTATAATTCAAGTGAAATATGTGCATAAATATCAACTACATGCCAAACATTACTTATTTTTTCTGAATTTAACATTATTATTATTATTTTGGCTCCTGCGATGGGTAGGGGGGCGTCCCATCCCTGTGCGTTGAGCCGACCAGATGAACCAGTTGTTTCCAATGCTGACGGTCTTGTGCCAGCTGCTCTGCATCCTCCATAGCAACTCCATGTTGTTGGAGGTCGCCCGCAAGGACGTCAAGCCATCGGGTGCGGGGTCTACCTCGTGGTCGTCTCCAGCCTGCAGCCTTCGGATCAAACTGGAGAATGGCTCTTGTCGGATGGTCAGGAGGATGGCGGAGGACATGGCCAAACCAGCGGGTGCGACGTTGCGCAGCCAGGCAAGATGCTCTGGGCTGGCATGTGCGGGCTCTAAGCACTTGATTGGAAACCCGCTGGGGCCACCTGATGTTCTCGATGGTTCTGAGAGCCCTGCTATCAAAGCCATCTAATCTTGCAGCCAGTGTCTTATTTAAGGGCCAAGTCTCCGAGCCATAAAGCAGGATGGAGAGTACTGCTGAGTTGTAAATCCGGATCTTCGTCTTGCGTGAGATGGTCTGGTGCCGCCAGAGTGGTTTCCAGAGAGACTGCAGGGCTGATGCAGCCAGGGCTCTTCTGCGGGTAATTTCTGGTTTTAGGTCCCCGTTGTCTGTCACTATGGATCCCAAATACACAAAGTTCTTGACAGGCTCTACAATGTTATTGCCAAGCCGCAGGGAAGGTGGATGCGGTCCATCACCGACATACATGAACTTGGTTTTCGTCCAGCTCACCTGGAGGCCAAGCTTCTCAGCCTCTTCACTGTATATGCCCAGAGCGTCTCTCAGCTGGCTGTAGGACGTGCTGAGCAGGATGGTGTCGTCAGCGTACTCCAAGTCAGTCAGGTGGTAACTGCCGAAGTTCACTCCGGGGACCCGCTCACAAACCCTGGACATCAGATGGTCAATGATGCAGTTGAAGAGGTCAGGAGCAGCCACGCAGCCCTGGCGAACGCCACTGGAGATGGGAAACCAGTCTGAGTCTCTGCCGTTGATACGGACACAGCTCTGAGCGTTGCTATAAAGCAACTTGAACAGGGCAACGATCTTGGGTGGTGCTCCAAGGGCATGTAGGATACTCCACAGTGAAGTATGGCAGACGGTGTCAAAGGCAGCCTTAAGATCTATGAACCCGATATAAAGATGGCGATCTTTACGGAATTCATAGGTCTTCTCTATCAGCAAGCGAACGGCGGAGATTTGGTCTGTTGTGGAGCGATTAGGCATGAAGCCAGCCTGCTGGGGACGGCGGCTGCTTCTGATGGCTGGGAGAGCACGGGTGAGCAAGATCCTGGTAAAGAGCTTGCCGGGGATGGAGAGAAGGGTAATGCCTCTGTGGTTGCCGCAGACTAGCCTGTCACCCTTACGTTTCCAGAAGGGCAAGATGACTCCTCTGGTCCAGTCGCTGGGAATCCTCTCTGTCTCCCACACCTCATTGAATATGTGGGTAAGCCACTCGACGATGCTTTCACCGCCTGATTTTAGCATCTCAGCGGTTATTGCACAGATGCCGGGGGCTTTCCTGTTGTTAAGTTTTTCCAGAGCGGCTCTGACTTCCTCAGGTGTGACAGGGTCTGTACTGCAGACAACACTAGGGGCTGCAGCGTTAGCGGCCGATGAGATGGCGGGATCAGCCGGGGAGGTACCGTGCTGCAGAAGGAGGCTGAAGTGCTCTTTCCAGCGTTCGAGGCAGTTTGCTTCAGTTGCTATAAGGTTGCCATCAGAATCTTTCACCAGGGCTGTCTTGATGCGTGGGCCATTACGGGCTTGGCGCAGCAGACTGAAGACACGGCTCATGTTGTTGTTATTGGCCGCGGACTCTAGGTGTTTAGCTTCTGCTTGCCAGAACTTCTCCCTATCCTCAGCTATAGCCACATTGCGCTGGCGGTTCAGTCGCTGATACTCCGTCAGGTCACCTCGGAGCCGGGCCTCCCTCCGCTGGTCAATGATGTTGAGTGTCCTCTCCGATATCCAAGGCTTATTCGGGGAAGGTCGAAAGCATCCAAAGACATTGTGAGCTGACTGGATGACACTTTCCTTGAAGGTCTTCCAGTCCTTCACCTTGTCGGTAGCCAGGTTATCAAAGGTGCGGCGGATGGCGCAACTGAAATATGTGCCGATGTTTGGATCACTGAGTAAGGAGGAGTCCAGGCGAGGCTTAGTCTTGGTGTGCTGGTTGGCTCGCAGCTTTAACTTAAGCTGGGCCACCAGCAGGCGATGGTCTGTGTTGCCAAGCTCTGCTCCTCGGTACACACGGCAGTTAGTGACAAACGGCTTCCAGCGTCGTGAAATGAGGATATGGTCCAGCGCTTTCCTGGTTCTGCCATCTGGGCTGTACCATGTCCAGTGATGGATAAGCTTCCGGGGAAACCAGGTATCAACAACGCAGAGGTTGTTGTGGTGGCAGAGAAGGAGAAGGCGGTTACCGTTGTCGTTTGTGGACCTGTCAGCAAAGGTTGTGCCGACAGGTGAGCCTGTGGACCGATCACTGCTGGACAGAGTGGCGTTGGCATCAGTGAGGATGATGGTGATGTCGTGTGGTGAGGCTTGGCCAACAGCCTGATGGAGTTGGTCAAAGAAGACATCCTTCGCATCCTCATCAGCGACATCGGTGGGGGCATAAGCAACGAT
Source organism: Scardinius erythrophthalmus (assembly GCF_964197995.2). Taxonomy (NCBI): domain Eukaryota; kingdom Metazoa; phylum Chordata; class Actinopteri; order Cypriniformes; family Leuciscidae; genus Scardinius; species Scardinius erythrophthalmus. The sequence goes on along the minus strand of NW_028296533.1, from coordinate 226,536 downwards.
TACTGTCATCTTGCCGTGTTGGTGGAGAAAGCGGGCCGACAGTAATCTGTCGCTCAGGGGTGTCCAGCTGATGAGGGACTTGCGGAGGGCCTTTGGGATGGCAAGTGCCACACCATAAAGGCCTGTCCGTCTTTCGGGACCACTCCAGAAGTAGCAATGGTCGCCTGCTGTTATTTCGCCATTGCCGTGCCATCGGACTTCACAGAGCCCTGCCAAGGAGATGTTATAGCGGCAGAGCTCTCGGGACAGCAGGGTGGCAGCTCCGGGGCGAAGGAGTGTCTGGACATTCCATGTGGCGACTCGGATCCTGCGGCGAAGGTTGATCCGTACTCGTTGGTCGGGGGCAGGCTGGGGTCCGTTACCGTGTTGGGAAGTCCGGCTTCTTTCTCTGATCGGTTTCGTAACAAAAGAGTTTCTCCTGGGTGGGTTGTTAGCCCTCCGCAGGATAGTCGGTTGGTGGGGCTGCCACCTTACAGCGTACCGACATGCTGGGGTCTTTGTTTGTCTGGAACCTACCCTGGAGACCGGCCCGCCTAGGGTGACCCTACCAGGAGCGAGCTCCCGACGGTATCGCTCTCCAGGGTCACTGGAACGCGCAAGCCCCCTCGCCACATCAAGGCCAGACCCAAGAGAGGGGAATTTAACATGGAGCATCTTTTAATTTTTTTTTTTTTAAAGATGCTCCTTGATGGGTTAAAACCAAATGCTGTAAACTATACGTCCCCTTTGCTTTCAGCAAATACAGAGATACACAATACACTTATACACTTATTCTGATATTTCAAGACAACAAGAAGAACAATGACAACAACAACGACGACAACAATTCGAAGACATTACACACGGTGAGTTTCGATGATTAAATAATGTTATTTTTTATCCACACTTAACAGGATGTTGAGGTTTAATTGGCTTAACTTAGTGTGATTTTCTCTATGACAAATGCTAATGATGTTTAAATATTAAGTATTCATTTTATTGTTAATAGGCAATCAAATAATTGATAAGGATAGTTGTGATTACAGGTTCTGCTGGAGAATGTGATTTCTCCAGAAATCAAATCTGTTATTTTTTTCACGAAATGTTGATATTTTTTGATACCTTTTAATGTGAAAGATGGTTTAAAGTATTCTGGAGGTCAATGTGTGTAGAGGGGATAAGGCTTTTTTTTTTTTTTGGTGATTGAGGTGATATGTGAGTGTGCTAAGCGGCTTTTTTATTAGTTTATTTTTTGCTTGTGGTCAATGGCAAAGTCCTTGTCAAGTCTGTATTTCAGTTTTTTTTTATTCGTGCATGTCTTGTGCTGGAATGGTTGTTTGAAGTTTGAAAATGTATGTGTATCATCTTTAAAGTTGTTAGGCAGGAGTGAATTAAAACGAAAAAAGGGAAATTTAATTTAATGTTAAAATTGTTTAGAATGTCATATAGCTATAGGCCTATAGTTCTTTTATGTAGGCTACTCATGTCAATATGTCTACACAGTAAAAGCTAAAAAATACCTTGCCCACTAATAATGTAGTTCATTACTCTACTTTATACCCTAAAACTCCCATTTCTGTCTCCTGTGACACATTTTTTTTGTTCATTCCACATAAGCTCATTGGATTACTTCTTTCTTTCTTACCCCGACTGCCCCCTTCTTCTTAACTCCACCCCATACTACTACTACTTCTGATGCACCTTCATGTCAGCTATGGATCACCAAGGTAACTTAACATAGCACTAGCACATCTCATACAGCCTTACATTACACATACTATTTCTGCACTATTTTCTATTCTTCTCTATCTCTCTATAGACAGAACACCCATAACATCTACAATCAACAAAATAACTTTCAACATACCCCAAGGTAAACCAACCACATAAATGCAATATGCAATGTATGTGTCACGAGGTGACAAAATTCCAACCTGCAAGGCGGAACTAACGTCCGCCGAGATTGCCTCTCGCCGGACCCAAACCAACTGAACACCGGCTTAGTTCCGGACAAGCGCAAAACCCCCGTGAACGCGGTAATCAGCCAAAGTCACCGCCAGCTGTGCACGATGAGACACGTCATCATCAGGGTGAGATATAAGGAGAGAGTACAGACCAAAGACGCACGAGGAGAGAGGCACGAGCAGAGAGGACATGTGAGGCACGCAGCACGTGAGCGGCCGCGGATGCGGAGGGAGGCCGCGAGAGAGAGAGAGACAGAGAGAGAAGACTTCAGCTGGATTGCGGGCGGAAGCCTTGGTTGCACCGTGAGTCTGTTGAATTGCAGTTTTATTGTGGAAATGAGCACAAGTGGAACCTTGCAGTGTGTGGTGGATATGTGAGTGTGGGAATTTTTTCGGCTGTTCACTCGCAGTCACAGCTGATCATTAACCTCTTCTCTGCCTGATTCTGCTGTATTGGTGAAACACCACTTTAACCTCCTCTCTGCCTGAGCCCTGCGAGTGTACAGCTGCGCTGGTGAAACACCACTTTAACCTCTCTCTGCCTGAAGGTGCTGAGAAACGCGAAGAGCTCGCTGAAGAAGAGAACGCGGAAGCTGTGAATTATGTTCATTCCTCTCCCTGTCTGAAGGTGCTGAGATGCGCGAAGAGCTCGCTGAAGAAGAGAACGCGGAAGCTGTGAATTATGTTCATTCCTCTCTCTGTCTGAAGGTGCTGAGATACGCGAAGAGCTCGCTGAAGAAGAGAACGCGGAAGCTGTGAATTATGTTCATTCCTCTCTCTGTCTGAAGGTGCTGAGATACGCGAAGAGCTTGCTGAAGAAGAGAACGCGGAAGCTGTGAATTATGTTCATTCCTCTCTCTGTCTGAAGGTGCTGAGATACGCGAAGAGCTCGCTGAAGAAGAGAACACGGAAGCTGTGAATTATGTTCATTCCTCTCTCTGTCTGAAGGTGCTGAGATACGCGAAGAGCTCGCTGAAGAAGAGAACACGGAAGCTGTGAATTCTGTTCATCCCTCTCTCTGCCTGAAGGTGCTGAGATACGCAAAGAGAACCCTGAAGAAGAGAACGCGGAAGGAGAGACTTTTTAAGATTGTTTTTATTATTTAATAAAGAGCATATTTAATTTTAATTCTGTGTCTGCCTTTCCCTTCGTGCCCACGGCCAGCTCCTCAGGGGCGGCACGCAAGCGAGGGGTGGGCGGCCCGCTGGCGCTCCGCCCCGACCTGTGACAGTATGCAATAAATTTGTGCTTTATTTTAATTATATTAAAAACTTTTTTCTTCTCTCTTACAGGTCTACAGGTCTGCTTCCTAACAGACTCCATGTGTCGGGATATTGAGAACTACCTACCAACTGCAAAATGCTGGGTGCATCCAGGAACTACTCTTCTGAGATCTGAGCAACAACACATGTACCACTTTGAGACAATACACAGCAATGCAATGGTTATCCTCCACATGGAACAAATGACATTGCCAGTGGAACATCTCCATCACTTGTCTTCCAGCGAATGAAAACACTAATATCAAGAATCTCTCAAGCAAATCCTCACATTCTGTACTTTGCAATCAGCTCTGTCTTGCCGCGACTTACAGATGACTTCACAATCAAAACAACAGTCAAACAGTACAACAACATGATACAGCGCTGGATTATGCAAACAAATAACATTGTGTTTCTAAACACAACATCACCATTTCTCAAAAATGGAAAAATACTTAAACACCTATACAAACATGATGGACTTCATCTCACACATGAAGGAAAACACAAACTTTTCACTTACTTTGAGCGTTTCCTTTGGCATTTTTGCCGCTTTTCACCACATACAAAACATGTTTAAGCATCTGAAAAACTTGTCAACAAAGCTGTTTTCACTAGTTTCCATGACTTGTCTCTTTCTCAAACAATAAAGTGAATAGTTCTGTATAACAAAGCATCCACGTTATTCTTGCTCTTCATTTTTGTCCACACAAAATACCTATAAATATAAACTAATCACTTAAAATGTATTTGGAATTTTTGCATACTCCTATATTTACCTATGCTCATATTTGGTTATAGCAATAGCGCCACCTGCTGGTAGCAGGAAGTGTCAAGTCAAGTCATCTTCATTTATATAGCGCTTTTAACAATGTAGATGTTTTGGCTTTATAGCGGTTCTTTAATAAAGTTATTTTCCAGCTAAAGTTAGTTTTGATTGATTCGCCTCCGTCGCAACGAACATTTGTCATTAAATTAGGGGCCGCTAAGACGACAACATTCTCTCTACACAGACTTTAAACGCGAACCTGTGAGAAACGCTGATGGCGTTCACATGCGCATTAAGAATTGGTTCTATAGTTATGTGCGTTTGAATATATGTGCGCAGGTTTGGAATTCCATACAAACCAAGCTAAAGTACTGGTGTTTCCTTATAATTTTGATACAGAATTTTATTTTATTTTATCAATTCGGGGTAGATACGCGAATTGAGTTTTCCCGACGATGCTTTATGTGTAGAGTGGTAAAGGGATCCTCCATAGGGAGAGACTAGTTGGCACTTCAGCACTGCGTTGTCATCGGGTCCAGGCGAAGGTCCTTCGTCAGATCTGGATACGGCCTGGATCCGGCAGGCTGCGGGAAAACCTCGGGATAAACAAAGACTCTAAAATTAGCGTAGATGCCATTCTTCTTATGATGCATCAGGATTTATGGGAAGTGTTCCCGGTTCCAGCTGACCTAATCTATGCAGCCTAACATTGAATTATAGAAGTCTATAATGTGTTATGTGAATGCTAGGTCAAAGAGATGTGTCTTTAATCTGGCTTTGAACTGACAGAGTGTGTCTGCTTCCCGGAAAATGGTAGGAAGACTGTTCCAGAGTTTTGGTGCTAAATAGGAAAAGGATCTACCGCCGTGTGGCAAATTCAAATTACTTTGACAAGGAAGTGTGGCAAATACAAATTACTTTGACATAGTCCTCCTATATTTACATACTGCCCACCGTGCTCTGTTTTCCTAGAGGCGCCAGGTGGCGGCTGTGTTTTCCTAAAGGTGCCAGGTGGTGGTGGCACGGGTGCGAGGGCCCTTTTCATCGCTGCTTGCAGCTTTAATTAGGGCCCAAGCCCTGAAAGGGCGAAGGCCCTATTGTTTTCGGTAGGATTATTAGGGCCCAAGCCCTGAAAGGGCGAAGGCCCTATTGTTTTTGTTAGGATTATTATTATTAGGGCCCAAGCCCTGAAAGGGCGAAGGCCCTATTGTTTTCTTTAGGATTATTATTATTATTATTAGGGCCCAAGCCCTGAAAGGGCGAAGGCCCTATTGTTTTCGGTAGGATTATTGTTTATTATTAGGGCCCAAGCCCTGAAAGGGCGAAGGCCCTATTGTTTTCGGTAGGATTATTGTTTATTATTATTAGGGCCCAAGCCCTGAAAGGGCGAAGGCCCTATTGTTTTCGGTAGGATTATTGTTTATTATTAGGGCCCAAGCCCTGAAAGGGCGAAGGCCCTATTGTTTTCGGTAGGATTATTGTTTATTATTATTAGGGCCCAAGCCCTGAAAGGGCGAAGGCCCTATTGTTTTCGGTAGGATTATTGTTTATTATTAGGGCCCAAGCCCTGAAAGGGCGAAGGCCCTATTGTTTTCGGTAGGATTATTTATTATTAGGGCCCAAGCCCTGAAAGGGCGAAGGCCCTATTGTTTTCGGTAGGATTATTATTATTATTATTATTATTATTAGGGCCCAAGCCCTGAAAGGGCGAAGGCCCTATTGTTTTCGGTAGGATTATTTATTAGGGCCCAAAACCTGAAAGGGCGAAGGCCCTATTGTTTCCGTAAGGATTTTTTTTTTTTTCTTCATTATTATTTTTTTTTGCCTTTTTGCCACTTTTGGAGCCCTTAACATGCTCAAAAACTCTTGAAATTTTGCACATATGTCAGAACCTGCGGCCATCAGGGCCGGGCTGAAGCTGGTACCGGGGTGTGGCAGGGGGGCTCGACAGCGCCCCCTGGAATAGGGTCTGAAAACTTGGTCCATAAATCAAACACGCTTGCATGTAATAATATGAAACTCAGTACACACATAGATCTCATCGGGCCGAACAACTTTCGTGCTCTAAGTCTTACAAAAGCCCAACAGGAAGTCGGTTATTATACGTTGTTTGGAAAACTTTTACAATGGAATGCGAAATACTCCTCCTAGGGAATTCATCCGATCACCACCAAACTCGGTGTGAATGAAGTCAAGACATTGAAGATGAATTCTTGCGAACAGATTTTTGATATCTCGAACGGTTTAGCCGTGGCGAGTAAATGAATTTATGGCGAATAATGGGACACAGGAAGTGTGTTATAAGTTCTGCATACATTATCTGATCTTGATGAAACTTCAGCAGTGTATTCGTTGTAAGAGGCCGAACACAAGGATGTGACTATTGTGAGTCAAAGTTATAGCGCCACCAACTGGCAGCAGGAAGTGTGTCACTTTCAAAATGCTTTGAAATCACTCTCTTATTTTTACCCAATTTGCTTCAAACTTTATGTGTATAATGTAGACCCACAGCAGATGTAGGCCTGTGAAAGGATTATTGATATCTTAGATACTGTTGCTATGGCAACGCATCAAACTTTAATATTATTTTTTGATGATTTTGAGACTCTTATCATGCTTGAAATTGCATGAAACTCGAAAGACACATCACATTTATTAGCCAGTAGACATGTGCAAAGTTTCAGAAACGGGCGTGGTGGAATGGCTCAGTAGCGCCACCTTTAGTCAAAAATGGGGGCTTAGTTTTCCCTAGAATCACAAAATTTGGTAGGTGTATTGTTCTCATCAAGCCGGACAACTTTCTAATTTACAGTCATAACCTCAGACCAACAGGAAATCAGATATTTTGGTTTGAATGTGGATTTTCTGGAGAATTTTCTCTCTCTCTCTGTGTGTCTGTGTGTGTGTGTGTGTGTGTGGGGGGGGGTTGTCTATTCCATTTAATCTTTGTTTTTTAAGGTTTCAGGGGCTTTTGGGGCCCGTAACCTGTTAAGCTGCACCCCCACTTTTAAAAAATCCCCAGAAATGACATACCCAAACTGAAACAGATACAGTTCATGAACCCTTTGCACTAAAAGCACAAGTATGATCTCATTTGAAAGCTGACAACTGGCAGTTTATTGTAAATGTAGAATTAATTATTGTCATAATGAAAAAAATTGTTATAAATAGCTTCAAAATTTTGTAAAGTTATTAGAAATTATTTTTTATGAAACATCCTTATGAAAATAAAATTGAAGTTGGCACTGTAGCAATCTAGAAATGCACTACAGCTAAAGCCACGTCTAAACATTTTATGTTTAAAATCTGAAGATAATAAGTCCAAAACTCTGTATTTAGTTAAATGTTTTTCAAGACCATGTCAATGACTTTATTTTGATTTGACGCTAAAATGCAACTGATGTTTATTGCCATCTTCTAAGTATCTATACAGTATATTGTCTCTTTTGTTTTGTGGTGCAAACGATCCCCATTCAGTCTCAGTCTCCCCCTACACACATTCACACCTCTCCAGCCTGGTTATGGCTCTAAATATGCATTTCTTTTGTCTGCATTATAGTTACTAATGACGGCTATTCACAGGCTATTCATAGGGTTTCAGTCCCTAATTTCTTTTCTCAAAGTTCACCACACATTTTAAACTGTATCAAATGCATTTCTTGAATAAAGAAACTTTCAGTAAGCATTCAAAAAATCATAAAAGTATAAATTTCTAGGTTGCAGGTGCACCTAGGGCTAGCTAGCATGTTAGCACACCATCAATACACGACAATTTATGAGATTAAAACCATGATTGTGCTCCAAACTTACTTCATAACGCAAGACGAGTGTTTTAAATAATCTTCTGTGATCTAATTTGGCTTCAGATAAAAAAATCAGACAGAAAATATACCATTGTATGGTATTTTGCACAATGACAGTCTATATAGATTAGCATTACATTATAAATATAATCTATTATTATGGAAATACCTGGCATGGCTTGAAAAACACAGGTAACTCAAATATCATTGCAAACATGTTTATTGTCTTCAAAACGTCTGTATCTGAATGTTATAGCGCGATCTCTTGTTAGCTTTGTGTGTTCGAGGCTTCCTGGAATGTCACATGATCATGGCTCTTCTTCATGTTCCATATATGGACTATTATTGTGCATAATAGCGCCCTCAGGCTATTGGTATGAATTAAAAAACACAGCACATCTCAGTAAGAAGCGCTCATAATGATTACATCGACGCATTTGGGTATAAATTCAATAAATATTATTCCTGTCTATAGAAATCTGATGTTAATCTATGAGAATCTATCAATATTTCTCCAAATATGCACATTTTTGAGCTAAAGCCCTGAGGGAAGTTGTTTTGTGTATCGCTGTCATGACAACAGCACGGGAGTTTTTTATGAATGAAAGCGGCTGACGCGCATAATTCATATTAAAGGTATCGACTCATTTTTTCATTTCATAACTCCTGACACAAATTAAGAAATAACTGTCACTATAAGTTTCTCAGAAAACAATAGTGGTCAAATACTGAAACTTGAGTCTTATATCTTTTTAATGATGTATAGTTTGTCAAGGTATAACATTAAATCTGATAGTAACTTTGAACTATATATATAAAAAAACGCTTCAGTGCGCCCGCGCACTGGCAACGGTTTACAAGTTAACTTGCTCAAAAACTCTTGAAACTTTGCACACAGGTCAGAACCCGCGGCCATCAGGGCCGGGCTGAAGCTGGTACCTGGGCGTGGCAGGGGGGCTCGACAGCGCCCCCTGGAACAGCATCCGAACACTTGTCCATAAATCAAACACACTTGCATGTAATAATATGAAACTCGGTACACATATAGATCTCATCAGGCCGAACAACTTTCGTGCTCTAAGTTTTACGCCAGCCCAACAGGAAGTCGGCTATTAAGGGTTGTTTGGAAACGCATGGTCTGGTATTTGAAACACTTCTCCTATGGAATTTACCCGATCGCCACCAAACTCAGTGTGCATGAAGTCAAGGCATTGAGGATGAAAAATTGCCAGGGGATTTTTGATATCTCGAACGGTTTGGCTGTGGTGAGGAAACAAATTTATAGCGAATAATGGAAACAGGAAGTGTGTTATAACTTCTGCATACATTAACTGATCTTGATGAAACTTCAGCAGTGTGTTCATTGTAAGAGGCCGATCACATGGATGTGACATTTGTGAGTCAAAGTTATAGCGCCACCAACTGGCAGCAGGAAGTGTGTCACTTTCAAAATGCTTTAAAATCACCCTCTTATTTTTACCCGATTTGCTTCAAACTTTATATGTATAATGTAGACACACGGCAGATGTAGACCTGTGAAAGGATTATTGATATCTTAGATACTGTTGCCGTGGCAACGCATCAAACTTTAATTTTCTTTTCGGATGCTTTTGAGATTCTTCGCATGCTTGAAAATGCATGAAACTCGACAGACACATCACATTTATTATCCAGTAGACATGTGCAAAGTTTCAGAAATGGGCGTGGTGAAATGGCTCAGTAGCGCCACCTTTAGTCAAAAGTGGGGGGGTTAGTTTTATCAACAGCAACAAAACTTGGTATGTGTATTGTTCTCATCAAGACGGACAACTTTCTAATTTACAGTAACTAGCTCAGACCAAGAGGAAGAGAGATATTTTGGTTTGAATGTGGATTTTCTGGAGAATTTTCTCTCCCTCTCTCTGTGTCTCTGTGTGTGTGAGGGGAGGGGGGATCTGACTATTGCTTTTATATTGTTAATCAAGGTTTCAGGGGCTTTTGGGGTCCTTAACGTGCTCAAAAACTCTTGAAACTTTGCACACAAGTCAGAGCCCCCTGGCATCAGGGTCAGGCTGAAGCTGGTACCCGGGCGTGGCAGGGAGGCTCAACAGCGCCCCCTTGAACTGGGTCTGAAAACTTGGTCCATAGATCAAACACGCTTGCATGAATTACTATGAAACTCGGTACACATATAGATCTCATCGTGCCAAACTACTTTTCTCCCGTCAAGTTTTACGCCAGCCCAACAGGAAGTCGGCTATTATGGGTTGTTTGGAAAACGCTTGCTGTGGAATGCATAGTACTCCTCCTAGAGAATTCATCCAATCCCCACCAAACTCGGTGTGCATGAAGTCAAGTCATTGAGGATGCTAAATTGCGGACGGATTTTTGATATCTCGAACGGTTTGGCCGTGGCGAGGAATCAAATTTATGGCGAGAAAAGAGAAACACGAAGTGGAATAACTTCTGCATACATTAACTGATCTTGATGAAACTTCAGCAGAGTGTTCGTGGTAAGAGGCCGATTAGATGGATGTAACTATTGTGAGACAAAGTTTATAGCGCCACCAACTGGCAGCAGGAAGTCTGTCACTTTCAACATGCTTTTGACAAAAGTGGGGGGGTTAGTTTTAACTACAGTAAAAAAAACTCAGTACATATATTGATCTCATCGACCCGGACAACTTTCTAATTTAAAGTCATTAGCTCTGACCATCAGGAAGTCAGATATTTTGGTCTGAATGTGGATTTTTTTTGCAAAATCAGCCTCTGAATTTTTAGCCACCTTTATCTAAGATGTTTATTTTATTCCCACCAAACTTTTTCAACATGATAAAAATATATTAATTATGCTAAATTGTGAACGGATAATAAATATCTCAAACGGTTTTGCTATGGCGAGGGATTAAAGTAATGTCAAAAAAGGAAACACTAAAAACGTCATATATTCTAAAAATTTAATTATACACCATTTATTACTATATAAAAGTATACAAATATCTGAACTTAACTCATTTTATTCTTTTTTTTTTTTCAATTTAAGAATGAAGTTTAAGTTTAAAAACTGCCAGAATGGTTGTTTAGTCTAAACAATAAATAAATAAAGTCAAACATAGTGCTATACTGCCCTCTTGTGTTCAAAATCAGGTAGGCCTATTATATCTATATAAAAATATACTAGGTATGTGACGGTGAGAATATTTTACCACCGGTTAACTGACGTGTGACACCGCTGGGGGCTTTTTAATCGCTAACTTAAAAACGAAAGTAAAATATGTTCGTCCGCACGGACATTGATAATGGTGCGGAGCAGAGCGAGCGTTTTCAATAAATTCCTATGGAAGGAGGAATGACCTAAAAAACGTTGACTCTGTTCTGCTCGTTCCTCGCTGAGGACGAGCACCAATATGAATGCCCGTGCAGTCATGAGCATTTTAGTTTCATTTTCGGGGGCGGACTGCTTGAATGTATTTAAAAAAAAGCACAATGTTGTGTTTTATTGCTACTGTACAAAAATATAAGTTAACACTTTGCAGTTTGAATGATGTTCTGAACAAAATGACAGAGTATGTTTTTATGTGTCCACTGTTCAATCTCGCCCTCGTTTTAGTGATTCCCAAGTTATTTTTTCATAAGTTTTTTCATTGTTCTAATCAGGTCAGGCAAGTAAAATTATCTGTGTCTTATCCCTTACATTTTTATATAATATATATACACTACTGTTCAAAAATTTGGGGTCAGTAAGATTTTTAAGCCAAGTTTCTTCTGCTCACCAAGGCTGCATTTATTTGATTAAAAATACAAACAAAAACAGTAACATTGTAAAATAGTATTCCAATTTAAAACAGCTGCTTTCTATTTTAATATATTTTAAACTGTTATTTATTCCTGTGATCAAAGCTGAGTTTTCAGCATCATTACTCCAGTCATCACTGTCACATGATCCTTCAGAAATTATTCTGATAGGATGATTGATGCTCAAGAAACATTCATTATTATTTTAAATGTCGAAAACAGTTGTGTACAGTATTTGATGAATAGAAAGTTCAAAAGAACAGCATTTATCTGAAATCTAAAGCTTTTGTAACATTAAACACTACCGTTCAGAAGTTTGGGGTCAGTAATAATTTTAATTTTATTTTTGGGGGAAAGAAATAAAATAAATCAATACTTTTATTCATCGAGAATGAGTTAAACTGATCAAAAGTTACAGTACAGACATTTATAATGTTAAAAAAAATTATATTTGAAATAAATGCTGTTCTTTTTAACTTTACATTCATCAACACATTTTGAAAAAAAAAAAAATCTGTACACCTGTTTTCAACATTAAAAATAATAATTAATATTTATTGACCATCAATCATCATATTAGAATGATTTCTGAAGGATCATGTGACACTGAAGACGGGAGTAATGATGCTGAAAACTCAGCTTTGATCACATAAATTAATTACAGTGTAAAATATTTTAAAATAGAAAACAGCTGTTTTAAATTGGAATAATATTCCACAATATTACTGTTTTTGTTTGTATTTTTAATCAAATAAATGCAGCCTTGGTGAGCAGAAGAGACTTCTCCTAAAAACATTAAAAATCTTCCTGACCCCAAACTTTTGAACAGTATATATATATATATATATATATATATATATATATATACACACACACACACACACACACATATATATATATATATATATATATATATATATATATATATATATATATATATATATATATATATATATATATATATATATATATGGTGAATAATGGGACACAGGAAGTGTGTTATAACTTCTGCACACATTAACTAATCTTGATGAAACTTCAGCAGTGTGTTCGTGGTAAGAGGCCGATCAGATGGATGTAACTATTGTGAGTCAAAGTTATAGCGCCACCAACTGGCAGCAGGAAGTGTGTCACTTTCAAAATGTTTTTGACAAAAGTGTGGGGGTTAGTTTTGCCCACAATTACAAAAATCAGTACGTATATTGGTCTCATTGAGCCGGACAACTTTCTAATTTAAAGTTATTAGCTCTGACCAACAGGAAGTCAGATATTTTGGTTTGAATGTGGATTTATTTGCAAATTCAGCCTCTGCATTTTTACCCACTCCTGCTAAGTGGTTTATTTTATTCACACCAAACTTTTTCAACATGATGAAAATACATTAAAGATGCTAAATTGTGAACGGATATTGAATATCTCAAACGGTTTTGATATGGCGAGGGATTAAAATAATGTCAAAAAAGGAATCAGAAAACATCTCATATCTTTAAAAAATTTAATTATACACCATTTATTTTTATATAAAATTATAGAAATATCAGAACTAAAACGAAACAGAACTTGTTTTGGGTTTATTCAGTTTTTCCAATTCAAGAATTATGTGCAAGTTTAAAATCAGCCAGAATGCGCTATTTAGTAAAAAAAAAAAAGTCATACATAGGGCTATACTGCCCTCTTGTGTTCAAAATCAGGTAGGCCCATTGTATATTGTATTTATATATAAATATAATAGCGATGTGACAGAATTTTTTCCCACTGGTTAATCGATGTGTGACACCGCAGCGGGGGCTTTTAAATCGCTAACTTAAAGGGATACTCCACTTTAAATTGAAAATTCTGTCATCATATACTCACCCTCATGTTGTTTCAATCCTTTATTAATTTCTTTCTTCTGCTGAACAGAAAGGAAGATATTTAGAAGAATGTCAGTAACCAGACAGTTTCTGGTCTCATTGACTTCCATAGTATAATTTTTTTTCCTACTATGGATGTCAATGGGATCAGAAACTGTCTGGTTACTGACATTCTCCTAAATATCTTCCTTTCTGTTCAGCAGAAGAAAGAAATTCATAAAGGATTAAAACAACATGAGGGTGAGAATATGATGACAGAATTTTCATTTTAAAGTGGAGTATCCCTTTAAAAGCGAAAGTGAAATACGGACGTCCAGTAGGAATGAACTAAAAAACATTCACTCTGTTCTGCTCGTTCCTCGCTGTAGACGCATTATTGCCCATGCAGCCGTGAGCATTTTAGTTTCATTTAAAAAATAGCGCCATTTCGGGGGTGGGATTGCTTGAATGTTTTTTTACAAAAGCACAATGTTGTGTTTTATTGCGAGTGTACATAAATATAAGTAAACACATTGCAGTTTAAATGATGTCCTGTATGAACAAACCGACGGAGTAGCCTATGTTTTTATGTTTCCACTGTTCGATCGCGTCCACGCCTCACACACACACACTGTGCATTCCAGCATTGCAATCTTGACATCGCAGCCGGTTCATTACAGCCGTAATAAAATATAATAATAAATATAAATAGTCAACCTATTTGCAGCAAATGATAGTAGATTTTAGATCAATATATTTGTTTTCCTTACAATTTTAATTAACACTAACTTTATTCTCATCTGAATTATAAATAATTTATTTCTGTGTAAAATAATATTACAATTAAAAAATACATTTGATTGTCTTTTTTAATCAATGGAGAATGTGTGACTTAAAAATAAACAGATTAGTGCTCGGTTTGAGGACAAGAAATGAAAACCAATGCAATATGATGAATGTCCAAAAACGTTCGCTCTTCTCTGCCCGTTCCTCGCCTCGCCATATATATATATATATATATATATATATATATATATATATATATATATATATATATATATATATATATATATATATATATATTAGGGCCCAAGCCCTGAAAGGGCGAAGGCCCTATTGTTTTCGGTAGGATTATTATTAGGGCCCGAGCACCGATGGTGTGCGGACCCTCTTGGAATTGCTCTGTTTATTATTATTAGGGCCCTAGCACCGATGATGTGTGAACCCTCTTGGAATTGCTCTGTTTATTATTAGGGCCCGAGCACCGATGGTGTGAGGACCCTCTTGGAATTGCTCTGTTTATTATTATTATTAGGGCCCGAGCACCGATGGTGTGAGGACCCTCTTGGAATTGCTCTGTTTATTATTATTATTATTATTATTATTATTATTATTATTCTCCGCATTGAATTGCATTTTTGAGGGCCTAAACATGCGCGAAAACTCACGAAACTTTGCACACGCGTCAGAACTGGCGAAAATTTACATCTGATATAGGTTTCAGAATTGGACGGGGCAAAACGGCTCGATAGCGCCACCTATAAAAGTTCAACGGAGTGCGCCTCCCGCAACGTTCCACGTACGTGCACGAAATTCGGTACATACATGTAATGACCTAATACCTACAAAAAAGTCTCTTGGAGCATAGCCCTAAACCCAACAGGAAGTCAGCCATTTTGAACTTCCTCCCAGATTTTTGTGCAGTTTTTGACATTTTCAGGCCTCATACTTTAACGAACTCCTCCTACAGTTTTAATCTGATAATCTTCAAATTTGGTGAGTGTAATCTTAAGGCCTTTGCGACGTTAAATTGCGAAGATCTTGAGTTTTCGTCGAAGGGCGGGTCCTCGGCGGCCTGACAAATTTTGATGTTTCGCCATGAAACAGGAAGTTGCTGTAACTCAGGCATGGAATGTCCAATCTGCCCCAAACTTCATACGTTTGATAAGAGTTCTGTCCTGAACACATGACCATGCTCATATTCAGTTATAGTCATAGCGCCACCTGCTGGCAACAGGAAGTGACATGTTTAACACTGTTATGGACTCCTAATAACATATAAAAAAGTGCCAGCAAGTGCTAAACATGCTAACAACATACTAGAAGCATGCTAAAACATGCTAGCAAACTCTTAGCTAAGTGCTAAAGCATGCTATTATTGCAATTAAATAGGAATTTGCTGTAACTCAGGCATGGAATGTCCAATCTGCCCCAAACTTCACACTTTTGATAAGCGTTCTGTCCTGAACATATCTACATGAGAATATTCAGTTATAGTAATAGCGCCACCTACTGGTAACAGGAAGTGTCATGTTTAACACGTTGATGCCATTCTAGCAACATGTTAAAAATGCCATTGACTTCTAAACATGCTAGAAACATGTTAAAACATACTAGCAATACTTAGCTAAGTGCTAAAGCATGCTAATTCAATGAAACAGGATGTTGTTGTTACTCAAGAAGGCAATGTCCAATCTGCGCCAAACTTCACACTTTTAATAAACGTTCTGTCCTGAACACATGACCATGCTCATATTCAGTTATAGTCATAGCGCCACCTGCTGGCAACAGGAAGTGACATGTTTAACACTGTTATGGACTCCTAATAACATATAAAAAAGTGCCAGCAAGTGCTAAACATGCTAACAACATACTAGAAGCATGCTAAAACATGCTAGCAAACTCTTAGCTAAGTGCTAAAGCATGCTATTATTGCAATTAAATAGGAATTTGCTGTAACTCAGGCATGGAATGTCCAATCTGCCCCAAACTTCACACTTTTGATAAGCGTTCTGTCCTGAACATATCTACATGAGAATATTCAGTTATAGTAATAGCGCCACCTACTGGTAACAGGAAGTGTCATGTTTAACACGTTGATGCCATTCTAGCAACATGTTAAAAATGCCATTGACTTCTAAACATGCTAGAAACATGTTAAAACATACTAGCAATACTTAGCTAAGTGCTAAAGCATGCTAATTCAATGAAACAGGACTTTGTTGTTACTCAAGAAGGCAATGTACAATCTACCCCAAACGTCACACGTTTGATAAGAGTTATCTCTTGAACACATGTCCATGCTCATATTTAGTTATAGTCATAGCGCCACCTGCTGGCAACAGGAAGTGACGTTTAACACTGTTCTTGACTCCTAATAACATATAAAAAAATGCCAGTAGGTGCTAAACATCCTACCAACATACTATAGACATGCTAAAACATACTAGCAAACACTTAGCTAAGTGCTAAAGAATGATATTACTGCAATTAAATATGAATTTGCTGTAACTCAGGCATGGAATGTCCAATCTGCCCCAAACTTCACACTTTTGATAAGCGTTCTGTCCTGAACACATGACCATGCTTATATTCAGTTACAGTCATAGCGCCACCTGCTGGCAACAGGAAGTGACATGTTTAACACTGTTATGGACTCCTAATAACATATAAAAAAGTGCCAGCAAGTGTTAAACATGCTAACAACATACTAGAAACATGCTAAAACATGCTAGCAAACTCTTAGCCAAGTGCTAAAGCATGCTATTATTGCAATTAAATAGGAATTTGCTGTAACTCAGGCATGGAATGTCCAATCTGCCCCAAACTTCACACTTTTGATAAGAGTCATGGCCTGAACACATCTACATGAGAATGTTCAATTATAGTAATAGCGCCACCAACTGGCAACAGGAAGTGACATGTTTAACACGTTGATGCCGTTCTAGCAACATGTTAAAAATGCCATTGAGTTCTAAACATGCTAGAAACATGTTAAAACATGCTAACAATGCTTAGCTAAGTGCTAAAGCATGCTAATTCAATGAAACATGACTTTGTTGTTACTCAAGAAGGCAATGTCCAATTTGCACCAAACTTCACACGTTTGATAAGAGTTCTGTCCTGAACACACATCCAAGCTCATATTCAGTTATAGTCATAACGCCACCTACTGGCAACAGAAACTGACATGGTTAACACAGTAATGCAGTACTAACCACATAATTATTGTGTACTAAGCATGCTAGAAACACACTAAACATGCTAGCAACACTTAGCTGAGTCATGAAGCATGCTATTATCACCATTATACAAAACATTTTGTAACTGACTTTGACATACTCTTACTATATATACCTCCTTAAATGTACATTTCCCAACCATGCTCTGTCTTCCTAAAGCCACCGAGTGTTGATGGCACGGGTGCGAGGGCCCTTTCATCGCTGCTTGCAGCTTTAATTAGGGCCCGAGCACCGATGGTGTGAGGACCCTCTTGGAATTGCTCTGTTTATTATTATTATTATTATTATTCTTCTTCTTCTTCTTCTCCGCATTGAATTGCATTTTTGAGGGCCTAAACATGCTCGAAAACTCACGAAACTTTGCACACGCGTCAGAACTGGCGAAAATTTACATCTGATATAGGTTTAAGAATTGGACGGGGCAAAATGGCTCGATAGCGCCACCTATAAAAGTTCAACGGAGTGCGCCTCCCGCAACGTTCCACGTACGTGCACGAAATTCGGTACATACGTGTAATGACCTAATACCTACAAAAAAGTCTCTTGAAGCATAGCCCTAAACACAACAGGAAGTCAGCCATTTTGAACTTCCTCTCAGATTTTTGTGCAGTTTTTGCCATTTTCAGGCCTCGTACTTTAACGAACTCCTCCTACAGTTTTAATCTGATCATCTTCAAATTTGGTGAGTGTAATCTTAAGGCCTTTGCGACGTTAAATTGCGAAGATCTTGAGTTTTCGTCAAAGGGCGGGTCCTCGGCGGCCTGACAAATTTCGATGTTTCGCCATGAAACAGGAAGTTGCTGTAACTCAGGCATGGAATGTCCAATCTGCCCCAAACTTCACACTTTTGATAAGCATTCTGTCCTGAACACATGACCATGCTCATATTCAGTTACAGTCATAGCGCCACCTGCTGGCAACAGGAAGTGACATGTTTAACACTGTTATGGACTCCTAATAACATATAAAAAAGTGCCAGCAAGTGCTAAACATGCTAACAACATACTAGAAGCATGCTAAAACATGCTAGCAAACTCTTAGCTAAGTGCTAAAGCATGCTATTATTGCAATTAAATAGGAATTTGCTGTAACCCAGGCATGGAATGTCCAATCTGCCCCAAACTTCACACGTTTGATAAGAATCATGGCCTGAACACATGTCTATGCTCAAATTCAGTTATAGTAATAGCGCCACCTACTGGTAACAGGAAGTGTCATGTTTAACACGTTGATGCCATTCTAGCAACATGTTAAAAATGCCATTGAGTTCTAAACATGTTAGAAACATATTAAAACATGCTAGCAATACTTAGCTAAGTGCTAAAGCATGCTAATTCAATGAAACAGGACTTTGTTGTTACTCAAGAAGGCAATGTACAATCTACCCCAAACTTCACACGTTTGATAAGAGTTATCTTTTGAACACATGTCCATGCTCATATTTAGTTATAGTCATAGCGCCACCTGCTGGCAAAAGGAAGGGATGTTTAACACTGTTCTTGACTCCTAATAACATATAAAAAAATGCCAGTAGGTGCTAAACATCCTACCAACATACTAGAGACATGATAAAACATACTAGCAAACACTTAGCTAAGTGCTAAAGAATGATATTACTGCAATTAAATATGAATTTGCTGTAACTCAGGCATGGAATGTCCAATCTGCCCCAAACTTCACACTTTTGATAAGCGTTCTGTCCTGAACACATGACCATGCTTATATTCAGTTACAGACATAGCGCCACCTGCTGGCAACAGGAAGTGACATGTTTAACACTGTTATGGACTCCTAATAACATATAAAAAAGTGCCAGCAAGTTTTAAACATGCTAACAACATATTATAAACATGCTAAAACATGCTAGCAAACTCTTAGCTAAGTGCTAAAGCATGCTATTATTGCAATTAAATAGGCATTTGCTGTAACTCAGGCATGGAATGTCCAATCTGCCCCAAACTTCACACTTTTGATAAGAGTCATGGCCTGAATACATCTACATGAGAATGTTCATTTATAGTAATAGCGCCACCTACTGGCAACAGGAAGTGACATGTTTAACACGTTGATGCCGTTCTAGCAACATGTTAAAAATGCCATTGAGTTCTAAACATGCTAGAAACATGTTAAAACATGCTAACAATGCTTAGCTAAGTGCTAAAGAATGCTAATTCAATGAAACATGACTTTTTTGTTACTCAAGAAGGCAATTTCCAATTTGCACCAAACTTCACACGTTTGATAAGAGTTCTGTCCTGAACACACATCCATGCTCATATTCAGCAATAGTCATAACGCCACCTATTGGCAACAGAAACTGACATGGTTAACACAGTAATGCAGTACTAACCACATAATTATTGTGTACTAAGCATGCTAGAAACAGACTAAACATGCTAGCAACACTTAGCTGAGTCATGAAGCATGCTATTATCACCATTATACAAAACATTTTGTTACTAACTTTGTCATACTCTTACTATATATACCTCCTTAAATGTACATTTCCCAACCATGCTCTGTCTTCCTAAAGCCACCGAGTGTTGATGGCACGGGTGCGAGGGCCCTTTCATCGCTGCTTGCAGCTTTAATTAGGGCCCGAGCACCGATGGTGTGAGGACCCTCTTGGAATTGCTCTGTTTATTATTATTAGGGCCCGAGCACCGATGGTGTGAGGACCCTCTTGGAATTGCTCTGTTTATTATTATTATTATTATTATTATTATTATTCTTCTCCGCATTGAATTGCATTTTTGAGGGCCTAAACATGCGCGAAAACTCACGAAACTTTGCACACGCGTCAGAACTGGCGAAAATTTACATCTGATATAGGTTTCAGAATTGGACGGGGTAAAACGGCTCGATAGCGCCACCTATAAAAGTTCAACGGAGTGCGCCTCCCGCAACGTTCCACGTACGTGCACGAAATTCGGTACATACATGTAATGACCTAATACCTACAAAAAAGTCTCTTGGAGCATAGCCCTAAACCCAACAGGAAGTCAGCCATTTTGAACTTCCTCCCAGATTTTTGTGCAGTTTTTGACATTTTCAGGCCTCATACTTTAACGAACTCCTCCTACAGTTTTAATCTGATCATCTTCAAATTTGGTGAGTGTAATCTTAAGGCCTTTGCGACGTTAAATTGCGAAGATCTTGAGTTTTCGTCGAAGGGCGGGTCCTCGGCGGCCTGACAAATTTTGATGTTTCGCCATGAAACAGGAAGTTGCTGTAACTCAGGCATGGAATGTCCAATCTGCCCCAAACTTCATACGTTTGATAAGCGTTCTGTCCTGAACACATGACCATGCTCATATTCAGTTATAGTCATAGCGCCACCTGCTGGCAACAGGAAGTGACATGTTTAACACTGTTATGGACTCCTAATAACATATAAAAAAGTGCCAGCAAGTGCTAAACATGCTAACAACATACTAGAAGCATGCTAAAACATGCTAGCAAACTCTTAGCTAAGTGCTAAAGCATGCTATTATTGCAATTAAATAGGAATTTGCTGTAACTCAGGCATGGAATGTCCAATCTGCCCCAAACTTCACACTTTTGATAAGCGTTCTGTCCTGAACATATCTACATGAGAATATTCAGTTATAGTAATAGCGCCACCTACTGGTAACAGGAAGTGTCATGTTTAACACGTTGATGCCATTCTAGCAACATGTTAAAAATGCCATTGACTTCTAAACATGCTAGAAACATGTTAAAACATACTAGCAATACTTAGCTAAGTGCTAAAGCATGCTAATTCAATGAAACAGGATGTTGTTGTTACTCAAGAAGGCAATGTCCAATCTGCGCCAAACTTCACACTTTTAATAAACGTTCTGTCCTGAACACATGACCATGCTCATATTCAGTTATAGTCATAGCGCCACCTGCTGGCAACAGGAAGTGACATGTTTAACACTGTTATGGACTCCTAATAACATATAAAAAAGTGCCAGCAAGTGCTAAACATGCTAACAACATACTAGAAGCATGCTAAAACATGCTAGCAAACTCTTAGCTAAGTGCTAAAGCATGCTATTATTGCAATTAAATAGGAATTTGCTGTAACTCAGGCATGGAATGTCCAATCTGCCCCAAACTTCACACTTTTGATAAGCGTTCTGTCCTGAACATATCTACATGAGAATATTCAGTTATAGTAATAGCGCCACCTACTGGTAACAGGAAGTGTCATGTTTAACACGTTGATGCCATTCTAGCAACATGTTAAAAATGCCATTGACTTCTAAACATGCTAGAAACATGTTAAAACATACTAGCAATACTTAGCTAAGTGCTAAAGCATGCTAATTCAATGAAACAGGACTTTGTTGTTACTCAAGAAGGCAATGTACAATCTACCCCAAACGTCACACGTTTGATAAGAGTTATCTCTTGAACACATGTCCATGCTCATATTTAGTTATAGTCATAGCGCCACCTGCTGGCAACAGGAAGTGACGTTTAACACTGTTCTTGACTCCTAATAACATATAAAAAAATGCCAGTAGGTGCTAAACATCCTACCAACATACTATAGACATGCTAAAACATACTAGCAAACACTTAGCTAAGTGCTAAAGAATGATATTACTGCAATTAAATATGAATTTGCTGTAACTCAGGCATGGAATGTCCAATCTGCCCCAAACTTCACACTTTTGATAAGCGTTCTGTCCTGAACACATGACCATGCTTATATTCAGTTACAGTCATAGCGCCACCTGCTGGCAACAGGAAGTGACATGTTTAACACTGTTATGGACTCCTAATAACATATAAAAAAGTGCCAGCAAGTGTTAAACATGCTAACAACATACTAGAAACATGCTAAAACATGCTAGCAAACTCTTAGCCAAGTGCTAAAGCATGCTATTATTGCAATTAAATAGGAATTTGCTGTAACTCAGGCATGGAATGTCCAATCTGCCCCAAACTTCACACTTTTGATAAGAGTCATGGCCTGAACACATCTACATGAGAATGTTCAATTATAGTAATAGCGCCACCAACTGGCAACAGGAAGTGACATGTTTAACACGTTGATGCCGTTCTAGCAACATGTTAAAAATGCCATTGAGTTCTAAACATGCTAGAAACATGTTAAAACATGCTAACAATGCTTAGCTAAGTGCTAAAGCATGCTAATTCAATGAAACATGACTTTGTTGTTACTCAAGAAGGCAATGTCCAATTTGCACCAAACTTCACACGTTTGATAAGAGTTCTGTCCTGAACACACATCCAAGCTCATATTCAGTTATAGTCATAACGCCACCTACTGGCAACAGAAACTGACATGGTTAACACAGTAATGCAGTACTAACCACATAATTATTGTGTACTAAGCATGCTAGAAACACACTAAACATGCTAGCAACACTTAGCTGAGTCATGAAGCATGCTATTATCACCATTATACAAAACATTTTGTAACTGACTTTGACATACTCTTACTATATATACCTCCTTAAATGTACATTTCCCAACCATGCTCTGTCTTCCTAAAGCCACCGAGTGTTGATGGCACGGGTGCGAGGGCCCTTTCATCGCTGCTTGCAGCTTTAATTATTATTATTCTTCTTCTTCTCCGCATTTAATTGCATTTTTGAGGGCCTAAACATGCTCGAAAACTCACGAAACTTTGCACACGCGTCAGAACTGGCGAAAATTTACATCTGATATAGGTTTCAGAATTGGACGGGGCAAAATGGCTCGATAGCGCCACCTATAAAAGTTCAACGGAGTGCGCCTCCCGCAACGTTCCACGTACGTGCACGAAATTCGGTACATACATGTAATGACCCAATACCTACAAAAAAGTCTCTTGGAGCATAGCCCTAAACACAACAGGAAGTCAGACATTTTGAACTTCCTCTCAGATTTTTGTGCAGTTTTTGCCATTTTCAGGCCTCGTACTTTAACGAACTCCTCCTACAGTTTTAATCTGATCATCTTCAAATTTGGTGAGTGTAATCTTAAGGCCTTTGCGACGTTAAATTGCGAAGATCTTGAGTTTTCGTCAAAGGGCGGGTCCTCGGCGGCCTGACAAATTTCGATGTTTCGCCATGAAACAGGAAGTTGCTGTAACTCAGGCATGGAATGTCCAATCTGCCCCAAACTTCACACTTTTGATAAGCGTTCTGTCCTGAACACATGACCATGCTCATATTCAGTTACAGTCATAGCGCCACCTGCTGGCAACAGGAAGTGACATGTTTAACACTGTTATGGACTCCTAATAACATATAAAAAAGTGCCAGCAAGTGCTAAACATGCTAACAACATACTAGAAGCATGCTAAAACATGCTAGCAAACTCTTAGCTAAGTGCTAAAGCATGCTATTATTGCAATTAAATAGGAATTTGCTGTAACTCAGGCATGGAATGTCCAATCTGCCCCAAACTTCACACTTTTGATAAGCGTTCTGTCCTGAACACATCTACATGAGAACATTCAGTTATAGTAATAGCGCCACCTACTGGTAACAGGAAGTGTCATGTTTAACACGTTGATGCCATTCTAACAACATGTTAAAAATGCCATTGACTTCTAAACATGCTAGAAACATGTTAAAACATGCTAGCAATACTTAGCTAAGTGCTAAAGCATGCTAATTCAATGAAACAGGATGTTGTTGTTACTCAAGAAGGCAATGTCCAATCTGCGCCAAACTTCACACTTTTAATAAACGTTCTGTCCTGAACACATGACCATGCTCATATTCAGTTACAGTCATAGTGCCACCTGCTGGCAACAGGAAGTGACATGTTAAACACTGTTGTGGACATAAAAACATATAAAAAAGTGCCAGCAAGTGCTAAACATGCTAACAACATACTAGAAAAATGCTAAAACATGCTAGCAAACACTTAGCTAAGTGCTAAAGCATGCTATTGCTGCAATTAAATAGGAATTTGCTGTAACACAGGCATGGAATGTCCAATCTGCCTCAAACTTCACACGTTTGATAAGAGTCATGGCCTGAACACATCTACATGAGAATATTCAGTTATAGTAATAGCGCCACCTGCTGTCAACAGGAAGTGACATGTTTAACACTGTTGTGGTCTCCTAATAACATATAAAAAAGAGCCAGCAAGTGCTAAACAGGTTAGCAACATACTAGAAACATGCTAGCAAACACTTAGCTAAGTGCTAAAGCATGCTATCACTGCAATTAAATAGGAATTTGCTGTAACCCAGGTATGGAATGTCCAATCTGCCCCAAACTTCACACGTTTGATAAGAATCATGGCCTGAACACATGTCTATGCTCAAATTCAGTTATAGTAATAGCGCCACCTACTGGCAACAGGAAGTGACATGTTTAACACGTTGATGCCGTTCTAGCAACATGTTAAAAATGCCATTGAGTTCTAAACATGTTAGAAACATATTAAAACATGCTAGCAATACTTAGCTAAGTGCTAAAGCATGCTAATTCAATGAAACAGGACTTTGTTGTTACTCAAGAAGGCAATGTACAATCTACCCCAAACTTCACACGTTTGATAAGAGTTATCTCTTGAACACATGTCCATGCTCATATTTAGTTATAGTCATAGCGCCACCTGCTGGCAACAGGAAGTGATGTTTAACACTGTTCTTGACTCCTAATAACATATAAAAAAATGCCAGTAGGTGCTAAACATCCTACCAACATACTAGAGACATGCTAAAACATACTAGCAAACACTTAGCTAAGTGCTAAAGAATGATATTACTGCAATTAAATATGAATTTGCTGTAACTCAGGCATGGAATGTCCAATCTGCCCCAAACTTCACACTTTTGATAAGCGTTCTGTCCTGAACACATGACCATGCTTATATTCAGTTACAGACATAGCGCCACCTGCTGGCAACAGGAAGTGACATGTTTAACACTGTTATGGACTCCTAATAACATATAAAAAAGTGCCAGCAAGTGTTAAACATGCTAACAACATATTATAAACATGCTAAAACATGCTAGCAAACTCTTAGCTAAGTGCTAAAGCATGCTATTATTGCAATTAAATAGGAATTTGCTGTAACTCTGGCATGGAATGTCCAATCTGCCCCAAACTTCACACTTTTGATAAGAGTCATGGCCTGAATACATCTACATGAGAATGTTCATTTATAGTAATAGCGCCACCTACTGGCAACAGGAAGTGACATGTTTAACACGTTGATGCCGTTCTAGCAACATGTTAAAAATGCCATTGAGTTCTAAACATGCTAGAAACATGTTAAAACATGCTAACAATGCTTAGCTAAGTGCTAAAGAATGCTAATTCAATGAAACATGACTTTTTTGTTACTCAAGAAGGCAATTTCCAATTTGCACCAAACTTCACACGTTTGATAAGAGTTCTGTCCTGAACACATATCCATGCTCATATTCAGCAATAGTCATAACGCCACCTACTGGCAACAAAAACTGACATGGTTAACACAGTAATGCAGTACTAACCACATAATTATTGTGTACTAAGCATGCTAGAAACAGACTAAACATGCTAGCAACACTTAGCTGAGTCATGAAGCATGCTATTATCACCATTATACAAAACATTTTGTTACTAACTTTGACATACTCTTACTATATATACCTCCTTAAATGTACATTTCCCAACCATGCTCTGTCTTCCTAAAGCCACCGAGTGTTGATGGCACGGGTGCGAGGGCCCTTTCATCGCTGCTTGCAGCTTTAATTATTATTAGGGCCCGAGCACCGATGGTGTGAGGACCCTCTTGGAATTGCTCTGTTTATTATTATTATTATTATTATTATTATTATTATTCTCCGCATTGAATTGCATTTTTGAGGGCCTAAACATGCGCGAAAACTCACGAAACTTTGCACACGCGTCAGAACTGGCGAAAATTTACATCTGATATAGGTTTCAGAATTGGACGGGGCAAAACGGCTCGATAGCGCCACCTATAAAAGTTCAACAGAGTGCGCCTCCCGCAACGTTCCACGTACGTGCACGAAATTCGGTACATACATGTAATGACCTAATACCTACAAAAAAGTCTCTTGGAGCATAGCCCTAAACCCAACAGGAAGTCAGCCATTTTGAACTTCCTCCCAGAATTTTGTGCAGTTTTTGACATTTTCAGGCCTCGTACTTTAACGAACTCCTCCTACAGTTTTAATCTGATCATCTTCAAATTTGGTGAGTGTAATCTTAAACTATTTATTTTATTCCCACCAAACTTTTTCAACATTATGAAAATACATCAAATATGCTAAATTGTGAACGGATAATAAATATCTCAAACGGTTTTGCTATGGCGAGGGATTAAAGTAATGTCCAAAAAGTAAACACTAAAAGCCTCAAATTTTCTAAAAATGTAATTATATACCATTTATTTCTATATAAAAGTATACAAATATCACAACTAAACCCATTTTATTCTGTTTTTGCAATTCAAGAAGAATGAAAAAGTTCAAAACAGGCTATTTAGTGCTATTTGGTTAAACAAAAAAGCAAACATAGGGCTATACTGCCCTCTTGTGTCCAAAAGGACATCAAAATAGTATATAAAACTTTTTACTAGGTAGGCCAATATTGTATTTAAATATACATTTATTAGGTATGTGTCTGAGGATATTTTCCCACCGGTTAATCGACATGTGACACGAGCGGACGCTTTTAAATCGTTAATATAAAAGTGAAAGTAATATACGGACGTCCGCACGGACATTGTTGGTGCACACACAAATCACACACACGTTGGAAAGAATGATACTTACATAACACTAAACCGCCAATAGGTGTCGCCAGGCGACCGTCTTAATGAGTGAGTCATTGATTCATTCGTTCAAACGATTCGTTTGAATGACTGAGTCATTAATGATTAAGACATTATGTTTATGGATTGATCATTTAATCATTGAGTCAACCGATTTGTTCAAAATGCTGAATCATTCAGAAATGAGAAAACACGTTGCTGAGAGATGCGCGTGATGGTTCTTCTGTGATCTTTGTTTAACTATTTTCGCTGCTGAAACAGAACAAAAACTGTCAATATTGCATCTAAAATGTAAGTGACTTGATTGTAACTGTTTTTAACCTGTTGTATGAAATCAATGTCACAGTTTCAATCGTGATTGTATTCAGGAAACAGCCTTCTCGTCAAGTGAGGTTTCTTAACGTTAACTCTTATAAAATGTATAAAAACTCACTATTTATATTTTTTATAGTCAGTAAGTTGTTAACCGAGTTTCTTTTTTGTGTTCTGCACTCATTTGTTTACATTTCTCCTAGAGAAGCTGCACGAGCCTCAGCAGCGCAACCTTGCCAAATCAGTAATACATTTCTTGTTACCAAATCAGTAATACATTTATTATCAACTGTTGATTGCAACTTAAAATGAATGTAATAAAATTAGAATAATCTTTTTGTCATTGACGTTCTAATCAGGCTACTCTGGTCGGGCAAATAAAATTCTCTTTCAGGTAGGCCTATTGTATTTATATATAAATATATAGGGATGTGACTGTGGGAAAATTTTCCCACCGGTTAATCGACGTGTGACACCGCTGGGGGCTTTTAAATCGCTATCTTAAAAGTAAAATACGGACGCCCGCACAGATATTAATAATGGTGCTGAGTAGAGCAAGCATATTCAATGAATTAAGTAGGAATTAACTAAAAAACGTTCGCTTTGGTCTGCTCGTTCCTTGCCGTGGGCACGCACAGTTATGAATAATAATAATAATAATAATAATACATTTTATTTATAATGCACCTTTCACATACTCAAAGCGCTATAGCATACAGAACAAAAGAGTTTAAACAATCAAACATTGCAGTAAAAAATAGGTATAAAAAAATACACAGTTTATAAATTAAAAGCTTGACTAAAAAGTTGTGTCTTAAGAAGTCTCTTAAAACAAAACACACACATTCCAGAAATGCAATCTTGACATCGTAGTCTGTTCATTGTTGCACATGTGAAGAGGATAATTTTTCCCTTCAATAGTGGAACGGATCTCCAGGATTATTATTCAATAATGGAATATATATATATAATTTTTTTAAGTGTGTTTATATATATATATATATATATATATATATATATATATATATATATATATATATATATATACATATATATATATATATATATATATATATATATATATATATATATACATATATATATATAAATATATATAAATATATATATATAAAAATAAATATATATATATATATATATATATATATATATACACATATATATATATGTATATATATATATATATATATATATCGTCGCTGCCCGATCTAAATCACGTATGTCCAAAACGGTTACTTTTCAGGAAGTGAAAAAAACACCGTAATTTAAAAGCATATGAACATAGCGTTGTCATACTTGGTATGGCATCTTTAAATGTAGCCATATTCTTGCCAGTGTAATGATATAATCCACATTTGACCAAAATCGAGTTTAAATGGACATACGCGCATATTTTACAGTAACGGTGGTCGATACGCGTTTTTCCGATCATTAATTAGAATGGCCAAGTCGCGTTTCATATTGACAGATGAATATGCTCAGTTTATTAAATAGCCTACGTCTCCGTTTATTAAATACGCTCAGTTTATTAAATGTCTCTTGCAAACTATGAAGGGACAATGAATCAATACACTCATTGCTGACCCCAGGGCCGGCGCGTCCATATAACTAGGCAATTGCCTAGAGCGGCACTTTTGTAAGGGCATACATAATCAGAGAGTTGCCTTTTTCTTTTCGTTTTGAATTATTTCGTTTAAAGACTTTTCAAGCTTTGTGTATTTGATGTCTTTCTCATGTCTGTGTGAGGCATACACTGAGTTTCGTTAATGAGATGCGCTCCAGTTAACGTGCAATGCAAGTGAACGCGATGGCGCCTCCATGATTATATTGTCTGCTATATACCGGTTTTTGCTTATTTATTAAATCCATGGTTGATGAAAAATTGATTAAAATTAAGATACAATTTATACAAAACTAAATTCACTTTAAAGAAAGGTTTTCTACAAAACAAAACTTAATGAAGTGGTCAAAATCATGTCTGACCCGTCTCAAATTGTGCATCCTATTACTCGTGCTGTTCACTTTTCATACTTTCAACAGCATAGTAGACCTACAGACTCTATTTGTACAAACTGCACATTCATTTAATTCTGAATTTTGTTGAAAGGCTTCAAATCAAGTTCACGGATAATTGTGCGTGCATTTATTAATCATTATGATACTAAACTCATAACAAAGTAGGCTATGCTATGTACAAAAAAAATACAGCCATTTCTGTTTTTTTCTTTTAAACAAAAAAAAAGGAAAAAAAGCTACACCTTTTTTTTTACATTTCATCTTTCATTCCGAAATAGAATAATGAATGGACGAAAAAGTATACGGACCCAACATGTAGGCTATTAGCCTTTTTACCCGTTATCAATCTAAATTAATCTCGTTTTTAATTTAACTTAATTTCGTTTTTCTTTATTTAAATTTCGTTGTTCTTTATTTAAATTTCGTTTTTTTCTTTATTTAATTTTCGTTTTTTCTTTATTTAAATGTCATTTTCTTTATTTAAATTTAGTTTTTTCTGTATTTAAATTGAATTTTTCTTTTTTTAAATTTAGTTTTTTTCTTTATTTAAATTTTGTTTTTCTTTATTTAAATCTACCCTTTACTGTGTCAGTAATTTATTAGTCAGAAAAATATTAGACTACCTTAAAAGTATTGCTTAAGTTAACAGGCCCGTGCGTTAACATCTCCACAATAAACAGTGACAATTACTTCGTCTAGACCATTTACTGGTAAATAACAGTTGTGAATATATTGCGAATATATAATAAACTTGAACAGTTGTCAAAAACAAACGTTTGCTACTTTACCTCACAGAGTTATTCGGCTATCCAATGCTGAGCTTCCAGAGACGCTTAGACCGCGCGATGCCTCCACAGGGCGGGAGATACGCGGCGTGATTGACAGCTTTGACACCAAATGGATATACGTGAAAATCAGATGACATGATTTCACAACTTTTCATAGGTCATTTAGATATGTGAAGCATACTGTATACGGAAATGAACCTGGACATTCTATCCGTCGAAAAATCTCAAAATCGGCAAAATGGACATACGCGGTTTTCATCGGACAGCGACGATATATATATATATATATATATATAAATATAGCTGCGAGCAGCGATGGAGGGCCCAAGCCGGTGACACCGCCACCCCGTTACCTTTAGTGTAACTAAAGGCATCAGGGTGGCGGTGCCACCGGCTTGGGCCCGCAATCGCTGCTCGCAGCTATATTTATTATTATTCTTATTTTTCTGTCAACCTTTCGGGCACTTTTGAGACCCTTAACGTGCTCGAAAACTCTTGAAATTTTGCACACGGGTCAGAACCCGCGGCCATCAGGGCCGGGCTGAAGCTGGTACCTGGGCGTGGCAGGGGGGCTCGACAGCGCCCCCTTGAACGGGGTCCGAAAACTTGGTCCATAAATCAGACACGCTTGCATGTAATAATATGAAACTCGGTACACATATAGATCTCATCGGGCCGAACAACTTTCGTACTTTTACATTTTACGCCAGCCCAACAGGAAGTCAGCTATTATGGGTTGTTTTGAAATGCATGCTGTGGAATTTAATGTACTCCTCCTAGAGAATTCATCCAATCGCCTCCAATCTCGGTCAGCATGAAGTCAAGACATTGAGGATGCTAAATTGCGGACGGATTTTTTATATCTCGAACGGTTTGGCCGTGGCAAGGAAACAAAATTATGGCGAATAAGGGACACAGGAAGTGTGTTATAACTTCAGCTTACATTGTCTGATCTTGATGAAACTTCAGCAGTGTGTTCGTTGTAAGAGGCCGAACACAAGGATGTGACTATTGTGAGTCAAAGTTATAGCGCCACCAACTGGCAGCAGGAAGTGTGTCACTTTCAAAATGCTTTGAAATCACTCTCTTATTTTTACCCGATTTGCTTCAAACTTTATGTGTATAATGTAGACACACGGCAGATGTAGGCCTGTGAAAGGATTATTGATATCTTAGATACTGTTGCCATGGCAACGCATCGAACTTTAATATTCTTTTTTGATGCTTTTGAGACTCTTAGCATGCTTGAAATTGGATGAATCTCGACAGACACATCACATTTATTAGCCAGTAGACATGTGCAAAGTTCCAGAAACGGGCCTGGTGTAATGGCTCAGTAGCGCCACCTTTAGTCAAAAATGGGGGCTTAGTTTTTCCTAGAATCACAAAAATCAGTATGTATATTGTACTCATCAAGCCGGACAACTTTCTAATTTAGAGTTATTAGCTCCGACCAACAGGAAGTCAGATATTTTGGTTTAAATGTGATTTTTTGGAGAATTTTCTCTCTCTCTCTGTGTGTCTGTGTGTGTGTGGGGGGGTTGTCTATTCCATTTAATCTTTGTTTTTCAATGTTTCGGCGGCTTTTGGGGCCCTTAACGTGCTCAAAAACTCTTGAAATTTTTCACACAGGTCAGAACCCACGGTCATCAGAGCCGGGCTGAAGCTGGTACCCGGGCGTGGCAGGGGGACTCAACAGCGCCCCCTTGGACACGGTCTGAAAACTTGGTCCATATATCAAACACGCTTGCATGAATAAATATGAAACTCAGTACACATATAGATCTCATCGGGCCGAACAACTTCCGCACTCTAAGTTATTAGCTCCGCCCAACAGGAAGTCGGCTATTATGAGTTTTTCGAAAAACGCATGCTGTGGAATTTGATGTACTCATCCTAGAGAATTCATCCAATCGTCTCCAAACTCAGTGTGCATGAAGTCAAGACATTGAGGATGCTAAATTGCAGACGGATTTTTGATATCTTGAACGGTTTGGCCGTGGCGAGGACTCAAATTTATGGCGAGAAAAGAGAAACACAAAGTAATATAACTTCTGCATACGTTAACTGATCTTGATGAAACTTCAGCAGTGTGTTCGTGGTAAGAGGCCGATCAGATGGATGTAACTATTGTGAGTCAAAGTTATAGCGCCACCAACTGGCAGCAGGAAGTGTGTCACTTTCAAAATGCTTTTGACCGCACTGACATGGATAATGGTGCAGAGCGAGCGTTTTCAGTGAATTCCTATGGAAGTAGGAATGAACTAAAAAAGCGTTCGCTCTTCTCTGCCCGTTCCTCGCCGTGGACGCACACCATATATATATATATATATATATTTTTTGTTACATATATATAATGTGTATATATATATATATATATATATATATATATATATATATATATATATATATATATATATATAAATAAATATAGCTGCGAGCAGCGATGGAGGGCCCAAGCCGGTGACACCGCCACCCCGGTGGCTTTAGTGTAACTAAAGGCACCAAGGTGACGGTGCCACCGGCTTGAAGAGCCCTATTGTTTTCGGTAGGATTATTAGGGCCCAAGCCCTGAAAGGGCGAAGGCCCTATTGTTTTCGGGTGGATTATTATTATTAGGGCCCAAGCCCTGAAAGGGCGAAGGCCCTATTGTTTTCGTTAGGATTATTTTTATTAGGGCCCAAGCCCTAAAAGGGCGAAGGCCCTATTGTTTCCGGTAGGATTATTATTATTATTATTATTATTATTATTTTGTCAACCTTTCGGGCACTTTTGGGGCCCTTAACATGCTCGAAAACTCTTGAAATTTTGCACACACGTCAGAACCCGCGGCCATCAGGGCCGGACTGAAGCTGGTACCCGGGCGTGGCAGGGGGGCTCGACAGCGCCCCCTGGAACGGGATCCAAACACGTGTCCATAAATCAAACACGCTTGCATGTAATAATATGAAACTCGGTACACATATAGATCTCATCGGGCCGAACAACTTTCGTGCTCTAAGTTTTACGCCAGCCAAACAGGAAGTTGGCTATTTAGCGTTGTTTGGAAATGCATGCTGTGGAATTTAATGTACTCCTCCTAGGGAATTCATCGATTCGCCTCCAAACTCGGTGTGCATGAAGTCAAGACATTGAGGATGCTAAATTGCGGACCGATTTTTGATATCTCGAACGGTTTGGCCGTGGCGAGGAAACAAATTTATGGCGAAAAAATGAAACAGGAAGTGTGTTATAACTTCTGCATACATTAACTGATCTTGATGAAACTTCAGCAGTGTGTTCGTTGTAAGAGGCCGATCACATGGATGTGACTATTGTGAGTCAAAGTTATAGCGCCACCAACAGGCAGCAGGAAGTACATCACTTTCAAAATTCTTTGAAATCAGTGTCTTATTTTTACCCGATTTGCTTCAAACTTTATGTGTACAATGTAGACACACGGCAGATGTGAACCTGTGAAAGGATTATTGATATCTTAGATACTGTTGCCGTGGCAACGCATCAAACTTTAATATTATTTTTTGATGCTTTTGAGACTCTTAACATACTTGAAATTGCATGAAACTCAACAGACACATCACATTTATTAGCCCGTAGACGTGCAAAGTTTCAGAAACGGGCGTGGTGGAATGGCTCAGTAGCGCCACCTTTAGTCAAAAATGGGGGCTTAGTTTTTCCTAGAATCACAAAACTTGGTATGTGTATTGTTCTCATCAAGACGGACAACTTTCTAATTTACATGAACCATCTCCGACCAACAGGAAGAGAGATATTTTGGTTTGAATGTGGATTTTCTGAAGAATTTTCTCTCCCTCTCTCTGTGTCTGTGTGTGTGTGAGGGGAGGGGGGGATTTGACTATTGCTTTTATATTGTTAATCAAGGTTTCAGGGGCTTTTGGGGTCCTTAACGTGCTCAAAAACTCTTGAAACTTTGCACACAGGTCAGAACCCACGGCCATCAGGGCCGGGCTGAAGCTGGTACCCGGGCGTGGCTGGGGGGCTCAACAGCGCCCCCTTGAACGGGGTTCTAAAACTTGATCCATATATCAAACACGCTCGCATGAATTAATATGAAACTCGGTACACATATAGATCTCATCGGGCCGAACAACTTTACCCCCGTCAAGTTTTACGCCAGCCCAACAGGAAGTCGGCTATTATGGGTTGTTTGGAAAACGCTTGCTGTGGAATGTGAAATACTCCTCCTAGAAAATTCACCGTGTCCCCTTCAAACTCGGTGTGCATGTAGTCAAGACTTTGAGGATGCTAAATTGCGGACGGATTTTTGATATCTCGAACGGTTTGGCTGTGGCGAGGAATCGAATTTATGGCGAGAAAAGAGAAACACGGAAGTGGAATAACTTCTGCATACATTAACTGATCTTGATGAAACTTCAGCAGTGTGTTCGTGGTAAGAGGCCGATCAGATGGATGTAGCTATTGTGAGTCAAAGTTATAGCGCCACCAACTGGCAGCAGGAAATGTGTCACTTTCAACATGCTTTTCACAAAAGTGGGGGGGTTAGTTTTAACTACAGTAAAGAAAAAACAGTTTGTATATTGTTCTCATCAAGCCGGACAACTTTCTAATTTACATTCAATAGCTCTGGCCATCAGGAAGTCAGATATTTTGGTCTGAATGTGAATTTTTTTGCAAAATCAGCCTCTGAATTTTTAGCCACTCCTCTTAAACTATTTATTTTATTCGTACCAAACTTTTTCAACATGATGAAACTACATTAAATATGCTAAATTGTGAACGGATAATAAATATCTCAAACGGTTTTGCTATGGCGAGGGATTAAAGTAATGTCCAAAAAGGAAACACTAAAAATCTTCTAAAAATGTAATTATATACCATTTATTTCTATATAAAAGAATACAAATATCACAACTAAACCCATTTTATTCTGTTTTTGCAATTCAAGAAGAATGAAAAAGAACAGGCTATTTAGTGCTATTTGGTTCAACAAAAAAGCAAACATAGGGCTATACTGCCCTCTTGTGTCCAAAAGGACATCAAAATAGTATATAAAACTTTTTACCAGGTAGGCCAATATTGTATTTAAATATACATTTATTAGGTATGTGTCTGAGGATATTTTCCCACCGGTTAATCGACGTGTGACACGAGTGGGTGCTTTTAAATCGCTAATATAATAGTGAAAGAAAAATAATGATAATGTTGCACACACAAATCACACACATGTGGGAAAGAATGATGCTTTTAAACAACACTAAACCGCCATTAGGTGTCACCAGGCATCCATCTTAATAAGCGAGTCATTGATTCATTCATTCAAACGATTCGTTCGAATGAGTCGATCATGATTAAGACAGATGTTTATGGATTGATCATTCAATCTTTGAGTCAACCGATTCGTTAAAAATGCTGAATCGTTCAGTTATGAGAAAACACGTGATGCGTGATGGTTCTGCCGTGATCTTTGTTTAACTATTTTCGCTGCTGAAACAGAACAAAAACAGTCAACATTGCATCTAAAATGTAAGTGACTTAATTGTAACTGTTTATTAACCTGTTGTATGAAATCTAGGGGTGGGAGAAAAAATTTATTCTTAGATGCATCGCGATGCGGATGTGGACGATTCTGAATCGATTCACAAATGTCAAAAAATCGATTCTCTAAAAAAATATTTTTCTAATAACGTATTATTGACGGAAGGCAAAAGGCGGAACTCTAAGCGGACGTGCGTGCAGTCTGTGGCGCGCACATAACAGAGAAGTTTCTTCTGCTCACCAAGGCTGCATTTATTTGATTAAAAATACAAACAAAAACAGTAATATTGTAAAATATTATTCCAATTTAAAACAGTTTAAAATATATTAAAATAGAAAGCAGCTGTTATTTATTCCTGTGATCAAAGCTGAGTTTTCAGCATCATTACTCCAGTCGTCACTGTCACATGATCCTTCAGAAATTATTCTAATATGATGATTGATACTCAAGAAACATTCATTATTATTTTAAATGTCGAAAACAGTTGTGTACAGTCTTTGATGAATAGAAAGTTCAAAAGAACAGCATTTATCTGAAATCTAAAGCTTTTGTAACGTTAAACACTACCGCTCAAAAGTTTTGGGTTAGTAATAATTAAAATTTTATTTTTGGGGGAAATAAATAAAATAAATCAGTACTTTTATTTATGAAGGATGAGTTAAACTGATCAACAGTTACAGTAAAGACATTTATAATGTTAAAAATATATATATTTGAAATATATGCTGTTCTTTTGAACTTTACATTCATCAAAGCATTTTGAAAAAAAAAAATCTGTACACAACTGTTTTCAACATTGAAAATAATAATGAATATTTATTGAGCATCAATCATCATATTAGTATGATTTCTGAAGGATCATGTGACACTGAAGACTGGAGTAATGATGCTGAAAACTCAACTTTGATCACAGAAATGAATTACTATGTAAAATATTTAAAAATTGAAAACAGCTGTTTTAAATTGGAATAATATTTCACAATATTACTGTTTTTGTTTGTATTTTTAATCAATAAATGCAGCCTTGGTGAGCAGAAGAGACTTCTCCTAAAAACATTAAAAATCTTACTGACCCCAAACTTTTGAACAATATATATATATATATACATATATATGTATGTGTGTGTATGTATGTATGTATATATATATATATATTTATATATATATATATATATATATATATATATATATATATATATATATATATATATATATATATATATATATATATATATATATATATATATATATAAATATAGCTGCGAGCAGCGATTACGGGCCCAAGCCGGCGGTACCGCCCCCCCCGGTGCCTTTAGGTAACTAAAGGCACCGGGGTTGCGGTACCACCGGCTTGGGCCCGTAATCGCTGCTCGCAGCTATATTTAGGGCCCAAGCCCTGAAAGGGCGAAGGCCCTATTGTTTTCGGTAGGATTATTATTATTATTATTATTATTATTATTATTATTATTATTATTATTATTATTGTCAACCTTTCGGCCACTTTTGGGGCCCTTAACATGCTCGAAAACTCTTGAAACTTTGCACACAGGTCAGAACCCGCGGCCATCAGGGCCGGGCTGAGGCTGGTACCCGGGCGTGGCAGGGGGGCTCAACAGCGCCCCCTGGAACGGGATCCGAACACGTGTCCATAAATCAAACACGCTTGCATGTAATAATATGAAACTCGGTACACATATAGATCTCATCGGGCCGAACAACTTTCGTGCTCTAAGTTTTACGCCAGCCCAACAGGAAGTCGGCTATTTAGGGTTGTTTGGAAACGCATGCTGTGGAATTTAATGTACTCCTCCTAGGGAATTCATCGATTCACCTCCAAACTCGGTGAGCATGAAGTCAAGACATTGAGGATGCTAAATTGCGGACGGATTTTTGATATCTCGAACGGTTTGGCCGTGGCGAGGAAACGAATTTATGGCAAAAAAATGAAACAGGAAGTGTGTTATAACTTCTGCATACATTAACTGATCTTGATGAAACTTCAGCAGTGTGTTCGTTGTAAGAGGTCGATCGCACAGATGTGACTATTGTGAGTCAAAGTTATAGCGCCACCAACAGGCAGCAGGAAGTACATCACTATTAAAATGCTTTGAAATCACTGTCTTATTTTTACCAGATTTGCTTCAAACTTTATGTGTACAATGTAGACACATGGCAGATGTAAACCTGTGAAAGGATTATTGATATCTTAGATACTGTTGCCGTGGCAACGCATCAAACTTTAATATTCTTTTTTTATGCTTTTGAGACTCTTAACATACTTGAAATTGCATGAAACTCGACAGACACATCACATTTATTATCCAGTAGACATGTGCAAAGTTTCAGAAACGGGCGTGGTGAGGGGCTCAGTAGCGCCACCTTTAGTCATAAGTGGGGGGGTTAGTTTTATCAACAGCAACAAAACTTGGTATGTGTATTGTTCTCATCAAGACGGACAACTTTCTAATTTACATGAACCATCTCCGACCAACAGGAAGAGAGATATTTTGGTTTGAATGTGGATTTTCTGAAGAATTTTCTCTCCCTCTCTCTGTGTCTGTGTGTGTGTGAGGGGAGGGGGGATTTGACTATTGCTTTTATATTGTTAATCAAGGTTTCAGGGGCTTTTGGGGTCCTTAACATGCTCAAAAACTCTTGAAACTTTGCACACAGGTCAGAACCCACGGCCATCAGGGCCGGGCTGAAGCTGGAACCCGGGCGTGGCTGGGGGGCTCAACAGCGCCCCCTTGAACGGGGTTCTAAAACTTGAACCATATATCAAACACGCTCGCATGAATTAATATGAAACTCGGTAAACATATAGATCTCATCGGGCCGAACAACTTTACCCCAGTCAAGTTTTACGCCAGCCCAACAGGAAGTCGGCTATTATGGGTTGTTTGGAAAACGCTTGCTGTGGAATGTGAAATACTCCTCCTAGAAAATTCACCGTGTCCCCTTCAAACTCGGTGTGCATGTAGTCAAGACTTTGAGGATGCTAAATTGCGGACGGATTTTTGATATCTCGAACGGTTTGGCTGTGGCGAGGAATCGAATTTATGGCGAGAAAAGAGAAACACGGAAGTGGAATAACTTCTGCATACATTAACTGATCTTGATGAAACTTCAGCAGTGTGTTCGTGGTAAGAGGCCGATCAGATGGATGTAGCTATTGTGAGTCAAAGTTATAGCGCCACCAACTGGCAGCAGGAAGTGTGTCACTTTCAACATGCTTTTGACAAAAGTGGGGGGGGTAGTTTTAACTACAGTAAAGAAAAAATAGTTTGTATATTGTTCTCATCAAGCCGGACAACTTTCTAATTTACATTCAATAGCTCTGGCCACCAGGAAGTCAGATATTTTGGTCTGAATGTGATTTTTTTTGCAAAAT
Organism: Scardinius erythrophthalmus; assembly: GCF_964197995.2. Classification (NCBI taxonomy): domain Eukaryota; kingdom Metazoa; phylum Chordata; class Actinopteri; order Cypriniformes; family Leuciscidae; genus Scardinius; species Scardinius erythrophthalmus. Next base: position 187,332 of record NW_028296533.1, on the reverse strand, counting down.
CAGCCTCTGAATTTTTAGCCACTCCTCTTAAACTATTTATTTTATTCATACCAAACTTTTTCAACATGATGAAACTACATTAAATATGCTAAATTGTGAATGGATAATAAATATCTCAAACGGTTTTGCTATGGCGAGGGATTAAATAATGTCCAAAAAGGAAACACTAAAAATCTTCTAAAAATGTAATTATATACCATTTATTTCTATATAAAAGTATACAAATATCACAACTAAACCCATTTTATTCTGTTTTTGCAATTCAAGAAGAATGAAAAAGTTAAAACAGGCTATTTAGTGCTATTTGGTTCAACAAAAAAAGCAAACATAGGGCTATACTGCCCTCTTGTGTCCAAAAGGACATCAAAATAGTATATACAACTTTTTACCAGGTAGGCCAATATTGTATTTAAATATACATGTATTAGGTATGTGTCTGAGGATATTTTCCCACCGGTTAATCGACGTGTGACACGAGTGGGTGCTTTTAAATCGCTAATATAATAGTGTAAGAAAAATAATGATAATGTTGCACACACAAATCACACACATGTGGGAAAGAATGATGCTTTTAAACAACACTAAACCGCCATTAGGTGTCGCCAGGCATCCATCTCAATAAGCGAGTCATTGATTCATTCGTTCAAACGATTTGTTCGAATGAGTCGATCATGATTAAGACAGATGTTTATGGATTGATCATTCAATCTTTGAGTCAACCGATTCGGTAAAAATGCTGAATCGTTCAGTTATGAGAAAACACGTGATGCGTGATGGTTCTGCCGTGATCTTTGTTTAACTATTTTCGCTGCTGAAACAGAACAAAAACAGTCAACATTGCATCTAAAATGTAAGTGACTTAATTGTAACTGTTTATTAACCTGTTGTATGAAATCTAGGGGTGGGAGAAAAAAATTATTCTTAGATGCATCGCGATGCGGACGTGGACGATTATGAATCGATTCACAAATGTCAAAAAATCGATTCTCTAAAAAAATATTTTTCTAATAACGTAATATTGACGGAAGGCAAAAGGCGGAACTCTAAGCGGACGTGCGTGCAGTCTGTGGCGCGCACATAACAGAGAAGTTTCTTCTGCTCACCAAGGCTGCATTTATTTGATTAAAAATACAAACAAAAACAGTAATATTGTAAAATATTATTCCAATTTAAAACAGCTGCTTTCTATTTTAATATATTTTAAACTGTTATTTATTCCTGTGATCAAAGCTGAGTTTTCAGCATCATTACTCCAGTCGTCACTGTCACATGATCCTTCAGAAATTATTCTAATATGATGATTGATACTCAAGAAACATTCATTATTATTTTAAATGTCGAAAACAGTTGTGTACAGTCTTTGATGAATAGAAAGTTCAAAAGAACAGCATTTATCTGAAATCTAAAGCTTTTGTAACGTTAAACACTACCGCTCAAAAGTTTTGGGTTAGTAATAATTAAAATTTTATTTTTTGGGGAAATAAATAAAATAAATCAGTACTTTTATTTATGAAGGATGAGTTAAACTGATCAACAGTTACAGTAAAGACATTTATAATGTTAAAAATATATATATTTGAAATATATGCTGTTCTTTTGAACTTTACATTCATCAAAGCATTTTGAAAAAAAAAATCTGTACACAACTGTTTTCAACATTGAAAATAATAATGAATATTTATTGAGCATCAATCATCATATTAGTATGATTTCTGAAGGATCATGTGACACTGAAGACTGGAGTAATGATGCTGAAAACTCAACTTTGATCACAGAAATGAATTACTATGTAAAATATTTAAAAATTGAAAACAGCTGTTTTAAATTGGAATAATATTTCACAATATTACTGTTTTTGTTTGTATTTTTAATCAATAAATGCAGCCTTGGTGAGCAGAAGAGACTTCTCCTAAAAACATTAAAAATCTTACTGACCCCAAACTTTTGAACAATAATATATATATATATATATATATATATATATATATATATATATATATATATATATACATATATATGTATGTGTGTGTATGTATGTATGTATGTATATATATATATATATATATATATATATATATATATATATATATAAATATATATATATATATATATATATAAATATAGCTGCGAGCAGCGATGGAGGGCCAAAGCCGGCGGTACCGCCACCCCGGTGCCTTTAGGTAACTAAAGGCACCGGGGTTGCGGTGCCACCGGCTTGGGCCCGTAATCGCTGCTCGCAGCTATATTTAGGGCCCAAGCCCTGAAAGGGCGAAGGCCCTATTGTTTCCGTAAGGATTATTTTTTTTTTTTCCTTTTTTTTCTTCATTATTTTTTTTTTTGCCTTTTTGCCACTTTTGGGGCCCTTAACATGCTCAAAAACTCTTGAAATTTTGCACACACGTCAGAACCTGCGGCCATCAGGGCCGGGCTGAAGCTGGTACTGGGGCGTGGCAGGGGGGCTCGACAGCGCCCCCTGGAATGGGGTCCGAAAACTTGGTCCATAAATCAAACACGCTTGCATGTAATAATATGAAACTCAGTACACATATAGATCTCATCGGGCCGAACAACTTTCGTGCTCTAAGTTTTACAAAAGCCCAACAGGAAGTCGGTTATTATACGTTGTTTGGAAAACGCATACAATGGAATGTGAAATACTCCTCCTAGGGATTTCATCCGATCGCCACCAAACTCGGTGAGAATAAAGTCAAGACATTGAGGATGAATTCTTGCGAACGGATTTTTGATATCTCGAACGGTTTGGCCGTGGCGAGGAAACGAATTTATGGCGAATAATGGGACACAGGAAGTGTGTTATAACTTCTGCATACATTAACTGATCTTGATGAAACTTCAGCAGTGTGTTCGTTGTAAGAGGCCGATCACATGGATGTGACTATTGTGAGTCAAAGTTATAGCGCCACCAACTGGCAGCAGGAAGTGTGTCACTTTCAAAATGCTTTGAAGTCACCCTCTTAATTTTACCCGATTTGCTTCAAACTTTATGTGTATAATGTAAACACAGGGCAGATGTAGACCTGTGAAAGGATTATTGATATCTTAGATACTGTTGCCGTGGCAACGCATCAAGTTTTAATATTCTTTTCGGATGCGTTTGAGACTCTTAACATGCTTGAAATTGGATGAAACTCGACAGACACATAACACGTATTAGCCAGTAGACATGTGAAAAGTTTCAGAAACGGGCGTGGCAGGGGGGCTCAACAGCGCCCTCTTGAACAGGGTCTGAAAACTTGGTCCATATATCAAACACGCTTGCATGAATTAATATGAAACTCGGTACACATATAGATCTCATCGGGCCGAACAACTTTCCTTCTGACAAGTTTCACGCCAGCCCAACAGGAAGTCAGCTATTATGGGTTGTTTGGAAAACACTTGCTGTGGAATGTGATGTACTCCTCCTAGAGAATTCATTCAATCACCTCCAAACTCAGTCAGCATGAAGTAAAGACATTGAGGATGCTAAATTGCGGACGGATTTTTGATATCTTGAACGGTTTGGCCGTGGTGAGGAAACGAATTTATGGCGAGAAAAGAGAGACACGAAGTGTTATAACTTCTGCATACATCAACTGATCTTGATGAAACTTCAGCAGTGTGTTCGTGGTAAGAGGCCGATCAGATGGATGTGACTATTGTGAGTCAAAGTTATAGCGCCACCAACTGGCAGCAGGAAGTGTGTCACTTTCAACATGCTTTTGACAAAAGTGGGGGGGTTAGTTTTAAATACAGTAAAAAAAAAAAAATTTTATATTGTTCTCATCAAGCCGGACAACTTTCTAATTTACATTCATTAGCTCAGAGCAAAAGGAAGTCAGATATTTTGGTCTGAATGTGGATTTTTTTGCAAAATCAGCCTATGAATTTTTAGCCACTCCTCTTAAACTATTTATTTTATTCCCACCAAACTTTTTCAACATGATGAAAATACATTAAATATGCTAAATTGTGAACGGATTATAAATATCTCAAACGGTTTTGCTATGGCGAGGGATTAAAGTAATGTCCAAAAAGGAAAAACTAAAAGCCTCAAATTTTCTAAAAATGTAATTATATACCATTTATTTCTATATAAAAGTATACAAACATCACAACTAAACATTTTATTCTTTTTTTTTCAATTTAAGAATGAATTTTAAGTTTAAAAACTGCCAGAATGGTTGTTTAGTCTAAACAATACATAAATAAAGTCAAACATAGTGCTATACTGCCCTCTTGTGTTCAAAATCAGGTAGGCCTATTATATCTATATATAAATATACTAGGTATGTGACGGTGAGAATATTTTACCACCGGTTAACTGACGTGTGACACCGCTGGGGGCTTTTTAATCGCTAACTTAAAAACTAAAGTAAAATATGTTCTTCCGCACTGACATTTATATTGGTTGAGCGAGCGTTTCAAATGAATTCCTATGGAAGTAGGAATTAACTGAAAAACGTTCACTCTGTTCTGCTCGTTCCTCGCCGTGGACGTGCACCGTTATGAATGCCCGTGCAGCCATGAGCATTTTAGTTTCATTTTAAAATTAGCGCCTTTCGGGGGGTGGATTGCTTGAAATTATTTTACAAAAGCACAATTTTGTGTTTTATTGCAACTGTACACAAATATAAGTTAACACTTTGCAGTTTGAATGTCGTCCTGTATAATGATGGAGTATGTTTTTATGTGTCTACTGTTCAATCGCGCCCACGCCACACACACACACACACACACACACACGGTTTACTATCTTTGTGGGTACTCTCCATGGACTTAATGGTTTTTATACTGTACAAACTGTATATTCTATCTCCTCACACTAACCCTACCCCTAAACCTACCTATCCCATAAAACTTTCTGCATTTTTACATTTCCAAAAAAACTCATTCTGTATGATTTATAATCTTGTTTACCCATGGGGACCTCTATTTAGGTCCCCACTGTGACACGAGTCCCCATGAGTCTGTGTGCATTCAGGTTAAAGTCCCCACCGGGATAGAAAAACATGAACACACACACACACACACACACACACACACACACACACACACACACTCCAGCATTACAATCTTGACATCGCAGCCTGTTCATTATAGCCTTAATAAAATATAATAATAAAATAGTCAACCTAACATATAAAAATTGTTCTGCTCGTTCCTCGCCGTGGACGTGCACCGTTATGAATGCCCGTGCAGCCATGAGCATTTTAGTTTCATTTTAAAATTAGCGCCTTTCGGGGGGTGGATTGCTTGAAATTATTTTACAAAAGCACAATTTTGTGTTTTATTGCAACTGTACACAAATATAAGTTAACACTTTGCAGTCTGAATGTCGTCCTGTATAATGATGGAGTATGTTTTTATGTGTCTACTGTTCAATCGCGCCCACGCCACACACACACACACACACACACACGGTTTACTATCTTTGTGGGTACTCTCCATGGACTTAATGGTTTTTATACTGTACAAACTGTATATTCTATCTCCTCACACTAACCCTACCCCTAAACCTACCTATCCCATAAAACTTTCTGCATTTTTACATTTCCAAAAAAACTCATTCTGTATGATTTATAATCTTGTTTACCCATGGGTACCTCTATTTAGGTCCCCACTGTGACACGAGTCCCCATGAGTCTGTGTGCATTCAGGTTAAAGTCCCCACCGGGATAGAAAAACATGAACACACACACACACACACACACACACACACACACACACACACACTCCAGCATTACAATCTTGACATCGCAGCCTGTTCATTATAGCCTTAATAAAATATAATAATAAAATAGTCAACCTAACATATAAAAATTACACTGCTCTAAATAGTCAGTAGTACAATTCGTACATTCACAGTAAGCACCCCTCGCTCCACTGTGATGTTTCCAAGCAAATTTTTGCGCATGTGAAGAGGATGATTTTTTCCATCAATATTGGAACACGAGTGAAGAACAAAGCCTATAATAAAGAATAGTTTAGCATCCAAATACATCGCAAATGTTGAAACATTTTGATTCTGATGAGAGGGTTACGTGAGCCCAACACTGCTTACTTTCATTTTTACTTTTACATTAAATTTAAAGGATTTGTTGTGGAATATTTTGAGTGTATCATAAAATCTGAATAAAAAAATAATAATAATAATAAAAAAATGAATGAATGAATGAATAAATAAATAAATATATATATGTATGTGTATATATATATATATATATATATATATATATATATATATATATATATATATAGCTGCGAGCAGCGATAAAGGGCCAAAGCCGGCGGCACCGCCACCCTAAAGGCACCGGGGTTGCGGTGCCACCGGCTTGGGCCCGTAATCGCTGCTCGCAGCTATATTTATTCTTATTTTTCTGTCAACCTTTCGGGCACTTTTGGGGCCTTTAACATGCTCGAAAACTCTTGAAATTTTGCACACGGGTCAGAACCTGCGGCCATCAGGGCCGGGCTGAAGCTGGTACCCGGGCGTGGCAGGGGGGCTCAACAGCGCCCCCTTGAACGGGGTCCGAAAACTTGGTCCATAAATCAGACACGCTTGCATGTAATAATATGAAACTCAATACACATATAGATCTCATCGGGCCAAACAACTTTCGTACTTTTACTTTTTACGCCAGCCCAACAGGAAGTCGGCTATTTTGGGTTGTTTGGAAACGCATGCTGTGGAATTTAATGTACTCCTCCTAGGGAATTCATCCATTCGCCTCCAAACTCAGTCAGCATGAAGTCAAGACATTGAGGATGCTAAATTGCGGACAGATTTTTGACATCTCGAACGGTTTGGCCGTGGCGAGGACACAAATTCATGGCGAATAATGGAAACAGGAAGTGTGTTATAACTTCTGCATACATTAACTGATCTTGATTAAACTTCAGCAGTGTGTTCGTTGTAAGAGGCCGATCACATGGATGTGACTATTGTGAGTCAAAGTTATAGCGCCACCAACTGGCAGCAGGAAGTGTGTCCCTTTCAAAATGCTTTAAAATCACCCTCTTATTTTTACCCGATTTGCTTCAAACTTTATGTGTATAATGTAAACACACGGCAGATGTAGACCTGTGAAAGGATTGTTGATATCTTTAATAATGTTGCCATGGCAACGCTTCAAACTTTAATATTCTTTTTTGATGCCTTTGAGACTCTTAACATACTTGAAATTGGATGAAACTCGACAGACACATCACATTTATTAGCCCGTAGACATGTGCAAAGTTTCAGAAACGGGCATGGTGAGGGGCTCACTAGCGCCACCTTTAATCATAAGTGGGGGGGTTAGTTTTATCAACAGCAACAAAACTTGGTATGTGTATTGTTCTCATCAAGACGGACAACTTTCTAATTTACATGAACCATCTCCGACCAACAGGAAGAGAGATATTTTGGTTTGAATGTGGATTTTCTGAATAATTTTCTCTCCCTCTCTCTGTGTCTCTGTGTGTGTGAGGGGAGGGGGGGATTTGACTATTGCTTTTATATTGTTAAACAAGGTTTCAGGGGCTTTTGGGGTCCTTAACGTGCTCAAAAACTCTTGAAACTTTGCACACAAGTCAGAACCCCCTGCCATCAGGGACGGGCTGAAGCTGGTACCCGGGCGTGGCAGGGGGGCTCAACAGCGCCCCCTTGAACGGGGTCCCAAAACTTGGTCCATAGATCAAACACGCTTGCATGAATTAATATGAAACTCGGTACACATATAGATCTCATCGGGCCGAACAACTTTCCCCCGGTCAAGTTTTACGCCAGCCCAACAGGAAGTCGGCTATTATGGGTTGTTTGGAAAACACTTGCTGTGGAATGTGAAATACTCCTCCTAGAAAATTCACCGTGTCCCCTCCAAACTCGGTGTGCATGTAGTCAAGAATTTGAGGATGCTAAATTGCGGACGGATTTTTGATATCTCGAACGGTTTGGCCGTGGCGAGGAATTGAATTTATGGCGAGAAAAGAGAAACACGAAGTGGAATAACTTCTGCATACATTAACTGATCTTGATGAAACTTCAGCAGTGTGTTCGTGGTAAGAGGCCGATCAGATGTATGTAGCTATTGTGATTCAAAGTTATAGCGCCACTAACTGGCAGCAGGAACTGTGTCACTTTCAACATGCTTTTGACAAAAGTGGGGGGGTTAGTTTTAACTACAGTAAAAAAAACTCAGTTCATATATTGATCTCATCGACCCGGACAACTTTCTAATTTAAAGTCATTAGCTCTGACCATCAGGAAGTCAGATATTTTGGTCTGAATGTGGATTTTTTTGCAAAATCAGCCTCTGAATTTTTAGCCACCTTTCTCTAAGTGGCTTATTTTATTCCCACCAAACTTTTTCAACATGATAAAAATATATTAATGATGCTAAATTGTGAACGGATGCTAAATATATTGATCGATAAGACATCTCTTCATTTACTGCTACTAACTGATAACGGTCAGATAAGTATGATTTAAACCATGCTAATGCACTTCCACTAATACCAACATAATTTTCGAGTCTATTTAAAAGAATGTTGTGGTCAATAGTATCAAATGCAGCACTAAGATCGAGTAACACTAACAGCGAGATACAACCACGATTTGATAAGAGCAAATCATTTGTAACTCTAATGAGAGCAGTCTCGGTATTATGGTATGGTCTAAATCCTGACTGAAAATCCTCGCAGAGACCATTTCTTTCTAAAAAGGAACATAGTTGTGAGGATACTGCCTTTTCTAGTATCTTTGACAGAAAAGGTAGGTTTGAGATCGGCTTGTAATTGACTAATTCTGTAAGATCAAATTGCGTTTTTTTTAACAAGCGGTTTAATCATAGCCAGCTTAAACGTTTTTTGGTACGTACCCTAATGACAAAGATGAATTATTGATATTAAGAAAAGGATCTATGACCTCTGGAAGCATCTCTTTTAATAGCTTAGTCGGTATAGGGTCTAACATACATGTTGTCGATATAGACGATGTAACGAGTTTAGAAAATTCTTCCTCTCCTATAGCAATGAATGAATCAATTTTTTCCTCAAGGAGACTACAATACAATGCCTGATGCGATACTGTAGTAGATGGTTGCATAGTTATAATTTTCTCCCTGATATAATCAATCTTGTTAGTAAAGAAGTTCATAAAGTCATTACTGCTGTGCAGCTTGGAAACGTCTGGGGTTGAAGATTTATTTTTCGTTAATTTAGCCACTGTTTCAAATAAATATCTTTAGTGGCAGAAGTGATAGGTCTAACATATTTGTAAAACGGAGTCAATTTTGCAGCCTTGGCTAAATGAAGTATACACGAGACTAGATAATGATCTGAGATGTCATCGTTTTGCTGTAAAATTTCAACGGCATCAACATTGATTCCATGTAATAATATTAGATCTAGAGTATAATTACAACAATGAGTAGGTCCTGACACGTGTTGTCTAACTCCAAAAGAGTTCAGAATGTCTTTAAATGCCAATCCCAATGCATGTTTTTCGTTATCTACATATTACGTATATTAAAATCACCAACAATTAGGACTTTATCTGCAGCCAGTACTAACTCTGATAGAAAATCTGCAAATTCTTTGATAAAGTCTGTATGGTACCCTGGTGGCCTGTAGACAGTAGCCAGCACAAATCTCAAACGTGATTTATCATTTTCACTATATATTGTTACATTAAGCACCAACACTTCAAAAAAATTATATTCAAAACAAGATTTCTCAGTAATTCTGAAGATATTACTATAAATAACAGCAACTTCTCCCCCTTTGCCTTTCAGACATGGCTCATGTTTATAACAGTAATCTTGCGGGGTGGACTAATTTAAAGTAATGTAATCGTTTGAAAGAGTCTCTATGTGATGTGATTGATCTGACCTCAGTGACGTGAGACAGCTAGCAGACGGTCGGTTTAGCCAGTCTGTCTGCTTCCTGACCTGAGCCCCAGATTCATGTTTGAGCTCTCAGTCTATGTGCCATAAGAGAGAAGAGCAGCACTATCCCAGGAGGGATGAATACCATCTCTTTTCAACTGGTCAGGTCTGCCCCAAAAACATTTCCAATTGTCTATGAATTATATATTATTTTGCGGACACCACTTAGACAGCCAGCCATTGAGTGAGGACAATCTACTAAGTATCTCATCATTCTGGCGAACAGGAAGGGGGCCAGAGCAAATTACTGTGCCTGACATTGTACTTGCGAGTTCACACACCTCTTTAACGTTAATTTTGGTGATCGGCAACTGGCGAAGTCAAACATCATTAGTGCCGACGTGAATTATAATCTTAGGGAATTTACGATAAACATTAGCCAGAACTTTTAAATTTGCTTTGATGTCAGGCGCTCTGGCTCCCGGCAAACATGTGACTATGGTGACTACACGTTCCGTGTAATAGAATCGTCAATAACTAGGGCACATTCAACAGGATCCTCAGTGGGTGTTTCACTGAGTGGGGAGAATCTATTTGTTATTGTAATCGGAACGGAAGAGTGATGTTTTGTCCCGCGACTACAGCGTCTCGCGGTCACCCAGTTGCCCTGCTGTGTGGGCTCTACAGCCTGAACCGAACAATATACAGAGTTCACTAAGCTAGTCACATCTGAAGCAGTATCTAAAGCCCTTGCTTTCTTACAATTAACCTTGATTAAAGTTTGGATACGTGTCTCTAGTTATGAAATCTTCTCCGTCAGCCTGACTATCTCCCTGCATTTATCACATGTAAATCCTGTGCTGACAGAGAAGGCTGTGTTATACATGTTACATGAAGTGCAAGTGACAATAACAGGATAAGACATTACTCACCGTGTTTGTTGACTGATCCTAGAAAAGACGGCAAGCACGGATGGCAGATTAACAGGCTAGCGAGATACTAGCATGTTGTGCTAGCGATAACGATTTAGATAAAAGCTAGTGATGTCAGATTAATGTGATAAACAATATTAAATAATATCTAAGATATGTTGATGAGTAGGTTAAATTTAACAAATGAGAACAACAGGAATGATATTAAATAGAGATTCAAACCATAAGGCTATACGGAGCACATATATAAACACAGACCAGCAGCAAGGCAGACAGGTCTTTGGCAGGTCAGAAGTCCTGGCATAGGACCAGGGAGGATCAGGTGGGTCTGGATCCCTGATAGAAAGCCAGGGTGGATCAGGCGGGTCTGGATCCCTGGCTGAAGGCCACGGTGGATAAGGCGGGTCTGGAATCCTGGCTGAAAGCCAGGGTGGGTCAGGCGGGTCTGGATGCTTGACTGGGGCCGGCTGAGCTGGCAGCCTGAGTGGGAACTTGAGGGGGTCCGTCAGAACAGGAAACTCGAGTGAGACCATCCGAACAGGCAGATTATACTCGGGCAGGACAGGAATCAGTGTGAAAAATGGGAACAAAATGACGGTGACAGTCCCAATGGGTGTTTTCGGCTGCCAGTTTAGTGGGCATGGGTCTGGTCAGCCTTCAGGTAGGGAACATGGGTCATGGTGGAACAGTTCCAGGGCTTAAGTGCGGGCTCAGGATCGGCCTCCGGGCAAGCAGCGGGTTCTTGGACAGGTTCTGGGAAAGCAGAGGGCTCTGGGACAGTCTCCGGGCAAGCAGAGGCCTCTAGGACAGTCTCCGGGCAAGCAGAGGCCTCTGGGACAGTCTCTGGGTAAGCAGAGGACTCTGGGACAGTCTCCAGGCAAGCAGAGGGCTCTGGGACAGTGTCTGGGCAAGCAGAGGGCTCTGGGTAGAGCCCTGCACGGGCCAAAAACTCCAGCCCTAACCCGGCCCTGGCCCGTGGTGTTCAAGCCCTACCCGGCCCCAGCCCGACAACGGCTGCAATTTTTTCAGCCCGAACCCGACCCGACCCGAGACGTATCACTTTAAGCTCTCTCTGACGCGCGCTCTTTGATGCGCGCTCTCTGATGCGCGCTGTCTCTGCTTCACACACAGCACGTCACACGCTACTAAAAGGTAAACTTTTATTATTGGCCTGAAACATCACCAATCATGCCCACAAATATTGAACAGACTGATGAAGGGTTACAAATTTTGAATCTATTTCAAATATGCTTCCATAAATAACATCATGGTGAAGAATACTGATTTTAGCATTTGAGGTTTTAATTTAGATTCCAATACAAACTGATCAAGTTTAGTAGACTGATTTCAGATGATTATTGAGTCTCCAGCAAGAGTCTCCTTTCCTGCCAGTCCTGTTTTCTCTATTGTATTTTAAATGAGTCAGATCACTGAGATTCTCACCTTTCAGCCTAGACGTTGAATCGTTAGGTTGATTGGATTAGCTGTAGAGGAGACTTTCACCTTTTGTCTTTAATGGCTCTGGGATGGCCCTTGGAACCGGAGTTCCTGGCCAGTATCAGCATTTGAATAGCTATGCTTATTCAATCGGACTGGTAGTGCTCTCAGACTAGGGTGTTACCTAAACCTGTTACATGCTTTGTTTGAATTTGTCTCCACCTTCAAAAGTCCCTCCTCCTAAAATGCCTATAAGACACCATGTACAGTTACATACTTTGGATAATGTTGGAAGTACTGCAGCCATTTACAGCGGAGTTCTCAATAAAGAATAACTTCTGTTGAACGCGATCCCAACTGTCTCCTGGTCTTGCGTCGATGAAAGAAAACTTTACAACACTGTCCATTAGAGAGAAGCATAAGCATGCAGTAGAGAATATAGCGCCATGGGATCCAACGGCAAAAATAAGTAAATAAACGGCCTACCTTTCTTTGCTTTTAAGAAAACTAAAGAACAATGTTCAAAAATGAAGAACTCTTCGCCAACTGGCTAATGTTAAATAATATCAATAAAAAATTAAATAAAAAATCCAACTTCTCCCTGATCCTCTGCATGGTCAACTGTCACCTGTTAATGCACGTGAGTGACGCGTGCGTATTTGCGACAATTTGCGTATTGCGTTTGTGTTGCTTAGGCGATGTATAATATTTATAAAATAATAAATACAACAATATTTCACACACATTATGTGACGTGTGCTCTGCACGTATATGGGCACAATGAAAGGAGAGAAGCTAAATAAGCCCGAGTCCGACCTGAGCCCGATCTGTAAAAAAAAAATGGCCCGAGCCCGGCCCGAATGGGCTTATCGTGTCGGGCCCCGTCGGGTCCCGACGGGCTTGCAGACCTCTAGTTCTGGGACAGTCTCCGGGCAAAGCAGAGAGCTCAGGGAAAGGCTCCACGCAAACAGCGGGCTCTGGGAAGCCCTCCGGCCAGACAGAGCTGCAGCTGTTGCGTTGGTGTGCGCCTGAAAGCTTTGTATATCTTTCTGTTTTGAATAATTATTTACTATCATTCCTTGTTGTTTATACTGCTAAATATAACTTACTCAACATCACACATTAACCTGACATCGCTAGCTTCAATCTAAATCATTATTGCTAGCACAACCCGCTAGTAATTCACTAGCCTGTTAGCGTGCCATCTGTGTGCTCCTTATTTATTTATTTATTTTTCTCGTGCGAGCTCGCACCTTTTACGAGTCCATCAAACAACTTAGGTGAGTAGGATCAGTCAACAAACACGGTAAGTCATGTCATCTTCTCCTCTTATTGTTACTTGCACCTCATGTAACATGTTTAGCATATCCTTCTTTGTCAGCACAGGATTTACATGTGATAAATGCAGGGAGATAGTAAAGCTGACGAGGAAGATTTCAGAACTAGAGACACGCATCCAAGCTTTAATCGAAGTTAAAGGGTTAGTTCACCCAAAAATTAAAATTCTGTCAGTAATTACTCACCCTCATGTTGTTCCAACCGCGTAAGACCTTCGTTCATCTTCGGAACACAAATTAAGATATTTTTGATGAAATCTGAGCCATGTTTCACTCCTCCATAGGCTTCCAGTGTGACCGAAACTTGCTGGCCCAGAAAAGTTATTAAAGAGATCGTTAATATAGTCCAAGTGACTCCAGTGGCTCAATCTTAAGTATATCAAGCGACGAGAATACTTTTTGTGCGCAAAAACAAACAAAAATAACGACTTTATTCCACTATTCATTTCCTTCTCTCTGGATGTCTAGTTGGTTCGCGTAGTGTTTTTGCGCAGCGCGTCTGTGTTACACGTCACCACGTAGGCTCACTATTGGCCGACGCCGGTCATGTGTGTGATGCGCGATTACGTATAACACAGACGCGCAGCGCAAAAACACTACGAGGCCCAGAGAGAAGGAAATGAAAAGTGGAATAAAGTCGTTATTTTTGTTTGTTTTTGCGCACAAAAAGTATTCTCGTCGCATGATAAACTTAATGTAGTGCCACTGTAGTTACTTGGACTATTTTAACGATGTTTTAATAACTATTCTGGGCCGGTGAGTTTCGGTCACACTGGAAGCCTATGGAGGAGTCAAAATTCTGTCAGATTTCATCAAAAATATCTTAATTTGTGTTCCGAAGATGAACGAAAGACTTACATGGTTGGAACAACATGAGGGTGAGTAATTACTGACAGAATTTTCATTTTTGGGTGAACTAACCCTTTAATTGTAAGAGTGCAAGGGCTTTAGATACTGCTTTGGATGTGACTAGCTTAGTGAACTCTTTACATTGTTCAGTTCCGGCTGAAGTAGAGCCCGTGCAGCAGGGCAACTGGGTGACGGTGAGACGCTGTAGTCGCGGGACAAAACATCAGTCTTCCGTTCCGATTACAACTTCAAATAGATTCTCCCCTCTCAGTGAAACACCCACTGTGAATCCTGTTGAATGTGCCCTAGTTATTGGCGATTCTATTACACGGAATGTGAAAATAGAGACACCAGCCACCATAGTCATGTTTGCCGGGAGCCAGAGTGCCTGACATCAAAGCAAATTTAAAAGTACTGGCTAATGCTAATCGTAAATTCTCTAAGATTATTATTCACATCGGCACAAATGATGTTCAACCCCACCAGTCGGAGATCACCAAAATTAATGTTAAAGAGGTGTGTGAACTCGCAAGTATGATGTCAGGCACTTTAATTTGCTCTGGCCTCCCTTCCTGTTTGCCAGAGTGATGAGATACTTTTAGATTGTCTGAGTAGATTGTCCTCACTCACTGGCTGATTGTCTAAGTGGTGTCCGCAAAATAATATAGAATTCATAGACAATTGGAAAAGTTTTTGGGGCAGACCTGAACTGTTGAAAAGAGATGGTATTCATCCCTCCTGGGATGGTGCTGCTCTTCTCTCTAGTAACATGGCACATAGTCTTAGAGCTCAAACATGACAATCTGGGGCTCAGGTCAGGAAGCAGACAGACTGGTTAATCCGACCGTCTGCTAGCTGTCTCACGTCACCAAGGTCAGATAAATCCCATCACATAGAGCCTCTTTCACCTAGATGATATCATATAGAGACTGTGGCAGTTCCCCGAATTAGGACATACAAAAAACTTCCAAACCCATCTAAGGGTAAAAATTTAATTGATGTTCAACAAATAAAAAACAGATATAATACAAATGAGTAAATGATAAAGCTTGGGTTGCTGAATATTAGATCCCTTACTTCAAAAGCACTTATTGTTAATGATATGATTACAGACTATAATCTTGATGTGCTGTGTTTGACAGAAACCTGGCTAAAACCAAACGATTGCATTACTTTAAATGAGACCACCCCGCATGATTACTGTTATAAACATGGATCTCGTCTGAAAGGCAAAGGGGGAGGTTTTGCTGTAATTTATAGTAATATTTTTAGAATTACTAAGAAGTCTAGTCTCAAATATAATTCTTTTGAAGTGTTGGTGCTTAATATAGCAATATATAGTGTAAATGATAAATCACGTTTGAGATTTGTGCTGGCTACTGTATACAGGCCACCAGGGCAGATTTCTGGTTGCAGATAAAATCATAATTGTTGGTGATTTTAATATACATGTAGATAACGAAAAAGATGCATTGGGACATTTAAAGACATTCTTAACTCTATTGGAGTTAGACAACATGTGTCAGGACCTACTCACTGTCGTAATCATACCCTAGATCTAATATTATCACACGGAATCAATGTTGATGCCGTTGAAATTCTGCAGCAGAGCCATGACATCTCAGATCATTATCTAGTCTTGTGTAAACTTCATTTAGCCAAGGCTGCAAAGCCGACTCCGTGTTACAAATATGTTAGACCTATCACTTCTGTCACTAAAGATTGCTTTATTAATAATCTTCCTGATCAGTTTCATCATCTCAGCATCCCAGATAGATTAGAAGAACTCAATATTGCGACAGAAACTTTTAACTCTCTCTTTTCCAGCACTTTAGACACAGTTGCTCCATTGCGCTTAAAGAAGATTAAAGAAAATAGTCCAACGCCGTGGTACAACAAGCACACTCTGGCCCTTAAGAGAGCAGCCAGAAAAATGTTTCTGGGATGACATACTCCCGCAGACCCCTCTGCTTAGCTGCGAACCCCCTTGCGAGCCCCGCCATAGCTCGACGTGCGCACCTCCAAAAAATGTGTAACTTCGTCGAGGCGACGCAGGCCGCAAGGACTTGGTCAACTCGTCCTGTATGTTGATAGTTGGTGTTAAGCAGCCTGGGGAGCAGCAACATAGTCAATGACTTTGCAAATAAACTCATATTTTGTTTACAATAACGTGGTTATTCGTTTGTAATATGTAAGTAACATTTTGAAATTAGCAATTCGCCAACAAGCAGTACTTTGTGGGCAGTTTTTAAAGTTTGCTTGCTAACATAAACTGTCTGACAGACACCTTGCAAATAACCTCAGACTTATCACCCCTAGCGTTATCACTCCGAAAGGGTCACAACGCCGTAGGAGCGACGCCGTAGCTGCGTGGAGTTGACGCCAGCTAAGTGTGTCCATCTTGGCTATATAAATGGTTTTTGTATCCCTGTCAGTATCACGTTTGTGTATTGCATTCAACCTTCTCTACATAATTTAATTATTTTGGTCACCTTGCTCTTTTAAACTTTCACTTTAGGCAGTTCAGTCAGCTGGGGAAAGCAGTGGCAAGATGACTTTACTGATTTTTATTATCTCTGAGAGATGCAGGCAGGTTGGCACAAATAGACATATCTAGATGACATACTCATCCTTGACAAACTCAAGGCGAGGAATAAACCAAATAACTGTCAATAAATAGATTTGGGCTATGTGAAACTGATAACATGCGAGTTATAGCCACATGATTTTTTGGGAACTGGGAATATGACTAGAGGACAAAGGCAGACGGTGACACACTTCTTCCAGTCCATATTGGACTATATTTATTCTAAAGTTTTATATTAAATTTGAAATATATATATATATTTTATTCTAGAAAAAGTAATTCATTTATTGTCTTTTTTTTATTCGTCATTGTCTTTGTTTGAGGGTGATGGGTAACTATTTCCACTTATATATTGGGCCTTAAGTGCTCTCTTAAGGCCTGGGGTTCCAAAAGAGCATCTGACACCTTGACCTCTTCAGCAATAGACATGGGACCAAGCCCAAAAATGTTTGAAATATGTTTAAAATCAATTTCACCCATAACAATTATACTCCTCCAAATAATGTCAACCTTTTTAATTTTAGGTAAATTTGTCAATTTATTTTATAGCCTATTGTTTTGTTGTTTGAAAAATATATATATATTTTATTCTAGAAAAAGTAATTCATTTATTGTCTTTTTTTTATTCGTCATTGTCTTTGTTTGAGGGTGATGGGTAACTATTTCCACTTATGGGAGGCTGATAGTACTCGCCTAATACCGCCTACAACATCACCAAGGCCCGCCCCGATCAGCCTGATGGGGGCGCTACAGCAGTCAAAAGTATGAAATGGTTCATAACTCCTCAACCGTTAGGCGTAGGCTCAAGTGTCTCATATCGTTGGAATCCTTGGCTCAAGGCGGACAAGATGCATGCCTCGGATTCGCTCGGGGGGTTTCCAAAAACCTACTTTTGCAAACTAGTCCTAGGTTTTTGGCCCGACCGGAACCAAACCAGTGCAGCAAGATTCTCTGGATTCTGATTGTCAATAATTATCAAAAAAAAAGTAAAAATTTTGCTTCCCGGTCCCTAAGGGCTGCCAAAACGTTCCAAGTATGAGGGGCCCCTTTTACTAAATTGGCTATAACTCGTGAACGGAATGAGATATGTTCACCAAACTCAGCACACCTGTGTGAGAGCTCATTCTGTGGTCACGTGAAAAAGGATGTGGCAACTGGCCACTTGGTGGCGCTATAACTGTTAAAAAGGTGTCAAAATGATGTATTCCTATGGCAAATCCCATGAAATGGCTAAAAGCGGCCCTCTTCCTGCCTGATTTACATACAACCTCACAAAATCGGGCGTGTGCATGCCTGACCTGATCCCAAAGAAGCTTGGAAACCTTCATAGACGTCGGGCCATTGGTGGCGCTTTAACTGTCAAAAAGGTGAGAAGTGCTCTGTACTATCCTATGCAAAATGATATTAATGACTAAAGAATGGTCTGCTCTGCGCAAAACTTCACCAAATTAGCTGTACATGTGCGCCATATTCTAAAGAAGTGTGCACACTTTTATGGAGATCTTGCGAACTACTCCTAGGTTTTTAGCCTTATTATTCTAGGTTTTTAAATATTCTCTGGACAGTGACTATCAATAATCATCAAAAAAAATTCTTAAGGCGAGACACTACAGGTGAATAGGGTAAAATTTTTAACTAGCAGATATCACCATGAAACTTTCCAAGTTGATTACCTACATTACAGTTTTTCTGAATTGCTAAGACACATTTCTTGAAACCTGCTCTCCTTTTCTCTAAACTGAACACAAAACCCAATTTTCAAGCTACATTCACAAAACCTCTGACTCCTCTTGCAAAACCAAACATTTGACCCAAAACCAAACATTTGACCCAAAACCATTTTAACTTTAATCAAAATCACTCACTACCGTCAAAAACCACACAAAACCAGCTAATGTGCAAACACAACTTAGCAACCATTACACACTACATAAATAAATGCAAAACACTGTGAGATAGCGGGAATAATTTTATTCTTGTACTCAGATTTAAACAAAAAGAAATAAAGCTTTTAAAAAAACTGCAGCAAAAAAGAGAAACAAAAGTTATGTAAAGAAAAAAATAAATAAGACATGTTTACAGCATTTATTCTGCCTCAGGATCACGCCTCTCTGCTGGGTGAGGCCACAGGACTTCATCCACGTCACATGCTATGTTCTCCCTTGCAAGGCAACGGGGAAAGAATCCTTTAGCATGCCGAATCCAGCCCTGGCAAGATTACACGCTGATGTCGCCACATGCTCCAGTCATTGCTTGAATTAGGTTCTCCTGTGTGTAAGGGTTATGGTCATACACTTTCCATCTCCATGCCAAGAAAAACTCCTCGATAGGGTTTAAGAAGGGAGAGTATGGTAGAAGAAAGACATTAATAAAATGCTGCTCATTTTGAAACCAGTCGCGTATTCTCGGACCACGGTGAAAGCTCACATTGTCCCAAATGACAACATACATGGGACGCTCCGCCTGCTCGCGCTCCCTCTGCTTGAGCAGAGCACCCCGTAGACCATCCAGGAATGTTAGTAGCAGTTCGGTGTTGTATGACCCAACAGTAACATGACTGTTGAGAACCCCATAGCTGCTGATGGCAGCACAGATGGTTACATTTCCACCACGCTGGCCAGGCAGTTCAATAATGGCACGTTGACCTATCACGTTGTGACCTCTTCTCCTTTTGGCTAAATTAAATCCAGCTTCATCCATGAAAATGTATTCATGAGGCATAGCCATTGAGTCAAGCTCAAAGATTCTCTGTACACAGTGAAAACTACATTTAGTTCCATAAATGACACAGAAAGATGTATACATGTGCTGCTTCCCAAACTACACAGTACTTTCTAGTACTGAGTTTACTTACTTGCACATATTGACATCGTAGCTCTTTCACTCTCTCACTGTTTCGCTCAAATGGTACCCGATAAACTTGTTTCATCCTTATCTTGTTGCGTTGCAGGTGTAGCATATACGCAGGGTATATGTGTTAAATCACAGATGAATATAGCTATAGAAGGTTAAATAATGGTTGGGCTACAGAAGATAATGTTCGTCTCAAGGAGGTGTTGAAAAAGTAAATAACACAGAGACAGATAATTTAAATTTGGTGTTGGTACCATGTATTAAGTGAAAACAAAAACAAACAATAATAACAAAATATTTCAAACTGCAGAAAAGTTCAGTAGTTCACAGGAAAAAACAAAACAAAATATAACTCAGGAAAACTGGAGAGTACTCAGATTAAAGACAGTCCACAACACACTATAGGACTATATGTTTTGCTCATAAGAGATGAACACCATGTCCGGATAACGCGAATGGTCCGTGAGATGCAATTAGTCCAAGAGCCAGAGCTTAGTGAATGGCTGTGTGTGTGTGTGTGTGTGTATGAGAGTGGAGGGGGTAAGCAGAGCTGCACAGCCTCCTACCAAACCCACAGGGGGCGATGATGTTGTTGGGGCAGGTTCTGTTCCAGGTAATAATAGCTCGCCATCAACTGGCCCGCAACTGGCCGCACCTGGCCTATATTAAATAAACAGGACCCATGGTTTAGTCACTACTCATAATATAATTTACCTACTAGCTAGTTTTATATTCTATATTTATGTGTACACAATAGTATTCAAAATACTACATAAGCAATTGTCATAATTACATTAAATGACAATAGCAAAATTGTATAAAAATACTCAAATGCATGGAATTAACCACCCATAAATGTTGGGATTATTTACAACATAACATTCCATTCAATACAATTGATAATCTTGTCATTCAGTATATAAATGAACCATTTAAATACCTAAAGCCATAGCACTGTAAACAAAGTGCTAGGTTTACATTACAATTCATGGAACCCAATAGAAACTCCATAGGAGCAAATGGAAAGCTAATGCCACCAGCCACCACAGCTCATATAAATACATTTAGATGGCTTAATGTTGTTAGCATTAAGCTAGCGGAAACCGTCATTATAATAAATAAGGATGCCAATAATGATGTCAATGCCAATAGCTACACTGCTAGCGGACACAACAACAAACAGACTCACCAATTCCCGCAGATATCCGACACACTTCTAAAGACGACGGTGGTGAACACTACAAATACAGGATCGCATACTAGAATTAACCAAGCATTTAAGATGGAAAATAAGCGGAAAAACATTGTTTGCATAGAGACATACCGAGTGCAGCTGATCCTGTGGCTTCCCCCTCACACTACTGATTGGGGAAACTCACCGCAGCTTGTAAAACGCGCTCACGTGCTATGATTGGTTGAAAGCGTTCACTGAGACTACCATGTGACTCCTGCACAAAGATATGAATGAAGGGTGTGGTCCGGTGACTAGGAAAAATAGAACCATAGAATTTTACTATTTATATTTTACATTAATTAATTTTATTTATTAATTTTACTATTATTCTCTATATTTACCCTGGGTTACACAGGACACAATCAATTGTTGACAGACTCACACTATTTATTCCCTCGAAATGTACGTTGTCTTATCCAATCCGCTGCTTTAATTCATGCAGTCGAATTGCATTATTCTGACGGACCATATCCACAATAAGTGTCTCCTGGTGTTGTGAGAACATGCGTGTCCTTCCACCCTCATGAGGCCGTCTTTCAATTCTGTAAAAAGAACCCCATTTAGTTAGAAGTATACACACACATTTTATTCAGTAAATGTTTTCAAAACACAGTACCATGGAAAAGTTATGTCTCATTGTCCCCTTTCTGAGACAAGTATACTTTACCTGTTTTCTTCTCTGAAGGTCCGGATTATAGAAGCCACTGAGAACCTGCTTAGGTTTGGTTGCACACGTTGCCCTGCCTCCCTCATAGACATGCCATGCACCAGAACATGATCTATGACAGTTGCTCGAATGTCATTTGAAATTATTGATCTGCTTGGTCTTTGTCCTCGCCCACCACCTCTGACACAGACTCCTCTTCCTCTTCCTCTTCCTCTTCCTCTTCCTCTTCCTCTTCCTCCACCTCTTCCTCTGTTCTGCTCCATTGTTGGATCAACTCATGCCATTTGCATTTGACTAGGCTTAAATACTGTTTTCTAATTGTGTGCACTGATTGGACACATGTGTTTTCAATTTTGAGTGGTAGTGTGTAAAGAATGAGAACAGTGTGTTAGTTGTGTTTAACTTCTGTAGCCTGTGTGCACCAATCTAGGTACAAGTGTATGACACTGCAAAGTTGTGTTCTGTGTTTGAGAATGTGTTTAGAGTTTTGCTAAATGGGCGATTCAGATTCGCAAATTGTGTCCTAAACAGATGAATAGTGTTTAAGATTTTGAAAACAGTGTGATTGATTTGATAAAAGAGTTTTGGCAGTTGCCAGTTTAGTTTTTGCAATGGGATTTAGTGTTTTAGCAATTTAGAAAAACTGTAAGATGAGAAAAAAATGTAGTACAAGTTTTCTGTAATTTAATGTTTAAATATGCAAATTAGGCAATATCTAATTAAATATTGCTAATTTGTATATATTTAAAAAAATGAAATCTGAGTATTGGATAAAGCCAGATTAAAAAATATTTTTTCATTGTGTTCACATATTAGATGGGGAAAAAATTACAGAGGGATTTATGGATATCTACTTTTGTTATCCTGTAAATCAGAATATACTGTCAATAGCCTTAAAAAAAGATTTTCGCCATGTTTTTGGGAATAAAATGTTATATAAATCAGGCTAGGAATAATATATTTATAAATCCCTCTGTAAATGTCTTCATAATATAACTAGGTACAAGACTGGAAAGTTTGGTGTATATAGGTGCTACTGAAGTGGAGATTTCAGACTTGGAGTATGAGAGAAAGGTCATTTTGAGAAAACGGGCTTTAACCCTCAGGGGTCTGAGGGATTTTTGGGGTCCTTGAGATGTTCTGACATGCCCTGACAATTGTGCTTTTTTCAGTTGCTTATAAACATATTAATGGCAAAGGTGTAAGTACACTCTATTTAACACGAACAGGGCTAGCATGATATGTGAGCAACATGCATGTACATGTTTGTATTTTTGAGAGAATAATGTTTATGCATGGTTATTGAAAAAACTAAAAACTAAAGTTTCTAAAATAAGGCCACAAAACACATACTAAATATGTGGCAATAAGACTTTTGACTAATGGATGTCGTTGTTCCATTTTTTCTTCAAAATGATGTGAAAATCATCATGCCTAATCATTGACATAACACAATACATTTATTTAATTCTTGTAAAACACTTTTTGTTTGGAAAGGCCATATGCGCAAAGGGCGTCAACAATTCAACACCATCATGCATATTTAGTGATTCACACCTGAGGAGACAATGGGGCCCACATACTTAATGAGCCATTCATTCAGGTGTGTCACCTATAGCCACAAGAAAGAATGCAAGAGCAGTATATATATATATATATATATATATATATATATATATATATATATATATATATATATATATATATATATTCTACCAAATTGGTTCACAGTTGGAAGCATCTCAATTTTTTTTTTTTTCAAAAATTGTGCTTGCAAATTGTATAATATCCGAGGAAAACATGTCTAGTAATTGTGCAGTTAATTCTCATACTGTATTTTCAGTTTTGGAATATTTATCCTCTCCCCAAATTTGTCAATAATAAAACACAATAAAAATTATTTAAATAAAAGGCTTATATTTACCTTTTAAAATTTGTCTACATCTACCTTGTAAATATATTTTTTTTTTTATTAAAAAGGTTACAATTACAACAACAATTCAAGTGTAATCTTTCTTTGTAAAAACTAAAGTATACATTTTATCATACATATTTCAAAGTTAAGGATTCATTACTTTGAATATAGCCTACATTGACAAAACATACTATATTTAACATATTAGCAACAATTGGCAAACAAAAGCTTATTTGAGGTGGCAGATATTTTACAGTAAAAATGTGTAATCTATCCAAAACTAGTCAAATGTTGTCTTTCATATGTCTGTAACATAGGTCTTTAGTTTTTATTATAAGAAATATAAATGTTAATTTGCAGTTTAATACGTTGCTTATACAAATACATTTTATTTCAACATATTTCAGTCGATTTTTACTCAGTATAGCAAAATAGTTTGCTAAAAGCAGATCATTCATTCACACACAGAAACGCAATTAAAATTTAAACCGTCTTTTTGCGAGTTGTGGTAAACAGCGCATCTCTGCCGTTCATTCATTCACACAGAAACGCGATTTAGGCTACTTGAGAATGAAAAAAACTTACTACAGTATTCCATCCGTTGCTCCTCGAAATACCAGCACTTCTGAGTTACATTTTCCATTATTATTATTATTCCTCACAGCGCTGCGAGACACAATGATCTGAATAAGCTTGATGTGTTTTCTCGAGCTGATATGGGGGCGTTCACAGTTTGCACGGATCGCCTCAGTCATTTGCGTTTGAATAGCGCGCGAGCTGAGATGAGAACGACTGACATCTCTCTCTTTTCATAAAGATTACATAAACAGAGAATATTTTTAAAAAAATAAAAATTACTTCATTTAAAAGAAGAGAATTCAAGCTTCATGCCTGTGTGTCTGTATGCCTGTTTGACTGAGTATTCGCTGAGTTATGGTTCATTTTCGGACGTGTTTCAGAATGGACTTCACTGACAGATAGGAGGCAGAACTCGCATCATGTTTATTTTTCTTTATTTGGTGAAAAACACAACACTTTGTTTTTATTGTGAGTATACACAAAAATAATACATACTTAACAGGATCGATTGATGTATAACACAAGCATATAAGATAAAAAGTAATATTTTTATTTATTTATTTTTTTGCACTGATAAGGAAAAAAACGAGCCTATCGCGATAGCCGACCTCAGGGGGTTAAAGATTTATCATCAGCCAATGAGATTGCGCATTCAGCCCTTTTACTTTCGCGATTGGTTGCTGATAAAAAGGAAATGACCATATTTGGATCCGACAGCATTTTACAGTGAAGAGAGAGCTTTCCAGCCGTGCCTGTGATGACAGAGAGCAGACAGAGATCGCGGATCGGCGGGATGATTTACAACGACAACTTTTGTTGAATTTACGCAAAATCTACAGACGCAAACAGACAAAGTGTAGTAAAATAAAGACCTAAATGTGTATTTTGGACTTTTTTTTTCATAAAAAAAAAAAAAAATGTTTTTGCCTGTCGTGTCTCGCCTTAATTTAAATTCACGGTCGCTAAGGGGAACCAAAATGTTTGATGGCACCAGGGCCACTTATACTAAAACGATTATAACTTGTGAACAGAAAGAGATATTTTCGTTAAACTCGGGACACATGTTCATGAGCTCAATCTGAGGTCACTTGAAAAAGAATCGCGACGATTGGCCACTTGGCGGCGCTATAACAGGGAAAAAAGTTATGAAAATGGCTATAAACGCACCCAGCTGTTAGTCCCTTGAAATCCTGAATCCTTCCCGAGTCCAACGATACCAAACATGCCAGGTTTCGCCTTATAGTTTGTGTATCATTGTCATTTAGCGCTTAAAAAACTTGCGATTATCTTCCGATCGAGACAAAAACACCACAGGAAATTTGAAAACATAGGTCAATAGCTAAACAATAATGCCCAAATGTCAAAATTAGAATCCAAAAAAGAATCCAATCATTGTCACCCATGGATCATTTTTATGTTCTCATAAATAGAAGTGTCTAAACTTCAAAACAAAATGAGATATTTACAACAAATTTGACAGACATGTATGGGCACTAGGGGTGTGCAAAGCAGCCGGTATTTGTATCTGTATTTGTATTTGTTGAGAGGGGAAAAGTATTTGTATTTGTATTTGTATTTGTATTTGTATTTGAGTAAAATTCAAAATAGGTGTAAAAATCCAGTTTTTTTGCGTTACACTTCTAATTTACGTTATAGTGTAAGTATTCTTTAATTATATCCATTATAATAATTATGGATATGCAATATTGGTTGATGTTTTTCCATAAATCCAGCAATGAACATGTAACAAGGAACGTCATTGAAAAGAAAATAACATAACAGCCATTACATATGTTAACGTTACTCTGTCAACAGCCTATTGTCTAAATTACCGAGCTAACAGAGCTACTAGTGTTGTCACGGTACCAAAATTTCAGTATTTGGTACCAATACCTGTGAAAATCCACGGTTCTCGGTAACAATTTCGGTACCAAAGCTTAATTTAGATTAAATTTACATATATTAAAGCGTATATCACGGTTACAAAGATGGAAACTGTATTATTAAAAACACTTTACAATAATATTCCATTTGTTAGATAACATTAGATAAAATGATCTAACAATAAACAATAGTTAGGCTATATACTGTCGCAATTATTCTCCTTGGGGTTAATTTAAAAATACATTTTTAAAATCAAAAGTTAACATTATTTATGTTAACATTATTTAATGCACAATGAATGAAGTGAACAAACATGACCAATCAAGTATTTGTATTAAATAACATTCACAAACATTAATTAATGTTGTAAAAATATATTGTTTACTCAATGTGTTGATGTTAGATAACGCATTAAGTAACGTTAATGAATGGTATCTTATTGTAGTGTTACCAAACAGTAGCCTGGCAAGCCAGACCTACATCAAGATGTTAGGTCTGGAAACTCACCATAGTCACGGCTCAATCCGAGGGGCGGGATAAACGGCTGTCTTTCAAATTCCCTCTGCACGCAATAGGACAGCGCTTCAACCAACCAGAGGGTTTTCCCAACAGCGGAGCTTAGTTGATAGATTCAACTTTTGCCATATCTGGCTGGCAAAACGACGAACACATCTTCCTTTTTTTAAGAATGACTTAAGTGCCGCTCTTTGCTCTTTTCTCTTTTCTCAAAGAAAAACTTAACTCCAAGTCCTCCAGAGTCGCGGCCAAAGCCGATTAGAAAGACCGTTGTTCTCCATCAGCAGCCGCCATTCTTTGTTTTCAAGTAGTAGCAGCCAGGTAACCGTCGCAACTCTGTCGTGTATGTTAAGCCCGCCCCCGCCTACTCTATACACAACGTGATTGGCCTGACCCAATCTGGGTTTTTGCAGCGAGAAGGTTTATTGAGAGTTGCTAGACTACCCTGGCTGTGAAATACATTTTGCTGCCGCTAGGGTGCGTCTAGATTTCTAGGCTAGCCAAACAGGAGATAAAACATGTTTTATTTGAATTGACTGTACTTTTATTTAATCCAAAACTGCATTCATATTTAATTTTAGAAGAGCTTTTTAAACCTGCTAAGAGTTATCCAGCCAAGAATAAGCCTAGAACTGCTTTTCTGACGGACTGATATTAATGACATAATGACAGCTTTTTATTTCATTTCTCATCTCCATAAATATATCTAAAGCTAATGCAAGGGCTAGAAATCAATTAATTCTTTGCTGATACTTCCTCGTCATCATGAAGAGCGCAGTTCGCACCGTTTTCTCCTTTCCACAAGCGCTTGCCCTCCTGTGGCGTCTGTCGTTGCTATGCAGCGCGCCGCTCGCTTCTATTATAAGCGCGCTTGCCGCGCGCCTACATTTGAAATCTGCACGCGCAAAAAACACACTATGTGAACTACCCCTTATGACAACGTGACATTAGCCTAATCCAAAATATTTCAGCCACCACATCAGCAGCACCGCCGGTCGCCATGTCTCATGAGGAAACGCAGCTTTTTGATATAAAGTTTTTCTTGTTCCCGAATACAAATATTTTTAAAAGTATTTGTTCGAAATAAGTATTCGTAAAAAACACATTATTTGTGCCTTTCCGAATACCGTATTCGGGTTCGGCTCCACCCCTAATGGGCACCTTTTGAGGACACCTAATAAAAGTGGTGGAGATCAGGCAAGACGTGGTGCTATAACTGTCAAAAAAAAAAAAAAAAAAAAAAAAAAACTTTCCTAAGTAAATTGCCGGTATTGGCTGTAAATGGTATTTTCTATCAATCATCTAAGTTTATTTGTTTATTTGGATCCCCATTAGCCACTACATGGGCAGTGGCTACTCTTCCTGGGGTCCCAACAAGTAAAAAATACAAAAATACATTTAATCAACAACAATAAAAAGTCAAGTCAATGAAACATAATAACCCAACATTCATTCCAAATATCAAAATGAACAATTTACTACATATTGTGCCATTAAATGTTCCTTTAATTTTTTTTTTTACTAATTTTCCTTGTAAAAATGTGTAATATCAATGTTAAATCATTCCATATTTTCATTCCTCTATACATTACAGTCCGTTGTTTTCCAGTGGTTTTCGAAACAGGAAATAAAAAACATCCCTTTTATTGATGCCTGGTGTAAAAATTATGACTAGTACTACTATACAAAAGTTGAGAGTACAGGACATTAGGAACTATAGACACAGAAATAATTCTTATAAAATAAAGCAGAGAGACAATCCCTCACCAGTGCATTCTTAGTATATTAGCTCTTCTAAACAGTTTAAATTGAGTCGTGTCGCTCTGTTCTGGACAAATGTAATTTTTTCAATGATTTAATTTTTTTTCTTTACTTGATACCACTGGGCAATAGCACGTGATTCATCCAATCACTGATTGTGCTTCAGTGACTGACACCCCTGAGAGCCAACAGTGACTGACACCCCTGAGAGCCAACAGTAGCGGCACAGGGCCGTGCACAGACTTTTTGAGGGGCATGTGCTGAAACTAAAAAAAGGGCACCCCCCTCCCATTTTCAATAACACAAAATAATAGTCTCAAAAGTTTTAGATTTATTCACGATTAATAACAATCATAATAATAAATATAGCTGCAAGCAGCAATTACCGGGGCCAAGCAGAATAAGACGACAAGACATGCCAACATGTCTGAAAGTGTCAGACCAACAGCGACAATGAGCAATTAAAGACTTTAAAGAGGATTTTAGGCAAAATGCCTGAAAAATCATAGAAACAATGATTAAAAATGATTTTATGGATTATCACTTTCGACCAATAGGTGGCGCAGTTACAAAACTGATGTGATATAGTCAGAGTGAAGTGACAATGACACATACAAAGTTTGGTGTTAATATGTCAAGGCATTGCAGAGATAAAGCCTGAATAGTGCTATTAGCATCATGCCTCAACTTTGCTGCTGCGCTATACGAAAACGGTATTGTCTATCGACACGAAATCCATAACTTTTAGTCGGCACGGTCTGGAGATGATACGAATCGATTTTGGTGAAAATCGGACAAACGGTCTAGGAGGAGTTAGAAAAAGTAGGTTTTGACTGAAAATCAAGATGGCGGACAGGAAGTTCGGCCAAATAAGGAAAACTTGGTATCTATGTTCTCGGCTTGACCCAAGGACTCTATTAAGACCAGTGGCATTTCAATAGCCAGATTTTATTCAAAAGTTATTAGCCTTTTTGTAAATTTTGTTATAACTTTTGACCACTAGGTGGCGCTGTTTTGAAATATTTTGAGTACCTTCAGGGGATGGTGCTGAAGGCACATTCTGAGTTTCGTAATATTACACCAATGCATTTGTTTAGTATAGCATTTTATTTCACAAAACTGTATTGAAATCAATGGGAATTTCATGTTTTGTTCTATTATAGCGCCACCAAGAGGCTCAGTCCCATCATTTTTTTTATGTGTCATCAGAGTGTGCCCATACATATATGTGTCGATTTTGGTGCAAAAATCTCAATTTGCTTCGGAGTTATAGACATTTATATGAAAAAACACGTAAAAAATTACTGACACATGACTTTGATTGAATATTACTACCCCTAAACATCAATATTTTCGCATTTGGGCTATCTTATTTAATTAACAAGCTATGATTCCAAACTTCTGACGGTGGTTTCGTCTCGATCGGACAAATGGTTTCGAAGATATAGCCTAATGTTATTTAAGCGCTAAATCACAACGCTACACAAACCGTAAGGCAAAACCTAGAATGTTTGGTATCGTTGGACTCGGCAACGATTCAGGAGTCTAATGAGATGAGTTTCGTGAAAATAAGTCGATCACTCCCAAAGTTATAAGCATTTGAAAAAAAAAATTCACCACTAGGTGGCGCTGTATCGAAACTTCTCACACTCCTTCAGGACATCGTGTTGATGACCCATACCAAGTTTCGTAGCAATCCGTTCATGCGTTGTTAAAATACAGCATTTTAGCACAAAATTCAAAATGGCCGACAGTCAAAATGGCCGATATGGCAAAATTGGATATCAGTCGACTCGGCATGTCGCCCTGAATCTATCAAGACCAATTTTATGATTTTTGGACAAACTGTTCAGAAGTTATAAGCAAAAATAGCCATTTTTCATATCTGCGGACCAGTAGGTGGCGCTGCGCCGAAACGCAGCATGTAGCCTCAGGTCATGCTTGTGAGTACATGTACCAAGTTTGGTTTGCATACGATAAACCGTTGCGGAGATACAGCCTTACGTCTGTTTTTGCTAGCGCTACGTAAAATGTATTCGTGCGTTTATCGAAAACGGTTTGACGAATCAATTTGAATTCCATAAATTTTGGTCAGCACTGCCTGAAGATGATCTGGTTCAATTTTCGTGCAAATCGGACAAACCGTCTAGAACGAGTTCGAAAAAGTAGGTTTTTAGAAAAATTCAAAATGGCGGCCATATTTTAATGACGTAAAATTACGTCATAGGGTGCAATCGAATTGCCATGAGCTCAGAAATCAGAGGAAACAAGAATTTAGCTGATTGGCCTTACGGTTCTAAAGTTATTAGCAAAATAAAAGTGAAATTTTGGACAGGTGGTGGCGCTAGAGGGAATGACTTAGAAACACCAAAATTGGTGTATTTAATGTTGGGACTGTCCTCTATCAGAATGTCAAACCAAAACAACTTTCCCGGGCTCGGTTCTATGGGCTGCCATAGACTCCCATGGCGGAAGAATAATAATAATAAATATAGCTGCAAGCAGCAATTACCGGGGCCAAGCAGAATAAGACGACAAGACATTTCGACATGTCTGAAAGTGTCAGACCAACTGCAACAATGAGCAATTAAAGACATTTAAAGAGGATTTTAGGCAAAATGCCTGAAAAATCATAGAAACAGTAAATAAAAATATGATTTAATGAATTATCACTTTTGACCAATAGGTGGCGCAGTTACAAAACTGATGTGATGTGGTCAGAGTGAAGTGACAATGACACATACAAAGTTTGGTGTCAATATGACAAAGCATTGCTGAGATAAAGCCTGAATAATGCTTTTAGCATCATGCCTCAACTTTGCTGCTGCGCTATACGAAAACGGTTTCGTCAATCGACACGAAATCCATAGCTTTTAGTCGGCACAGTCTGGAGATGATATGATTCGATTTTGGTGAAAATCGGACAAACGGTGTGGGAGGAGTTCGAAAAAGTAGATTGTGAATGAAAATAGCATTTTATTTCACAAAACTGTATTGAAGTCAATGGGAATTTAATGTTTTGTTCTGTTATAGCGCCACCAAGAGGCTAAGTCCCACAATTTTTTTTACGTGTCCTCAGAGTGAGCCCATGCATATGTGTGTCAGTTTTGGTGAAAATATCTCAATTCGCTTTAGAGTTATAGACATTTATATGAAAAAACATGTAAAAAATGACTGACACATGACTTTGTTTGAATTTTACTACCCCTAAACATCAATATTTTCACATTTGGGCATTGGCGTTTACCTATCGACCTATGTTTCCAAACTTCTGACGGAGGTTTCGTCTCGATCGGACAATCGGTTTCGAAGATATAGCCAAATGTTTTTTAAGCGCTAAATCACAACGCTACACAAACCGTAAGGCGAAACCTAGCATGTTTGGTATCGTAGGACTCGGCAAGGTTTCAGGAGACTAATTAGACTAGTCTCGTGAAAATAAGTCGACCACACCCAAAGTTATAAGCGTTTGAAAAAAAAATTCACCACTAGGTGGCGCTGTTTCGAAACTTCTCAGGCTCATTCAGGGCATTGTGCTGATGACCCATACCACGTTTCGTAACAATCCGTTCATGCGTTCATAAAATACAGAATTTTAGCACAAAATTCAAAATGGCCGACAGCCAAAATGACCGATATGGTAAAATTGGATATCAGTCAACTCGGCATGTTGCCCTGAATCTAACGAGACCAATTTTATGATTTTTGGACAAACTGTTCAGAAGTTATAAGCAAAAATAGCCATTTTTCATATCTCCGGACCAGTAGGTGGCGCTGCGCCGAAACACAGCATGTAGCCTCAGGTCATGCTTGTGAGTACAAGTACCAAGTTTGGTCTGAATACGATAAACCGTTGCGGAGATACGGCCTTACGACTGATTTTGCTAGCGCTATGTAAAATGTATTCGTGCGTTTATCGAAAACGGTTTGACGAATCAATTTGAATTCCATAACTTTTGGTAAGCACTGCCTGATGATGATCTGGTTCAATTTTCGTGCAAATCGGACAAACCGTCTAGGACGAGTTCGAAAAAGTAGCTTTTAAGATTAAATCAAAATGGCGGCCATATTTTAATGACGAAAAATGACGGCATATGGTGCAATCGAATCGGCATGAGCTCAGGAATCAGAGGGAAAAAGAATTTCGCTGATTGGCCTTACAGTTCAAAAGTTATTAGCAAAATAAAAGTGAAACTTTGGACAGGTGGTGGCGCTAGAGGGAATGACTTAGAAACACAAAAATTGCTGTATTTAATGTTGGGACTGTCCTCTATCAGAATGTCAAACCAAAACAACTTTCCCGCAATCGGTTCTATGGGCTGCCATAGACGCCCAGTCGGAAGAAGAA
The DNA here is from genome assembly GCF_964197995.2 of Scardinius erythrophthalmus. Taxonomy (NCBI): domain Eukaryota; kingdom Metazoa; phylum Chordata; class Actinopteri; order Cypriniformes; family Leuciscidae; genus Scardinius; species Scardinius erythrophthalmus. Next base: position 154,564 of record NW_028296533.1, on the reverse strand, counting down.
TAATAATAAATATAGCTGCAAGCAGCCATTACCGGGGCCAAGCAGAATAAGACGACAAGACATGCCAACATGTCTGAAAGTGTCAGACCAACTGCAACAATGAGCAATAAAGACATTTAAAGAGGATTTTAGGCAAAATGCCTGAAAAATCATAGAAACAATAATTAAAAATATGATTTGATGGATTATCACTTTCGACCAATAGGTGGCGCAGTTACAAAACTGATGTGATGTGGTCAGAATGAAGTTACAATGACACATACAAAGTTTGGTGTCAATATTTCAAGGCATTGCAGAGATAAAGCCTTAATTAGTGCTATTAGCATCATGTCTCAACTTTGCTGCTGCGCTATACGAAAACGGTTTCGTCTATCGACACGAAATCCATAACTTTTAGTCGGCACAGTCTGGAGATGATACGATTCGATTTTGGTGAAAATCGGACAAACGGTCTAGGAGGAGTTCGAAAAAGTAGGTTTTGAATGAAAATCAAGATGGCGGACAAGAAGTTTGACCAAATAAGGAAAATTTGGTATATATGTTCTCGGCTTGATCCAAGGAATCTATTAAGACCAGTGGTATTTACATAGGCCGATGTATTCAAAAGTTATTAGCAGTTTTGGAAATGCTATTATAACTTTTGACCACTAGGTGACGCTGTCTCTAAATATTTTGGGTACCTTCAGGGGATGGTGCTGATGGCACATTCTGAGTTTCGTAATATTACACCAATGCATTTGTTAAGTATAGCATTTTATTTCACAAAACTGCATTGAAGTCAATGGGAATTTCATGTTTTGTTCTATTATAGCGCCACCAAGAGGCTCAGTCCCACCATTTTTTTTATGTGTCCTCAGAGTGAGCCCATACATATATGTGTCGATTTTGGTGCAAAAATCTCAATTTGCTTCGGAGTTATAGACATTTATATGAAAAAACACGTAAAAAATGACTGACACATGACTTTGATTGAATATTACTACCCCTAAACATCAATATTTTCGCATTTGGGCATTGGTGTATAGCTATCGACCTATGTTTCCAAACTTCTGACGGTGGTTTCGTCTCGATCGAACAAACGGTTTCGAAGATATAGCCTAATGTTTTTGAAGCGCTAAATCACAACGCTACACAAACCGTAAGGCGAAACCTAGCATGTTTGGTATCGTTGGACTCGGCAACGATTCAGGAGTCTAAGGAGATGAGTTTCGTGAAAATACGTCGACCACACCCAAAGTTATAAGCATTTGAAAAAAAAAATTCACCACTAGGTGGCGCTGTTTCGAAACTTCTCACACTTCTTCAAGACATCGTGCTGATGACCCATACCAAGATTTGTAACAATCCGTTCATGCGTTGTTAAAATACAGCATTTTAGCACAAAATTCAAAATGGCCGACAGCCAAAATGACCGATATGGTCAAATTGGATATCAGTCGACTCGGCATGTTGCCCTGAATCTAACGAGACCAATTGTATGATTTTTGGACAAACTGTTCAGAAGTTATAAGCAAAAATAGCCATTTTTCATATCTCCGGACCAGTAGGTGGCGCTGCGCCGAAACACAGCATGTAGCCTCAGGTCATGCTTGTGAGTACAAGTACCAAGTTTGGTCTGAATACGATAAACCGTTGCGGAGATACGGCCTTACGACTGTTTTTGCTAGCGCTACGTAAAATGTATTTGTGCGTTTATTGAAAACGGTTTGACGAATCCATTTGAATTCCATAACTTTTTGTCAGCACTACCTGAAGATGATCTGGTTCAATTTTCGTGCAAATCGGACAAACCGTCTAGGACGAGTTCGAAAAAGTAGCTTTTTTTGAAAATTCAAGATGCCGGCCATATTTTTATGACGGCAAATGACGTCATAGGGTGCAATCGAATCGCCATGAGCTCAGGAATCAGAGGAAAAAAGAATTTCGCTGATTGGCCTTACGGTTCAAAAGTTATTAGCAAAATAAAAGTGAAACTTTGGACAGGTGGTGGCGCTAGAGGGAATGACTTAGAAACACCAAAATTGGTGTATTTAATGTTGAGACGGTCCTCTATCAGAATGTCAAACCAAAACAACTTTCCCGCAATCGGTTCTATGGGCTGCCATAGACTCCCATGGCGGAAGAATAATAATAATAATAATAATAATAAATATAGCTGCAAGCAGCCATTACCGGGGCCAAGCTGAATAAGACGACAAGACATGCCGACATGTCTGAAAGTGTCAGACCAACTGCAACAATGAGCAATTAAAGACATTTAAAGAGGATTTTAGGCAAAATGCCTGAAAAATCATAGAAACAATAAATAAAAATATGATTTGATGGATTATCACTTTCGACCAATAGGTGGCGCAGTTACAAAACTGATGTGATGTGGTCAGAGTGAAGTGACAATGACACATGCAAAGTTTGGTGTCAATATGTCAAGGCATTGCAGACATAAAGCCTGAATAATGCTTTTAGCATCATGCCTCAAATTTGCTGCTGCGCTATACGAAAACGGTTTTGTCAATCGACACGAAATCCATAACTTTCAGTCGGCACGGTCTGGAGATGATATGATTCGATTTTGGTGAAAATCGGACAAACGGTGTAGGAGGAGTTCGAAAAAGTAGGTTTTTAATGAAAATAGCATTTTATTTCACAAAACTGTATTGAAGTCAATGGGAATTTTATGTTTTGTTCTATTATAGCGCCACCAAGAGGCTCAGTCTCACAATTTTTTTTACGTGTCCTCAGAGTGAGCCCATACATATGTGTGTCAGTTTTGGTGAAAAAATCTCAATTTGCTTCAGAGTTATAGGCATTTATATGAAAAAACACGTAAAAAATGACTGACACATGACTTTGTTTGGAATTTACTACCCCTAAACATCAATATTTTCGCATTTGGGCATTGGCGTACAGCTATCGACCTATGTTTCCAAACTTCTGACGGTGGTTTCGTCTCGATCGGACTAGCGGTTTCGAAGATATAGCCAAATGTTTTTTAAGCGCTAAATCACAACGCTACACAAACCGTAAGGCAAAACCTAGCATGTTTGGTATCGTAGGACTCGGCAAGGTTTCAGGAGTCTAATTAGATGAGTCTCGTGAAAATAAGTTGACCACACCCAAAGTTATAAGCATTTGAAAAAAAAATTCACCACTAGGTGGCGCTGTTTCGCAACTTCTCACGCTCCTTCAGGACAACGTGCTGATGACCCATACCAAGTTTCGTAACAATTCGTTCATGCGTTCTTAAAATACAGTATTTTAGCACAAAATTCAAAATGGCCGACAGTCAAAAGGGCCGATATGGTAAAACTGGATATCAGTCGAATCGGCATATTGCCCTGAATCTAACGATACCAATTTTATGATTTTTGGACAAACTGTTCAGAAGTTATAAGCAAAAATAGCCATTTTTCATATCTCCGGACCAGTAGGTGGCGCTGCGCCGAAACGCAGCATGTAGCCTCAGGTCATGCTTGTGAGTACATGTACCAAGTTTGGTCTGAATACGATAAACCTTTGCGGAGATACAGCCTTACGACTGTTTTTGCTAGCGCTACGTAAAATGTATTCGTGCGTTTATCGAAAACGGTTTGACGAATCAATTTGAATTCCATAACTTTTGGTCAACACTGCCTGAAGATGATCTGGTTCAATTTTCGTGCAAATCGGACAAACCGTCTAGGACGAGTTCGAAAAAGTAGCTTTTTCAGAAAATTAAAAATGGCGGCCATATTTATATGACGGAAAATGACGTCATAGGGTGCAATCGAATCGGCATGAGCTCAGAAATAAGAGGAAAAAAGAATTTTGTTGATTGGCCTTACGGTTCAAAAGTTATTAGCAAAATAAAAGTGAAACTTTGGACAGGTGGTGGCGCTAGAGGGAATGACTTAGAAACACAAAAATTGGTGTATTTAATGTTGGGACTGTCCTCTATCAGAATGTCAAACCAAAACAACTTTCCCGCAATCGGTTCTATGGGCTGCCATAGACTCCAAGAGCGGAAGAAGAAGAAGAAGAAGAAGAAGAAGAAGAAGAATAAGAACGCGAACGGATACAATAGGTGCCTCCGCACCTTCGGTGCTTGGCCCCTAAATATAGCTGCAAGCAGCCATTACCGGGGCCAAGCAGAATAGAAAGGAAGGAATCTATTAAGACCAGTGGCATTTCAATAGCCAGATTTATTCAAAAGTTATTAGCCTTTTTGGAAATGTTGTTATAACTTTTGACCACTAGGTGGTGCTGTTTCGAAATATTTTGAGTACCTTCAGGGGATGGTGTTGTTGGCACATTCTGAGTTTTGTAATATTACACCAATGCATTTGTTAAGTATAGCATTTTATTTCACAAAACTGCATTGAAGTCAATGGGAATTTCATGTTTTGTTTTATTATAGCGCCACCAAGAGGCTCAGTCCCACCATTTTTTTTATGTGTCCTCAGAGTGAGCCCATACATATATGTGTCGATTTTGGTGCAAAAATCTCAATTTGCTTCGGAGTTATAGACATTTATATGAAAAAACAAGTAAAAAATGACTGACACATGACTTTGTTTGAATTTTACTACCCCTAAACATCAATATTTTCGCATTTGGGCATTGGCATATAGCTATCGACCTATGTTTCCAAACTTCTGACGGAGGTTTCGTCTCGATCGGACAATCGGTTTCGAAGATATAGCCAAATGTTTTTTAAGCGCTAAATCACAACGCTACACAAACCATAAGGCGAAACCTAGCATGTTTGGTATCGTAGGACTCGGCAAGGTTTCAGAAGACTAATTAGATGAGTCTCGTGAAAATAAGTCGACCACACCCAAAGTTATAAGCGTTTGAAAAAAAAATTCACCACTAGGTGGCGCTGTTTAGAAACTTCTCACACTCCTTCAGGACATCATGCTGATGACCCATGCCAAGTTTCGTAACAATCCGTTCATGCGTTCATAAAATACAGCATTTTAGCACATAATTAAAAATGGCCGACAGCCAAAATGACTGATCTGGGAAGATTGGATATCAGTCGACTCAGCATGACGCCCTGAATCTAACGAGACCACTTTTATGATTTTTGGACAAACCATTCAGAAGTTATAAGCAAAAACAGCCATTTTTCATATCTCCGGACCAGTAGGTGGCGCTGCGCCGAAACGCAGCATTTAGCCTCAGGTCATGCTTGTGAGGACATGTACCAGGTTTGTACTGAATACGATAAAGCGTTGCGGAGATACAGCCTTACGACTGTTTTTGCAGACGCTACGTAAAATTTGTTTGCGCTGTATTCGAGAACGGTTTGACGAATCAATACGAATTCCATAACTTTTTGTCGGCATGGTATGAAGATGATCGGATTCAATTTTCGTGGAAATTGGAGCAACGGCCTAGGAGGAGTTCGAAAAAGTAGGTTTTTTGGAAAATTTTGGTGCAATCGAATCGTCATGAGCTCAGGAATCAGAAGAAAAAGGAATTTTGTTTCTAGCCCTTGTGGTTCAAAAGTTATTAGCATAAACATGAGTGCAACTTTGGACAGTTGGTGTCGCTAGAGGGATTGGTTTTAAGACACCAAATTTGCTATGGTGACATTTCAGACTGTCCTCTATCAGTGTTCCAAATTTCAAAACTTTCCCGCAAGCGGTTCTATGGGCTGCCATAGACTCCAAGTCGGAAGAAACGGAAGAATAATAATAATAATAGGAACGGGAACAGATACAATAGGTGCCTACGCACCTTCGGTGCTTGGCCCCTAATAATAGGAACGGGAACAGATACAATAGGTGCCTACACACCTTCGGTGCTTGGCCCCTAATAATAAGAACGGGAAGAGATACAATAGGTGCCTCCGCACCTTCGGTGCTTGGCCCCTAATAAGAAGAACGGGAACAGATACAATAGGTGCCTACGCAGATTCGGTGCTTGGCCCAAGCACACAAGCATCAAAAGACATTAAGTTTTATTTAGCAAGCATTTAACAACTGCCATCATAGATGAAAAAGTCAATTTACAGCCAATACAGGCAGTTTAACATAGGAAATATATGGTTTTAAAGCGTTTTTACAGTTATAGCACCTTTTTCCTAGTCTTCTTATAGTCTTGCTTGATCTCCACCACTTTTATTAGTAGTACTCAAAGTTTGCCCATATATATGTGTCAGATTTGTTGTAAATATTTAATTTTGATAAGGAGTTTAGACAATTATATTCAGTGGCGTAACGAGCCACCACCGGGCCCTTTAGTAGGATTATCAAGGCGGGCCCCTTGATGACGCAATTGATGACATTGATGACGCAATGTTTGCGAGCAGGCTACCATGAATAGGGCAGGATATGATCATACACAGCATATAAGAGATGAGATGACTAACAAAATCAGGAGTAGCCTACGCTCACCAAAAACAAAACAAAAAAAAACAACAAAAAAACAATAGGGACAGCGCACTATAAAACATTGTTAGGCCTAAGTCCAAATACATGAAAAAGATGCTCTTTTACATTATAGCGGGATTTTCCGGGCTTTCCTATGTGCAACTGCAAAGTTGTCGATTAGATCAGGATTGTGCGCACAGGCATTCTCAATTGCCCCCTCGCAGGGAGTTTGATTGACAGGCGATCTGACTAATCATAATCCGCCATTTTGTCCAACAAAGCAGTCAGGAGAGTTAGTAGATTAACATAGGAGGATTTAAATTTGAAAAACAAAGTGTACTGACGTCTTAGCACTTTAAAACAACATTCCTTTTATGTTCATTCATGTTTATTTTAATGCTTTAAATTAACTAGAAGGAAGAGATGATCGGTTCACAAGCAGCTTTAACTGAGCCTCGAGTCTACAGCGATCTGTCAGACACATTAAAGAGTCACAAAACGGTATTTATTGTTTAAATGTCTCTAAAAAATTACATTTGAAAGGTGAGACTTTGTTTCATATCAAAAGTACTTGTCTGTCACCGCGCAGTCTTTTTTCTGATCCGCAATGTATTTTTCACTGCGTGAGAACTTGGTGTGGTGTGAGAGTGGCGTTGCTTGTCAGACATAGCAACAGTAACTAAAGTGGGCGGGTCTTTGCGACCGGTCATTGACAGTATGGACGGGGATTCACCAGTCCCAATTCAAAACAAATTTCATCACAATCCATCATTGTTCGTTTTAAACATGTGAGAGCATCAAAATGATCCATGCGTGAAATTGATTGGATTTAATTTATTTATGTCAGTTCCTATCATAATTTTAACATTTTGGCGTTATTGTTTAGCTATTTACCTATGTTTTCAAATTTCCTTTGTTTTTTTGTTGTTGTCTAGATCAGACTAACGGCTTTGAAGATAAACACAATTTTTTAAAGCTCTAAATGACACTTACAAAAACCATAAGGCGAAACCTGGCATGTTTGGTATTGTTGGACTCGGCAAGGATTCTTAGGAGGTCATTCCTGTGAAAAAAACACGGGCTTCCTTGAAACTTTTAAGGCTCCTTCAAGGCTTTGTGCCAATGACGTATACTGAGTTTTTTTAGATACACCAATGTTCTCATAGACTATCATGGCACCCTGGATAAAGACACTGCGTGCCAATTTTCAGTAGACTAACGGTTGGGTGCGCTTATAGCTATTTTCATGATTTTTTTCACTGTTATAGTGCCACCAAGTGGCCAATTGTCATGATTTTTTTCATGTCAACTCAAATTGAGCTTATGAACATGTGTCCCAAGTTTAGTGAAAATATCTCTTTCCGTTCACAAGTTATAACCATTTTATAGCACCACCAAGTGGCCAATTGTCATGATTTTTTTTCACGTGACCTCAGAATGAGCTCATGAACATGTGTCCCAAGTTTTGCGAAAATATCTCTTTCTGTTCACAATTTATAACCGTTTTAGTAAAAGTGGCCCTTGTGCCATCAAAGATTTTGGTCCCCCTTATCGACCGTTAATTGAAATTTTGAATTTTTTGGATGATTATTGATTGTCAGACTCCAGAGAATATTCTTGCAGTGGTTTGGTTCCAATTGGGCAAAAAACCAAGGAGAAGTTCGCAAAAATAGGTTTTTCAAAAAAATGCAATTTACTCGAAATTGGCGCCTGAAGGGCGAGCAAATCGGAGATAGCCATTTTGTCCGCCTTGAGCCAAGGATTCCAACGATATAAGACACTTGATCCTGGGACAAACGGTCTAAGAGTTATGGGCGATTTTGTACTTTTGGTCGCTGTAGCGCCACCTATGGGCCATTCGGGGTCATACTCTGATAGGTTGTCCCCAAATCGAGGCCTACCATCTGGCCAGGTTTCACGTCTCTAGGCCTTACGGTTTGGCCTGCACGATGCGTTTTACGAATCCTTACAATTACAATAGGGTTTCAGCATTTCATGCTTGAACCCCTAATAAGAATGAAGGCTTTTTGCCAGTTATAGCGCCACCTATGGTCCGATCTCCATGAAACTCTGCATGCTTCCTCACCATGTTCTGACACATATGCTCATCAATTTTGGTGAAGTCCTGAGTTTTCATTTGGGATTTATAGGATTTTTAGTGTATTTTGCCACGCCCCTTTTCTAAATGACCCTGTTACAGCCACCCAAATGCAAAAGTTCAACTTTTTTTCGATAATTATTGATCTAGAGAGTCCAGAGAAATGTCCTAGACTGGTTTGGTTCCGATCTGGCGAAAAACCTAAGACTAGTTCGCAAAAGTAGGTTTCGGACAAAATTCGACATAGCAAAAAGAAATTCTGGCCTAAATCGAATTTGGAGATAGCCATTTTGTCCGCCTTGAGCCAGGGATCACAGTGGTGTAAGACACTTGAGTCTAGGACAAACGGTCTAGGAGTTATGGGCGATTTAGTACTTTTGCACTAAATCTGTAGCTGTAGCACAACGTAAAATTTGTTTGCGCGGTATTCGAGAACGGTTTGACGAATCAACACGAATTCCATAACTTTTTGTCGGTACAGTGTGGAGATGATACGATTCGATTTTGGTGAAAATCGGACAAACGGTCTAGGAGGAGTTCGAAAAAGTAGGTTTTGACTGAAAATCAAGATGGCGGACAGGAAGTTCGGCCAAATATGGCAAACTTGGTATCTATGTTCTCAGCGTGACCCAGGGAATCTATTAAGAACAGTGGCATTTCAATTGGCAGATTTATTCAAAGGTTATTAGCCTTTTTGGAAATGTTGTTATAACTTTCGACCACAAGGTGGCGCTGTTTCGAAACTTCTCACGCTCCTTCAGGGCATCGTGCTGATGACCCATACCATGTTTCGTAAGAATCCATTCATGCGTTCTTAAAATACAGCATTTTAGCACAAAATTCAAAATGGCCGACAGCCAAAATGGCCGATATGGTAAAATTGGATATCAGTCGACTTAGCATGTCGGCCTGAATCTAACGAGACCAATTTTATGGTTTTTGGGCAAACTATTCAGAAGTTATAAGCAAAAATAGCCATTTTTCATATCTCCGGACCAGTAGGTGGCGCTGCGCCGAAACGCAGCATGTAGCCTCAGGTCATGGTTGGGATGACATGTACCGAGTTTGGTCTGAATCCAATAAAGCGTTGCGGAGATACAGCCTTACGTCTGTTTTCGCAAGCGCTACGTAAAATTTGTTGGTGGTTTTTTTCGAAAATTGCTAAGCAAATCAACTTGAATTCCATAACTTTTTGTCGGCATGGTCTGTAGATGATCTGGTTCAATTTTCGTGAAAATCGGAGCAACGGCCTAGGAGGAGTTCGAAAAAGTAGGTTTTTCGGAAAATTCTAAATGGCGGAAAACTTTCCATGACGGAAAATGACGTCATAGAGTGCAATCGAATCGTCTTGAGCTAGGGAATCAGAGGAAAAAGGAATTTTGTTTCTAGCCCTTGTGGTTCAAAAGTTATTAGCCTAAACATGAGTGCAAATTTGGACAGCTGGTGGCGCTAGAGGGAATGAGTTGGAGACTCCAAATTTGCTATGGTGACTGTTCAGTCTGTCCTCTATCAGTGTGCCAAATTGCACAACTTTCCCGCAAGCGGTTCTATGGGCTGCCATAGACTCCCAGAGCGGAAGAAAAAGAAGAATTATTTTTGGTACGCTAACAGATACAATAGGTGCCTACGCACATTCTGTGCTTGGCCCCTAATAATAATAAGAACGGGAACAGATACAATAGGTGCCTACGCACCTTCGGTGCTTGGCCCCTAATAATAATAATAATAATAAGAACGGGAACGAAAACAATAGGTGCCTCCGCACCTTCGGTGCTTGGCCCCTAATAATAAGAACGCGAACGGATACAATAGGTGCCTCCGCACCTTCGGTGCTTGGCCCCTAATAATAAGAACGCGAACGGATACAATAGGTGCCTCCGCACCTTCGGTGCTTGGCCCCTAAATATAGCTGCAAGCAGCAATTACCGGGGCCAAGCAGAATAAGACGACAAGACATGCCGACATGTCTGAAAGTGTCAGACCAACTGCAACAATGAGCAATTAAAGACATTTAAAGAGGATTTTAGACGAAATGGCTGAAAAATCATAGAAACAGTAATTAAAAATATGATTTAATGGATTATCACTTTCGACAAATAGGTGGCGCAGTTACAAAACTGATGTGATGTGGTCAGAGTGAGGAGACAATGACACATACAAAGTTTGGTGTCAATATGTCAAGGCATTGCAGAGATAAAGCCTGAATAGTGCTATTAGCATCATGCCTCAAATTTGCTGCTGCGCTATACGAAAACGGTTTCGTCAATTGACACGAAATCCATAACTTTTAGTCGGCACAGTCTGGGGATGATACGATTCGATTTTGGTGAAAATCGGACAAACGGTGTGGGAGGAGTTCGAAAAAGTAGGTTTTGAATGAAAATAGCATTTTATCTCACAAAACTGTATTGAAGTCAATGGGAATTTCATGTTTTGTTCTATTATAGCGCCACCAAGAGGCTCAGTCCCACAATTTTTTTTACGTGTCCTCAGAGTGAGCCTATACATATGTGTGTCAGTTTTGGTGAAAATATCTCAATTTGCTTTAGAGTTATAAACATTTATATGAAAAAACACGTAAAAAATGACTGACACATGACTTTGTTTGAATTTTACTACCCCTAAACATCAATATTTTCGCATTTGGGCATTGGTGTATAGCTATCGACCTATGTTTCCAAACTTCTGACGGTGGTTTCGTCTCGATCGGACAAGCGGTTTCGAAGATATAGCCTAATGTTTTTTAAGCGCTAAATCACAACGCTACACAAACCGTAAGGCGAAACCTAGCATGTTTGGTATCGTAGGACTCGGCAAGGTTTCAGGAGTCTAATTAGATGAGTCTCGTGAAAATAAGTCGACCGCACCCAAAGTTATAAGCATTTGAAAAAAAAAATTCCCCACTAGGTGGCGCTGTTTCGAAACTTCTCACACTCCTTCAGGACATCGTGCTGATGACCCATGCCAAGTTTCGTAACAATCCGTTCATGCGTTCATAAAATACAGCATTTTAGCACATAATTCAAAATGGCCGACAGTCAAAATGGCCGATATGGTAAAATTGGATATCAGTCGACTCGGCATGTCGCCCTGAATCTAACGAGACCAATTTTATGATTTTTGGACAAACTGTTCAGAAGTTATAAGCAAAAATAGCCATTTTTCATATCTCCGGACCAGTAGGTGGCGCTGCGCCGAAACGCAGCATGTAGCCTCAGGTCATGCTTGTGATGACATGTACCAAGTTTGGTCTGAATACGATAAACCGTTGCAGAGATACAGCCTTACGACTGTTTTTGCAGGCGCTACGTAAAATTTGTTCGTGCGTTTATTGAAAACGGTTTGACGAATCAATTTGAATTCCATAACTTTTGGTCAGCACTACCTGAAGATGATCTGGTTCAATTTTCGTGCAAATCGGACAAACCGTCTAGGACGAGTTCGAAAAAGTAGGTTTTTCGAATGAATCAAAATGGCGGCCATATTTTTATTACAGAAAATGAAGTCATAGGATGCAATCGAATCGGCATGAGCTCAGGAATCAGAGGAAAAAATAATTTTGTTGATTGGCCTTACAGTTCAAAAGTTATTAGCAAAATAAAAGTGAAACTTTGGACAGGTGGTGGCGCTAGAGGGAATGACTTAGAAACACCAAAATTGGTGTATTTAAGGTTGGGACTGTGCTCTATCAGAATGTCAAACCAAAACAACTTTCCCGCAATCGGTTCTATGGGCTGCCATAGACGCCCAGTCGGAAGAAGAATAATAATAAATATAGCTGCAAGCAGCCATTACCGGGGCCAAGCAGAATAAGACGACAAGACATGCCGACATGTCTGAAAGTGTCAGACCAACTGCAACAATGAGCAATTAAAGACATTTAAAGAGGATTTTAGGCAAAATGCCTGAAAAATCATAGAAACAATAATTAAAAATATGATTTGATGGATTATCACTTTCGACCAATAGGTGGCGCAGTTACAAAACTGATGTGATGTGGTCAGAGTGAAGTTACAATGACACATACAAAGTTTGGTGTCAATATGTCAAGGCATTGCAGAGATAAAGCCTTAATTAATGCTATTAGCATCATGCCTCAACTTTGCTGCTGCGCTATACGAAAACGGTTTCGTCTATCGACACGAAATCCATAACTTTTAGTCGGCACGGTCTGGAGATGATACGATTCGATTTTGGTGAAAATCGGACAAACGGTCTAGGAGGAGTTCGAAAAAGTAGGTTTTGAATGAAAATCAAGATGGCGGACAAGAAGTTTGACCAAATAAGGAAAATTTGGTATCTATGTTCTCGGCTTGACCCAAGGAATCTATTAAGACCAGTGACATTTACATAGGCCGATGTATTCAAAAGTTATTAGCAGTTTTGGAAATGTTGTTATAACTTTTGACCACTAGGTGGCGCTGTCTCTAAATATTTTGGGTACCTTCAGGGGATGGTGCTGATGGCACATTCTGAGTTTCGTAATATTACACCAATGCATTTGTTTAGTATAGCATTTTATTTCACAAAACTGCATTGAAGTCAATGGGAATTTCATGTTTTGTTCTATTATAGCGCCACCAAGAGGCTCAGTCCCACCATTTTTTTAATGTGTCCTCAGAGTGAGCCCATACATATATGTGTCGATTTTGGTGCAAAAATCTCAATTTGCTTCGGAGTTATAGACATTTATATGAAAAAACACGAAAAAAATGACTGACACATGACTTTGATTGAATATTACTACCCCTAAACATCAATATTTTCGCATTTGGGCATTGGCGTATAGCTATCGACCTATGTTTCCAAACTTCTGACGGTGGTTTCGTCTCGATCGGACTAGCGGTTTCAAAGATATAGCCAAATGTTTTTTAAGCGCTAAATCACAACGCTACACAAACCGTAAGGCGAAACCTAGCATGTTTGGTATCGTAGGACTCGGCAACGATTCAGGAGTCTAAAAAGATGAGTTTCGTGAAAATAAGTCGACCACACCCAAAGTTATAAGCATTTGAAAAAAAAAATTCACCACTAGGTGGCGCTGTTTCGAAACTTCTCAGGCTCATTCAGGGCATCGTGCTGATGACCCATACCACATTTCGTAACAATCCGTTCATGCGTTCATAAAATACAGAATTTTAGCACAAAATTCAAAATGGCCGACAGCCAAAATGACCGATATGGTCAAATTGGATATCAGTCGACTCGGCATGTTGCCCTGAATCTAACGAGACCAATTGTATGATTTTTGGACAAACTGTTCAGAAGTTATAAGCAAAAATAGCCATTTTTCATATCTCCGGACCAGTAGGTGGCGCTGCGCCGAAACGCAGCATGTAGCCTCAGGTCATGCTTGTGAGTACAAGTACCAAGTTTGGTCTGAATACGATAAACCGTTGCGGAGATACGGCCTTACGACTGTTTTTGCTAGCGCTACGTAAAATGTATTTGTGCGTTTATTGAAAACGGTTTGACGAATCCATTTGAATTCCATAACTTTTGGTCAGCACTACCTGAAGATGATCTGGTTCAATTTTCGTGCAAATCGGACAAACCGTCTAGGACGAGTTCGAAAAAGTAGCTTTTTTTGAAAATTCAAGATGGCGGCCATATTTTTATGACGGCAAATGACGTCATAGGGTGCAATCGAATCGCCATGAGCTCAGGAATCAGAGGAAAAAAGAATTTCGCTAATTGGCCTTACGGTTCAAAAGTTATTAGCAAAATAAAAGTGAAACTTTGGACAGGTGGTGGCGCTAGAGGGAATGACTTAGAAACACCAAAATTGGTGTATTTAATGTTGAGACGGTCCTCTATCAGAATGTCAAACCAAAACAACTTTCCCGCAATCGGTTCTATGGGCTGCCATAGACTCCCATGGCGGAAGAATAATAATAATAATAATAATAATAATAATAATAAGAAACGGAACAGATACAATAGGTGCCTCCGCACCTTCGGTGCTTGGCCCCTAATAAATATAGCTGCAAGCAGCAATTACCGGGGCCAAGCAGAATAAGACGACAAGACATGCCAACATGTCTGAAAGTGTCAGACCAACTGCAACAATGAGCAATTAAAGACATTTAAAGAGGATTTTTGGCAAAATGCCTGAAAAATCATAGAAACAATAATTAAAAATATGATTTGATGGATTATCACTTTCGACCAATAGGTGGCGCAGTTACAAAACTGATGTGATGTGGTCAGAGTGAAGTTACAATGACACATACAAAGTTTGGTGTCAATATGTCAAGGCATTGCAGAGATAAAGCCTTAATTAGTGCTATTAGCATCATGCCTCAACTTTGTTGCTGCGCTATACGAAAACGGTTTCGTCTATCGACACGAAATCCATAACTTTTAGTCGGCACGGTCTGGAGATGATACGATTCAATTTTGGTGAAAATCGGACAAACGGTCTAGGAGGAGTTCGAAAAAGTAGGTTTTGAATGAAAATCAAGATGGCGGACAAGAAGTTTGACCAAATAAGGAAAATTTGGTATCTATGTTCTCGGCTTGACCCAAGGAATCTATTAAGACCAGTGGCATTTACATAGGCCGATGTATTCAAAAGTTATTAGCAGTTTTGGAAATGTTGTTATAACTTTTGACCACTAGGTGGCGCTGTCTCTAAATATTTTGGGTACCTTCAGGGGATGGTGCTGATGGCACATTCTGAGTTTCGTAATATTACACAAATGCATTTGTTAAGTATAGCATTTTATTTCACAAAACTGCATTGAAGTCAATGGGAATTTCATATTTTGTTCAATTATAGCGCCACCAAGAGGCTCAGTCCCACAATTTTTTTTACGTGTCCTCAGAGTGAGCCCATACATATGTGTGTCAATTTTGGTGAAAATATCTCAATTCGCTTCGGAGTTATAGACATTTATATGAAAAAACACGAAAAAAATGACTGACACATGACTTTGATTGGAAATTAGTACCCCTAATCATCAATATTTTCGCATTTGGGCATTGGCGTATAGCTATCGACCTATGTTTCCAAACTTCTGACGGTGGTTTCGTCTCGATCGGACTAGCGGTTTCAAAGATATAGCCAAATGTTTTTTAAGCGCTAAATCACAACGCTACACAAACCGTAAGGCGAAACCTAGCATGTTTGGTATCGTAGGACTCGGCAACGATTCAGGAGTCTAAAAAGATGAGTTTCGTGAAAATAAGTCGACCACACCCATAGTTATAAGCATTTGGAAAAAAAAATTCACCACTAGGTGGCGCTGTTTCGAAACTTCTCAGGCTCATTCAGGGCATCGTGCTGATGACCCATGCCAAGTTTCGTAACAATCCGTTCATGCATTCCTAAAATACAGCATTTTAGCACATAATTCAAAATGGCCGACAGTCAAAATGGCCGATATGGCAAAATTGGATATCAGTCGACCCAGCATGTCGCCCTGAATCTATCAAGACCAATTTTATGATTTTTGGACAAACTGTTCAGAAGTTATAAGCAAAAATAGCCATTTTTCATATCTCCGGACCAGTAGGTGGCGCTGCGCCGAAACGCAGCATGTAGCCTCAGGTCATGCTTGTGAGTACATGTACCAAGTTTGGTCTGAATACGATAAACCGTTGCGGAGATACAGCCTTACGACTGTTTTTGCTAGAGCTACGTAAAATGTATTCGTGCGTTTATCGAAAACGGTTTGACGAATCAATTTGAATTCCATAACTTTTGGTCAGCACTGCCTGAAGATGATCTGGTTCAATTTTCGTGCAAATCGGACAAACCGTCTAGGACGAGTTCGAAAAAGTAGCTTTTTCAGAAAATTCAAAATGGCGGCCATATTTATATGACGGAAAATGACGTCATAGGGTGCAATCGAATCGGCGTGAGCTCAGGAATCAGAGGAAAAAAGAATTTTGTTGATTGGCCTTACGGTTCAAAAGTTATTAGCAAAATAAAAGTGAAACTTTGGACAGGTGGTGGCGCTAGAGGGAATGACTTAGAAACACA
Organism: Scardinius erythrophthalmus; assembly: GCF_964197995.2. NCBI lineage: Eukaryota > Metazoa > Chordata > Actinopteri > Cypriniformes > Leuciscidae > Scardinius > Scardinius erythrophthalmus. The sequence goes on along the minus strand of NW_028296533.1, from coordinate 138,123 downwards.
AAAATTGGTGTATTTAATGTTGGGACTGTCCTCTATCAGAATGTCAAACCAAAACAACTTTCCCGCAATCGGTTCTATGGGCTGCCATAGACTCCCAGTCGGAAAAATGAAGAATAATAATAAGAACGGGAACAGATACAATAGGTGCCTCCGCACCTTCGGTGCTTGGCCCCTAATAATAAGAAACGGAACAGATACAATAGGTGCCTCCGCACCTTCGGTGCTTGGCCCCTAAATATAGCTGCAAGCAGCAATTACCGGGGCCAAGCACAATCAGATGACAAGACATGCCAACATTGCTGAAAGTGTCAGACCAATGAGCAATTAAAGACATTAAAGAGGATTTTAGGCAAAATGCCTGAAAAATCATAGAAACAGTGAAGAAAAATATGATTTAATGGACTATCACTTTCGACCAATAGGTGGCGCAGTTACAAAACTGATGTGATGTGGTCAGAGTGAAGTGACAATGACACATACAAAGTTTGGTGTTAATATGTCAAGGCATTGCAGAGATAAAGCCTGAATAGTCATTTTGGCATCATGCCTCAGCTTTGCTGCTGTGCTATACGAAAACGGTTTCATCAATCGACATGAAATCCATAACTTTTTGTCGGCACAGTCTGGAGATGATACGATTCGATTTTGGTGAAAATCGGACAAACTGTCTAGGAGGAGTTCGAAAAAGTAGGTTTTGACTGAAAATCAAGATGGCGGACAGGAAGTTCGGCCAAATAAGGAAAACTTGGTATCTATGTTCTCGGCTTGACCCAAGGACTCTATTAAGACCAGTGGCATTTCAATAGCCAGATTTATTCAAAAGTTATTAGCCTTTTTGGAAAATTTGTTATAACTTTTGACCACTAGGTGGCGCTGTTTCGAAATATTTTGAATACCTTCAGGGGATGGTGCTGAAGGAACATTCTGAGTTTCGTAATATTACACCAATGCATTTGTTTAGTATAGCATTTTATTTCACAAAACTGTATTGAAATCAATGGGAATTTCATGTTTTGTTCTATTATAGCGCCACCAAGAGGCTCAGTCCCACCATTTTTTTTATGTGTCATCAGAGTGAGCCCATACATATATGTGTCGATTTTGGTGCAAAAATCTCAATTTGCTTCGGAGTTATAGACATTTATATGAAAAAACACGTAAAAAATGACTGACACATGACTTTGATTGAATATTACTACCCCTAAACATCAATATTTTCGCATTTGGGCATTGGCGTATAGCTATCGACCTATGTTTCCAAACTTCTGATGGTGGTTTCGTCTCGATCGGACAAGCGGTTTCGAAGATATAGCCTAATGTTTTTTAAGCGCTAAATCACAACGCTACACAAACCGTTAGGCGAAACCTAACATGTTTGGTATCGTTGGACTCGGCAACGATTCAGGAGTCCAATGAGATGAGTTTCGTGAAAATAAGTCGATCACACCCAAAGTTATAAGCATTTGGAAAAAAAAATTCACCACTAGGTGGCGCTGTTACGAAACTTCTCACACTCCTTCAGGACATCGTGTTGATGACCCATACCAAGTTTCGTAACAATCCGTTCATGCGTTGTTAAAATACAGCATTTTAGCACAAAATTCAAAATGGCCGACAGTCAAAATGGCCGATATGGCAAAATTGGATATCAGTCGACTCGGCATGTCGTCCTGAATCTATCAAGACCAATTTTATGATTTTTGGACAAACTGTTCAGAAGTTATAAGCAAAAATAGCCATTTTTCATATCTCCGGACCAGTAGGTGGCGCTGCGCCGAAACGCAGCATGTAGCCTCAGGTCATGCTTGTGAGTACATGTACCAAGTTTGGTCTGAATACGATAAACCGTTGCGGAGATACAGCCTTACGACTGTTTTTGCAGGCGCTACGTAAAATTAGTTTGAGCGTTTATCGAAAACGGTTTGACGAATCAATTTGAATTCCATAACTTTTGGTCAGCACTACCTGAAGATGATCTGGTTCAATTTTCATGCAAATCGGACAAACCGTCTAGGACGAGTTCGAAAAAGTAGGTTTTACAAAAAATTCAAAATGGCGGACATATTTTTATGACGCAAAATGACGTCATAGGGTGCAATCGAATTGCCATGAGCTCAGGAATCAGAAGAAAAAAGAATTTTGTTGATTGGCCTTACGGTTCAAAAGTTATTAGCAAAATAAAAGTGAAACTTTGGACAGTTGGTGGCGCTAGAGGGAATGACTTAGACACACCAAAATTGGTGAATTTAATGTTGGGACTGTCCTCTATCAGAATGTCAAACCAAAACAACTTTCCCGCAATCGGTTCTATGGGCTGCCATAGACTCCCATGGCGGAAGAATAATAATAATAATAATAAATATAGCTGCAAGCAGCAATTATCGGGGCCAAGCGCAAGCAGACGACAGGATATGCCAACATGGCTGAAAGTGTCAGACCAACTGGAACAATGAGCAGTTAAATACATTTTAAGAGGATTTTAGATGAAATGGCTGAAAAATCATATAAAAAGTCATTTAAAATATGATTTAATGGATTATCACTTTCGACCAATAGGTGGCGCAGTTACAAAAGTGATGTGATGTGGTCAGAGTGAAGTGACAATGACGCATACAAAGTTTGGTGTCAATATGTCAAGGCATTGCAGAGATAAAGCCTGAATAGTGCTTTTAGCATCATGCCTCAACTTTGCTGCTACGCTATACGAAAACGGTTTCGTCTATTGACACGAAATCCATAACTTTTATTCAGCATAGTCTGGAGATGATACGATTCGATTTTGGTGAAAATTGGACAAACGGTCTAGGAGGAGTTCGAAAAAGTAGGTTTTGACTGAAAATCAAGATGGCGGACAGGAAGTTTGGCCAAATAAGGAAAACTTGGTATCTATGTTCTCGGCTTGACCGAAGGAATCTATTAAGACCAGTGGCATTTCAAAAGCCAGATTTATTCAAAATTTATTAGCCTTTTTGGAAATTTTGTCATAACATTTGATCACTAGGTGGCGCTCTCTCGAAATATTTTGGGTACCTTCAGGGGATGGTGCTGATGGCACATTCTGAGTTTCGTAATATTACACCAATGCATTTGTTTAGTATAGCATTTTAATTCACAAAACTGTATTGAAGTCAATGGGAATTTCATGTTTTGTTCTTTTATATCGCCACCAAGAGGCTCAGTCCCACCATTTTTTTAATGTGTCCTCAGAGTGAGCCCATGCATATTTGTGTCAATTTTGGTGAAAATATCTCAATTCGCTTTGGAGTTATAGACATTTATATGAAAAAACACGTAAAAAATGACTGACACATGACTTTGATTGGATTTTACTACCCCTTACTATCAATATTTTCGTATTTGGGCATTGGCGTATAGCTATCGACCTATGTTTCCAAACTTCTGAAGGTGGTTTCGTCTCGATCGGACAAGCGGTTTCAAAGATATAGCCAAATGTTTTTTAAGCGCTAAATCACAACGCTACACAAACCATAAGGCAAAACCTAACATGTTTGGTATCGTTGGACTCGGCAACGATTCAGGAGTCTAAAGAGATGAGTCCTGTGAAAATAAGTTGACCACACCCAAAGTTAGAAGCATTTGGAAGTATTTGGGGAAAAAAATTCACCACTAGATGGCACTGTTTCGAAACTTCTCAGGCTCCTTCAGGACATCATGCTGATGACCCATACCGAGTTTCGTAACGATACGTTCATGCATTCCTAAAATACAGCATTTTAGCACATAATTCAAAATGGCCGACAGCCAAAATGGCTGATCGGGGAAAATTGGATATCAGTCGACTCAGCATGACGCCCTGAATCTAACGAGACCACTTTTATGATTTTTGGACAAACTGTTCAGAAGTTATAAGCAAAAATAGCCATTTTTCATATCTCCGGACCAGTAGGTGGCGCTGCGCCGAAACGCAGCATGTAGCCTCAGGTCATGCTTGTGATGACATGTACCAAGTTTGGTCTGAATATGATAAAGTGTTGAGGAGATACTGGCTTGTGTCTATTTCCGCAAGCGCTACATAAAATTTGTTTGCGCGGTATTCGAGAACGGTTCGACGAATCAACACGAATTCCATAACTTTTTGTCGGCATGGTCTGAAGATGATCTGATTCAATTTTCGTGGAAATTGGAGCGACGGCCTAGGAGGAGTTCGAAAAAGTAGCTTTTTCGGAAAATTCAAAATGGCGGAAAAATTATAATGACGGAAAATGATGCCATAGGGTGCAATCGAATCGCCATGAGCTCACGAATCAGAGGAAAAAAGAATTTTGTTTCTAGCCATTGTGGTTCAAAAGTTATTAGCAGAAACATGAGTGAAACTTTGGACAGTTGGTGGCGCTAGAGGGAATGACTTAGACACACCAAAATTGGTATATTTAATGTTGGGACTGTCCTCTATCAGAATGTCAAACCATTACAACTTTCCCACAATCGGTTCTATGGGCTGCCATAGACTCCCAGTCGGAACAATGAAGAATAATAATAATAATAATAATAATAATAAGAACGCGAACGAAAACAATAGGTGCCTCCGCACCTTCGGTGCTTGGCCCCTAATAATAATAATAAATATAGCTGCAAGCAGCCATTACCGGGGCCAAGCTGAATAAGACGACAAGACATGCCGACATGTCTGAAAGTGTCAGACCAACTGCAACAATGAGCAATTAAAGACATTTAAAGAGGATTTTAGGCAAAATGCCTGAAAAATCATAGAAACAATAAATAAAAATATGATTTGATGGATTATCACTTTCGACCAATAGGTGGCGCAGTTACAAAACTGATGTGATGTGGTCAGAGTGAAGTTACAATGACACATACAAAGTTTGGTGTCAATATGTCAAGGCATTGCAGAGATAAAGCCTTAATTAATGCTATTAGCATCATGCCTCAACTTTGCTGCTGCGCTATACGAAAACGGTTTCGTCTATCGACACGAAATCCATAACTTTTAGTCGGCACGGTCTGGAGATGATACGATTCGATTTTGGTGAAAATCGGACAAACGGTCTAGGAGGAGTTCGAAAAAGTAGGTTTTGAATGAAAATCAAGATGGCGGACAAGAAGTTTACCAAATAAGGAAAATTTGGTATCTATGTTCTCGGCTTGACCCAAGGAATCTATTAAGACCAGTGGCATTTACATAGGCCGATGTATTCAAAAGTTATTAGCAGTTTTGGAAATGTTGTTATAACTTTTGACCACTAGGTGGCGCTGTCTCTAAATATTTTGGGTACCTTCAGGGGATGGTGCTGATGGCACATTCTGAGTTTCGTAATATTACACCAATGCATTTGTTTAGTATAGCATTTTATTTCACAAAACTGCATTGAAGTCAATGGGAATTTCATGTTTTGTTCTATTATAGCGCCACCAAGAGGCTCAGTCCCACCATTTTTTTTATGTGTCCTCAGAGTGAGCCCATACATATATGTGTCGATTTTGGTGCAAAAATCTCAATTTGCTTCGGAGTTATAGACATTTATATGAAAAAACACGAAAAAAATGACTGACACATGACTTTGATTGGAAATTAGTACCCCTAAACATCAATATTTTCGCATTTGGGCATTGGCGTATAGCTATCGACCTATGTTTCCAAACTTCTGACGGTGGTTTCGTCTCGATCGGACTAGCGGTTTCAAAGATATAGCCAAATGTTTTTTAAGCGCTAAATCACAACGCTACACAAACCGTAAGGCAAAACCTAGCATGTTTGGTATCGTAGGACTCGGCAATGATTCAGGAGTCTAAAAAGATGAGTTTCGTGAAAATAAGTCGACCACACCCAAAGTTATAAGCATTTGAAAAAAAAAATTCACCACTAGGTGGCGCTGTTTCGAAACTTCTCAGGCTCATTCAGGGCATTGTGCTGATGACCCATACCACGTTTCGTAACAATCCGTTCATGCGTTCATAAAATACAGAATTTTAGCACAAAATTCAAAATGGCCGACAGCCAAAATGACCGATATGGTCAAATTGGATATCAGTCGACTCGGCATGTTGCCCTGAATCTAACGAGACCAATTGTATGATTTTTGGACAAACTGTTCAGAAGTTATAAGCAAAAATAGCCATTTTTCATATCTCCGGACCAGTAGGTGGCGCTGCGCCGAAACACAGCATGTAGCCTCAGGTCATGCTTGTGAGTACAAGTACCAAGTTTGGTCTGAATACGATAAACCGTTGCGGAGATACGGCCTTACGACTGTTTTTGCTAGCGCTACGTAAAATGTATTCGTGCGTTTATCGAAAACGGTTTGACGAATCCATTTGAATTCCATAACTTTTTGTCAGCACTACCTGAAGATGATCTGGTTCAATTTTCGTGCAAATCGGACAAACCGTCTAGGACGAGTTCGAAAAAGTAGCTTTTTTTGAAAATTCAAGATGGCGGCCATATTTTTATGACGGCAAATGACGTCATAGGGTGCAATCGAATCGCCATGAGCTCAGGAATCAGTGGAAAAAAGAATTTCGCTGATTGGCCTTACGGTTCAAAAGTTATTAGCAAAATAAAAGTGAAATTTTGGACAGGTGGTGGCGCTAGAGGGAATGACTTAGAAACACCAAAATTGGTGTATTTAATGTTGAGACGGTCCTCTATCAGAATGTCAAACCAAAACAACTTTCCCGCAATCGGTTCTATGGGCTGCCATAGACTCCCAGTCGGAAGAAGGAAGAATAATAATAATAATAATAATAATAAGAACGGGAACGAAAACAATAGGTGCCTCCGCACCTTCGGTGCTTGGCCCCTAATAAGAAACGGAACAGATACAATAGGTGCCTCCGCACCTTCGGTGCTTGGCCCCTAATAAGAAACGGAACAGATACAATAGGTGCCTCCGCACCTTCGGTGCTTGGCCCCTAAATATAGCTGCAAGCAGCCATTACCGGGGCCAAGCAGAATAAGACGACAAGACATGCCAACATGTCTAAAAGTTTCAGACCAACTGCAACAATGAGCAATTAAAGACATTCAAAGAGGATTTTAGGCAAAATGCCTGAAAAATCATACAAACAATAATTAAAAATATGATTTGATGGATTATCACTTTCGACCAATAGGTGGTGCAGTTACAAAACTGATGTGATGTGGTCAGAGTGAAGTTACAATGACACATACAAAGTTTGGTGTCAATATGTCAAGGCATTGCAGAGATAAAGCCTTAATTAGTGCTATTAGCATCATGCCTCAACTTTGCTGCTGCGCTATACGAAAACGGTTTCGTCAATCGACACGAAATCCATAACTTTTAGTCGGCACGGTCTGGAGATGATACGATTCGATTTTGGTGAAAATCGGACAAACGGTCTAGGAGGAGTTTGAAAAAGTAGGTTTTGAATGAAAATCAAGATGGCGGACAAGAAGTTAGACCAAATAAGGAAAATTTGGTATCTATGTTCTCGGCTTGACCCAAGGAATCTATTAAGACCCGTGGCATTTACATAGGCTGATGTATTCAAAAGTTATTAGCAGTTTTGGAAATATTGTTATAACTTTTGACCACTAGGTGGCGCTGTCTCTAAATATTTTGGGTACCTTCAGGGGATGGTGCTGATGGCACATTCTGAGTTTCGTAATATTACACCAATGCATTTGTTAAGTATAGCATTTTATTTCACAAAACTGCATTGAAGTCAATGGGAATTTCATGTTTTGTTCTATTATAGCGCCACCAAGAGGCTCAGTCCCACCATTTTTTTTATGTGTCCTCAGAGTGAGCCCATACATATGTGTGTCGATTTTGGTGCAAAAATCTCAATTTGCTTCGGAGTTATAGACATTTATATGAAAAAACACGTAAAAAATGACTGACACACGACTTTGATTGAATATTACTACCCCTAAACATCAATATTTTCGCATTTGGGCATTGGCATACACTCAACAAGCTATGATTCCAAACTTCTGACGGTGGTTTCGTCTCGATCGGACAAACGGTTTCGAAGATATAGCCTACTGTTTTTTAAGCGCTAAATCACAACGCTACACAAACCGTAAGGCAAAACCTAGCATGTTTGGTATCGTTGGACTCGGCAACGATTCAGGAGTCTAATGAGATGAGTTTCGTGAAAATAAGTCTATCACACCCAAAGTTATAAGCATTTGAAAAAAAAAATCACCACTAGGTGGCGCTGTTTCGAAACTTCTCACGCTCCTTCAGGACATCGTGTTGATGACCCATACCAAGTTTCATAACAATCCGTTCATGCGTTCATAAAATACAGCATTTTAGCACAAAATTAAAAATGGCCGACAGTCAAAATGGCCGATATGGCAAAATTGGATATCAGTCAACTCGGCATGTCGCCCTGAATCTATCAAGACCAATTTTATGATTTTTGGACAAACTGTTCAGAAGTTATAAGCAAAAATAGCCATTTTTCATATCTCCGGACCAGTAGGTGGCGCTGCGCCGAAACGCAACATGTAGCCTCAGGTCATGCTTGTGAGTACATGTACCAAGTTTGGTCTGAATACGATAAACCGTTGCGGAGATACAGCCTTACGACTGTTTTTGCTAGCGCTACGTAAAATGTATTCGTGCGTTTATCAAAAACGGTTTGACGAATCAATTTGAATTCCATAACTTTTGGTCAGCACTGCCTGAAGATGATCTGGTTCAATTTTCGTGCAAATCGGACAAACCGTCTAGGACGAGTTCGAAAAAGTAGCTTTTTCAGAAAATTCAAAATGGCGGCCATATTTATATGACGGAAAATGACGTCATAGGGTGCAATCGAATCGGCATGAGCTCAGGAATCAGAGGAAAAAAGAATTTTGTTGATTGGCCTTACGGTTCAAAAGTTATTAGCAAAATAAAAGTGAAACTTTGGACAGGTGGTGGCGCTAGAGGGAATGACTTAGAAACACAAAAATTGGTGTATTTAATGTTGGGACTGTCCTCTATCAGAATGTCAAACCAAAACAACTTTCCCGCAATCGGTTCTATGGGCTGCCATAGACTCCCATGGCGGAAGAAGAAGAAGAAGAAGAAGAATAACAAGCAGCCATTACCGGGGCCAAGCTGAATAAGACGACAAGACATGCCGACATGTCTGAAAGTGTCAGACCAACTGCAACAATGAGCAATTAAAGACATTTAAAGAGGATTTTAGGCAAAATGCCTGAAAAATCATAGAAACAATAAATAAAAATATGATTTGATGGATTATCACTTTCGACCAATAGGTGGCGCAGTTACAAAACTGATGTGATGTGGTCAGAGTGAAGTGACAATGACACATGCAAAGTTTGGTGTCAATATGTCAAGGCATTGCAGACATAAAGCCTGAATAATGCTTTTAGCATCATGCCTCAAATTTGCTGCTGCGCTATACGAAAACGGTTTTGTCAATCGACACGAAATCCATAACTTTCAGTCGGCACGGTCTGGAGATGATATGATTCGATTTTGGTGAAAATCGGACAAACGGTGTGGGAGGAGTTCGAAAAAGTAGGTTTTTAATGAAAATAGCATTTTATTTCACAAAACTGTATTGAAGTCAATGGGAATTTTATGTTTTGTTCTATTATAGCGCCACCAAGAGGCTCAGTCTCACAATTTTTTTTACGTGTCCTCAGAGTGAGCCCATACATATGTGTGTCAGTTTTGGTGAAAAAATCTCAATTTGCTTCAGAGTTATAGGCATTTATATGAAAAAACACGTAAAAAATGACTGACACATGACTTTGTTTGGAATTTACTACCCCTAAACATCAATATTTTCGCATTTGGACATTGGCGTTTATCTATCGACCTATGTTTGCAAACTTCTGACGGTGGTTTCGTCTCGATCGGACTAGCGGTTTCGAAGATATAGCCAAATGTTTTTTAAGCGCTAAATCACAACGCTACACAAACCGTAAGGCAAAACCTAGCATGTTTGGTATCGTAGGACTCGGCAAGGTTTCAGGAGTCTAATTAGATGAGTCTCGTGAAAATAAGTTGACCACACCCAAAGTTATAAGCATTTGAAAAAAAAAATTCACCACTAGGTGGCGCTGTTTCGAAACTTCTCACGCTCCTTCAGGACAACGTGCTGATGACCCATACCAAGTTTCGTAACAATTCGTTCATGCGTTCTTAAAATACAGTATTTTAGCACAAAATTCAAAATGGCCGACAGTCAAAAGGGCTGATATGGTAAAACTGGATATCAGTCGAATCGGCATATTGCCCTGAATCTAACGATACCAATTTTATGATTTTTGGACAAACTGTTCAGAAGTTATAAGCAAAAATAGCCATTTTTCATATCTCCGGACCAGTAGGTGGCGCTGCGCCGAAACGCAGCATGTAGCCTCAGGTCATGCTTGTGAGTACATGTACCAAGTTTGGTCTGAATACGATAAACCTTTGCGGAGATACAGCCTTACGACTGTTTTTCCTAGCGCTACGTAAAATGTATTCGTGCGTTTATCGAAAACGGTTTGACGAATCAATTTGAATTCCATAACTTTTGGTCAACACTGCCTGAAGATGATCTGGTTCAATTTTCGTGCAAATCGGACAAACCGTCTAGAACGAGTTCGAAAAAGTAGCTTTTTCAGAAAATTAAAAATGGCGGCCATATTTATATGACGGAAAATGACGTCATAGGGTGCAATCGAATCGGCATGAGCTCAGAAATAAGAGGAAAAAAGAATTTTGTTGATTGGCCTTACGGTTCAAAAGTTATTAGCAAAATAAAAGTGAAACTTTGGACAGGTGGTGGCGCTAGAGGGAATGACTTAGAAACACAAAAATTGGTGTATTTAATGTTGGGACTGTCCTCTATCAGAATGTCAAACCAAAACAACTTTCCCGCAATCGGTTCTATGGGCTGCCATAGACTCCAAGAGCGGAAGAAGAAGAAGAAGAAGAAGAAGAAGAATAATAAGAACGCGAACGGATACAATAGGTGCCTCCGCACCTTCGGTGCTTGGCCCCTAAATATAGCTGCAAGCAGCCATTACCGGGGCCAAGCACAATCAGATGACAAGACATGCCAACATTGCTGAAAGTGTCAGACCAACTGCGACAATGAGCAATTAAAGACATTTAAAAAGGATTATAGGCAAAATGCCTGAAAAATCAGAGAAACAGTAAATAAAAATATGATTTAATGGATTATCACTTTTGACCAATAGGTGGCGCAGTTACAAAACTGATGTGATGTGGTCAGAGTGCAGTGACAATGACACACACAAAGTTTGGTGTCAATATGTCAAGGAATTGCAGAGATAAAGCCTGAATAGTGCTATTAGCATCATGCCTCAACTTTGCTGCTGCGCTATACGAAAACGGTTTTGTCAATCGACACGAAATCCATAACTTTTAGTCGGCACGGTCTGGAGATGATACGATTCGATTTTGGTGAAAATCGGACAAACGGTCTAGGAGGAGTTCGAAAAAGTAGGTTTTGAATGAAAATTAAGATGGCGGACAGGAAGTTAGGCCAAATAAGGTAAACTTGGTATCTATGTTCTCAGCTTGACCCAAGGAATCTACTAAGATGAGTTGCATTACAATAGGCCAATTTATTCAAAAGTTATTAGCAATTTTGGAAATTTTGTTATAACTTTTGACCACTAGGTGGCGCTGTTTCTAAATATGTTGGGTACCTTCAGGGGATGGTGCAGATGGCACATTCTGAGTTTTGTAATATTACACCTATGCATTTGTTTAGTATAGCATTTTATTTCACAAAACTGTATTGAAGTCAATGGGAATTTCATGTTTTGTTCTATTATAGCGCCACCAAGAGGCTCAGTCCAACCATTTTTTTTATGTGTCCTCAGAGTGAGCCCATACATAAGTGTGTCGATTTTGGTGAAAATTTCTCAATTATATTCGGAGTTATAGACATTTATATGAAAAAACACACAAAAAAAATGACTGACACATGACTTTAATTGGAATTTACTACCTCTAGACATCAATATTTTCGCATTTGGGCTGTGACGTTTAGTTAACAAGCTATGATTCCAAACTTCTGACGGTGGTTTCGTCTCGATCGGACAAACGGTTTCGAAGATATCGCCTAATGTTTTTTAAGTGCTAAATCACAACGCTACACAAACCGTAAGGCGAAACCTAGCATGTTTGGTATTGTTGGACTCGGCAAGGATTCAGGAGTCTAAAGAGATGAGTCTCCTGAAAATAAGTCAACCACACCCAAAGTTATAAGTATTTGAAAAAAAAAATTCACCACTAGGTGGCGCTGTTTCGAAACTTCTCAGGCTCCTTCAGGGCATCGTGCTGATGACCCACACCAAGTTTCGTAACAATTCGTTAATGCGTTCATAAAATACAGCATTTTAGCACATAATTCAAAATGGCCGACAGTCAAAATAGCCGATATGGTAAAATTGGATATCAGTCGACTCGGCATGTCGCCCTGAATCTAACGAGACCAATTTTATGATTTTTGGACAAACTGTTCAGAAGTTATAAGCAAAAATAGCCATTTTTCATATCTCCGGACCAGTAGGTGGCGCTGCGCCGAAACGCAGCATGTAGCCTCAGGTCATGCTTGTGATGACATGTACCAAGTTTGGTCTGAATACGATAAAGCGTTGCGGAGATACAGCCTTATGTCTGTTTTCGCAAGCGCTACGTAAAATTTCTTCGTGGGTTTATCGAAAACGGTTAAGAGAATCAACTTGAATTCCATAACTTTTTGTCGGCATGGTCTGGAGATGATCTGGTTCAAATTTCGTGAAAATCGGAGTAACGGCCTAGGAGGAGTTCGAAAAAGTAGGTTTTTCGGAAAATTCAAAATGGCGGAAAAATTTTCATGACGGAAAATGACGTCATAGGGTGCAATCGAATCGGCTTGAGCTAAGGAATCAGAGAAAAAAATAATTTTGTTTCTAGCCCATGTGGTTCAAAAGTTATTAGCATAAACATGAGTGCAATTTTGGACAGTTGGTGGCGCTAGAGGTAATGACTTGGAGACTCCAAATTTGCTATGCTGATAGGTCAGACCCTCCTCTATCAGTGTGCCAAATTTCATAACTTTCCCGCAAGCGGTTCTATGGGCTGCCATAGACTCCCAGTCGGAAAAATGAAGAATAATAATAAATATAGCTGCAAGCAGCAATTACCGGGGCCAAGCAGAATAAGACGACAAGACATGCCAACATGTCTGAAAGTGTCAGACCAACTGCAACAATGAGCAATTAAAGACATTTAAAGAGGATTTCAGGCGAAATGGCTGAAAAATCATGTAAAAAGTGATTCAAAATATGATTTAATGGATTGTCACTTTTGACCAAAAGGTGGCGCTGTTACAAAAATTGATGTGGTGTGGTCAGAGTAAGGAGACAGTGACACATACAAAGTTTTGTGTCAATATGTCGAGGCATTGCAGATATAAAGCCTGAATAGTCATTTTGGCATCATGCCTCAACTTTGCTGCTGTGCTATACGAAAACAGTTTCATCAATCGACACGAAATCCATAACTTTTTGTCGGCACAGTCTGGAGATGATACGATTCGATTTTGGTGAAAATCGGACAAACGGTCTAGGAGGAGTTCGAAAAAGTAGGTTTTGAATGAAAATCAAGATGGCGGACAGGAAGTTTGGCCAAATAAGGAAAACTTGGTATCTATGTTCTCGGCTTGACCCAAGGAATCTATTAAGACCCGTGGCATTTCAATAGCCAGATTTATTCAAAAGTTATTAGCCTTTTTGGAAATTTTGTTATAACTTTTGACCACTAGGTGGCGCTGTCTTGAAATATTTTGGTTGCCTTCAGGGGATGGTGCTGATGACACAATCTGAGTTTCGTAATATTACACCAATGCATTTGTTTAGTATAGCATTTTATTTCACAAAACTGTATTGAAGTCAATGGGAATTTCATATTTTGTTCAATTATAGCGCCACCAAGAGGCTCAGTCCCACAATTTTTTTTATGTGTCCTCAGAGTGAGCCCATACATATATGTGTCGATTTTGGTGCAAAAATCTCAATTTGCTTCGGAGTTATAGACATTTATATGAAAAAACACGTAAAAAATGACTGACACATGACTTTGATTGAATATTACTACCCCTAAACATCAATATTTTCGCATTTGGGCATTGGCGTATAGCTATCGACCTATGTTTTCAAACTTCTGACGGTGGTTTCGTCTCGATCGGACTAGCGGTTTCAAAGATATAGCCAAATGTTTTTTAAGCGCTAAATCACAACGCTACACAAACCGTAAGGCGAAACCTAGCATGTTTGGTATCATAGGACTCGGCAATGATTCAGGAGTCTAAAAAGATGAGTTTCGTGAAAATAAGTTGACCACACCCAAAGTTATAAGCATTTGAAAAAAAAAAATCACCACTAGGTGGCGCTGTTTCGAAACTTCTCACGCTCCTTCAGGACATCGGGCTGATGACCCATACCAAGTTCCGTAACAATCCGTTCATGTGTTCTTAAAATACAGCATTTTAGCACAAAATTCAAAATGGCCGACAGCCAAAATGGCCGATATGGTAATATTGGATATCAGTGGACTCGGCATGTTACCCTGAATCTAACGAGACCAATTTTATGATTTTTGGACAAACTGTTCAGAAGTTATAAGCAAAAATAGCCATTTTTCATATCTCCGGACCAGTAGGTGGCGCTGCGCCGAAACACAGCATGTAGCCTCAGGTCATGCTTGTGATGACATGTACCAACTTTGGTCTGAATCTGATAAAGCGTTGCGGAGATACGGCTTTACATCTGTTTTCGCAAGCGCTACGTAAAATTTATTCGTGGGTTTATCGAAAACTGTTAAGCGAATCAACTTGAATTCCATAACTTTTTGCCAGCATGGTCTGTAGATGATCTGGTTTAATTTTCGTGCAAATCGGACAAACCGTCTAGGACGAGTTCGAAAAAGTAGCTTTTTAGATAAATTCAAAATGGCGGCCATATTGTTATGACGGAAATGACGTCATAGGGTGCAATCGAATTGGCATGAGCTCAGGAATCAGAGAGAAAAAGAATTTTGTTGATTGGCCTTACGGTTCAAAAGTTATTAGCAAAATAAAAGTGAAACTTTGGACAGGTGGTGGCGCTAGAGGGAATGACTTAGACACACCAAAATTGGTGTATTTAATGTTGGGACTGTCCTCTATCAGAATGTCAAACCAAAACAACTTTCCCGCATTCGGTTCTATGGGCTGCCATAGACTCCCAGTTGGAAGAAGGAAGAATAATAATAATAAGAACGGGAACAGATACAATAGGTGCCTCCGCACCTTCGGTGCTTGGCCCCTAATAAGAACGGGAACAGATACAATAGGTGCCTACGCACCTTCGGTGCTTGGCCCCTAATAAGAACGCGAACGGATACAATAGGTGCCTCCGCACCTTCGGTGCTTGGCCCCTAAATATAGCTGCAAGCAGCAATTATCGGGGCCAAGCGCAAGCAGATGACAGGATATGCCAACATGGCTGAAGGTGTCAGACCAACTGGAACAATGAGCAATTAAATACATTTAAAGAGGATTTTAGGCGAAATGGCTGAAAAATCATATAAAAAGTCATTTAAAATATGATTTAATGGATTATCACTTTCGACCAATAGGTGGAGCAGTTACAAAACTGATGTGATGTGGTCAGAGTGAAGTGACAATGACATATACAAAGTTTGGTGTCAATATTTCAAGGGATTTCAGAGATAAAGCCTGAATAGTGCTTTTGGCATCATGCCTCAACTTTGCTGCTGCGCTATACGAAAACAGTTTCGTCTATCGACACGAAATCCATAACGTTTAGTCGGCACAGTCTGGAGATGGTACGATTCGATTTTGGTGAAAATCGGACAAACGGTCTAGGAGGAGTTCGAAAAAGTAGGTTTTGAATGAAAATCAAGATGGCGGACAGGAAGTTTGGCCAAATAAGGAAAACTTGGTATCTATGTTCTCGGCTTGACCCATGGAATCTATTAAGACCAGTGGCATTTCAATAGCCAGATTTATTCAAAAGTTATTAGCCTTTTTGGAAATTTTGTTATAACTTTTGACCACTAGGTGGCGCTGTCTCGAAATCTTTTGGGTACCTTCAAGGGATGGAGCTGATGGCACATTCTGAGTTTCGTAATATTACACCAATGCATTTGTTTAGTATAGCATTTTATTTCACAAAACTGTATTGAAGTCAATGGGAATTTCATGTTTTGTTCTGTTATAGCGCCACCAAGAGGCTCAGTCACACCATTTTTTTTTATGTGTCCTCAGAGTGAGCCCATACATATGTGTGTCAATTTTGGTGAAGATATCTCAATTCGCTTCGGAGTTATAGACATTTATATGAAAAAACACGTAAAAAATGACTGACACATGACTTTGATTGGAATTTACTACCCCTAAACATCAATATTTTTGCATTTGGGCATTGGCGTATAGCTATCGACCTATGTTTCCAAACTTCTGACGGTGGTTTCGTCTTGATCGGACTATCGGTTTCGAAGATATAGCCAAATGTTTTTTAAGCGCTAAATCACAACGCTACACAAACCGTAAGGCAAAACCTAGCATGTTTGGTATCGTGGGACTCGGCAACGATTCAGGACTGTAATGAGATGAGTCTCGTGAAAATAAGTCGACCACACCCAAAGTTATAAGCATTTGGGAAAAAAAATTCACCACTAGGTGGCGCTGTTTCGAAAGTTCTCAGGTTCCTTCAGGACATCGTGATGATGACCAATACCAAGTTTCGTAACAATTCGTTCATGCGTTCATAAAATACAGCATTTTAGCACAAAATTCAAAATGGCTGACAGTCAAAATGGCCGATATGGTCAAATTGGATATCAGTCGAATCGGCATGTTGCCCTGAATCTAACGAGACCAATTTTATGATTTTTGGACAAACTGTTCAAAACCTATAAGCAAAAATAGCCATTTTCCATATCTCCGGACCAGTAGGTGGCGCTGCGCCGAAACACAGCATGTAGCCTCAGGTCATACCTGTGATGACATGTACCAAGTTTGGTCTGAATACGATAAACCGTTGCGGAGATAGAGCCCTACGACTGTTTTTGCAGGCGCTACGTAAAATTAGTTCGAGCGTTTTTCGAAAACGGTTTAACGAATCAATTTGAATTCCATAACTTTTTGTCAGCACTGCCTGAAGATGATCTGGTTCAATTTTCGTGCAAATCGGACAAACCGTCTAGGACGAGTTCGAAAAAGTAGGTTTTACGAAAAATTAAAAATGGCGGCCATATTGTTATGACGGAAAATGAAGTCATAGGGTGCAATCGAATCGGCATGAGCTCAGGAATCAGAGGAAAAAAGAATTTTGTTGATTGACCTCACGGTTCAAAAGTTATTAGCAAAATAAAAGTGAAACTTTGGACAGGTGGTGGCGCTAGAGGGAATGACTTAGAAACAACAAAATTGGTGTATTTAATGTTGGGAGAGTCCTCTATCAGAATGTCAATCCAAAACAACTTTCCCGCAATCGGTTCTATGGGCTGCCATAGACACCCAGTCGGAAGAAACGGAAGAATAATAATAAATATAGCTGCAAGCAGCAATTACCGGGGCCAAGCAGAATAAGACGACAAGACATGCCGACATGTCTGAAAGTGTCAGACCAACTGCAACAATGAGCAATTAAAGACATTTAAAGAGGATTTTAGACGAAATGGCTGAAAAATCATAGAAACAGTAATTAAAAATATGATTTAATGGATTATCACTTTCGACAAATAGGTGGCGCAGTTACAAAACTGATGTGATGTGGTCAGAGTGAGGAGACAATGACACATACAAAGTTTGGTGTCAATATGTCAAGGCATTGCAGAGATAAAGCCTGAATAGTGCTATTAGCATCATGCCTCAAATTTGCTGCTGCGCTATACGAAAACGGTTTCGTCAATTGACACGAAATCCATAACTTTTAGTCGGCACAGTCTGGGGATGATACGATTCGATTTTGGTGAAAATCGGACAAACGGTGTGGGAGGAGTTCGAAAAAGTAGGTTTTGAATGAAAATAGCATTTTATCTCACAAAACTGTATTGAAGTCAATGGGAATTTCATGTTTTGTTCTATTATAGCGCCACCAAGAGGCTCAGTCCCACATTTTTTTTTACGTGTCCTCAGAGTGAGCCCATACATATGTGTGTCAGTTTTGGTGAAAATATCTCAATTTGCTTTAGAGTTATAAACATTTATATGAAAAAACACGTAAAAAATGACTGACACATGACTTTGTTTGAATTTTACTACCCCTAAACATCAATATTTTCGCATTTGGGCATTGGTGTATAGCTATCGACCTATGTTTCCAAACTTCTGACGGTGGTTTCGTCTCGATCGGACAAGCGGTTTCGAAGATATAGCCTAATGTTTTTTAAGCGCTAAATCACAACGCTACACAAACCGTAAGGCGAAACCTAGCATGTTTGGTATCGTAGGACTCGGCAAGGTTTCAGGAGTCTAATTAGATGAGTCTCGTGAAAATAAGTCGACCGCACCCAAAGTTATAAGCATTTGAAAAAAAAAATTCCCCACTAGGTGGCGCTGTTTCGAAACTTCTCACACTCCTTCAGGACATCGTGCTGATGACCCATGCCAAGTTTCGTAACAATCCGTTCATGCGTTCATAAAATACAGCATTTTAGCACATAATTCAAAATGGCCGACAGTCAAAATGGCCGATATGGTAAAATTGGATATCAGTCGACTCGGCATGTCGCCCTGAATCTAACGAGACCAATTTTATGATTTTTGGACAAACTGTTCAGAAGTTATAAGCAAAAATAGCCATTTTTCATATCTCCGGACCAGTAGGTGGCGCTGCGCCGAAACGCAGCATGTAGCCTCAGGTCATGCTTGTGATGACATGTACCAAGTTTGGTCTAAATACGATAAACCGTTGCAGAGATACAGCCTTACGACTGTTTTTGCAGGCGCTACGTAAAATTTGTTCGTGCGTTTATTGAAAACGGTTTGACGAATCAATTTGAATTCCATAACTTTTGGTCAGCACTGCCTGAAGATGATCTGGTTCAATTTTCGTGCAAATCGGACAAACCGTCTAGGACGAGTTCGAAAAAGTAGGTTTTTCGAATGAATCAAAATGGCGGCCATATTTTTATTACAGAAAATGAAGTCATAGGATGCAATCGAATCGGCATGAGCTCAGGAATCAGAGGAAAAAATAATTTTGTTGATTGGCCTTACAGTTCAAAAGTTATTAGCAAAATAAAAGTGAAACTTTGGACAGGTGGTGGCGCTAGAGGGAATGACTTAGAAACACCAAAATTGGTGTATTTAATGTTGGGACTGTGCTCTATCAGAATGTCAAACCAAAACAACTTTCCCGCAATCGGTTCTATGGGCTGCCATAGACTCCAAGAGCGGAAGAAGAAGAAGAAGAAGAAGAATAATAAATATAGCTGCAAGCAGCCATTACCGGGGCCAAGCTGAATAAGACGACAAGACATGCCGACATGTCTGAAAGTGTCAGACCAACTGCAACAATGAGCAATTAAAGACATTTAAAGAGGATTTTAGGCAAAATGCCTGAAAAATCATAGAAACAATAAATAAAAATATGATTTGATGGATTATCACTTTCGACCAATAGGTGGCGCAGTTACAAAACTGATGTGATGTGGTCAGAGTGAAGTTACAATGACACATACAAAGTTTGGTGTCAATATGTCAAGGCATTGCAGAGATAAAGCCTTAATTAATGCTATTAGCATCATGCCTCAACTTTGCTGCTGCGCTATACGAAAACGGTTTCGTCTATCGACACGAAATCCATAACTTTTAGTCGGCACGGTCTGGAGATGATACGATTCGATTTTGGTGAAAATCGGACAAACGGTCTAGGAGGAGTTCGAAAAAGTAGGTTTTGAATGAAAATCAAGATGGCGGACAAGAAGTTTGACCAAATAAGGAAAATTTGGTATCTATGTTCTCAGCTTGACCCAAGGAATCTATTAAGACCAGTGGCATTTACATAGGCCGATGTATTCAAAAGTTATTAGCAGTTTTGGAAATGTTGTTATAACTTTTGACCACTAGGTGGCGCTGTCTCTAAATATTTTGGGTACCTTCAGGGGATGGTGCTGATGGCACATTCTGAGTTTCGTAATATTACACCAATGCATTTGTTTAGTATAGCATTTTATTTCACAAAACTGCATTGAAGTCAATGGGAATTTCATGTTTTGTTCTATTATAGCGCCACCAAGAGGCTCAGTCCCACCATTTTTTTTATGTGTCCTCAGAGTGAGCCCATACATATATGTGTCGATTTTGGTGCAAAAATCTCAATTTGCTTCGGAGTTATAGACATTTATATGAAAAAACACGAAAAAAATGACTGACACATGACTTTGATTGGAAATTAGTACCCCTAAACATCAATATTTTCGCATTTGGGCATTGGCGTATAGCTATCGACCTATGTTTCCAAACTTCTGACGGTGGTTTCGTCTCGATCGGACTAGCGGTTTCAAAGATATAGCCAAATGTTTTTTAAGCGCTAAATCACAACGCTACACAAACCGTAAGGCGAAACCTAGCATGTTTGGTATCGTAGGACTCGGCAACGATTCAGGAGTCTAAAAAGATGAGTTTCGTGAAAATAAGTCGACCACACCCAAAGTTATAAGCATTTGAAAAAAAAAATTCACCACTAGGTGGCGCTGTTTCGAAACTTCTCAGGCTCATTCAGGGCATTGTGCTGATGACCCATACCACGTTTTGTAACAATCCGTTCATGCGTTCATAAAATACAGAATTTTAGCACAAAATTCAAAATGGCCGACAGCCAAAATGACCGATATGGTCAAATTGGATATCAGTCGACTCGGCATGTTGCCCTGAATCTAACGAGACCAATTTTATGATTTTTGGACAAACTGTTCAGAAGTTATAAGCAAAAATAGCCATTTTTCATATCTCCGGACCAGTAGGTGGCGCTGCGCCGAAACACAGCATGTAGCCTCAGGTCATGCTTGTGAGTACAAGTACCAAGTTTGGTCTGAATACGATAAACCGTTGCGGAGATACGGCCTTACGACTGTTTTTGCTAGCGCTACGTAAAATGTATTTGTGCGTTTATCGAAAACGGTTTGACGAATCCATTTGAATTCCATAACTTTTTGTCAGCACTACCTGAAGATGATCTGGTTCAATTTTCGTGCAAATCGGACAAACCGTCTAGGACGAGTTCGAAAAAGTAGCTTTTTTTGAAAATTCAAGATGGCGGCCATATTTTTATGACGGAAAATGACGTCATAGGGTGCAATCGAATCGCCATGAGCTCAGGAATCAGAGGAAAAAAGAATTTCGCTGATTGGCCTTACGGTTCAAAAGTTATTAGCAAAATAAAAGTGAAACTTTGGACAGGTGGTGGCGCTAGAGGGAATGACTTAGAAACACCAAAATTGGTGTATTTAATGTTGAGACGGTCCTCTATCAGAATGTCAAACCAAAACAACTTTCCCGCAATCGGTTCTATGGGCTGCCATAGACTCCCATGGCGGAAGAATAATAATAATAATAAATATAGCTGCAAGCAGCCATTACCGGGGCCAAGCAGAATAAGACGACAAGACATGCCGACATGTCTGAAAGTGTCAGACCAACTGCAACAATGAGCAATTAAAGACATTTAAAGAGGATTTTAGGCAAAATGCCTGAAAAATCATAGAAACAATAATTAAAAATATGATTTGATGGATTATCACTTTCGACCAATAGGTGGCGCAGTTACAAAACTGATGTGATGTGGTCAGAGTGAAGTTACAATGACACATACAAAGTTTGGTGTCAATATGTCAAGGCATTGCAGAGATAAAGCCTTAATTAATGCTATTAGCATCATGCCTCAACTTTGCTGCTGCGCTATACGAAAACGGTTTCGTCTATCGACACGAAATCCATAACTTTTAGTCGGCACGGTCTGGAGATGATACGATTCGATTTTGGTGAAAATCGGACAAACGGTCTAGGAGGAGTTCGAAAAAGTAGGTTTTGAATGAAAATCAAGATGGCGGACAAGAAGTTTGACCAAATAAGGAAAATTTGGTATCTATGTTCTCGGCTTGACCCAAGGAATCTATTAAGACCAGTGACATTTACATAGGCCGATGTATTCAAAAGTTATTAGCAGTTTTGGAAATGTTGTTATAACTTTTGACCACTAGGTGGCGCTGTCTCTAAATATTTTGGGTACCTTCAGGGGATGGTGCTGATGGCACATTCTGAGTTTCGTAATATTACACCAATGCATTTGTTTAGTATAGCATTTTATTTCACAAAACTGCATTGAAGTCAATGGGAATTTCATGTTTTGTTCTATTATAGCGCCACCAAGAGGCTCAGTCCCACCATTTTTTTAATGTGTCCTCAGAGTGAGCCCATACATATATGTGTCGATTTTGGTGCAAAAATCTCAATTTGCTTCGGAGTTATAGACATTTATATGAAAAAACACGAAAAAAATGACTGACACATGACTTTGATTGAATATTACTACCCCTAAACATCAATATTTTCGCATTTGGGCATTGGCGTATAGCTATCGACCTATGTTTCCAAACTTCTGACGGTGGTTTCGTCTCGATCGGACTAGCGGTTTCAAAGATATAGCCAAATGTTTTTTAAGCGCTAAATCACAACGCTACACAAACCGTAAGGCGAAACCTAGCATGTTTGGTATCGTAGGACTCGGCAACGATTCAGGAGTCTAAAAAGATGAGTTTCGTGAAAATAAGTCGACCACACCCAAAGTTATAAGCATTTGAAAAAAAAAATTCACCACTAGGTGGCGCTGTTTCGAAACTTCTCAGGCTCATTCAGGGCATCGTGCTGATGACCCATACCACATTTCGTAACAATCCGTTCATGCGTTCATAAAATACAGAATTTTAGCACAAAATTCAAAATGGCCGACAGCCAAAATGACCGATATGGTCAAATTGGATATCAGTCGACTCGGCATGTTGCCCTGAATCTAACGAGACCAATTGTATGATTTTTGGACAAACTGTTCAGAAGTTATAAGCAAAAATAGCCATTTTTCATATCTCCGGACCAGTAGGTGGCGCTGCGCCGAAACGCAGCATGTAGCCTCAGGTCATGCTTGTGAGTACAAGTACCAAGTTTGGTCTGAATACGATAAACCGTTGCGGAGATACGGCCTTACGACTGTTTTTGCTAGCGCTACGTAAAATGTATTTGTGCGTTTATTGAAAACGGTTTGACGAATCCATTTGAATTCCATAACTTTTGGTCAGCACTACCTGAAGATGATCTGGTTCAATTTTCGTGCAAATCGGACAAACCGTCTAGGACGAGTTCGAAAAAGTAGCTTTTTTTGAAAATTCAAGATGGCGGCCATATTTTTATGACGGCAAATGACGTCATAGGGTGCAATCGAATCGCCATGAGCTCAGGAATCAGAGGAAAAAAGAATTTCGCTAATTGGCCTTACGGTTCAAAAGTTATTAGCAAAATAAAAGTGAAACTTTGGACAGGTGGTGGCGCTAGAGGGAATGACTTAGAAACACCAAAATTGGTGTATTTAATGTTGAGACGGTCCTCTATCAGAATGTCAAACCAAAACAACTTTCCCGCAATCGGTTCTATGGGCTGCCATAGACTCCCATGGCGGAAGAATAATAATAATAATAATAATAATAATAATAATAAGAAACGGAACAGATACAATAGGTGCCTCCGCACCTTCGGTGCTTGGCCCCTAATAATAATAATAATAATAAATATAGCTGCAAGCAGCAATTATCGGGGCCAAGCGCAAGCAGACGACAGGATATGCCAACATGGCTGAAAGTGTCAGACCAACTGGAACAATGAGCAGTTAAATACATTTTAAGAGGATTTTAGATGAAATGGCTGAAAAATCATATAAAAAGTCATTTAAAATATGATTTAATGGATTATCACTTTCGACCAATAGGTGGCGCAGTTACAAAAGTGATGTGATGTGGTCAGAGTGAAGTGACAATGACGCATACAAAGTTTGGTGTCAATATGTCAAGGCATTGCAGAGATAAAGCCTGAATAGTGCTTTTAGCATCATGCCTCAACTTTGCTGCTACGCTATACGAAAACGGTTTCGTCTATTGACACGAAATCCATAACTTTTATTCAGCATAGTCTGGAGATGATACGATTCGATTTTGGTGAAAATTGGACAAACGGTCTAGGAGGAGTTCGAAAAAGTAGGTTTTGACTGAAAATCAAGATGGCGGACAGGAAGTTTGGCCAAATAAGGAAAACTTGGTATCTATGTTCTCGGCTTGACCGAAGGAATCTATTAAGACCAGTGGCATTTCAAAAGCCAGATTTATTCAAAATTTATTAGCCTTTTTGGAAATTTTGTCATAACATTTGATCACTAGGTGGCGCTCTCTCGAAATATTTTGGGTACCTTCAGGGGATGGTGCTGATGGCACATTCTGAGTTTCGTAATATTACACCAATGCATTTGTTTAGTATAGCATTTTAATTCACAAAACTGTATTGAAGTCAATGGGAATTTCATGTTTTGTTCTTTTATATCGCCACCAAGAGGCTCAGTCCCACCATTTTTTTAATGTGTCCTCAGAGTGAGCCCATGCATATTTGTGTCAATTTTGGTGAAAATATCTCAATTCGCTTTGGAGTTATAGACATTTATATGAAAAAACACGTAAAAAATGACTGACACATGACTTTGATTGGATTTTACTACCCCTTACTATCAATATTTTCGTATTTGGGCATTGGCGTATAGCTATCGACCTATGTTTCCAAACTTCTGAAGGTGGTTTCGTCTCGATCGGACAAGCGGTTTCAAAGATATAGCCAAATGTTTTTTAAGCGCTAAATCACAACGCTACACAAACCATAAGGCAAAACCTAACATGTTTGGTATCGTTGGACTCGGCAACGATTCAGGAGTCTAAAGAGATGAGTCCTGTGAAAATAAGTTGACCACACCCAAAGTTAGAAGCATTTGGAAGTATTTGGGGAAAAAAATTCACCACTAGATGGCACTGTTTCGAAACTTCTCAGGCTCCTTCAGGACATCATGCTGATGACCCATACCGAGTTTCGTAACGATACGTTCATGCATTCCTAAAATACAGCATTTTAGCACATAATTCAAAATGGCCGACAGCCAAAATGGCTGATCGGGGAAAATTGGATATCAGTCGACTCAGCATGACGCCCTGAATCTAACGAGACCACTTTTATGATTTTTGGACAAACTGTTCAGAAGTTATAAGCAAAAATAGCCATTTTTCATATCTCCGGACCAGTAGGTGGCGCTGCGCCGAAACGCAGCATGTAGCCTCAGGTCATGCTTGTGATGACATGTACCAAGTTTGGTCTGAATATGATAAAGTGTTGAGGAGATACTGGCTTGTGTCTATTTCCGCAAGCGCTACATAAAATTTGTTTGCGCGGTATTCGAGAACGGTTCGACGAATCAACACGAATTCCATAACTTTTTGTCGGCATGGTCTGAAGATGATCTGATTCAATTTTCGTGGAAATTGGAGCGACGGCCTAGGAGGAGTTCGAAAAAGTAGCTTTTTCGGAAAATTCAAAATGGCGGAAAAATTATAATGACGGAAAATGATGCCATAGGGTGCAATCGAATCGCCATGAGCTCACGAATCAGAGGAAAAAAGAATTTTGTTTCTAGCCATTGTGGTTCAAAAGTTATTAGCAGAAACATGAGTGAAACTTTGGACAGTTGGTGGCGCTAGAGGGAATGACTTAGACACACCAAAATTGGTATATTTAATGTTGGGACTGTCCTCTATCAGAATGTCAAACCATTACAACTTTCCCACAATCGGTTCTATGGGCTGCCATAGACTCCCAGTCGGAACAATGAAGAATAATAATAATAATAATAATAATAATAAGAACGCGAACGAAAACAATAGGTGCCTCCGCACCTTCGGTGCTTGGCCCCTAATAATAATAAGAAACGGAACAGATACAATAGGTGCCTCCGCACCTTCGGTGCTTGGCCCCTAAATATAGCTGCAAGCAGCAATTACCGGGGCCAAGCAGAATAAGACGACAAGACATGCCAACATGTCTGAAAGTGTCAGACCAACTGCAACAATGAGCAATTATAGACTTTAAAGAGGATTTTATGCAAAATGCCTGAAAAATCATAGAAACAATAATTAAAAATATGATTTTATGGATTATCACTTTCGACCAATAGGTGGCACAGTTACAAAACTGATGTGATGTGGTCAGAGTGAAGTGACAATGACACATACAAAGTTTGGTGTCAATATGTCAAGGCATTGCAGAGATAAAGCCTGAATAGTGCTATTAGCATCATGCCTCAACTTTGCTGCTGCGCTATACGAAAACGGTTTCGTCTGTCGACACGAAATCCATAACTTTTAGTCGGCACGGTCTGGAGATGATACGATTCGATTTTGGTGAAAATCGGACAAACGGTCTAGGAGGAGTTCGAAAAAGTAGGTTTTGAATGAAAATCAAGATGGCGGACAAGAAGTTTGACCAAATAAGGAAAATTTGGTATCTATGTTCTCGGCTTGACCCAAGGAATCTATTAAGACCAGTGGCATTTACATAGGCCGATGTATTCAAAAGTTATTAGCAGTGTTGGAAATGTTGTTATAACTTTTGACCACTAGGTGGCGCTGTCTCTAAATATGTTGGGTACCTTCAGGGGATGGTGCTGATGGCACATTCTGAGTTTCGTAATATTACACCAATGCATTTGTTAAGTATAGCATTTTATTTCACAAAACTGCATTGAAGTCAATGGGAATTTCATGTTTTGTTCTATTATAGCGCCACCAAGAGGCTCAGTCCCACCATTTTTTTTATGTGTCCTCAGAGTGAGCCCATACATCTATGTGTTGATTTTGGTGCAAAAATCTCAATTTGCTTCGGAGTTATAGACATTTATATGAAAAAACACGTAAAAAATGACTGACACATGACTTTGATTGAATATTACTACCCCTAAACATCAATATTTTCACATTTGGGCATTGGCGTATAGCTATCGACCTATGTTTCCAAACTTCTGAAGGTGGTTTCGTCTTGATCGGACAAGCTGTTTCAAAGATATAGCCAAATGTTTTTTAAGCGCTAAATCACAACGCTACACAAACCATAAGGCGAAACCTAACATGTTTGGTATCGTTGGACTCGGCAACGATTCAGGAGTCTAAAGAGATGAGTCCTGTGAAAATAAGTTGACCACACCCAAAGTTATAAGCATTTGGAAGCATTTGGGGAAAAAAATTCACCACTAGATGGCACTGTTTCGAAACTTCTCAGGCTCCTTCAGGACATCGTGCTGATGACCCATACCGAGTTTCATAACGATACGTTCATGCATTCCTAAAATACAGCATTTTAGCACATAATTCAAAATGGCCGACAGCCAAAATGGCTGATCTGGGAAAATTGGATATCAGTCGACTCAGCATGATCCCTTGAATCTAACGAGACCACTTTTATGATTTTTGGACAAACCATTCAGAAGTTATAAGCAAAAAAAGCCATTTTTCATATCTCCGGACCAGAGGGTGGCACTGCGACGAAACGCAGCATGTAGGCTCAGGTCATGCTTGTGATGATATGTGCTTAGTTTGGTCTGAATACGATAAAGCGTTGCGGAGATACAGGCTTGTGTCTGTTTTCGCAAGCGCTACATAAAATTTGTTTGCGCGGTATTCGAAAACGGTTTGACGAATCAACACGAATTCCATAACTTTTTGTCGGCATGGTCTGAAGATGATCTGATTCAATTTTCGTGGAAATTGGACCAACGGCCTAGAAGGAGTTCGAAAAAGTAGGTTTTTCGGAAAATTCAAAATGGCGGAAACATTTTTATGACGAAAAATGACGTCATATGGTGCATTCGAATCGTCATGAGCTCAGGAATCAGAGGAAAAACGAATTTTGTTTCTAGCCCTAGTGGTTCAAAAGTTATTAGCATCAACATGAGTGCAACTTTGGACAGTTGGTGGCGCTAGAGGGAAAGACTTAGACACACCAAAATTGGTGTATTTAATGTTGGGACTGTCCTCTATTAGAATGTCAAATCATTATAACTTTCCCACGATCGGTTCTATGGGCTGCCATAGACTCCCAGTCGGAAGAAGGAAGAATAATAATAATAAATATAGCTGCAAGCAGCCATTACCGGGGCCAAGCAGAATAAGACGACAAGACATGCCGACATGTCTGAAAGTGTCAGACCAACTGCAACAATGAGCAATTAAAGACATTTAAAGAGGATTTTAGGCAAAATGCCTGAAAAATCATAGAAACAATAATTAAAAATATGATTTGATGGATTATCACTTTCGACCAATAGGTGGCGCAGTTACAAAACTGATGTGATGTGGTCAGAGTGAAGTTACAATGACACATACAAAGTTTGGTGTCAATATGTCAAGGCATTGCAGAGATAAAGCCTTAATTAATGCTATTAGCATCATGCCTCAACTTTGCTGCTGCGCTATACGAAAACGGTTTCGTCTATCGACACGAAATCCATAACTTTTAGTCGGCACGGTCTGGAGATGATACGATTCGATTTTGGTGAAAATCGGACAAACGGTCTAGGAGGAGTTCGAAAAAGTAGGTTTTGAATGAAAATCAAGATGGCGGACAAGAAGTTTGACCAAATAAGGAAAATTTGGTATCTATGTTCTCGGCTTGACCCAAGGAATCTATTAAGACCAGTGACATTTACATAGGCCGATGTATTCAAAAGTTATTAGCAGTTTTGGAAATGTTGTTATAACTTTTGACCACTAGGTGGCGCTGTCTCTAAATATTTTGGGTACCTTCAGGGGATGGTGCTGATGGCACATTCTGAGTTTCGTAATATTACACCAATGCATTTGTTTAGTATAGCATTTTATTTCACAAAACTGCATTGAAGTCAATGGGAATTTCATGTTTTGTTCTATTATAGCGCCACCAAGAGGCTCAGTCCCACCATTTTTTTAATGTGTCCTCAGAGTGAGCCCATACATATATGTGTCGATTTTGGTGCAAAAATCTCAATTTGCTTCGGAGTTATAGACATTTATATGAAAAAACACGAAAAAAATGACTGACACATGACTTTGATTGAATATTACTACCCCTAAACATCAATATTTTCGCATTTGGGCATTGGCGTATAGCTATCGACCTATGTTTCCAAACTTCTGACGGTGGTTTCGTCTCGATCGGACTAGCGGTTTCAAAGATATAGCCAAATGTTTTTTAAGCGCTAAATCACAACGCTACACAAACCGTAAGGCGAAACCTAGCATGTTTGGTATCGTAGGACTCGGCAACGATTCAGGAGTCTAAAAAGATGAGTTTCGTGAAAATAAGTCGACCACACCCAAAGTTATAAGCATTTGAAAAAAAAAATTCACCACTAGGTGGCGCTGTTTCGAAACTTCTCAGGCTCATTCAGGGCATCGTGCTGATGACCCATACCACATTTCGTAACAATCCGTTCATGCGTTCATAAAATACAGAATTTTAGCACAAAATTCAAAATGGCCGACAGCCAAAATGACCGATATGGTCAAATTGGATATCAGTCGACTCGGCATGTTGCCCTGAATCTAACGAGACCAATTGTATGATTTTTGGACAAACTGTTCAGAAGTTATAAGCAAAAATAGCCATTTTTCATATCTCCGGACCAGTAGGTGGCGCTGCGCCGAAACGCAGCATGTAGCCTCAGGTCATGCTTGTGAGTACAAGTACCAAGTTTGGTCTGAATACGATAAACCGTTGCGGAGATACGGCCTTACGACTGTTTTTGCTAGCGCTACGTAAAATGTATTTGTGCGTTTATTGAAAACGGTTTGACGAATCCATTTGAATTCCATAACTTTTGGTCAGCACTACCTGAAGATGATCTGGTTCAATTTTCGTGCAAATCGGACAAACCGTCTAGGACGAGTTCGAAAAAGTAGCTTTTTTTGAAAATTCAAGATGGCGGCCATATTTTTATGACGGCAAATGACGTCATAGGGTGCAATCGAATCGCCATGAGCTCAGGAATCAGAGGAAAAAAGAATTTCGCTAATTGGCCTTACGGTTCAAAAGTTATTAGCAAAATAAAAGTGAAACTTTGGACAGGTGGTGGCGCTAGAGGGAATGACTTAGAAACACCAAAATTGGTGTATTTAATGTTGAGACGGTCCTCTATCAGAATGTCAAACCAAAACAACTTTCCCGCAATCGGTTCTATGGGCTGCCATAGACTCCCATGGCGGAAGAATAATAATAATAATAATAATAATAAATATAGCTGCAAGCAGCCATTACCGGGGCCAAGCAGAATAAGACGACAAGACATGCCGACATGTCTGAAAGTGTCAGACCAACTGCAACAATGAGCAATTAAAGACATTTAAAGAGGATTTTAGGCAAAATGCCTGAAAAATCATAGAAACAATAATTAAAAATATGATTTGATGGATTATCACTTTCGACCAATAGGTGGCGCAGTTACAAAACGGATGTGATGTGGTCAGAGTGAAGTTACAATGACACATACAAAGTTTGGTGTCAATATGTCAAGGCATTGCAGAGATAAAGCCTTAATTAATGCTATTAGCATCATGCCTCAACTTTGCTGCTGCGCTATACGAAAACGGTTTCGTCTATCGACACGAAATCCATAACTTTTAGTCGGCATGGTCTGGAGATGATACGATTCGATTTTGGTGAAAATCGGACAAACGGTCTAGGAGGAGTTCGAAAAAGTAGGTTTTGAATGAAAATCAAGATGGCGGACAAGAAGTTTGACCAAATAAGGAAAATTTGGTATCTATGTTCTCGGCTTGACCCAAGGAATCTATTAAGACCAGTGACATTTACATAGGCCGATGTATTCAAAAGTTATTAGCAGTTTTGGAAATGTTGTTATAACTTTTGACCACTAGGTGGCGCTGTCTCTAAATATTTTGGGTACCTTCAGGGGATGGTGCTGATGGCACATTCTGAGTTTCGTAATATTACACCAATGCATTTGTTTAGTATAGCATTTTATTTCACAAAACTGCATTGAAGTCAATGGGAATTTCATGTTTTGTTCTATTATAGCGCCACCAAGAGGCTCAGTCCCACCATTTTTTTAATGTGTCCTCAGAGTGAGCCCATACATATATGTGTCGATTTTGGTGCAAAAATCTCAATTTGCTTCGGAGTTATAGACATTTATATGAAAAAACACGAAAAAAATGACTGACACATGACTTTGATTGAATATTACTACCCCTAAACATCAATATTTTCGCATTTGGGCATTGGCGTATAGCTATCGACCTATGTTTCCAAACTTCTGACGGTGGTTTCGTCTCGATCGGACTAGCGGTTTCAAAGATATAGCCAAATGTTTTTTAAGCGCTAAATCACAACGCTACACAAACCGTAAGGCGAAACCTAGCATGTTTGGTATCGTAGGACTCGGCAACGATTCAGGAGTCTAAAAAGATGAGTTTCGTGAAAATAAGTCGACCACACCCAAAGTTATAAGCATTTGAAAAAAAAAATTCACCACTAGGTGGCGCTGTTTCGAAACTTCTCAGGCTCATTCAGGGCATCGTGCTGATGACCCATACCACATTTCGTAACAATCCGTTCATGCGTTCATAAAATACAGAATTTTAGCACAAAATTCAAAATGGCCGACAGCCAAAATGACCGATTTGGTCAAATTGGATATCAGTCGACTCGGCATGTTGCCCTGAATCTAACGAGACCAATTGTATGATTTTTGGACAAACTGTTCAGAAGTTATAAGCAAAAATAGCCATTTTTCATATCTCCGGACCAGTAGGTGGCGCTGCGCCGAAACGCAGCATGTAGCCTCAGGTCATGCTTGTGAGTACAAGTACCAAGTTTGGTCTGAATACGATAAACCGTTGCGGAGATACGGCCTTACGACTGTTTTTGCTAGCGCTACGTAAAATGTATTTGTGCGTTTATTGAAAACGGTTTGACGAATCCATTTGAATTCCATAACTTTTGGTCAGCACTACCTGAAGATGATCTGGTTCAATTTTCGTGCAAATCGGACAAACCGTCTAGGACGAGTTCGAAAAAGTAGCTTTTTTTGAAAATTCAAGATGGCGGCCATATTTTTATGACGGCAAATGACGTCATAGGGTGCAATCGAATCGACATGAGCTCAGGAATCAGAGGAAAAAAGAATTTCGCTAATTGGCCTTACGGTTCAAAAGTTATTAGCAAAATAAAAGTGAAACTTTGGACAGGTGGTGGCGCTAGAGGGAATGACTTAGAAACACCAAAATTGGTGTATTTAATGTTGAGACGGTCCTCTATCAGAATGTCAAACCAAAACAACTTTCCCGCAATCGGTTCTATGGGCTGCCATAGACTCCCATGGCGGAAGAATAATAATAATAAATATAGCTGCAAGCAGCAATTATCGGGGCCAAGCGCAAGCAGATGACAGGATATGCCAACATGGCTGAAGGTGTCAGACCAACTGCAACAATGAGAAATTAAAGACATTTAGAGAGGATTTTAGGCGAAATGGCTGAAAAATCATATATAAAGTCATTCAAAATATGATTTAATGGATTATCACTTTCAACCAATAGGTGGCGCAGTTAGAAAACTGATGTGATGTGGTCAGAGTGAAGTGACAATGACACATACAAAGTTTGGTGTCAATATGTCAAGGCATTGCAGAGATAAAGCCTGAATAGTGCTTTTAGCATCATGCCTCATCTTTGCTGCTACGCTATACGAAAACAGTTTTGTCTATAGACACGAAATCAATAACTTTTAGTCAGCACAGTCTGGAGATGATACGATTCGATTTTGGTGAAAATCGGACAAACGGTCTAGGAGGAGTTCGAAAAAGTAGGTTTTGACTGAAAATCAAGATGGCGGACAGGAATCTAGGCCAAATAAGGAAAACTTGGTATCTATGTTCTCGGCTTGACCCAATGAATCTATTAAGACCAGTTGCATTACAATAGGCCAACTTATTCAAAAGTTATTAGCAGTTTTGTAAATTTTGTTATAACTTTTGACCACTAGGTGGCACTGTCTCGAAATATTTTGGATACCTTCAGGGGATGGTGCTGATGGCACATTATGAGTTTCCTAATATTACACCAATGCATTTGTTTAGTATAGCATTTTATTTCACAAAACTGTATTGAAGTCAATGGGAATTTCATGTTTTGTTCTATTATAGCGCCACCAAGAGGCTGAGTCCCACCATTTTTTTTACATGTCCTCAGAGTGAGCTCATACATATGTGTGTCGATTTTGGTGAAAATATCTCAATTCGCTTCGGAGTTATAGACATTTAAATGAAAAAACACATAAAAAATGACTGACACATGACTTTGATTGGAATTTACTACCCCTAAACATCAATATTTTCGCATTTGGGCATTGGCGTATAGCTATCGACCTATGTTTCCAAACTTCTGGCGGTGGTTTCGTCTCGATCGGACTAGCGGGTTTCGAAGATATAGCCAAATGTTTTTTAAGCACTAAATCACAACGCTACACAAACCGTAAGGCAAAACCTAGCATGTTTGGTATCGTGGGACTCGGCAACGATTCAGGACTCTAATGAGATGAGTCTCGTGAAAATAAGTCGACCACACCCAAAGTTATAAGCATTTGAAAGCATTTGGTGAAAAAAATTCACCACTAGGTGGCACTGTTTCGAAACTTCTCAGGCTCCTTCAGGGCATCGTGCTGATGATCCATTCCAAGTTTTGTAACGATACGTTCACGCGCTCATAAAATACAGCATTTTAGCACATAATTCAAAATGGCCGACAGTCAAAATGGCTGATCGGGGAAAATTGGATATCAGTCGACTCAGCATGACGCCCTGAATCTAACGAGACCACTTTTATGATTTTTGGACAAACCATTCAGAAGTTATAAGCAAAAATAGCCATTTTTCATATCTCCGGACCAGTAGGTGGCACTGCGCCGAAACGCAGCATGCTGCCTCAGGTCATGCTTGTGATGAGATGTACCAAGTTTGGTCTGAATACGATAAACCGTTGCGGAGATACAGCCCTACGACTGTTTTCACAAGCGCTACGTAAAATTTGTTTGCGCGGTATTCGAGAACGGTTTGATGAATCAACACGAATTCCATAACTTTTTTTCGGCATGGTCTGAAGATGATCTGATTCAATTTTCGTGGAAATTGGACCAACGGCCTAGGAGGAGTTCGAAAAAGTAGGTTTTTCGGAAAATTCAAAATGGCGGAAAATTATTATGACGAAAAATTACGTCATAGGATGCAATCGAATCGCCATGAGCTCACGAATCAGAGGGAAAAGGAATTTTGTTTCTAGCCCTTGTGGTTCAAAAGTTATTAGCAGAAACATGAGTGAAAGTTTGGACAGTTGGTGGCGCTAGAGGGAATGACTTAGACACACCAAAATTGGTGTATTTAATGTTGGGACTGTCCTCTATCAGAATGTCAAACCATTACAACTTTCCCGCAATCGGTTCTATGGGCTGCCATAGACTCCCAGTCGGAACAATGAAGAATAATAATAATAATAATAATAATAATAAGAACGCGAACGAAAACAATAGGTGCCTCCGCACCTTCGGTGCTTGGCCCCTAATAAATATAGCTGCAAGCAGCAATTACCGGGGCCAAGCAGAATAAGACGACAAGACATGCCAACATGTCTGAAAGTGTCAGACCAACTGCAACAATGAGCAATTAAAGACATTTAAAGAGGATTTTAGGCGAAATGGCTGAAAAATCATGTAAAAAGTGATTCAAAATATGATTTAATGGATTGTCACTTTTGACCAAAAGGTGGCGCTGTTACGAAATTGATGTGGTGTGGTCAGAGTAAGGAGACAGTGACACATACAAAGTTTGGTGTCAATATGTCGAGGCATTGCAGATATAAAGCCTGAATAGTCATTTTGGCATCATGCCTCAACTTTGCTGCTGTGCTATACGAAAACGGTTTCATCAATCAACACGAAATCCATAACTTTTTGTCGGCACAGTCTGGAGATGATACGATTCGATTTTGGTGAAAATCGGACAAACGGTCTAGGATGAGTTCGAAAAAGTAGGTTTTGAATGAAAATCAAGATGGCGGACAGGAAGTTTGGCCAAATAAGGAAAACTTGGTATCTATGTTCTCGGCTTGACCCAAGGAATCTATTAAGACCAGTGGCATTTCAATAGCCAGATGTATTCAAAAGTTATTAGCCTTTTTGGAAATTTTGTTATAACTTTTGACCACTAGGTGGCGCTGTCTTGAAATATTTTGGTTGCCTTCAGGGGATGGTGCTGATGACACAATCTGAGTTTCGTAATATTACACCAATGCATTTGTTTAGTATAGCATTTTATTTCACAAAACTGTATTGAAGTCAATGGGAATTTCATATTTTGTTCAATTATAGCGCCACCAAGAGGCTCAGTCCCACAATTTTTTTTACGTGTCCTCAGAGTGAGCCCATACATATGTGTGTCAATTTTGGTGAAAATATCTCAATTCGCTTCGGAGTTATAGACATTTATATGAAAAAACACGAAAAAAATGACTGACACATGACTTTGATTGGAAATTAGTACCCCTAAACATCAATATTTTCGCATTTGGGCATTGGCGTATAGCTATCGACCTATGTTTCCAAACTTCTGACGGTGGTTTCGTCTCGATCGGACTAGCGGTTTCAAAGATATAGCCAAATGTTTTTTAAGCGCTAAATCACAACGCTACACAAACCGTAAGGCAAAACCTAGCATGTTTGGTATCGTAGGACTCGGCAACGATTCAGGAGTCTAAAAAGATGAGTTTCGTGAAAATAAGTCGACCACACCCAAAGTTATAAGCATTTGAAAAAAAAAATTCACCACTAGGTGGCGCTGTTTCGAAACTTCTCAGGCTCATTCAGGGCATTGTGCTGATGACCCATACCACGTTTCGTAACAATCCGTTCATGCGTTCATAAAATACAGAATTTTAGCAC
The DNA here is from genome assembly GCF_964197995.2 of Scardinius erythrophthalmus. Classification (NCBI taxonomy): domain Eukaryota; kingdom Metazoa; phylum Chordata; class Actinopteri; order Cypriniformes; family Leuciscidae; genus Scardinius; species Scardinius erythrophthalmus. The sequence continues at coordinate 102,081 of NW_028296533.1, read as the reverse complement.
AAAATTCAAAATGGCCGACAGCCAAAATGACCGATATGGTCAAATTGGATATCAGTCGACTCGGCATGTTGCCCTGAATCTAACGAGACCAATTGTATGATTTTTGGACAAACTGTTCAGAAGTTATAAGCAAAAATAGCCATTTTTCATATCTCCGGACCAGTAGGTGGCGCTGCGCCGAAACACAGCATGTAGCCTCAGGTCATGCTTGTGAGTACATGTACCAAGTTTGGTCTGAATACGATAAACCGTTGCGGAGATACGGCCTTACGACTGTTTTTGCTAGCGCTACGTAAAATGTATTTGTGCGTTTATTGAAAACGGTTTGACGAATCCATTTGAATTCCATAACTTTTTGTCAGCACTACCTGAAGATGATCTGGTTCAATTTTCGTGCAAATCGGACAAACCGTCTAGGACGAGTTCGAAAAAGTAGCTTTTTTTGAAAATTCAAGATGGCGGCCATATTTTTATGACGGCAAATGACGTCATAGGGTGCAATCGAATCGCCATGAGCTCAGGAATCAGAGGAAAAAAGAATTTCGCTGATTGGCCTTACGGTTCAAAAGTTATTAGCAAAATAAAAGTGAAACTTTGGACAGGTGGTGGCGCTAGAGGGAATGACTTAGAAACACCAAAATTGGTGTATTTAATGTTGAGACGGTCCTCTATCAGAATGTCAAACCAAAACAACTTTCCCGCAATCGGTTCTATGGGCTGCCATAGACTCCCATGGCGGAAGAATAATAATAATAATAATAATAATAATAATAAGAAACGGAACAGATACAATAGGTGCCTCCGCACCTTCGGTGCTTGGCCCCTAATAATAATAAGAAACGGAACAGATACAATAGGTGCCTCCGCACCTTCGGTGCTTGGCCCCTAAATATAGCTGCAAGCAGCAATTATCGGGGCCAAGCGCAAGCAGATGACAGGATATGCCAACATGGCTGAAGGTGTCAGACCAACTGGAACAATGAGCAATTAAATACATTTAAAGAGGATTTTAGGCGAAATGGCTGAAAAATCATATAAAAAGTCATTTAAAATATGATTTAATGGATTATCACTTTCGACCAATAGGTGGAGCAGTTACAAAACTGATGTGATGTGGTCAGAGTGAAGTGACAATGACATATACAAAGTTTGGTGTCAATATTTCAAGGGATTTCAGAGATAAAGCCTGAATAGTGCTTTTGGCATCATGCCTCAACTTTGCTGCTGCGCTATACGAAAACAGTTTCGTCTATCGACACGAAATCCATAACGTTTAGTCGGCACAGTCTGGAGATGATACGATTCGATTTTGGTGAAAATCGGACAAACGGTCTAGGAGGAGTTCGAAAAAGTAGGTTTTGAATGAAAATCAAGATGGCGGACAGGAAGTTTGGCCAAATAAGGAAAACTTGGGCTGCGTTCGAAACCGCATACTCAATGAGTAGGTACTTAATTTCAATGAGTACTTACTTAATGAGCGCTAAAAGAGTAGGTACTTTATAGCCAGATCTCGTTGAGTATGAATGAGAACCGGACATCTGCCATGTTGACGATATCATGTGACCTACGACGCGTTATCACACGCGCAACAACTTAAAAGATTTGAACGACACGTTTAATTCATCTATCTGTAAATATCATGATATTGATTAAACTTGCTCATTTTGTGGTCTTTTTGAAGAAACTGCTGCCCATTTATTTTGTGAGTACATTTAGGGTTGATTTAAGTTCTTATATTTAACCCTATGTGACCCACCGTTTTATCCTTAACGATATTTATTTTTATTACGAAATCCCAAAATTGTCATCTCTTGAATATGTTGTTAATTTCTTTATTTTATATCCAAACATTTTCATCCATAAGCAAAAGTGGCTTACTGCTTTGTTTTCCTCTTTTTCTTGTTAAATTTAAATATCGTTTCATCCCTCAGGCCTATAAATAACAGAAAATGCATTTTTTAAATGTATTATATAATTATTTAAGAAAATATATATTGATATTCAACCTTATAGGTTTTTTCCTGTGTATAAAATCTCATAATATGTTTGCAAACCCATGATATATATATATATATTATATTATATATATATGCATGTATAAATACATACATACATATACATACATACATTTACCTCACATTTACTCGACAGCCCTACCTAGAACGGCTTTCCTCAGCGTTTGTAATGTCTGCACAAAGGGAGATTCACCTTTGGAGAAAACTGTTGATTTTATACTCGAAAAATATAAGTATCATTATTAAAAATTAATATTACCCCAGAATGAATTGCATTGCTCCCAGCCCAAAACATACAATAATAACAACGATAAATGCTGATCAATTAATTATATTACTTTTTACTGTAAATTATATAATTCAATAAAACAAACAAAATGTAATGTATATCATATGACATAGCTATGCATGAATACACTCTAGATGTGTATATAGTGAACATCTACATTTTCCTTCAAACAATAAATAAAGCATTAATTAATTGTATTTTATTTACTGACAACAATGAGAAATATTAATAAATTAGTAAAAGAATGAATCAAAGTCACCATCACACAATAAACAAATGCATATACAAGTCAACACATGAAACAAAGCTTTATTACAATCATGTATGTAGGCTACAGGCACTGAACCCCACATCCTTCTGCCATCTCAACACAGCGGTGCCCATTCTGCAGATTTATTCTGATGAATCAGCTGACCGCCAGAGGTGAGCCGTTCCCTCGTGCCTGAGGTTGTTGCGTGATGTGTTGTGCTTCACAATCTGAGGCAATAAAGGCAGGTGGAGTGATGGTGGGTCTCATGAGGGCAGGTGGAGGTTCTCATAAGGGCAGGTGGAGTGATGGTGGGTCTCATGAGGGCAGGTGGAGTGATGGTGGGTCTCATGAGGGCAGGTGGAGTGATGGAGGGTCTCATCCATGGCACCATCTCCAGGATTCAGCTCTGTGCTCTTCGTCCTCAGTGCTCACACCAGTCTGCTGACATTTCAGATCCTACAAAATGCACAAACATAACACAAAAGCAGTAATTTTAACATCACAATGTCATTTGATTTCAGTATTATTTAGATGACAAAAATGCTTTTTTCCACAAATGCCGCCATCATCTTTCTTTGCAGGTCCTGCTCCACCACAAAAGCTGTGCAGCAAATGCACAGAAATCAAGAATCAGAAAAGTGCTGTAATAGCTCTGTTTGAAATTACAATAATTAAAATAAACTACAACTTAATATTTAAATAGTTGTTGTTATCCATTTCTGTAATGTCACAAAGTCTTTGATGGCAGCATTCAGCTTCATGAGCCACTCTAACATCCAGACCAGACTCACGTTACCTCTGTGATTTATGAGCTCAACACTACATTTACATGTTGAGGTTGTTTTAACTTTTAGTTTTTATCCAATATAAATGTTCCTCAATTTATCAACTAATGGACAAATAAAATAGATAACTTATGTTTAGTTACTTTATAGATTTGTTCTACATAATAGCACACATACATCACTCAGATGCCTATTTCATATAGTAATCTGCAATTCTTATAGAAGAGTTTCTTGCCAGATATTAAATAGACATTTAGTAATTGTATTTAAGATGTATACGGTTTAAAATGTATGCAAATCCACTTTGGAGACGTATGTGTCCTTACTGGAGCTTCTCTGTTAGCTATACATAATAAAATGTGATTTACAGCAAAATCACAAATAGCCTATACAGCGTCTTTACACCTTAAACAATTCAACAGTTTACTGTACAGTAGTTCAACACATGCGATCATTTGATTTGTAATACTCACATTTGAGTCTCGTCCGTCATCCTTTCCGTCACGTTCGAGTATGACCTATCCTTCTTCTTCTTTTTTGTGACGTATCCTCTCGCGTGGCCTCCTGGGATAGAAGAGTATCCATCGGTCGAGCACTCAAAAATCTGGCTGGAAGCAGTAAGCCATCCGGGAACTTCTCGCCTACTCTTTTATGAATACTGATGTTTCGAACGTACTGCTTCCTTCACGTACTGTTTTCGCCTACTATATAGTAGGAAAGTAGGCATATTCGAACGCACTTAAGTCCGAATCTCGCGATAATTAGTACGTCACCCAGGTAATTCTCGCCTACTCTTTTGGATTCGTACATACTTTTTCGCTCGCCTACTCTTTTTCCCATACTAAATAGTAGGGAAGTATGCGGTTTCGAACGCAGCCTTGGTATCTATGTTCTCGGCTTGACCCAGGGAATCTATTAAGACCAGTGGCATTTCAATAGCCAGATTTATTCAAAAGTTATTAGCCTTTTTGGAAATTTTGTTATAACTTTTGACCACTAGGTGGTGCTGTCTCGAAATCTTTTGGGTACCTTCAAGGGATGGAGCTGATGGCACATTCTGAGTTTCGTAATATTACACCAATGCATTTGTTTAGTATAGCATTTTATTTCACAAAACTGTATTGAAGTCAATGGGAATTTCATGTTTTGTTCTGTTATAGCGCCACCAAGAGGCTCAGTCACACCATTTTTTTTATGTGTCCTCAGAGTGAGCCCATACATATGTGTGTCAATTTTGGTGAAGATATCTCAATTCGCTTCGGAGTTATAGACATTTATATGAAAAAACACGTAAAAAATGACTGACACATGACTTTGATTGGAATTTACTACCCCTAAACATCAATATTTTTGCATTTGGGCATTGGCATATAGCTATCGACCTATGTTTCCAAACTTCTGACGGTGGTTTCGTCTTGATCGGACTATCGGTTTCGAAGATATAGCCAAATGTTTTTTAAGCGCTAAATCACAACGCTACACAAACCGTAAGGCGAAACCTAGCATGTTTGGTATCGTGGGACTCGGCAACGATTCAGGACTGTAATGAGATGAGTCTCGTGAAAATAAGTCGACCACACCCAAAGTTATAAGCATTTGAAAAAAAAAATTCCCCACTAGGTGGCGCTGTTTCGAAACTTCTCACACTCCTTCAGGACATCGTGCTGATGACCCATGCCAAGTTTCGTAACAATCCGTTCATGCGTTCATAAAATAGAGCATTTTAGCACATAATTCAAAATGGCCGACAGTCAAAATGGCCGATATGGTAAAATTGGATATCAGTCGACTCGGCATGTCGCCCTGAATCTAACGAGACCAATTTTATGATTTTTGGACAAACTGTTCAGAAGTTATAAGCAAAAATAGCCATTTTTCATATCTCCGGACCAGTAGGTGGCACTGCGCCGAAACGCAGCATGTAGCCTCAGGTCATGCTTGTGATGACATGTACCAAGTTTGGTCTGAATACGATAAACCGTTGCAGAGATAAAGCCTTACGACTGTTTTTGCAGGCGCTACGTAAAATTTGTTCGTGCGTTTATTGAAAACGGTTTGACGAATCAATTTGAATTCCATAACTTTTGGTCAGCACTGCCTGAAGATGATCTGGTTCAATTTTCGTGCAAATCGGACAAACCGTCTAGGACGAGTTTGAAAAAGTAGGTTTTTCGAATGAATCAAAATGGCGGCCATATTTTTATTACAGAAAATGAAGTCATAGGATGCAATCGAATCGGCATGAGCTCAGGAATCAGAGGAAAAAATAATTTTGTTGATTGGCCTTACAGTTCAAAAGTTATTAGCAAAATAAAAGTGAAACTTTGGACAGGTGGTGGCGCTAGAGGGAATGACTTAGAAACACCAAAATTGGTGTATTTAATGTTGGGACTGTGCTCTATCAGAATGTCAAACCAAAACAACTTTCCCGCAATCGGTTCTATGGGCTGTCATAGACTCCAAGAGCGGAAGAAGAAGAAGAAGAAGAAGAAGAAATATAGCTGCAAGCAGCAATTATCGGGGCCAAGCGCAAGCAGATGACAGGATATGCCAACATGGCTGAAGGTGTCAGACCAACTGCAACAATGAGAAATTAAAGACATTTAGAGAGGATTTTAGGCGAAATGGCTGAAAAATCATATATAAAGTCATTCAAAATATGATTTAATGGATTATCACTTTCAACCAATAGGTGGCGCAGTTAGAAAACTGATGTGATGTGGTCAGAGTGAAGTGACAATGACACATACAAAGTTTGGTGTCAATATGTCAAGGCATTGCAGAGATAAAGCCTGAATAGTGCTTTTAGCATCATGCCTCATCTTTGCTGCTACGCTATACGAAAACAGTTTTGTCTATAGACACGAAATCAATAACTTTTAGTCAGCACAGTCTGGAGATGATACGATTCGATTTTGGTGAAAATCGGACAAACGGTCTAGGAGGAGTTCGAAAAAGTAGGTTTTGACTGAAAATCAAGATGGCGGACAGGAATCTAGGCCAAATAAGGAAAACTTGGTATCTATGTTCTCGGCTTGACCCAATGAATCTATTAAGACCAGTTGCATTACAATAGGCCAACTTATTCAAAAGTTATTAGCAGTTTTGTAAATTTTGTTATAACTTTTGACCACTAGGTGGCACTGTCTCGAAATATTTTGGATACCTTCAGGGGATGGTGCTGATGGCACATTATGAGTTTCCTAATATTACACCAATGCATTTGTTTAGTATAGCATTTTATTTCACAAAACTGTATTGAAGTCAATGGGAATTTCATGTTTTGTTCTATTATAGCGCCACCAAGAGGCTGAGTCCCACCATTTTTTTTACATGTCCTCAGAGTGAGCTCATACATATGTGTGTCGATTTTGGTGAAAATATCTCAATTCGCTTCGGAGTTATAGACATTTAAATGAAAAAACACATAAAAAATGACTGACACATGACTTTGATTGGAATTTACTACCCCTAAACATCAATATTTTCGCATTTGGGCATTGGCGTATAGCTATCGACCTATGTTTCCAAACTTCTGGCGGTGGTTTCGTCTCGATCGGACTAGCGGTTTCGAAGATATAGCCAAATGTTTTTTAAGCACTAAATCACAACGCTACACAAACCGTAAGGCAAAACCTAGCATGTTTGGTATCGTGGGACTCGGCAACGATTCAGGACTCTAATGAGATGAGTCTCGTGAAAATAAGTCGACCACACCCAAAGTTATAAGCATTTGAAAGCATTTGGTGAAAAAAATTCACCACTAGGTGGCACTGTTTCGAAACTTCTCAGGCTCCTTCAGGGCATCGTGCTGATGATCCATTCCAAGTTTTGTAACGATACGTTCACGCGCTCATAAAATACAGCATTTTAGCACATAATTCAAAATGGCCGACAGTCAAAATGGCTGATCGGGGAAAATTGGATATCAGTCGACTCAGCATGACGCCCTGAATCTAACGAGACCACTTTTATGATTTTTGGACAAACCATTCAGAAGTTATAAGCAAAAATAGCCATTTTTCATATCTCCGGACCAGTAGGTGGCACTGCGCCGAAACGCAGCATGCTGCCTCAGGTCATGCTTGTGATGAGATGTACCAAGTTTGGTCTGAATACGATAAACCGTTGCGGAGATACAGCCCTACGACTGTTTTCACAAGCGCTACGTAAAATTTGTTTGCGCGGTATTCGAGAACGGTTTGATGAATCAACACGAATTCCATAACTTTTTTTCGGCATGGTCTGAAGATGATCTGATTCAATTTTCGTGGAAATTGGACCAACGGCCTAGGAGGAGTTCGAAAAAGTAGGTTTTTCGGAAAATTCAAAATGGCGGAAAATTATTATGACGAAAAATTACGTCATAGGATGCAATCGAATCGCCATGAGCTCACGAATCAGAGGGAAAAGGAATTTTGTTTCTAGCCCTTGTGGTTCAAAAGTTATTAGCAGAAACATGAGTGAAAGTTTGGACAGTTGGTGGCGCTAGAGGGAATGACTTAGACACACCAAAATTGGTGTATTTAATGTTGGGACTGTCCTCTATCAGAATGTCAAACCATTACAACTTTCCCGCAATCGGTTCTATGGGCTGCCATAGACTCCCAGTCGGAACAATGAAGAATAATAATAATAATAATAATAATAAATATAGCTGCAAGCAGCAATTACCGGGGCCAAGCAGAATAAGACGACAAGACATGCCAACATGTCTGAAAGTGTCAGACCAACTGCAACAATGAGCAATTAAAGACATTTAAAGAGGATTTTAGGCGAAATGGCTGAAAAATCATGTAAAAAGTGATTCAAAATATGATTTAATGGATTGTCACTTTTGACCAAAAGGTGGCGCTGTTACGAAATTGATGTGGTGTGGTCAGAGTAAGGAGACAGTGACACATACAAAGTTTTGTGTCAAAATGTCGAGGCATTGCAGATATAAAGCCTGAATAGTCATTTTGGCATCATGCCTCAACTTTGCTGCTGTGCTATACGAAAACGGTTTCATCAATCGACACGAAATCCATAACTTTTTGTCGGCACAGTCTGGAGATGATACGATTCGATTTTGGTGAAAATCGGACAAACGGTCTAGGAGGAGTTCGAAAAAGTAGGTTTTGAATGAAAATCAAGATGACGGACAGGAAGTTTGGCCAAATAAGGAAAACTTGGTATCTATGTTCTCGGCTTGACCCAAGGAATCTATTAAGACCCGTGGCATTTCAATAGCCAGATTTATTCAAAAGTTATTAGCCTTTTTGGAAATTTTGTTATAACTTTTGACCACTAGGTGGCGCTGTCTTGAAATATTTTGGTTGCCTTCAGGGGATGGTGCTGATGACACAATCTGAGTTTCGTAATATTACACCAATGCATTTGTTTAGTATAGCATTTTATTTCACAAAACTGTATTGAAGTCAATGGGAATTTCATATTTTGTTCAATTATAGCGCCACCAAGAGGCTCAGTCCCACAATTTTTTTTACGTGTCCTCAGAGTGAGCCCATACATATGTGTGTCAATTTTGGTGAAAATATCTCAATTCGCTTCGGAGTTATAGACATTTATATGAAAAAACACGAAAAAAATGACTGACACATGACTTTGATTGGAAATTAGTACCCCTAAACATCAATATTTTCGCATTTGGGCAGTAACGTATAGCTATCGACCTATGTTTCCAAACTTCTGACGGTGGTTTCGTCTCGATCGGACTAGCGGTTTCAAAGATATAGCCAAATGTTTTTTAAGCGCTAAATCACAACGTTACACAAACCGTAAGGCAAAACCTAGCATGTTTGGTATCGTAGGACTCGGCAACGATTCAGGAGTCTAAAAAGATGAGTTTCGTGAAAATATGTCGACCACACCCAAAGTTATAAGCATTTGAAAAAAAAAATTCACCACTAGGTGGCGCTGTTTCGAAACTTCTCAGGCTCATTCAGGGCATTGTGCTGATGACCCATACCACGTTTCGTAACAATCCGTTCATGCGTTCATAAAATACAGAATTTTAGCACAAAATTCAAAATGGCCGACAGCCAAAATGACCGATATGGTCAAATTGGATATCAGTCGACTCGGCATGTTGCCCTGAATCTAACGAGACCAATTGTATGATTTTTGGACAAACTGTTCAGAAGTTATAAGCAAAAATAGCCATTTTTCATATCTCCGGACCAGTAGGTGGCGCTGCGCCGAAACACAGCATGTAGCCTCAGGTCATGCTTGTGAGTACAAGTACCAAGTTTGGTCTGAATACGATAAACCGTTGCGGAGATACGGCCTTACGACTGTTTTTGCTAGCGCTACGTAAAATGTATTTGTGCGTTTATCGAAAACGGTTTGACGAATCCATTTGAATTCCATAACTTTTTGTCAGCACTACCTGAAGATGATCTGGTTCAATTTTCGTGCAAATCGGACAAACCGTCTAGGACGAGTTCGAAAAAGTAGCTTTTTTTGAAAATTCAAGATGGCGGCCATATTTTTATGACGGAAAATGACGTCATAGGGTGCAATCGAATCGCCATGAGCTCAGGAATCAGAGAAAAAAAGAATTTCGCTGATTGGCCTTACGGTTCAAAAGTTATTAGCAAAGTAAAAGTGAAACTTTGGACAGGTGGTGGCGCTAGAGGGAATGACTTAGAAACACCAAAATTGGTGTATTTAATGTTGAGACGGTCCTCTATCAGAATGTCAAACCAAAACAACTTTCCCGCAATCGGTTCTATGGGCTGCCATAGACTCCCATGGCGGAAGAATAATAATAATAATAATAATAATAATAAATATAGCTGCAAGCAGCAATTACCGGGGCCAAGCAGAATAAGACGACAAGACATGCCAACATGTCTGAAAGTGTCAGACCAACTGCAACAATGAGCAATTAAAGACATTTAAAGAGGATTTTAGGCGAAATGGCTGAAAAATCATGTAAAAAGTGATTCAAAATATGATTTAATGGATTGTCACTTTTGACCAAAAGGTGGCGCTGTTACGAAATTGATGTGGTGTGGTCAGAGTAAGGAGACAGTGACACATACAAAGTTTTGTGTCAATATGTCGAGGCATTGCAGATATAAAGCCTGAATAGTCATTTTGGCATCATGCCTCAACTTTGCTGCTGTGCTATACGAAAACGGTTTCATCAATCGACACGAAATCCATAACTTTTTGTCGGCACAGTCTGGAGATGATACGATTCGATTTTGGTGAAAATCGGACAAACGGTCTAGGAGGAGTTCGAAAAAGTAGGTTTTGAATGAAAATCAAGATGGCGGACAGGAAGTTTGGCCAAATAAGGAAAACTTGGTATCTATGTTCTCGGCTTGACCCAAGGAATCTATTAAGACCAGTGGCATTTCAATAGCCAGATGTATTCAAAAGTTATTAGCCTTTTTGGAAATTTTGTTATAACTTTTGACCACTAGGTGGCGCTGTCTTGAAATATTTTGGTTGCCTTCAGGGGATGGTGCTGATGACACAATCTGAGTTTCGTAATATTACACCAATGCATTTGTTTAGTATAGCATTTTATTTCACAAAACTGTATTGAAGTCAATGGGAATTTCATATTTTGTTCAATTATAGCGCCACCAAGAGGCTCAGTCCCACAATTTTTTTTACGTGTCCTCAGAGTGAGCCCATACATATGTGTGTCAATTTTGGTGAAAATATCTCAATTCGCTTCGGAGTTATAGACATTTATATGAAAAAACACGAAAAAAATGACTGACACATGACTTTGATTGGAAATTAGTACCCCTAAACATCAATATTTTCGCATTTGGGCATTGGCGTATAGCTATCGACCTATGTTTCCAAACTTCTGACGGTGGTTTCGTCTCGATCGGACTAGCGGTTTCAAAGATATAGCCAAATGTTTTTTAAGCGCTAAATCACAACGCTACACAAACCGTAAGGCGAAACCTAGCATGTTTGGTATCGTAGGACTCGGCAACGATTCAGGAGTCTAAAAAGATGAGTTTCGTGAAAATAAGTCGACCACACCCAAAGTTATAAGCATTTGAAAAAAAAAATTCACCACTAGGTGGCGCTGTTTCGAAACTTCTCAGGCTCATTCAGGGCATCGTGCTGATGACCCATACCACGTTTCGTAACAATCCGTTCATGCGTTCATAAAATACAGAATTTTAGCACAAAATTCAAAATGGCCGAGAGCCAAAATGACCGATATGGTCAAATTGGATATCAGTCGACTCGGCATGTTGCCCTGAATCTAACGAGACCAATTGTATGATTTTTGGACAAACTGTTCAGAAGTTATAAGCAAAAATAGCCATTTTTCATATCTCCGGACCAGTAGGTGGCGCTGCGCCGAAACACAGCATGTAGCCTCAGGTCATGCTTGTGAGTACAAGTACCAAGTTTGGTCTGAATACGATAAACCGTTGCGGAGATACGGCCTTACGACTGTTTTTGCTAGCGCTACGTAAAATGTATTTGTGCGTTTATTGAAAACGGTTTGACGAATCCATTTGAATTCCATAACTTTTTGTCAGCACTACCTGAAGATGATCTGGTTCAATTTTCGTGCAAATCGGACAAACCGTCTAGGACGAGTTCGAAAAAGTAGCTTTTTTTGAAAATTCAAGATGGCGGCCATATTTTTATGACGGCAAATGACGTCATAGGGTGCAATCGAATCGCCATGAGCTCAGGAATCAGAGGAAAAAAGAATTTCGCTGATTGGCCTTACGGTTCAAAAGTTATTAGCAAAATAAAAGTGAAACTTTGGACAGGTGGTGGCGCTAGAGGGAATGACTTAGAAACACCAAAATTGGTGTATTTAATGTTGAGACGGTCCTCTATCAGAATGTCAAACCAAAACAACTTTCCCGCAATCGGTTCTATGGGCTGCCATAGACTCCCATGGCGGAAGAATAATAATAATAATAATAATAATAATAATAATAAGAAACGGAACAGATACAATAGGTGCCTCCGCACCTTCGGTGCTTGGCCCCTAATAATAAGAAACGGAACAGATACAATAGGTGCCTCCGCACCTTCGGTGCTTGGCCCCTAATAAGAACGCGAACGAAAACAATAGGTGCCTCCGCACCTTCGGTGCTTGGCCCCTAATAAATATAGCTGCAAGCAGCAATTATCGGGGGGCCAAGCGCAAGCAGATGACAGGATATGCCAACATGGCTGAAGGTGTCAGACCAACTGGAACAATGAGCAATTAAATACATTTAAAGAGGATTTTAGGCGAAATGGCTGAAAAATCATATAAAAAGTCATTTAAAATATGATTTAATGGATTATCACTTTCGACCAATAGGTGGAGCAGTTACAAAACTGATGTGATGTGGTCAGAGTGAAGTGACAATGACATATACAAAGTTTGGTGTCAATATTTCAAGGGATTTCAGAGATAAAGCCTGAATAGTGCTTTTGGCATCATGCCTCAACTTTGCTGCTGCGCTATACGAAAACAGTTTCGTCTATCGACACGAAATCCATAACGTTTAGTCGGCACAGTCTGGAGATGATACGATTCGATTTTGGTGAAAATCGGACAAACGGTCTAGGAGGAGTTCGAAAAAGTAGGTTTTGAATGAAAATCAAGATGGCGGACAGGAAGTTTGGCCAAATAAGGAAAACTTGGTATCTATGTTCTCGGCTTGACCCAGGGAATCTATTAAGACCAGTGGCATTTCAATAGCCAGATTTATTCAAAAGTTATTAGCCTTTTTGGAAATTTTGTTATAACTTTTGACCACTAGGTGGCGCTGTCTCGAAATCTTTTGGGTACCTTCAAGGGATGGAGCTGATGGCACATTCTGAGTTTCGTAATATTACACCAATGCATTTGTTTAGTATAGCATTTTATTTCACAAAACTGTATTGAAGTCAATGGGAATTTCATGTTTTGTTCTGTTATAGCGCCACCAAGAGGCTCAGTCACACCATTTTTTTTATGTGTCCTCAGAGTGAGCCCATACATATGTGTGTCAATTTTGGTGAAGATATCTCAATTCGCTTCGGAGTTATAGACATTTATATGAAAAAACACGTAAAAAATGACTGACACATGACTTTGATTGGAATTTACTACCCCTAAACATCAATATTTTTGCATTTGGGCATTGGCGTATAGCTATCGACCTATGTTTCCAAACTTCTGACGGTGGTTTCGTCTTGATCGGACTATCGGTTTCGAAGATATAGCCAAATGTTTTTTAAGCGCTAAATCACAACGCTACACAAACCGTAAGGCGAAACCTAGCATGTTTGGTATCGTGGGACTCGGCAACGATTCAGGACTGTAATGAGATGAGTCTCGTGAAAATAAGTCGACCACACCCAAAGTTATAAGCATTTGGGAAAAAAAATTCACCACTAGGTGGCGCTGTTTCGAAAGTTCTCAGGTTCCTTCAGGACATCGTGATGATGACCAATACCAAGTTTCGTAACAATTCGTTCATGCGTTCATAAAATACAGCATTTTAGCACAAAATTCAAAATGGCTGACAGTCAAAATGGCCGATATGGTCAAATTGGATATCAGTCGAATCGGCATGTTGCCCTGAATCTAACGAGACCAATTTTATGATTTTTGGACAAACTGTTCAAAACCTATAAGCAAAAATAGCCATTTTCCATATCTCCGGACCAGTAGGTGGCGCTGCGCCGAAACACAGCATGTAGCCTCAGGTCATACCTGTGATGACATGTACCAAGTTTGGTCTGAATACGATAAACCGTTGCGGAGATAGAGCCCTACGACTGTTTTTGCAGGCGCTACGTAAAATTAGTTCGAGCGTTTTTCGAAAACGGTTTAACGAATCAATTTGAATTCCATAACTTTTTGTCAGCACTGCCTGAAGATGATCTGGTTCAATTTTCGTGCGAATCGGACAAACCGTCTAGGACGAGTTCGAAAAAGTAGGTTTTACGAAAAATTAAAAATGGCGGCCATATTGTTATGACGGAAAATGAAGTCATAGGGTGCAATCGAATCGGCATGAGCTCAGGAATCAGAGGAAAAAAGAATTTTGTTGATTGACCTCACGGTTCAAAAGTTATTAGCAAAATAAAAGTGAAACTTTGGACAGGTGGTGGCGCTAGAGGGAATGACTTAGAAACAACAAAATTGGTGTATTTAATGTTGGGAGAGTCCTCTATCAGAATGTCAATCCAAAACAACTTTCCCGCAATCGGTTCTATGGGCTGCCATAGACACCCAGTCGGAAGAAACGGAAGAATAATAATAATAAGAACGGGAACAGATACAATAGGTGCCTACGCACCTTCGGTGCTTGGCCCCTAATAATAAGAACGGGAACGAAAACAATAGGTGCCTCCGCACCTTCGGTGCTTGGCCCCTAAATATAGCTGCAAGCAGCAATTACCGGGGCCAAGCAGAATAAGACGACAAGACATGCCAACATTGCTGAAAGTGTCAGATCAACTGCAACAATCAGCAATTAAAGACATTTAAAGAAGATTTTAGGCGAAATGTCTGAAAAATCATATAAACAGTAATTAAAAATATGATTTAATGGATTATCACTTTCGACCAATAGGTGGCGCAGTTACAAAACTGATGTGATGTGGTCAGAGTGAAGTGACAATGACACATACAAAGTTTGGTGTCAATATGTCAAGGCATTGCAGAGATAAAGCCTGAATAATGCTTTTAGCATCATGCCTCAAATTTGCTGCTGCGCTATACGAAAACGGTTTCGTCAATCGACACGAAATCCATAACTTTCAGTCGGCACAGTCTGGAGATGATATGATTCGATTTTGGTGAAAATCGGACAATCGGTGTAGGAGGAGTTCGAAAAAGTAGGTTTTGAATGAAAATAGCATTTTATTTCACAAAACTCTATTGAAGTCAATGGGAATTTCATGTTTTGTTCTATTATAGCGCCACCAAGAGGCTCAGTCCCACAATTTTTTTTACGTGTCCTCAGAGTGAGCCCATACATATGTGTGTCAGTTTTGGTGAAAATATCTCAATTCGCTTCAGAGTTATAGGCATTTATATGAAAAAACACGTAAAAAATGACTGACACATGACTTTGTTTGGAATTTACTACCCCTAAACATCAATATTTTCGCATTTGGGCATTGGCGTATAGCTATCGACCTATGTTTCCAAACTTCTGACGGTGGTTTCGTCTCGATCGGACTAGCGGTTTCGAAGATATAGCCAAATGTTTTTTAAGCGCTAAATCACAACGCTACACAAACCGTAAGGCGAAACCTAGCATGTTTGGTATCATAGGACTCGGCAATGATTCAGGAGTCTAAAAAGATGAGTTTTGTGAAAATAAGTTGACCACACCCAAAGTTATAAGCATTTGAAAAAAAAAAAATCAACACTAGGTGGCGCTGTTTCGAAACTTCTCACGCTCCTTCAGGACATTGGGCTGATGACCCATACCAAGTTCCGTAACAATCCGTTCATGCGTTCTTAAAATACAGCATTTTAGCACAAAATTCAAAATGGCCGACAGCCAAAACGGCCGATATGGTAATATTGGATATCAGTGGACTCGGCATGTTACCCGGAATCTAACGAGACCAATTTTATGATTTTTGGACAAACTGTTCAGAAGTTATAAGCAAAAATAGCCATTTTTCATATCTCCGGACCAGTAGGTGGCGCTGCGCCGAAACACAGCATGTAGCCTCAGGTCATGCTTGTGATGACATGTACCAACTTTGGTCTGAATCTGATAAACCGTTGCGGAGATACGGCTTTACATCTGTTTTCGCAAGCGCTACGTAAAATTTATTCGTGGGTTTATCGAAAACTGTTAAGCGAATCAACTTGAGTTCCATAACTTTTTGTCAGCATGGTCTGTAGATGATCTGGTTCAATTTTCGTGCAAATCGGACAAACCGTCTAGGACGAGTTCGAAAAAGTCGCTTTTTAGATAAATTCAAAATGGCGGCCATATTGTTATGACGGAAATGACGTCATAGGGTGCAATCGAATTGGCATGAGCTCAGGAATCAGAGAGAAAAAGAATTTTGTTGATTGGCCTTACGGTTCAAAAGTTATTAGCAAAATAAAAGTGAAACTTTGGACAGGTGGTGGCGCTAGAGGGAATGACTTAGACTCACCAAAATTGGTGTATTTAATGTTGGGACTGTCCTCTATCAGAATGTCAAACCAAAACAACTTTCCCGCATTCGGTTCTATGGGCTGCCATAGACTCCCAGTTGGAAGAAGGAAGAATAATAATAATAAGAACGGGAACAGATACAATAGGTGCCTCCGCACCTTCGGTGCTTGGCCCCTAATAAATATAGCTGCAAGCAGCAATTATCGGGGCCAAGCGCAAGCAGATGACAGGATATGCCAACATGGCTGAAGGTGTCAGACCAACTGGAACAATGAGCAATTAAATACATTTAAAGAGGATTTTAGGCGAAATGGCTGAAAAATCATATAAAAAGTCATTTAAAATATGATTTAATGGATTATCACTTTCGACCAATAGGTGGAGCAGTTACAAAACTGATGTGATGTGGTCAGAGTGAAGTGACAATGACATATACAAAGTTTGGTGTCAATATTTCAAGGGATTTCAGAGATAAAGCCTGAATAGTGCTTTTGGCATCATGCCTCAACTTTGCTGCTGCGCTATACGAAAACAGTTTCGTCTATCGACACGAAATCCATAACGTTTAGTCGGCACAGTCTGGAGATGATACGATTCGATTTTGGTGAAAATCGGACAAACGGTCTAGGAGGAGTTCGAAAAAGTAGGTTTTGAATGAAAATCAAGATGGCGGACAGGAAGTTTGGCCAAATAAGGAAAACTTGGTATCTATGTTCTCGGCTTGACCCAGGGAATCTATTAAGACCAGTGGCATTTCAATAGCCAGATTTATTCAAAAGTTATTAGCCTTTTTGGAAATTTTGTTATAACTTTTGACCACTAGGTGGCGCTGTCTCGAAATCTTTTGGGTACCTTCAAGGGATGGAGCTGATGGCACATTCTGAGTTTCGTAATATTACACCAATGCATTTGTTTAGTATAGCATTTTATTTCACAAAACTGTATTGAAGTCAATGGGAATTTCATGTTTTGTTCTGTTATAGCGCCACCAAGAGGCTCAGTCACACCATTTTTTTTTATGTGTCCTCAGAGTGAGCCCATACATATGTGTGTCAATTTTGGTGAAGATATCTCAATTCGCTTCGGAGTTATAGACATTTATATGAAAAAACACGTAAAAAATGACTGACACATGACTTTGATTGGAATTTACTACCCCTAAACATCAATATTTTTGCATTTGGGCATTGGTGTATAGCTATCGACCTATGTTTCCAAACTTCTGACGGTGGTTTCGTCTTGATCGGACTATCGGTTTCGAAGATATAGCCAAATGTTTTTTAAGCGCTAAATCACAACGCTACACAAACCGTAAGGCGAAACCTAGCATGTTTGGTATCGTGGGACTCGGCAACGATTCAGGACTGTAATGAGATGAGTCTCGTGAAAATAAGTCGACCACACCCAAAGTTATAAGCATTTGGGAAAAAAAATTCACCACTAGGTGGCGCTGTTTCGAAAGTTCTCAGGTTCCTTCAGGACATCGTGATGATGACCAATACCAAGTTTCGTAACAATTCGTTCATGCGTTCATAAAATACAGCATTTTAGCACAAAATTCAAAATGGCTGACAGTCAAAATGGCCGATATGGTCAAATTGGATATCAGTCGAATCGGCATGTTGCCCTGAATCTAACGAGACCAATTTTATGATTTTTGGACAAACTGTTCAAAACCTATAAGCAAAAATAGCCATTTTCCATATCTCCGGACCAGTAGGTGGCGCTGCGCCAAAACACAGCATGTAGCCTCAGGTCATACCTGTGATGACATGTACCAAGTTTGGTCTGAATACGATAAACCGTTGCGGAGATAGAGCCCTACGACTGTTTTTGCAGGCGCTACGTAAAATTAGTTCGAGCGTTTTTCGAAAACGGTTTAACGAATCAATTTGAATTCCATAACTTTTTGTCAGCACTGCCTGAAGATGATCTGGTTCAATTTTCGTGCGAATCGGACAAACCGTCTAGGACGAGTTCGAAAAAGTAGGTTTTATGAAAAATTAAAAATGGCGGCCATATTGTTATGACGGAAAATGAAGTCATAGGGTGCAATCGAATCGGCATGAGCTCAGGAATCAGAGGAAAAAAGAATTTTGTTGATTGACCTCACGGTTCAAAAGTTATTAGCAAAATAAAAGTGAAACTTTGGACAGGTGGTGGCGCTAGAGGGAATGACTTAGAAACAACAAAATTGGTGTATTTAATGTTGGGAGAGTCCTCTATCAGAATGTCAATCCAAAACAACTTTCCCGCAATCGGTTCTATGGGCTGCCATAGACACCCAGTCGGAAGAAACGGAAGAATAATAATAAATATAGCTGCAAGCAGCAATTACCGGGGCCAAGCAGAATAAGACGACAAGACATGCCGACATGTCTGAAAGTGTCAGACCAACTGCAACAATGAGCAATTAAAGACATTTAAAGAGGATTTTAGACGAAATGGCTGAAAAATCATAGAAACAGTAATTAAAAATATGATTTAATGGATTATCACTTTCGACAAATAGGTGGCGCAGTTACAAAACTGATGTGATGTGGTCAGAGTGAGGAGACAATGACACATACAAAGTTTGGTGTCAATATGTCAAGGCATTGCAGAGATAAAGCCTGAATAGTGCTATTAGCATCATGCCTCAAATTTGCTGCTGCGCTATACGAAAACGGTTTCGTCAATTGACACGAAATCCATAACTTTTAGTCGGCACAGTCTGGGGATGATACGATTCGATTTTGGTGAAAATCGGACAAACGGTGTGGGAGGAGTTCGAAAAAGTAGGTTTTGAATGAAAATAGCATTTTATCTCACAAAACTGTATTGAAGTCAATGGGAATTTCATGTTTTGTTCTATTATAGCGCCACCAAGAGGCTCAGTCCCACAATTTTTTTTACGTGTCCTCAGAGTGAGCCCATACATATGTGTGTCAGTTTTGGTGAAAATATCTCAATTTGCTTTAGAGTTATAAACATTTATATGAAAAAACACGTAAAAAATGACTGACACATGACTTTGTTTGAATTTTACTACCCCTAAACATCAATATTTTCGCATTTGGGCATTGGCGTATAGCTATCGACCTATGTTTCCAAACTTCTGACGGTGGTTTCGTCTCGATCGGACAAGCAGTTTCGAAGATATAGCCTAATGTTTTTTAAGCGCTAAATCACAACGCTACACAAACCGTAAGGCGAAACCTAGCATGTTTGGTATCGTAGGACTCGGCAAGGTTTCAGGAGTCTAATTAGATGAGTCTCGTGAAAATAAGTCGACCGCACCCAAAGTTATAAGCATTTGAAAAAAAAAATTCCCCACTAGGTGGCGCTGTTTCGAAACTTCTCACACTCCTTCAGGACATCGTGCTGATGACCCATGCCAAGTTTCGTAACAATCCGTTCATGCGTTCATAAAATACAGCATTTTAGCACATAATTCAAAATGGCCGACAGTCAAAATGGCCGATATGGTAAAATTGGATATCAGTCGACTCGGCATGTCGCCCTGAATCTAACGAGACCAATTTTATGATTTTTGGACAAACTGTTCAGAAGTTATAAGCAAAAATAGCCATTTTTCATATCTCCGGACCAGTAGGTGGCGCTGCGCCGAAACGCAGCATGTAGCCTCAGGTCATGCTTGTGATGACATGTACCAAGTTTGGTCTGAATACGATAAACCGTTGCAGAGATACAGCCTTACAACTGTTTTTGCAGGCGCTACGTAAAATGTATTCGTGCGTTTATCGAAAACGGTTTGACGAATCAATTTGAATTCCATAACTTTTGGTCAGCACTGCCTGAAGATGATCTGGTTCAATTTTCGTGCAAATCGGACAAACCGTCTAGGACGAGTTCGAAAAAGTAGCTTTTTCAGAAAATTCAAAATGGTGGCCATATTTATATGACGGAAAATGACGTCATAGGGTGCAAACGAATCGGCATGAGCTCAGAAATAAGAGGAAAAAATAATTTTGTTGATTGGCCTTACGGTTCAAAAGTTATTAGCAAAATAAAAGTGAAAATTTGGACAGGTGGTGGCGCTAGAGGGAATGACTTAGAAACACAAAAATTGGTGTATTTAATGTTGGGACTGTCCTCTATCAGAATGTCAAACCAAAACAACTTTCCCGCAATCGGTTCTATGGGCTGCCATAGACTCCCAGTCGGAAAAATGAAGAATAATAATAAGAACGGGAACAGATACAATAGGTGCCTCCGCACCTTCGGTGCTTGGCCCCTAATGAGAACGGGAACAGATACAATAGGTGCCTACGCACCTTCGGTGCTTGGCCCCTAATAATAAGAACGGGAACGAAAACAATAGGTGCCTCCGCACCTTCGGTGCTTGGCCCCTAATAAGAACGGGAACAGATACAATAGGTGCCTACGCACCTTCGGTGCTTGGCCCCTAATAATAAGAACGGGAACAGATACAATAGGTGCCTCGCACCTTCGGTGCTTGGCCCCTAATAAGAACGGGAACAGATACAATAGGTGCCTCCGCACCTTCGGTGCTTGGCCCCTAATAATAAGAACCGGAACAAACACAATAGGTGCCTCCGCACCTTCGGTGCTTGGCCCCTAATAATAAGAACCGGAACAAACACAATAGGTGCCTCCGCACCTTCGGTGCTTGGCCCCTAATAATAATAATAAGAACGGGAACGAAAACAATAGGTGCCTCCGCACCTTCGGTGCTTGGCCCCTAAAAACTAACAGATACAATAGGTGCCTTGCCCCTTCGGGGCTTGGCCCCTAATAATAATAATAATAATAATAAGAACCGGAACAAAAACAATAGGTGCCTCCGCACCTTCGGTGCTTGGCCCCTAATAATAAGAACCGGAACAAAAACAATAGGTGCCTCCGCACCTTCGGTGCTTTGCCCCTAAATACACCAATTTTGGTGTGTCTAAGTCTTTCTCTCTAGCGCCACCAACTGTCCATAGTTGCACTCATGTTTATGCTAATAACTTTTGAACCACTAGGGCTAGAAACAAAATTCTTTTTTCCTCTGATTCCTGAGCTCATGACGATTCGATTGCACCCTATGACGTCATTTCCGTCACAAAAATATGGCCCCCATTTTGAATTTATCTAAAAAGCTACTTTTTCGAACTCGTCCTAGACGGTTTGTCCGATTTGCACGAAAATTGAACCAGATCATCTACAGACCATGCTGACAAAAAGTTATGGAATTCAAGTTGATTCGCTTAACAGTTTTCGATAAACCCACGAATAAATTTTACGTGGCGCTTGCGAAAACAGATGTAAGGCCGTATCTCCGCAACGCTTTATCGGATTCAGACCAAAATTGGTACATGTCATCACAAGCATGACCTGAGGATACATGCTGTGTTTCGGCGCAGCGCCACCTACTGGTCCGGAGATATGAAAAATGGCTATTTTGCTTATAACTTCTGAACAGTTTGTCCAAAAATCATAAAATTGGTCTCGTTAGATTCAGGGTAACATGCCGAGTCGACTGATATCCAATATTACCATATCGGCCATTTTGGCTGTCGGCCATTTTGAATTTTGTGCTAAAATGCTGTATTTTAAGAATGCATGAATGGATTCTTACGAAACATGGTATGGGTCATCAGCACGATGCCCTGAAGGAGCGTGAGAAGTTTCGAAACAGCGCCACCTTGTGGTCGAAAGTTATAACAACATTTCCAAAAAGGCTAATAACCTTTGAATAAATCTGCCAATTGAAATGCCACTGGTCACCAAAATCTTTGATGGCACAAGGGCCACTTTTACTAAAACGGTTATAAATTGTGAACAGAAAGAGATATTTTCGCAAAACTTGGGACACATGTTCATGAGCTCATTCTGAGGTCACGTGAAAAAAAATCATGACAATTGGCCACTTGGTGGCGCTATAAAATGGTTATAACTTGTGAACGGACTGAGATATTTTCACTAAACTTGGGACACATGTTCATAAGCTCAATCTGAGTTGACATGAAAAAAATCATGACAATTGGCCACTTGGTGGCACTATAACAGTGAAAAAAATCATGAAAATAGCTATAAGCGCACCCAACCGTTAGTCTACCGAAAATTGGCACGCAGTGTCTTTGTCCAGGGTGCCATGATAGTCTATGAGAACATTGGTGTATCTCAAAAAACTCAGTATATGTCATTGGCACAAAGCCTTGAAGGAGCCTTAAAAGTTTCAAGGAAGCCCGTGTTTTTTTCACAGAAGTGACCTCCTAAGAATCCTTATCGAGTCCAACAATACCAAACATGCCAGGTTTCGCCTTATGGTTTTTGTAAGTGTCATTTAGAGCTTTAAAAAATTGTGGTTATCTTCAAAGCCGTTAGTCTGATCTAGACAACAACAAAAAAACAAAGGAAATTTGAAAACATAGGTAAATAGCTAAACAATAACGCCAACATGTTAAAATTATGATAGGAACTGACATAAATAAATTAAATCCAATCAATTTCACCCATGGATCATTTTGATGCTCTCACATGTTTGAAACGAACAATGATGGATTGTGATGAAATTTGTTTTGAATTGGGACTGGTGAATCCCCGTCCATACTGTCAATGACCGGTCGCAAAGACCCGCCCACTTTAGTTACTGTTGCTATGTCTGACAAGCGACGCCACTCTCACACCACACCAAGTTCTCACGCAGTGAAAAATACATTGCGGATCAGAAAAAAGACTGCGCGGTGACAGACAAGTACTTTTGATATGAAACAAAGTCTCACCTTTCAAATGTAGTCATTTTTTAGAGACATTTAAACAATAAATACCGTTTTGTGACTCTTTAATGTGTCTGACAGATCGCTGTAGACTCGAGGCTCAGTTAAAGCTGCTTGTGAACCGATCATCTCTTCCTTCTAGTTAATTTAAAGCATTAAAATAAACATGAATGAACATAAAAGGAATGTTGTTTTAAAGTGCTAAGACGTCAGTACACTTTGTTTTTCAAATTTAAATTCTCCTATGTTAATCTACTAACTCTCCTGACTGCTTTGTTGGACAAAATGGCGGATTATGATTAGTCAGATCGCCTGTCAATCAAACTCCCTGCGACGGGTCAATTGAGAATGCCTGTGCGCACAATCCTGATCTAATCGACAACTTTGCAGTTGCACATAGGAAAGCCCGGAAAATCCCGCTATAATGTAAAAGAGCATCTTTTTCATGTATTTGGACTTAGGCCTAACAATGTTTTATAGTGCGCTGTCCCTATTGTTTTTTTGTTGTTTTTTTGTTTTGTTTTTGGTGAGCGTAGGCTACTCCTGATTTTGTTAGTCATCTCATCTCTTATATGCTGTGTATGATCATATCCTGCCCTATTCATGGTAGCCTGCTCGCAAACATTGCGTCATCAATGTCATCAATTGCGTCATCAAGGGGCCCGCCTTGATAATCCTACTAAAGGGCCCGGTGGTGGCTCGTTACGCCACTGAATATAATTGTCTAAACTCCTTATCAAAATTAAATATTTACAACAAATCTGACACATATATATGGGCAAACTTTGAGTACTACTAATAAAAGTGGTGGAGATCAAGCAAGACTATAAGAAGACTAGGCAAAAGGTGCTATAACTGTAAAAACGCTTTAAAACCATATATTTCCTATGGTAAAATGCCTGTATTGGCTGTAAATTGACTTTTTCATCTATGATGGCAGTTGTTAAATGCTTGCTAAATAAAACTTAATGTCTTTTGATGCTTGTGTGCTTAAAGGCCTTAAAGGCCTTAACTGCTTGAACCCCGATAAATGCTGCTTGCAGCTTTAATTAGGGGCCAAGCACCGAAGGTGCGGAGGCACCTATTGTGTTTGTTCCGGTTCTTATTATTATTAGGGGCCAAGCACCGAAGGTGCGGAGGCACCTATTGTGTTTGTTCCGGTTCTTATTATTATTAGGGGTTCAAGCACGAAGTGCTGAAACCCTATTGTAATTGTGCTGATTTTTATTATTATTAGGGGTTCAAGCACTTCAGTGCTGAACACCTATTGTAATTGTTAATTTTCCCATGATGCAACATTCAGACATAAAACTGATCGGGCAGACCAAACCGTAAGTCGTGGAGACTTGAAACTTTGGGGGCTGATAGTACTCACACCGCCTACAGCGTCACCAAGGCCCGCCCCGATCGGCCTGACGGGGGCGCTACAGCGGGCAAAAGTACGAAACGGCTCATAACTCATCAACCGTGAGGCGTAGGCTCAAGTGTCTTATATCGCTGGAATCCTTGGCTCGAGGCGGACCAGATGCATGCCTCGGATTTGCTCGTCACCCTGGGAAAATTTTAGGGTATTTGGGGTTTTTCCAAAAACCTACTTTCGCGAACTAGTCCTAGGTTTTTGGCCCGACCGGAACCAAACCAGTGCGGCAAGATTCTCTGGAGTCTGATTGTCAATAATTATCAAAAAAAAGTGTAAATTTCGCTTCACGGTCCCTAAGGGCCGCCAAAATGTTCGAAGTGGGAGGAGCCCATTTTGCTTAATTGGCTATAACTCGTGAACGGAACGAGATTTTTGCACCAAACTCAGCACACGCATGTACGAGCTCATTCTGTGGTCACGTGAAAAAGGGCGCAGCGACTGGCCACTTGGTGGCGCTATAACTGTTAAAAGGGTGTCAAAATGATGTATTTCTATGGAAAAAACACATGAAATGGCTGAAAGCGGCCATCTTGCTGTCTGATTTGCATACAAGCTCACAAAATCGGGCATGCGCATGCGTCACGTGATCCTGAAGAAGCTTGAAAACTTTCATGGACGTCGGGCCATTGGTGGCGCTTTAACTGTCATAAAGGTGAGAAGGCCTCTGTATTACCCTATGCAAAATGACATTTAAATGACTGAAAAATGGGGGGAAAAGAGCAGAGCTTCACCAAATTAGCTGAGCACATGCGCCATATTATTCTAAAGAAGCGTGCAAACTTTTATGGAGATCGGGCCATCAGTGGGGGTGTCACAGTTTAAAAGGTAAAAAAAAAAAATGCACCACATTTCCATGATAAATGAGCTAAAAGGGCAACAAACGTTCTTTTTCCTCTCCGAGGCACATGTTAGAAGGCTGGATAAAGTTTTTGGAACGCAGCAGCGCAGACGGCAAGCGCCTAGACCCTATAGTTTTTTTTTTTAGAGGCCTTTTTGTGGCCCATTTTTAGCCACTTATTAGGGGTTCAAGCACTTCAGTGCTGAACACCTATTGTAATTGTTAATTTTCCCATGATGCAACATTCAGACATAAAACTGATCGGGCAGACCAAACCGTAAGTCGTGGAGACTTGAAACTTTGGGGGCTGATAGTACTCACACCGCCTACAGCGTCACCAAGGCCCGCCCCGATCGGCCTGACGGGGGCGCTACAGCGGGCAAAAGTACGAAACGGCTCATAACTCATCAACCGTGAGGCGTAGGCTCAAGTGTCTTATATCGCTGGAATCCTTGGCTCGAGGCGGACCAGATGCATGCCTCGGATTTGCTCGTCACCCTGGGAAAATTTTAGGGTATTTGGGGTTTTTCCAAAAACCTACTTTCGCGAACTAGTCCTAGGTTTTTGGCCCGACCGGAACCAAACCAGTGCGGCAAGATTCTCTGGAGTCTGATTGTCAATAATTATCAAAAAAAAGTGTAAATTTCGCTTCACGGTCCCTAAGGGCCGCCAAAATGTTTGAAGTGGGAGGAGCCCATTTTGCTTAATTGGCTATAACTCGTGAACGGAACGAGATTTTTGCACCAAACTCAGCACACGCATGTACGAGCTCATTCTGTGGTCACGTGAAAAAGGGCGCAGCGACTGGCCACTTGGTGGCGCTATAACTGTTAAAAGGGTGTCAAAATGATGTATTTCTATGGAAAAAACACATGAAATGGCTGAAAGCGGCCATCTTGCTGTCTGATTTGCATACAAGCTCACAAAATCGGGCATGCGCATGCGTCACGTGATCCTGAAGAAGCTTGAAAACTTTCATGGACGTCGGGCCATTGGTGGCGCTTTAACTGTCATAAAGGTGAGAAGGCCTCTGTATTACCCTATGCAAAATGACATTTAAATGACTGAAAAATGGGGGGAAAAGAGCAGAGCTTCACCAAATTAGCTGAGCACATGCGCCATATTATTCTAAAGAAGCGTGCAAACTTTTATGGAGATCGGGCCATCAGTGGGGGTGTCACAGTTTAAAAGGTAAAAAAAAAAAATGCACCACATTTCCATGATAAATGAGCTAAAAGGGCAACAAACGTTCTTTTTCCTCTCCGAGGCACATGTTAGAAGGCTGGATAAAGTTTTTGGAACGCAGCAGCGCAGACGGCAAGCGCCTAGACCCTATAGTTTTTTTTTAGAGGCCTTTTTGTGGCCCTTTTTTAGCCACTTATTAGGGGTTCAAGCACTTCAGTGCTGAACACCTATTGTAATTGTTAAAGGGTTACTTCAGGATTTAGCATTAAGCTTTGTATTAGTAGAAAACCTGTAGTATTTTCGAATTACCATGCTTTCCCCCCTCATATCCCCCTGAGAGGAGAGATTTATGTATTTTTTGTCTGGAAAAAATCCTCCGATGACGCAAAAATCGTCCTTTTGCGTCATCGGAGGATTTTCTGTCCAGAGGCTAAAGACTACAGCCAGTCGATGGCGTTGTTCCGCATGTTTTCAACCCGCCCATACAGGGTGGGATCTCACTCACAGAATGTACACAG
Source organism: Scardinius erythrophthalmus (assembly GCF_964197995.2). Taxonomy (NCBI): domain Eukaryota; kingdom Metazoa; phylum Chordata; class Actinopteri; order Cypriniformes; family Leuciscidae; genus Scardinius; species Scardinius erythrophthalmus. Next base: position 74,941 of record NW_028296533.1, on the reverse strand, counting down.
TATCAGCCGTCTTTCTTTGGAAGCTAAGCTAGCATGCTCTTGTTCTGTGGAGAAAGCTGAATAATAGGAGAAAGCTGAGTAAGTAGGGGTTACCATCTTCCTTTTCCCGGACTTGTCCGGCGGGCGAGACTGTTAAAAATGTCCGGGATTCGGCTTTTGCGTTCTACGGTCGCCATTCATTGTTTACATGCACACCTCTCGTTTCAATCTAACTGAATTAATTCCGATCGGTGAATCTGACTGTAGTGTTTACATGGACGCTAAACAAGTGCGTTTGATGCGGTTGATGTGCGTTTTAACATTGCTAAGAAAATTCCCGCTCCTCCGTGAGAGATGCGTTCTCCCGCGGCCGTCAGCCTCGTCCTGCTCGCCACAGTAAACATGATGAATGGCGACTGTAGAACGCAAAAGCCGAATCCCGGACATTTTGGGTCTCTAAATCCCTGGCAAACTCATCACTTAGGCTAGCCTTGTTGTTTTCAACTGTGCTCTCTAACCGGTAGGCGTGGCCTCCTAAGGCAGCGAAGCAAGTGCATTCTGGGAGTTGTTGTCTTTCATCCACATAAGCCAAAAATACATTTTCTGGCTTTTCTCAGTATAGAAAGCTCCAAATTCAAAAATTTCTCCACATTTATTCTACTTAAATGACATATTTTAAATACACATTCATCTTCCCAGAGGTGAAGTATCCCTTTAATTTTCCCATGATGCAACATTCAGACATAAAACTGATCGGGCAGACCAAACCGTAAGTCGTGGAGACTTGAAACTTTGGGGGCTGATAGTACTCACACCGCCTACAGCGTCACCAAGGCCCGCCCCGATCGGCCTGACGGGGGCGCTACAGCGGGCAAAAGTACGAAACGGCTCATAACTCATCAACCGTGAGGCGTAGGCTCAAGTGTCTTATATCGCTGGAATCCTTGGCTCGAGGCGGACCAGATGCATGCCTCAGATTTGCTTGCCCTTCAGGCCCCAATTTTGAGTAAATTGAGGTTTTTTGAAAAACCTACTTTTGCGAATTACTCCTAGATTTTTTGCCCGATCGAAACCAAACCAATGCAGAAATATTCTCTGGACAGAGACTATCAATAATCATCAAAAAAATTCTTAATTTAAATTCACGGTCGCTAAGGGAAATCAAAATGTTTGATGGCACCAGGGCCACTTTTACTAAAACAATTATAACTCGTGAATGGAAAGAGATATTTTCGCTAATCTTGGGAAACGTGTTTATGAGCTCAATCTGAGATTACTTGAAAAAAATCGCGACGATTGGCCACTTGGTGGCGCTACAACATGGAAAAAAATTTATGAAAATGGCTATGAACGCACCCAACCGTTAGTCCTTTGAAATCCTCAATCCTTCCCGAGTCCAACAATACCAAATATGCCAGGTTTCTCCTTATAGTTTGTGTATCATTGTCATTAAGCACTTAAAAAACTTGCAATTATCTTCGAAACCGATAGTCCAAATTTCTTGAAATTTGAAAACATAGATCAATAGCTAAACAATAATGCCCAAATGTCACAATTAAGATAGGAACTGACAAAAATAAATAAACAAATAAAATTTTTAAATCATTGTCACCCATGGATCATTTTTATTCTCTCATAAACAGAAGTGTCTAAACTTCAAAACAAAATGAGATATTTACAACAAATTTGACAGACATGCATGGGCACACTTTGAGGACACTTGAAGTGGTGGAGATCAGGCAAGATGTAGTGCTATAACTGTCAAAAAAACTTTCCTCAGTAAATTGCCTGTATTGGCTGTAAATGGTATTTTCCATCAATGTTATAAGTTTATTTGTTTATTTGGATCCCCATTAGCCTCTTTCTAGGCAGTGGCTACTCTTCCTGGGGTCCCAAAAAGTAAATCATACAAAACTACATTTAATCAACAACAATAAAAAGTCAAGTCAATGAAACGCACTAACCCATCATCCATTCCAAATATCAAAATCAACAATTTAATATATTTTGCCATTAAATATTCCTTTAAATATTTTTTTTAAACTAATTTTTCTTGTAAAAATGTGTGATATCAATAGTAAATGATTCCATATTTTCATTCCTCTATACATTACTGTCCGTTGGTTTCCAGTGGTTTTCGAAACAGGAAATAAAAAACATTCCTTTTATTCATGCCTGGTGTAAAAAAATATGACTAGTACTATTATACAAAAGTTGAGAGTACAGCGCATTAGGAACTCTAGACACAGAAATATTTCTTATAAAATAAAGCAGAGAGACAATCCTTCACCAGTTCATTCTCAGTATATTAGCTCTTCTATAACAGTTTAAATTCAGTCCTGTCGCTCTGTTCTGGACAAATTTATTTTTTCAATTACATCCATTTTTTTTTATTTACTTGATGCACTGGTAAAAACCACTGGGCAAAAACACGTGATTCGTCCAATCACTGATTGTGCTGCAGTGACTGCCACCCCTGAGAGCCAACAGTAGCGGCATATTCTTAAGGCCCGCCCACTGTTCGCGCAGGCGCTGCTGCTGTCAGCATGATGAGAGAACAGAATAGATCAGATGAGACAGCAGCACGGAAACTTTCTTCAGAAACTCCTTGTACTAAATGATCATCATAATCTATCGGGAACTGTGATTGTGTGCACTTGGAAACTTTGGATGCATCAACTTGTCGTCAGAGAAAGGTGTAAAAGGTGAAATCGGAGTAAAGATTTATAGTGTGATAATCTTTATTGAACAATCTTCTTTAATTGAATATGTGATGCAGTCTCGTTTTGGTGAGTGACTTTTTTTTGTCATATGTTATCTTATGACAGATATCTATTTCAGAAATGATTTGATATGAGCTGAGTTGACTAGGCCGCAGTCACAGCGCGAGCTGAACTAGTTAGCCGTGTGCTAAAGCTACCGCGTGTAGCTAACATCTTTGTATCATGAGTTGTGACAGTGACTGTTTTATGAGTGTCGAATCGATGTGTTAAATAAATTTGGATTAATGTGTCATTTGAGCTGTGCATGTCATTTGTTACTGAAATGTTGAGTCAGAAATTAATTATGGTACGTTTGCCTTGTGTTTTCCAAGGCTGCGTTTTCTTGTTCTCTATTTTTTTTCCCTATGTGAACGTGATCGGCAAGTGTATCCTGTTTTGTGCCATAAATAATCCTGTGAAGGTGAATCGCCTGCCTAGTGGATGCAATTACATGCACAAATGCTAACCAGTGCCCATGGACCTGTTTCCCATTTGAACTGTAATTTGAAACCATCAACTGGTAGGATAACTACAATTTTCTTTTGTTTGTTTTTGTTTTTTATATATATGTGTTGCTATATAAATAAGTGTTACGATGTGTATAGCATGCACAAAAATCAAGGACATTTTTTGTAACGAATGTAGCGAAAACTAAACAGCGTCTCTGCGCATTGAAAGGCTGTCACTCAGTGCACAATCACATTGTTACAGCAACGGATTGTCTTTGAGTCATTAAACCGTACATGTACAAACATGTTCAAAAACACTGATTCGTTAAAAAGATAGATGTGATGAAACTAGGTGGTAATTATTTTTAACTTTAAGCTCCACTTTCGAACTTCACCTAATTTAATCGAAGCTTTTAGGCTGTTGAATCATTAAAAAGAAACAAGTCGGTGATGTCTGTTTTCATTTACTAACTCTCTATTGTTCTTATTTGTCACTCATCTTTCTGAAACAAACTACAAAGAGAACTTTTTAATTTATCAATATAATTTTCTCTTTGAATCAGAACAAAATTGTCAACTATTTGCTCTCCTGTTGCACCATTTCCTCCCTCCAGTAGATGATCCTTGCTTCTGATTTAATTATGCCCTACCGAATACTATATCTAGGTGTAGCACATCAAGTCAAGTTGCGCACTACATGCTACACAGTGTTGTGTAGGGCTGGGTTTCGATTCAAATTTCAAGAATCGATTCGATTCCGATTCTCAAGATCTTGAATCGATTATCATTATTCGATCCGATCTGATCCGATCTTCGAGATTTAGATAATGTTAATTTCCGCCATGATAAATTTTCCACCATTTTGAATTTTGTCAACAACGTACTTTTACTAACTAGTCCTAGGTTTTTCGCCCGATCGGAACCAAACCAGTGCAGAAATGTATAGAAATCCTATAAATGTTAAACAGCTTTAAAACCATGTATTTCCTATGTTACATTGCCTGTATTGGCTGTAAATGGTCTTTTCCATCTATTATGTCAGTGGTTACATGCTTGCTAAATAAAACTTAATAGATTTTAAAGCTTTTGTGCTTTAAGGCCTTAAAGGCCTTAACTGCTTGAACCCCGATAAATGCTGCTTGCAGCTTTAATTATTATTATTATTATTATTCCGCCGTAAAACGCATCGTGCAGCCCAAACCGTAAGGGCTAGAGCTTTGAAACTTTGCCAGATGGTAGTACAAAAATCGAGGAGAGGTTATCAAATTATGACCTCGATTGGCCCATAGGTGGCGCTATAACAACCAAAAGCGCGAAAGTGGTCATAACTCCTGGACCGTATGTCGTAGACACAAGTGTCTTATATCATTGGAAAGCTGGTCGTCTGACGAACAAAACGTATATCTCCGATTTCATTTCCGTCATGATAGATTTTCCGCCATTTTGAATTTTGTCGAAAACCTACTTTTGCGAACTAGTCCCTGGTTTTTTGCTCGATCGGAACCAAACCAGTGCAGAATTGTTCTCTGGAGACTGAAGATCAATAATTATCGAAAAAAAGTTGAAATTTCGATTCATGGACGCTAGGGGGCGCAAAATAATCGTTGTGGGAGGAGCCTATTTTACTAAAATGGCTATAACTTAAAAAGTAAATAAGATAGCTTCACCAAACTCGGTACACATGTGTATGGGTTCATTCTGGGGTCACAGTAAAAAAATCGCGACGATTGAACACTAGGTGGCGCTATAACATGAAAAAAACATGAAAAGGGCTATAACCACCTGACCGTTAGTCCGATTGACTGGAAAATTGGTATGCAGTGTCTTGGTCCAAGGTGCCATGTATGTCTATGAGGACATTGGCGTATCTCAAAAAACATGGCCGCCATTGGCCAATGAAGTTGAGCACCTATTAGACAAGGTTAACGGAGGCCGATCGGAACGAAACTCGATGGGCATGTTCGACTCATGGCCCTAGAGGTCTGTAAGAATTTTGAAAGAAATCGGCCACTAGTTGGCGCTAACGAGTTTTTTGGCTCTGTAATCACGTGGTGTTACACTTATCGTCACAAAAAGCATATCATTTGATATATCTGCTCATGCTGAACAACTTTGCCTCAAGAACCATTTCTGTCAATCAAACCGTTCATTAAATATTCATGAATATGTTTAAAACCTACTTTTGCGAACTAGTCCTAGGTTTTTTGCCCGATCGGAACCAGACCAGTCTAGGACAATTCTCTGGACTCTCTAGATCAATAATTATCAAAAAAAGTTGAACTTTTGCATTTGGATGGCTGTAATAGGATCATTTATAAAATGGGCATGGAAAAATACATTAAAAAGCCTATAAATCCTAAATAAAAACCCAGAACTTCACAAAAATTGGTGAACTTATGTGACATAACATCATTAACAAGCATGCAAAATTTCATGGAGATCGGACGATAGGTGGCGCTATAACTGTTAAAAATCTTTAAAACCATATATTTCCTATGGTAAACTGCCTGTATTGACTGTAAATGGTCTTTTCCATCTCTGAATATATAATTTTCATATCATAATGTTAAAAACTAGTGCAATACAATTCTCTGGACTCACTAGAACAATAATTGTCAGAAAAAGTTGAACTACTTCATTTGGGTAGCTATAATAGGTTCACTTCAAAATGTGGCCTTTACCAAGTGTCCCCGAAAGCCTATATCTCTTTAATGAATGTTCAAACCTTCTTAAAAACAAGTCAGAACATGTGAAATATCACTCTGAACATGCATGAAAATTTTCAGACAGATCTGACAAAATTTGCCTCTATAACAGTTAAAAAGGTGAAAATGATATGAATATAATGACATATTAAGCCAAGAAGTGGTATTTTACTGCCCCCTGCTGTTTAAAATAGTCATGTTGTCATATTGTTCTATAATTTATATTTAGACTTTATAAAATCACTATTTTAACATTTACAATTACATTTAGTCAAAAATCCATCTGTTAAATTATTAGTATTGACAGTTTGATCACATCATATATTTCAAATGTCTGTATCTACAATATAATGTGTGTGTGTAGTCTTAGGTTTCTGAATAAATTCTGAATGATCTGATTAATAGCTTACAAAGACTTTGTGAAATGTTTATAGACCATTCAAATATATTTTCATAATGACATATCCCAATAGCATTGAAAAAACAACATTTGTCTTGTGTGTGTGTGTGTGTGTGTGTGTGTGTGTGTGTTAACATGCATTATGGATTTAAAATGGAAAAACTGGTTTGCTTTAGTGCAGAAAAATGGTGAAAATCAAGAAGTTTAAAGTGAAAGTGAGCCAATATGTGGTCTTCTACTGCCCTCTGCTGGCCATTCTACTTATTAATGTCTACCCACATATGCTTTTGCATTCATTAGACACTAAAAATCACTTATATAACAATAAAACACTAAAAAATCACTTATATAACAATTACTATTGTAGCACAATCATATTTTGTCAGAGTTTATCACTTCATTTTTACTGATACTTCACATAATTGCTAGCAATGTGGTAAATCATGGTTAAATCACACTAAAAACATGGTAAATCAATAAATGATACTAGAATGTGGTGTATCAAGGTAAATCATACTACAATCCTGGTACATCATTCTAGAACATAGTATATCATGGTACATCATGCTAGAACATGGTAAATCATGGTAAACTATGCTAGAACAGGGTAAATCATGGTAAGCCATGATAAATCATAATAAACTATGGTAAATCATGTTAGAATGTGGTATATCATGGTAAATCATGCTAGAACATGGTAAATCATGGTAAACTATGCTAGAACAGGGTAAATCATGGTAAACTATGATAAATCATGATAAACTATGGTAATCCATGCTAGAATCACAGTAAACAATGGTAAATCATACTAGAATGTAGTATATCATGGTAAATTATGCTAGAATATGGCAAATCATGCTAGAATCATAGTAAATAATACTAGAATGTGCTAAATTGTTGTGGGAGGAGCCTATTTTACTAAAATGGCTATAACTCAAGAAGTAAATGAGATATCTTCACCAAACTCAGTACACATGTGTATGGGTTCAATTTGAGGTCACAGTAAACAATTCTATGGAGATCGGACCATAGGTGGCGCTATAACTGTTAAAAAGCTTTAAAACCATATATATCCCATGGTAAACTGCCTGTATTGGCTGTAAATGGTCTTTTCCATCTATTATGTCCGTGGTTACATGCTTGCTAAATAAATCTTAACTTTTGATGCTTTTGTGCTTAAATGCTTAAAAGGCTTTAACTGCTTGAACCCCGATAAATGCTGCTTGCAGCTTTAATTAGGGGTTCAAGCACGAAGTGCTGAAACCCTATTGTAATTGTACTGATTTTTATTATTAGGGGTTCAAGCACGAAGTGCTGAAACCCTATTGTAATTGTGCTGATTTTTATTAGGGGTTCAAGCACGAAGTGCTGAAACCCTATTGTAATTGTGCTGATTTTTATTATTATTAGGGGTTCAAGCACGAAGTGCTGAAACCCTATTGTAATTGTGCTGATTTTTATTATTAGGGGTTCAAGCACGAAGTGCTGAAACCCTATTGTAATTGTGCTGATTTTTATTATTATTATTATTATTATTATTCTGCCGTAAAACGCATCGTGCAGCCCAAACCGTAAGGGCTAGAGCTTTGAAACTTTGCCATATGGTAGTACAAAAATCGAGGAGAGGTTATCAAATTATGACCCCGATTGGCCCATAGGTGGCGCTATAGCAACCAAAAGCGCGAAACTGCTCATAACTCCTAGACCGTAAGTCATAGACTCAAGTGTCTTATATCATTGGAAAGCTGGACGCCTGACGAACAAAACGTATATCTCCGATTTTATTTCCGCCATGATAGATTTTCCGCCATTTTGAATTTTGTCGAAAATCTACTTTTGCGAACTAGTCCCTGGTTTTTTGCCCGATCGGAACCAAACCAGTGCAGAATTGTTCTCTGGAGTCTGAATATCAATAATTATCAAAAAAAAGTTGAAATTTCGATTCACGGTCGCTAGGGGGTGCAAAATTAACGTTGTGGGAGGAGCCTATTTTACTAAAATGGCTATAACTCCAGAAGTAAAAGAGGTATTTTAACCAAACCTGGTACACATGTGTAAGACGTCAATATGAGGTCACGGTAAAAAAATCGCGGCGATTGGTCACATGGTGGCGCTATAACATGAAAAAAACATAAAACAGGCTATAACCACCTGACCGTTAGTCCGATTGACTTGAAAATTGGTATGCAGTGTCTTGGTCCAAGGTGCCATGTATGTCTATGAGGACATTGGTGTATCTCAAAAAACATGGCCGCCATCGGCCAATGAAGTTTGAGCACCTATTAGACAAGGTTAACGGAGGCCTATCGGAACGAAACTCGGTGGGCATGTTCGACTCATGGCCCTAGAGGTCTGTAAGAATTTTAAAAGAAATCGGCCACTAGTTGGCGCTAACGAGTTTTATGGCTCTGTAATCACGTGGTGTTACACTTATTGTCACAAAATGCATACCATTTGATAGATCTCCTCTTGTTGAACAACTTTGCCTCAAGAACCATTGCTGTCAATCAAACCGTTCATTAAATATTCGTAATTATGTTAAAAACCTACTTTTGCGAACTAGTCCTAGGTTTTTCGCCCGATCAGAACCAAACGAGTCTAGGACAATTCTATGGACTCTCAAGATCAATAATTATCAAAAAAAAGTTGAACTTTTGCATTTTTCGCATGGGTATATTGGGTCATAAAGAAAATGGGCGTGGCAAAATGCACTCAAAAGCCTATAAATCCTAAACAAAAACTCAGAACTTCACGAAAATTGGTGAGCTTATGTGCCATAACATCATTAACAAGCATGCAAAATTTCATGGAGATCGGACTATAGATGGTGCTATAACTGTTAAAAAGCTTTAAAAAACACATATTTCCTATGGTAAATTGCCTGTATTGGCTGTAAATGGACTTTTCCATCTATTATTTCAGTGGTTAAAAGCTTTCTAAATAAATCTTAATGTCTTAAATGCTTATGTGCCTAAAGGCCTTAAATGCTTGAACCCCGATAAATGCTGCTTGCAGCTTTAATTATTATTATTATTATTATTCTGCCGTAAAACGCATCGTGCAGCCCAAACCGTAAGGGCTAGAGCTTTGAAACTTTGCCATATGGTAGTACAAAAATCGAGGAGAGGTTATCAAATTATGACCCCGATTGGCCCATAGGTGGCGCTATAGCAACCAAAAGCGCGAAACTGCTCATAACTCCTAGACCGTAAGTCATAGACTCAAGTGTCTTATATCATTGGAAAGCTGGACGCCTGACGAACAAAACGTATATCTCCGATTTTATTTCCGCCATGATAGATTTTCCGCCATTTTGAATTTTGTTGAAAATCTACTTTTGCGAACTAGTCCCTGGTTTTTTGCCCGATCGGAACCAAACCAGTGCAGAATTGTTCTCTGGAGTCTGAATATCAATAATTATCAAAAAAAAGTTGAAATTTCGATTCACGGTCGCTAGGGGGTGCAAAATTAACGTTGTGGGAGGAGCCTATTTTACTAAAATGGCTATAACTCCAGAAGTAAAAGAGGTATTTTAACCAAACCTGGTACACATGTGTAAGACGTCAATATGAGGTCACGGTAAAAAAATCGCGGCGATTGGCCACATGGTGGCGCTATAACATGAAAAAAACATAAAACAGGCTATAACCACCTGACCATTAGTCCGATTGACTTGAAAATTGGTATGCAGTGTCTTGGTCCAAGGTGCCATGTATGTCTATGAGGACATTGGTGTATCTCAAAAAACATGGCCGCCATCGGCCAATGAAGTTTGAGCACCTATTAGACAAGGTTAACGGAGGCCTATCGGAACGAAACTCGGTGGGCATGTTCGACTCATGGCCCTAGAGGTCTGTAAGAATTTTAAAAGAAATCGGCCACTAGTTGGCGCTAACGAGTTTTATGGCTCTGTAATCACGTGGTGTTACACTTATTGTCACAAAATGCATACCATTTGATAGATCTCCTCTTGTTGAACAACTTTGCCTCAAGAACCATTGCTGTCAATCAAACCGTTCATTAAATATTCGTAATTATGTTAAAAACCTACTTTTGCGAACTAGTCCTAGGTTTTTCGCCCGATCAGAACCAAACGAGTCTAGGACAATTCTATGGACTCTCAAGATCAATAATTATCAAAAAAAAAGTTGAACTTTTGCATTTTTCGCATGGGTATATTGGGTCATAAAGAAAATGGGCGTGGCAAAATGCACTCAAAAGCCTATAAATCCTAAACGAAAACTCAGAACTTCACGAAAATTGGTGAGCTTATGTGCCATAACATCATTAACAAGCATGCAAAATTTCATGGAGATCGGACTATAGATGGTGCTATAACTGTTAAAAAGCTTTAAAAAACACATATTTCCTATGGTAAATTGCCTGTATTGGCTGTAAATGGACTTTTCCATCTATTATTTCAGTGGTTAAAAGCTTTCTAAATAAATCTTAATGTCTTAAATGCTTATGTGCTTAAAGGCCTTAAATGCTTGAACCCCGATAAATGCTGCTTGCAGCTTTAATTATTATTATTATTATTCCGCCGTAAAACGCATCGTGCAGCCCAAACCGTAAGGGCTAGAGCTTTGAAACTTTGCCAGATGGTAGTACAAAAATCGAGGAGAGGTTATCAAATTATGACCTCGATTGGCCCATAGGTGGCGCTATAACAACCAAAAGCGCAAAAGTGGTCATAACTCCTGGACTGTATGTCGTAGACACAAGTGTCTTATATCATTGGAAAGCTGGTCGTCTGACGAACAAAACGTATATCTCCGATTTCATTTCCGTCATGATAGATTTTCCGCCATTTTGAATTTTGTCGAAAACCTACTTTTGCGAACTAGTCCCTGGTTTTTTGCTCGATCGGAACCAAACCAGTGCAGAATTGTTCTCTGGAGACTGAAGATCAATAATTATCGAAAAAAAGTTGAAATTTCGATTCAGGGTCGCTAGGGGGCGCAAAATTAACGTTGTGGGCGGAGCCTATTTTACTAAAATGGCTATAACTCCAGAAGTAAATGAGGTATTTTCACCAACCTTGGTACACATATGTAAGAGGTCAATCTGAGGACACGGTAAAAAAATCGCGGCGATTGGCCACATGGTGGCGCTATAACATGAAAAAAACATAAAACAGGCTATAACCACCTGACCGTTAGTCCGATTGACTTGAAAATTGGTATGCAGTGTCTTGGTCCAAGGTGCCATGTATGTCTATGAGGACATTGGTGTATCTCAAAAAACATGGCCGCCATTGGCCAATGAAGTTGAGCACCTATTAGACAAGGTTAACGGAGGCCGATCGGAACGAAACTCGGTGGGCATGTTCGACTCATGGCCCTAGAGGTCTGTAAGAATTTTGAAAGAAATCGGCCACTAGTTGGCGCTAACGAGTTTTATGGCTCTGTAATCACGTGGTGTTAGATATATTGTCACAAAATGCATATCATTTGATAGATCTGCTCATGCTGAACAACTTTGCCTCTAGAACCATTGCTGTCAATCAAACCGTTCATTAAATATTCATGAATATGTTAAAAACCTACTTTTGCGAACTAGTCCCTGGTTTTTTGCCCGATCGGAACCAGACCAGTCTAGGACAATTCTATGGACTCTCTAGATCAATAATTATCAAAAAAAAGTTGAACTTTTGTATTTGTATGGCTGTAATAGGGTCATTTATAAAATGGGTGTGGCAAAATACACTCAAAAGCCTATAAATCCTAAATGAAAACTCAGAACTTCACAAAAATTGGTGAGCATATGTGTCATAACATCACAAACAAGCTTGCAAAATTTTATGGAGATTGGACAATAGTTGGCGCTATAACTGTTAAAAAGCTTTAAAACCATATATTTCCTATGGTAAACTGCCTGTATTGGCTGTAAATGGTCTTTTCCATGTCTGATCATATAATTTTCATATCATAATGTTCAAAACTAGTGCAATACAATTCTCTGGACTCACTAGATCAATAATTGTCAGAAAAAGTTGAACTACTTCATTTGGATAGCTATAATAGGTTCACTTCAAAATCTGGCCTTTACCAAGTGTCCCCGAAAGCCTATATCTCTTTAATCAATGCTCAGACCTTCTTAAAAACAAGTCAGAACGTGTGAAATATCACCCTGAACAAGCATGAAAATTTTCAGACAGATCGGACAAAATTTGCCTCTATAACAGTTAAAAAGGTGAAAATGATATGATTTAATGGCATGTTAAGCCAATAAGTGGTATTTTACTGCCCCCTGCTGTTTAAAATAGTCATTTTCTCATATTGGTATTGGTATCAGCCATGGTAAATCATGATAAATGATGGTGTGTGTGTGTGTGTGTGTGTGTGTGTGTGTGTGTGTGTGTGTGTGTGTGTGTGTGTGTGTGTGTGTGTGTGTGTGTGTGTGTGTGTGTGTGTGTGTGTGTGGTACAAATATAACAAAGGTTTTATTTTCCAACATGAAAACAAACATAACAGAGTGCTAGTGCACAAACAATAACCGACAATGATAATGGATGAGAGGGGAACTTAAATACACAGATCAAGACAAGGACAACAGGTGACGGTTATGATGATGAGGAGCAGGTGATGATGAGGAGGGTGATGAGGAGCAGGTGCAGGTGATGACGACAGATGGTGAATGTGATGAAGACAGAAGGTGAATGTGATGAAGGTGAATGTGACACCAATATCACTGAAACATTTGTGTGTGTGTGTGTGTGTGTGTGTGTGTGTGTGTGTGTGTGTGTGTGTAGCATTATTGTGTGTAGCATATGTAGCAATTATGCATTATTGAGTTAACATGGAAACACTGGTTTGCTTTAGTGCAGAAAACTGGTCAAAATCATGAGGTTTAAAGTGAAAGTGAGCCAATAAGTGGTCTTCTACTGCCCTCTGCTGGCCATTCTACTTATTAATTAAATTTTTCCACATGTGCTTGCATTTATACTTGAATACACACTAAAAATCACTTATATAGCAATAACTATTATAACACAATCATATTTTGTCAGTGTTAATCACTTTATTTGCACTGACACTTCAAATAATTGCTAGTAATGTGGTAAATCATGGTAAATCATGGTTAACTATGCTCTGTGTGTGTGTGTGTGTGTGTGTGTGTGTGTGTGTGTGTGTGTGTGTGTGTGTGTGTGTAAGCATGCATTGAGTTAACATGGATAAACTGGTTTGCTTTAGTGCAGAAAACTGGTTTAAAGTGAAAGTGAGCCAATAAGTGGTCTTCTACTGCCCTCTGCTGGCCATTCTACTTATTAATGAAATATTTCAACATGTGCTTGCATTCATACTTGAATACACACAAAAAAAATCACTTATATAGCAATAACTATTATAACACAATCATATTTTGTCAGTGTTAATCACTTTATTTGCACTGACACTTCAAATAATTGCTAGTAATGTGATAAATCAGGCTAGAAACATGGTAAATCAAAGTAAATAATACTAGATTGTCGTTTATCTCCTGGTAAATAATACTAGAACGTGGTATATCATGGTAAATCATGGTTAACTATGCTGTGTGTGTATGTGTGTGTGTGTGTGTGTGTGTGTGTGTGTGTGTGTGTGTGTGTGTGTGTGTGTGTGTGTGTGTTTGTGTGTGTGTGTGTGTGTGTGTGTGTGTGTGTGTGTGTAAGCATGCATTGAGTTAACATGGAAAAACTGGTTTGCTTTAGTGCAGAAAACTGGTTTAAAGTGAAAGTGAGCCAATAAGTGGTCTTCTACTGCCCTCTGCTGGCCATTCTACTTAATAATGAAATATTTTACATGTGCTTTTGCATTCATACTTGGACACACACTAAAAATCACGTATATAACTAACTATTATAACACAATAATATTTTGTCAGTGTTCATCACCTCATTTGCACTGACACTTCACATATTTGCTAGTAATGTGGTTAATCATGCTAGAAACATTGTAAATCATAGTAAATAATACTGAAATGAGGTGTATCAAGGTAAATCATGCTAGAATCCTAATAAATCATTCTGGAACATGGTATATGATAGTAAATCATGCTAGAATCATATTAAATAATTCTAGAATGTGGCAAATCGTTGTGGGAGGAGCCTATTTTACTCAAATGGCTATAACTCAAGAAGTAAATGAGATATCTTCACCAAACTCAGTACACATGTGTATGGGTTCAATTTGAGGTCACAGTAAACAATTCTATGGAGATCGGAGCATAGGTGGCGCTATAACTGTTAAAAAGCTTTAAAACCATATATATCCCATGGCAAATTGCCTGTATTGGCTGTAAATGGTCTTTTCCATCTATTATGTCAGTGGTTACATGCTTGCTAAATAAATCTTAATAACTTTTGATGCTTTTGTGCTTAAATGCCTTAAAGGCCTTAACTGCTTGAACCCCGATAAATGCTGCTTGCAGCTTTAATTATTATTATTATTATTCTGCCGTAAAACGCATCGTGCAGCCCAAACCGTAAGGGCTAGAGCTTTGAAACTTTGCCATATGGTAGTACAAAAATCGAGGAGAGGTTATCAAATTATGACCCCGATTGGCCCATAGGTGGCGCTATAGCAACCAAAAGCGCGAAACTGCTCATAACTCCTAGACCGTAAGTCATAGACTCAAGTGTCTTATATCATTGGAAAGCTGGACGCCTGACGAACAAAACGTATATCTCCGATTTTATTTCCGCCATGATAGATTTTCCGCCATTTTGAATTTTGTCGAAAATCTACTTTTGCGAACTAGTCCCTGGTTTTTTGCCCGATCGGAACCAAACCAGTGCAGAATTGTTCTCTGGAGTCTGAATATCAATAATTATCAAAAAAAAGTTGAAATTTCGATTCACGGTCGCTAGGGGGTGCAAAATTAACGTTGTGGGAGGAGCCTATTTTACTAAAATGGCTATAACTCCAGAAGTAAAAGAGGTATTTTAACCAAACCTGGTACACATGTGTAAGACGTCAATATGAGGTCACGGTAAAAAAATCGCGGCGATTGGCCACATGGTGGCGCTATAACATGAAAAAAACATAAAACAGGCTATAACCACCTGACCGTTAGTCCGATTGACTTGAAAATTGGTATGCAGTGTCTTGGTCCAAGGTGCCATGTATGTCTATGAGGACATTGGTGTATCTCAAAAAACATGGCCGCCATCGGCCAATGAAGTTTGAGCACCTATTAGACAAGGTTAACGGAGGCCTATCGGAACGAAACTCGGTGGGCATGTTCGACTCATGGCCCTAGAGGTCTGTAAGAATTTTAAAAGAAATCGGCCACTAGTTGGCGCTAACGAGTTTTATGGCTCTGTAATCACGTGGTGTTACACTTATTGTCACAAAATGCATACCATTTGATAGATCTCCTCTTGTTGAACAACTTTGCCTCAAGAACCATTGCTGTCAATCAAACCGTTCATTAAATATTCGTAATTATGTTAAAAACCTACTTTTGCGAACTAGTCCTAGGTTTTTCGCCCGATCAGAACCAAACGAGTCTAGGACAATTCTATGGACTCTCAAGATCAATAATTATCAAAAAAAAGTTGAACTTTTGCATTTTTCGCATGGGTATATTGGGTCATAAAGAAAATGGGCGTGGCAAAATGCACTCAAAAGCCTATAAATCCTAAACGAAAACTCAGAACTTCACGAAAATTGGTGAGCTTATGTGCCATAACATCATTAACAAGCATGCAAAATTTCATGGAGATCGGACTATAGATGGTGCTATAACTGTTAAAAAGCTTTAAAAAACACATATTTCCTATGGTAAATTGCCTGTATTGGCTGTAAATGGACTTTTCCATCTATTATTTCAGTGGTTAAAAGCTTTCTAAATAAATCTTAATGTCTTAAATGCTTATGTGCTTAAAGGCCTTAAATGCTTGAACCCCGATAAATGCTGCTTGCAGCTTTAATTATTATTATTATTATTATTATTCTGCCGTAAAACGCATCG
Source organism: Scardinius erythrophthalmus (assembly GCF_964197995.2). Lineage (NCBI taxonomy): Eukaryota > Metazoa > Chordata > Actinopteri > Cypriniformes > Leuciscidae > Scardinius > Scardinius erythrophthalmus. The sequence continues at coordinate 58,689 of NW_028296533.1, read as the reverse complement.
TGCAGCCCAAACCGTAAGGGCTAGAGCTTTGAAACTTTGCCATATGGTAGTACAAAAATCGAGGAGAGGTTATCAAATTATGACCCCGATTGGCCCATAGGTGGCGCTATAGCAACCAAAAGCGCGAAACTGCTCATAACTCCTAGACCGTAAGTCATAGACTCAAGTGTCTTATATCATTGGAAAGCTGGACGCCTGACGAACAAAACGTATATCTCCGATTTTATTTCCGCCATGATAGATTTTCCGCCATTTTGAATTTTGTCGAAAATCTACTTTTGCGAACTAGTCCCTGGTTTTTTGCCCGATCGGAACCAAACCAGTGCAGAATTGTTCTCTGGAGTCTGAATATCAATAATTATCAAAAAAAAGTTGAAATTTCGATTCACGGTCGCTAGGGGGTGCAAAATTAACGTTGTGGGAGGAGCCTATTTTACTAAAATGGCTATAACTCCAGAAGTAAAAGAGGTATTTTAACCAAACCTGGTACACATGTGTAAGACGTCAATATGAGGTCACGGTAAAAAAATCGCGGCGATTGGTCACATGGTGGCGCTATAACATGAAAAAAACATAAAACAGGCTATAACCACCTGACCGTTAGTCCGATTGACTTGAAAATTGGTATGCAGTGTCTTGGTCCAAGGTGCCATGTATGTCTATGAGGACATTGGTGTATCTCAAAAAACATGGCCGCCATTGGCCAATGAAGTTGAGCACCTATTAGACAAGGTTAACGGAGGCCGATCGGAACGAAACTCGGTGGGCATGTTCGACTCATGGCCCTAGAGGTCTGTAAGAATTTTGAAAGAAATCGGCCACTAGTTGGCGCTAACGAGTTTTATGGCTCTGTAATCACGTGGTGTTAGATATATTGTCACAAAATGCATATCATTTGATAGATCTGCTCATGCTGAACAACTTTGCCTCTAGAACCATTGCTGTCAATCAAACCGTTCATTAAATATTCATGAATATGTTAAAAACCTACTTTTGCGAACTAGTCCCTGGTTTTTTGCCCGATCGGAACCAGACCAGTCTAGGACAATTCTATGGACTCTCTAGATCAATAATTATCAAAAAAAAGTTGAACTTTTGTATTTGTATGGCTGTAATAGGGTCATTTATAAAATGGGTGTGGCAAAATACACTCAAAAGCCTATAAATCCTAAATGAAAACTCAGAACTTCACAAAAATTGGTGAGCATATGTGTCATAACATCACAAACAAGCTTGCAAAATTTTATGGAGATTGGACAATAGTTGGCGCTATAACTGTTAAAAAGCTTTAAAACCATATATTTCCTATGGTAAACTGCCTGTATTGGCTGTAAATGGTCTTTTCCATGTCTGATCATATAATTTTCATATCATAATGTTCAAAACTAGTGCAATACAATTCTCTGGACTCACTAGATCAATAATTGTCAGAAAAAGTTGAACTACTTCATTTGGATATTTATAATAGGTTCACTTCAAAATCTGGCCTTTACCAAGTGTCCCCGAAAGCCTATATCTCTTTAATCAATGCTCAGACCTTCTTAAAAACAAGTCAGAACGTGTGAAATATCACCCTGAACAAGCATGAAAATTTTCAGACAGATCGGACAAAATTTGCCTCTATAACAGTTAAAAAGGTGAAAATGATATGATTTAATGGCATGTTAAGCCAATAAGTGGTATTTTACTGCCCCCTGCTGTTTAAAATAGTCATTTTCTCATATTGGTATTGGTATCAGCCATGGTAAATCATGATAAATGATGGTGTGTGTGTGTGTGTGTGTGTGTGTGTGTGTGTGTGTGTGTGTGTGTGTGTGTGTGTGTGTGTGTGTGTGGTACAAATATAACAAAGGTTTTATTTTCCAACATGAAAACAAACATAACAGAGTGCTAGTGCACAAACAATAACCGACAATGATAATGGATGAGAGGGGAACTTAAATACACAGATCAAGACAAGGACAACAGGTGACGGTTATGATGATGAGGAGCAGGTGATGATGAGGAGGGTGATGAGGAGCAGGTGCAGGTGATGACGACAGATGGTGAATGTGATGAAGACAGAAGGTGAATGTGATGAAGGTGAATGTGACACCAATATCACTGAAACATTTGTGTGTGTGTGTGTGTGTGTGTGTGTGTGTGTGTAGCATTATTGTGTGTAGCATATGTAGCAATTATGCATTATTGAGTTAACATGGAAACACTGGTTTGCTTTAGTGCAGAAAACTGGTCAAAATCATGAGGTTTAAAGTGAAAGTGAGCCAATAAGTGGTCTTTCTACTGCCCTCTGCTGGCCATTCTACTTATTAATTAAATTTTTCCACATGTGCTTGCATTTATACTTGAATACACACTAAAAATCACTTATATAGCAATAACTATTATAACACAATCATATTTTGTCAGTGTTAATCACTTTATTTGCACTGACACTTCAAATAATTGCTAGTAATGTGGTAAATCATGGTAAATCATGGTTAACTATGCTCTGTGTGTGTGTGTGTGTGTGTGTGTGTGTGTGTGTGTGTGTGTGTGTGTGTGTGTAAGCATGCATTGAGTTAACATGGATAAACTGGTTTGCTTTAGTGCAGAAAACTGGTTTAAAGTGAAAGTGAGCCAATAAGTGGCGTTCTACTGCCCTCTGCTGGCCATTCTACTTATTAATGAAATATTTCAACATGTGCTTGCATTCATACTTGAATACACACAAAAAAAATCACTTATATAGCAATAACTATTATAACACAATCATATTTTGTCAGTGTTAATCACTTTATTTGCACTGACACTTCAAATAATTGCTAGTAATGTGATAAATCAGGCTAGAAACATGGTAAATCAAAGTAAATAATACTAGATTGTCGTTTATCTCCTGGTAAATAATACTAGAACGTGGTATATCATGGTAAATCATGGTTAACTATGCTGTGTGTGTATGTGTGTGTGTGTGTGTGTGTATGTGTGTGTGTGTGTGTGTGTGTGTGTGTGTGTGTGTGTGTGTGTGTGTGTGTGTTTGTGTGTGTGTGTGTGTGTGTGTGTGTGTGTGTGTGTGTAAGCATGCATTCAGTTAACATGGAAAAACTGGTTTGCTTTAGTGCAGAAAACTGGTTTAAAGTGAAAGTGAGCCAATAAGTGGTCTTCTACTGCCCTCTGCTGGCCATTCTACTTAATAATGAAATATTTTACATGTGCTTTTGCATTCATACTTGGACACACACTAAAAATCACGTATATAACTAACTATTATAACACAATAATATTTTGTCAGTGTTCATCACCTCATTTGCACTGACACTTCACATATTTGCTAGTAATGTGGTTAATCATGCTAGAAACATTGTAAATCATAGTAAATAATACTGAAATGAGGTGTATCAAGGTAAATCATGCTAGAATCCTAATAAATCATTCTGGAACATGGTATATGATAGTAAATCATGCTAGAATCATATTAAATAATTCTAGAATGTGGCAAATCGTTGTGGGAGGAGCCTATTTTACTCAAATGGCTATAACTCAAGAAGTAAATGAGATATCTTCACCAAACTCAGTACACATGTGTATGGGTTCAATTTGAGGTCACAGTAAACAATTCTATGGAGATCGGAGCATAGGTGGCGCTATAACTGTTAAAAAGCTTTAAAACCATATATATCCCATGGCAAATTGCCTGTATTGGCTGTAAATGGTCTTTTCCATCTATTATGTCAGTGGTTACATGCTTGCTAAATAAATCTTAATAACTTTTGATGCTTTTGTGCTTAAATGCCTTAAAGGCCTTAACTGCTTGAACCCCGATAAATGCTGCTTGCAGCTTTAATTATTATTATTATTATTATTATTCTGCCGTAAAACGCATCGTGCAGCCCAAACCGTAAGGGCTAGAGCTTTGAAACTTTGCCATATGGTAGTACAAAAATCGAGGAGAGGTTATCAAATTATGACCCCGATTGGCCCATAGGTGGCGCTATAGCAACCAAAAGCGCGAAACTGCTCATAACTCCTAGACCGTAAGTCATAGACTCAAGTGTCTTATATCATTGGAAAGCTGGACGCCTGACGAACAAAACGTATATCTCCGATTTTATTTCCGCCATGATAGATTTTCCGCCATTTTGAATTTTGTTGAAAATCTACTTTTGCGAACTAGTCCCTGGTTTTTTGCCCGATCGGAACCAAACCAGTGCAGAATTGTTCTCTGGAGTCTGAATATCAATAATTATCAAAAAAAAGTTGAAATTTCGATTCACGGTCGCTAGGGGGTGCAAAATTAACGTTGTGGGAGGAGCCTATTTTACTAAAATGGCTATAACTCCAGAAGTAAAAGAGGTATTTTAACCAAACCTGGTACACATGTGTAAGACGTCAATATGAGGTCACGGTAAAAAAATCGCGGCGATTGGTCACATGGTGGCGCTATAACATGAAAAAAACATAAAACAGGCTATAACCACCTGACCGTTAGTCCGATTGACTTGAAAATTGGTATGCAGTGTCTTGGTCCAAGGTGCCATGTATGTCTATGAGGACATTGGTGTATCTCAAAAAACATGGCCGCCATCGGCCAATGAAGTTTGAGCACCTATTAGACAAGGTTAACGGAGGCCTATCGGAACGAAACTCGGTGGGCATGTTCGACTCATGGCCCTAGAGGTCTGTAAGAATTTTAAAAGAAATCGGCCACTAGTTGGCGCTAACGAGTTTTATGGCTCTGTAATCACGTGGTGTTACACTTATTGTCACAGAATGCATACCATTTGATAGATCTCCTCTTGTTGAACAACTTTGCCTCAAGAACCATTGCTGTCAATCAAACCGTTCATTAAATATTCGTAATTATGTTAAAAACCTACTTTTGCGAACTAGTCCTAGGTTTTTCGCCCGATCAGAACCAAACGAGTCTAGGACAATTCTATGGACTCTCAAGATCAATAATTATCAAAAAAAAGTTGAACTTTTGCATTTTTCGCATGGGTATATTGGGTCATAAAGAAAATGGGCGTGGCAAAATGCACTCAAAAGCCTATAAATCCTAAACGAAAACTCAGAACTTCACGAAAATTGGTGAGCTTATGTGCCATAACATCATTAACAAGCATGCAAAATTTCATGGAGATCGGACTATAGATGGTGCTATAACTGTTAAAAAGCTTTAAAAAACACATATTTCCTATGGTAAATTGCCTGTATTGGCTGTAAATGGACTTTTCCATCTATTATTTCAGTGGTTAAAAGCTTTCTAAATAAATCTTAATGTCTTAAATGCTTATGTGCCTAAAGGCCTTAAATGCTTGAACCCCGATAAATGCTGCTTGCAGCTTTAATTATTATTATTAGGGGTTCAAGCACGAAGTGCTGAAACCCTATTGTAATTGTGCTGATTTTTATTATTAGGGGTTCAAGCACGAAGTGCTGAAACCCTATTGTAATTGTACTGATTTTTATTATTATTATTATTTTTCTTCTCCGCTAAAACGCATCGTGCAGCCCAAACCGTAAGAGCTGGAGCTTTGAAACTTTGCCAGATGGTAGTACAAAAATCGAGGAGAGGTTATCAAATTATGAGCCCGATTGGCCCATAGGTGGCGCTATAGCGACCAAAAGCGCGAAACTGCTCATAACTCCTAGACCGTAAGTCATAGACTCAAGTGTCTTATATCATTGGAAAGCTGGACGCCTGACGAACAAAACGTATATCTCCGATTTTATTTCCGCCATGATAGATTTTCCGCCATTTTGAATTTTGTTGAAAATCTACTTTTACGAACTAGTCCCTGGTTTTTCGCCCGATCGGAACCAAACCAGTGCAGAATTGTTCTCTGGTGTCTGAAGATCAATAATTATCGAAAAAATGTTGAAATTTCGATTCACGGTCGCTAGGGGGTGCAAAATTAACGTTGTGGGAGGAGCCTATTTTACTAAAATGGCTATAACTCAAGAAGTAATTCAGTAAACTTCACCAAACTTGGTACACATGTGTAGGAGGTCAATTTGAGGTCACAGTAAAAAAATTGCGTCGATTGGCCACATGGTGGGGCTATAAAACAAAAAAAACATATAGACGCCTGACCGTTAGTCCGATTGACTTGAAATTTGGTACGCAGTGTCTTGGCCCAAGGGGCCATGTATGTCTAAAAGGATATTGGCGTATCTCAAAAAACATGGCCGCCATTGGCCAATGAAATTTGAGCAACTATTAGACAAGGTTAACGGAGGCCGATCGGAACGAAACTCGATGGGCATGTTCGACTCATGGCCCAATAGGTCTGTAAGAATTTTGAAAGAAATCGGCCACTAGTTGGCGCTAACGAGTTTTATGGCTCTGTAATTACGTGGTGTTACACTTATTGTCACAAAATGCATATCATTTGATAGATCTGCTCATGCTGAACAACTTTGCCTCAAGAACCATTGCTGTCAATCAAACCGTTCATTAAATATTCACGAATATGTCTAAAACCTACTTTTGCGAACTAGTCCTAGGTTTTTTGCCCGATTGGAACCAGACCAGTCTAGGACAATTCTCTGGACTCTCTAGATCAATAATTATCAAAAAAAAGTTTAACTTTTGCATTTGGATGGCTGTAATAGGGTCATTTATAAAATGGGCGTGGCAAAATACACTCAAAAGCCTATAAATCCTAAATGAAAACTCAGAACTTCACAAAAATTGGTGAGAATATGTGACATAACATCCTTAACAAGCATGCAAAATGTCATGGAGATCGGTCCATAGGTGGCGCTATAACTGTTAAAAAGCTTTAAAACCATAGATTTCCTATGGTACATTGTATGTATTGGCTGTAAATGGTCTTTTCCATCTATTATTTCAGTGGTTACATGCTTGCTAAATAAAACTTAATAACTTTTGATGCTTTTGTGCTTAAAGGCCTTAACTGCTTGAACCCCGATAAATGCTGCTTGCAGCTTTAATTATTATTATTATTATTATTCTGCCGTAAAACGCATCGTGCAGCCCAAACCGTAAGGGCTAGAGCTTTGAAACTTTGCCATATGGTAGTACAAAAATCGAGGAGAGGTTATCAAATTATGACCCCGATTGGCCCATAGGTGGCGCTATAGCAACCAAAAGCGCGAAACTGCTCATAACTCCTAGACCGTAAGTCATAGACTCAAGTGTCTTATATCATTGGAAAGCTGGACGCCTGACGAACAAAACGTATATCTCCGATTTTATTTCCGCCATGATAGATTTTCCGCCATTTTGAATTTTGTCGAAAATCTACTTTTGCAAACTAGTCCCTGGTTTTTTGCCCGATCGGAACCAAACCAGTGCAGAATTGTTCTCTGGAGTCTGAATATCAATAATTATCAAAAAAAAGTTGAAATTTCGATTCACGGTCGCTAGGGGGTGCAAAATTAACGTTGTGGGAGGAGCCTATTTTACTAAAATGGCTATAACTCCAGAAGTAAAAGAGGTATTTTAACCAAACCTGGTACACATGTGTAAGACGTCAATATGAGGTCACGGTAAAAAAATCGCGGCGATTGGTCACATGGTGGCGCTATAACATGAAAAAAACATAAAACAGGCTATAACCACCTGACCGTTAGTCCGATTGACTTGAAAATTGGTATGCAGTGTCTTGGTCCAAGGTGCCATGTATGTCTATGAGGACATTGGTGTATCTCAAAAAACATGGCCGCCATCGGCCAATGAAGTTTGAGCACCTATTAGACAAGGTTAACGGAGGCCTATCGGAACGAAACTCGGTGGGCATGTTCGACTCATGGCCCTAGAGGTCTGTAAGAATTTTAAAAGAAATCGGCCACTAGTTGGCGCTAACGAGTTTTATGGCTCTGTAATCACGTGGTGTTACACTTATTGTCACAAAATGCATACCATTTGATAGATCTCCTCTTGTTGAACAACTTTGCCTCAAGAACCATTGCTGTCAATCAAACCGTTCATTAAATATTCGTAATTATGTTAAAAACCTACTTTTGCGAACTAGTCCTAGGTTTTTCGCCCGATCAGAACCAAACGAGTCTAGGACAATTCTATGGACTCTCAAGATCAATAATTATCAAAAAAAAGTTGAACTTTTGCATTTTTCGCATGGGTATATTGGGTCATAAAGAAAATGGGCGTGGCAAAATGCACTCAAAAGCCTATAAATCCTAAACGAAAACTCAGAACTTCACGAAAATTGGTGAGCTTATGTGCCATAACATCATTAACAAGCATGCAAAATTTCATGGAGATCGGACTATAGATGGTGCTATAACTGTTAAAAAGCTTTAAAAAACACATATTTCCTATGGTAAATTGCCTGTATTGGCTGTAAATGGACTTTTCCATCTATTATTTCAGTGGTTAAAAGCTTTCTAAATAAATCTTAATGTCTTAAATGCTTATGTGCCTAAAGGCCTTAAATGCTTGAACCCCGATAAATGCTGCTTGCAGCTTTAATTATTATTATTATTTTTCCGCCGTAAAACGCATCGTGCAGCCCAAACCGTAAGGGCTAGAGCTTTGAAACTTTGCCAGATGGTAGTACAAAAATCGAGGAGAGGTTGTCAAATTATGACATCGATTGGCCCATAGGTGGCGCTATAACAACCAAAAGCGCGAAAGTGGTCATAACTCCTGGACCGTATGTCGTAGACACAAGTGTCTTATATCATTGGAAAGCTGGTCGTCTGACGAACAAAACGTATATCTCCGATTTCATTTCCGTCATGATAGATTTTCCGCCATTTTGAATTTTGTCGAAAACCTACTTTTGCGAACTAGTCCCTGGTTTTTTGCTCGATCGGAACCAAACCAGTGCAGAATTGTTCTCTGGAGACTGAAGATCAATAATTATCGAAAAAAAGTTGAAATTTCGATTCAGTGTCGCTAGGGGGCGCAAAATTAACGTTGTGGGCGGAGCCTATTTTACTAAAATGGCTATAACTCCAGAAGTAAATGAGGTATTTTCACCAAACTTGGTACACGTATGTAAGAGGTCAATCTGAGGACACGGTAAAAAAATCGCGGCGATTGGCCACATGGTGGCGCTATAACATGAAAAAAACATAAAACAGGCTATAACCACCTGACCGTTAGTCCGATTGACTTGAAAATTGGTATGCAGTGTCTTGGTCCAAGGTGCCATGTATGTCTATGAGGACATTGGTGTATCTCAAAAAACATGGCCGCCATTGGCCAATGAAGTTGAGCACCTATTAGACAAGGTTAACGGAGGCCGATCGGAACGAAACTCGGTGGGCATGTTCGACTCATGGCCCTAGAGGTCTGTAAGAATTTTGAAAGAAATCGGCCACTAGTTGGCGCTAACGAGTTTTATGGCTCTGTAATCACGTGGTGTTAGATATATTGTCACAAAATGCATATCATTTGATAGATCTGCTCATGCTGAACAACTTTGCCTCTAGAACCATTGCTGTCAATCAAACTGTTCATTAAATATTCATGAATATGTTAAAAACCTACTTTTGCGAACTAGTCCCTGGTTTTTCGCCCGATCGGAACCAGACAAGTCTAGGACAATTCTATGGACTCTCTAGATCAATAATTATCAAAAAAAAGTTGAACTTTTGTATTTGTATGGCTGTAATAGGGTCATTTATAAAATGGGTGTGGCAAAATACACTCAAAAGCCTATAAATCCTAAATGAAAACTCAGAACTTCACAAAAATTGGTGAGCATATGTGTCATAACATCACAAACAAGCTTGCAAAATTTTATGGAGATTGGACAATAGTTGGCGCTATAACTGTTAAAAAGCTTTAAAACCATATATTTCCTATGGTAAACTGCCTGTATTGGCTGTAAATGGTCTTTTCCATGTCTGATCATATAATTTTCATATCATAATGTTCAAAACTAGTGCAATACAATTCTCTGGACTCACTAGATCAATAATTGTCAGAAAAAGTTGAACTACTTCATTTGGATAGCTATAATAGGTTCACTTCAAAATCTGGCCTTTACCAAGTGTCCCCGAAAGCCTATATCTCTTTAATCAATGCTCAGACCTTCTTAAAAACAAGTCAGAACGTGTGAAATATCACCCTGAACAAGCATGAAAATTTTCAGACAGATCGGACAAAATTTGCCTCTATAACAGTTAAAAAGGTGAAAATGATATGATTTAATGGCATGTTAAGCCAATAAGTGGTATTTTACTGCCCCCTGCTGTTTAAAATAGTCATTTTCTCATATTGGTATTGGTATCAGCCATGGTAAATCATGATAAATGATGGTGTGTGTGTGTGTGTGTGTGTGTGTGTGTGTGTGTGTGTGTGTGTGTGTGTGTGTGTGTGTGTGTGTGTGTGTGTGTGTGTGTGTGTGTGTGTGTGTGTGTGTGTGTGTGTGTGGTACAAATATAACAAAGGTTTTATTTTCCAACATGAAAACAAACATAACAGAGTGCTAGTGCACAAACAATAACCGACAATGATAATGGATGAGAGGGGAACTTAAATACACAGATCAAGACAAGGACAACAGGTTACGGTTATGATGATGAGGTGCAGGTGATGATGAGGAGGGTGATGAGGAGCAGGTGCAGGTGATGACGACAGATGGTGAATGTGATGAAGACAGAAGGTGAATGTGATGAAGGTGAATGTGACACCAATATCACTGAAACATTTGTGTGTGTGTGTGTGTGTGTGTGTGTGTGTGTGTGTGTGTGTGTGTGTGTGTGTGTGTGTGTGTGTGTGTGTGTGTGTGTAGCATTATTGTGTGTAGCATATGTAGCAAGTATGCATTATTGAGTTAACATGGAAACACTGGTTTGCTTTAGTGCAGAAAACTGGTCAAAATCATGAGGTTTAAAGTGAAAGTGAGCCAATAAGTGGTCTTCTACTGCCCTCTGCTGGCCCTTCTACTTATTAATTAAAATTTTCCACATGTGCTTGCATTTATACTTGAATACACACTAAAAATCACTTATATAGCAATAACTATTATAACACAATCATATTTTGTCAGTGTTAATCACTTTATTTGCACTGACACTTCAAATAATTGCTAGTAATGTGATAAATCAGGCTAGAAACATGGTAAATCAAAGTAAATAATACTAGATTGTCGTTTATCTCCTGGTAAATAATACTAGAACGTGGTATATCATGGTAAATCATGGTTAACTATGCTGTGTGTGTATGTGTGTGTGTGTGTGTGTGTGTGTGTGTGTGTGTGTGTGTGTGTGTGTGTGTGTGTGTGTGTGTGTGTGTGTGTGTGTAAGCATGCATTGAGTTAACATGGAAAAACTGGTTTGCTTTAGTGCAGAAAACTGGTTTAAAGTGAAAGTGAGCCAATAAGTGGTCTTCTAGTGCCCTCTGCTGGCCATTCTACTTAATAATGAAATATTTTACATGTGCTTTTGCATTCATACTTGGACACACACTAAAAATCACGTATATAACTAACTATTATAACACAATAATATTTTGTCAGTGTTCATCACCTCATTTGCACTGACACTTCACATAATTGCTAGTAATGTGGTTAATCATGCTAGAAACATTGTAAATCATAGTAAATAATACTGAAATGAGGTGTATCAAGGTAAATCATGCTAGAATCCTAATAAATCATTCTGGAACATGGTATATGATAGTAAATCATGCTAGAATCATATTAAATAATTCTAGAATGTGGCAAATCGTCGTGGGAGGAGCCTATTTTACTCAAATGGCTATAACTCAAGAAGTAAATGAGATATCTTCACCAAACTCAGTACACATGTGTATGGGTTCAATTTGAGGTCACAGTAAACAATTTTATGGAGATCGGACCATAGGTGGCGCTATAACTGTTAAAAAGCTTTAAAACCATATATATCCCATGGCAAATTGCCTGTATTGGCTGTAAATGGTCTTTTCCATCTATTATGTCAGTGGTTACATGCTTGCTAAATAAATCTTAATAACTTTTGATGCTTTTGTGCTTAAATGCCTTAAAGGCCTTAACTGCTTGAACCCCGATAAATGCTGCTTGCAGCTTTAATTATTAGGGGTTCAAGCACGAAGTGCTGAAACCCTATTGTATTTGTGCTGATTTTTATTATTATTATTATTATTATTAGGGGTTCAAGCACGAAGTGCTGAAACCCTATTGTAATTGTCCTGATTTTTATTATTATTTTTCTTCTGCCGTAAAACGCATCGTGCAGCCCAAACCGTAAGAGCTGGAACCTTGAAACTTTGCCAGATGGTAGTACAAAAATCGAGGAGAGGTTATCAAATTATGACCCCGATTGGCCCATAGGTGGCGCTATAGCAACCAAAAGCGCGAAACTGCTCAGAACTCCTAGACCGTATGTCGTAGACTCAAGTGTCTTATATCATTGGAAAGCTGGACGCCTGACGAACAAAACGTATATCTCCGATTTCATTTCCGCCATGATAGATTTTCCGCCATTTTGAATTTTGTCAAAAACCTACTTTTGCGAACTAGTCCCTGGTTTTTCGCCCGATCGGAACCAAACCAGTGCAGAAATGTTCTCTAGAAACTGAAGATCAATAATTATCGAAAAAAAGTTGAAATTTCGATTCACGGACGCTAAGGAGCGCCAAAACGTACGTTGTGGGAGGGGCCTATTTTACTAAAATGGCTATAACTCCAGAAGTAAATGAGGTATCTTCACCAAACTCGGTACACATATGTATGAGCTCAATATGAGGTAACAGTAAAAAAATCGCGGCGATTTGCCACATGGTGGCGCTATAATATGAAAAAAACTTAAAACAGGCTTTAACCACCTGACCTTTAGTCCGATTGACTTGAAAATTGGTATGCAGTGTCTTGGTCCAAGGTGTCATGTATGTGTATGAGGACATTGGCGTATCTAAAAAAACATGGCCGCCATCGGCCAATGAAGTTTGAGCACCTATTAAACAAGGTTAACGGAGGCCGATCGGAACGAAACTCGGTGGGAATGTTCTACTCATGGCCCTAGAGGTCTGTAAGAATTTTAAAAGAAATCGGCCACTAGTTGGCGCTAACGAGATTTATGGCTCTGTAATCACGTGGTGTTACACTTATTGTCACAAAATGGATACCATTTGATAGATCTCCTCTTGTTGAACAACTTTGCCTCAAGAACCATTGCTGTCAATCAAACCGTTCATTAAATATTCGTAATTATGTTAAAAACCTACTTTTGCGAACTAGTCCTAGGTTTTTCGCCCGATCGGAAACAAACCAGTCTAGGACAATTCTATGGACTCTCTAGGTCAATAATTATCAAAAAAAAGTTGAACTTTTGCATTTTTCGCATGGCTAACAGGGTCATTTAGAAAATGGGCGTGGTAAAATGCACTCAAAAGCCTATAAATCCTAAACGAAAACTCAGAACTTCACGAAAATTGATGAGCATATGTGTCATAACCTGCTTAAGAAGCATGGAAAATTTTATGGAGAGCGGACCATAGTTGGCGCTATAACTGTTAAAACGCTTTAAAACCATATATTTCCTATGGTAAATTGCCTGTATTTGCTGTAAATGGTGTCTTCTATCATATAATGTTCATATCATAATGTTCAAAACCAGTGCAGCACAATTCTCTGAACTCTCTAGATCAATAATTATCAGAAAAAAAGTTTAACTTCTTCAAAAGGTGATTTTATATGAATATAATGACATATTAAGCCAATAAGTGGTATTTTACTGCCCCCTGCTGTCATTTCATCATACTACTCCCTAATATTGTTATAAAATTCATATTTAGACTTTATAAAATCATTATTTTAACATTTACAATCACATTTTGTCAAAACTCATCTATTGAGTATTACTATTGACAATTGTGTTACACTGAGATATGGAAATGGACGAAAGTAAATGAATGAAATGAAACGAAAGTAACGGCATTTAAGCCACGCCCCCGAATACAAATTCATTCATAACTCGAAAACGGAAAGTCGTTGCGCGCTCAAATTTTGATGGTGAGGACCTCTCCGGGCTCTTGATCGAAACGTGTCGTCGCGGGCCTCGGGAGCGCGCCCCCCGCGCATCGCGAATCCGCGGGACCCCCGATTTTGAGCGGCCATTACTCCCGACCCAGACCACCCCGAACATTGTGTGAGAGCTCGTTGGAAAGGGCGCGTCCTTGGCTAGCTTCGATTCAAATGTGGTGTTATTTGCCCTGGGCATTCCAGAGATAATAGCCCGAACAGATATGCCTTATAACAGTCATAACTCCCAGCCCCAATCGCCCAAAAACACCTTGATGGTCTCATTCAACAGGGCTCCTCAAGCACTATCTATGCTCTGAGTTTCAGAATTTTTCGCCTTTTGGTTCCTGAGATATAAGTAAAAAAACTAATTCCCATTCATTCATTCAAACACTTCAACTGTAAAATGTAAGCTATAATACCACTGTTGTCCACTAGAGGGAGCAGCAGGATTACGCATGATCTTTTAATTCGCTTCAGTATTGGGAAATAAACAAATGCTTTAAGAAGCAATCTTTTTTATTATGATGTTTTTTTTTTATTATGATATTTGTATATATTTTTTTTTTTATTATGATTATGAACGGTTTGATTGACATTAGTGATTCTTGAGGCAAAGTTGTTCAAGATGAGGAGATGAAGATATTTTCACAATATCACATCCTAAAAACATTGAAAACATATTTGTCTTTGTGTGTGTGTGTGTGTTTGTGTGTGTGTGTGTGTGTCTGTGTGTGTAAGCATGCTTAATGGAAAGAACATGGAGAAACTGCTTTGTTTTACTGGTGGATAAAAAAAGTCTTTCAAATGAAAGTGAGTCAATTAGTGGTCTTCTACTGCCCTCTGCAGGACATTCTACTTAATAAAATATTTTCATCTGTGCTTTTGCATTAGTTTTTGGACTATATCAAATTACTTGCATGAAAATCACCTATTATAACACAGTCATGTTTTGTCAAAGTTTATCACTTCATTTTTACTGAGCTCTCAGTTTGAACAATTCTGCCTCTCAGTGATTAATTTGAAATCTGAAAATGGTGTTATACAGAGGAGATTTGCAATTATCATTTTGTTACCTATCTTTTATTTTAAATATCTACATCTACAACAAAATGTGTGTGCATGTGTGTGTTCAAGCATGTATTAAGTATTATTGTTTAAGTATTATTGTTTTCATTTACATTTTAACCACCAGAAGAAGAACACTCATTGGTTCATTCTGCTCACTAAAATTATTATTTTTCATTTTTTTTCCATTTGAAATATTTTTTAAACTTAATAAAATCATTAAAATAACATTTCAAATCATATTTTGTCTGTTTATAAATCCCACAGACTCACACTGGCTGCAATACTAATGTTTTTGTAAAACACAGACCTGATAGTCTAATCTGTGTGTATTGTGCATATATTATTGATATAATTACTATTGCAAATCATGTTATTGTAACTCATATCTTAATAGAATATTATTTGTAATTTTAATTCTTTATTTCTTAATTGTTTTTTTATGATTACTACAGATATTATCACCAAAGATATCAACTACACCTTCACTTTTAGTATTGACACGCTGCACACACAGCACAATCACACACTCACTAATGCATTCAAATAAATGTAATCTTACTGTGCTACTTTATTTGTACATGATTAGAATGAACAGAAATCTAAGAATATTTTTCTTCTTTTGTTAAAGCCATTTCAGACTCCAAGTAAGCATTATATTACTAATCATCTATTTTAAAGGTGCCATACAATTGAAAACTGTATTTATCTTGGCATAGTTGAATGATAAGAGTTCTGGACATGGAACTGACATACCGTGAGCCTCAAACACCATTGTTTCCTCCTTCATGTGTAAATCTCCTGTTTGCAAAAGACCGCTGAAAAATGAGTGAATCCCACCATAACACCGACTGTGACGTTGGAGTCAGGATCATTAATATTTATACCCCCCAAATTTGCATTTTCCAGTCCATGTTCTAGGCCAGGCAGTGTTAATGTGGACCTGCACAGCCGAATCATCAGAAGATCTGCAGGTGTTGTGAAGAAGCAAGCAAGGACAATAGTGAAAATGGCAGATCATGGATATAAATGTTATGTCTGAGGCTGTGCTGCGGATTTGAGAACTTTTCATTCCCTTCCCACAAAAGAGAACTGTCAACAGGCATGGTTGATGTTTACAACAGGATACCTCACCATTTTAATTCAAAGCTGTTAGTTTGCTCTGCCCATTTTACCCCAGACAGTTTTTCTAACCTGGGACAATATCAAGCAGGTTTCGCTCATCGTTTGATACTCAAGAAGGGGGCAGTTCCAACTAATGTTATATTTCCATTACAACCCCTACCGCAAGCAGAAAGTAACATTAGTGATTTTATCCACTACTTGACTGTTGAAGACATTTCTGTTTCAGAGATATCAGAGAACAATTTAAAATATATCAATGCATTCTACAGCACCTTTAAAATAATTATTTAAAATGGAGATCAGGCCATAACATCACAAAAACATGAAAAGGGCTATAACCACCTGACCATTAGTTCGATTGACTTTAAAATTGGTATGCAGTGTCTTGGTCCAAGGTGCCATGTATGTCTATGCCGCCATCGGCCAATAAAGTTTGTGCACCTCTTAGACAAGGTTAACGAAGGCCGATTGGAACGAAACTCGGTGGGCATGTTCGACTCGTGGCCCTAGAGGTCTGTAAGAATTTTGAAAGAAATCAGCCACTAGTTGGCGCTAACAGGTTTTACTGCTCTGTAATCACGTGATGCGTGTCATTTGATAGATCTCCTCATACTGAACAACTTTGCCTCAAAAACTACTGCTGTCAATTAATTTGTTCATTAAATACTTGCGATTATGTTAAAAACCTACTTTTGCAAACTAGTCCTATGTTTTTCACCCGATCGGAAATATACCAGTGCAGTACAATTCTCTGGAAGCTCTAGATCAATAATTATATAAAAAACTTAAACTTTACCCATTGGGTAGCCATAATAGGATCATTTAGAAAATGTGTATGGCAAAAAAACACTCAAAAGCCTGTAAATCCTAAACGAAAACTCAGACAACTCACTAAACTGCCTTATGTGCTTAAAGACCCTAAATGCTTGAACCCCGCTAAATGCTGCTTGCAGCTTTAATTATTATTATTATTCTGCCGTAAAACGCATCGTGCAGCCCAAACCGTAAGGGCTAGAGCTTTGAAACTTTGCCAGATGGTAGTACAAAAATCGAGGAGAGGTTATCAAATTATGACCTCGATTGGCCCATAGGTGGCGCTATAACAACCAAAAGCGCGAAAGTGGTCATAACTCCTGGACCATATGTCGTAGACACAAGTGTCTTATATCATTGGAAAGCTGGTCGTCTGACGAACAAAACGTTTATCTCCGATTTCATTTCCGTCATGATAGATTTTCCGCCATTTAGAATTTTGTCGAAAACCTACTTTTGCGAACTAGTCCCTGGTTTTTTGCTCGATCGGAACCAAACCAGTGCAGAATTGTTCTCTGGAGACTGAAGATCAATAATTATCGAAAAAAAGTTGAAATTTCGATTCAGGGTCGCTAGGGGGCGCAAAATTAACGTTGTGGGCGGAGCCTATTTTACTAAAATGGCTATAACTCCAGAAGTAAATGAGGTATTTTCAACAAACTTGGTACACATATGTAAGAGGTCAATCTGAGGACACGGTAAAAAAATCGCGGCGATTGGCCACATGGTGGCGCTATAACATGAAAAAAACATAAAACAGGCTATAACCACCTGACCGTTAGTCCGATTGACTTGAAAATTGGTATGCAGTGTCTTGGTCCAAGGTGCCATGTATGTCTATGAGGACATTGGTGTATCTCAAAAAACATGGCCGCCATTGGCCAATGAAGTTGAGCACCTATTAGACAAGGTTAACGGAGGCCGATCGGAACGAAACTCGGTGGGCATGTTCGACTCATGGCCCTAGAGGTCTGTAAGAATTTTGAAAGAAATCGGCCACTAGTTGGCGCTAACGAGTTTTATGGCTCTGTAATCACGTGGTGTTAGATATATTGTCACAAAATGCATATCATTTGATAGATCTGCTCATGCTGAACAACTTTGCCTCTAGAACTATTGCTGTCAATCAAACCGTTCATTAAATATTCATGAATATGTTAAAAACCTACTTTTGCGAACTAGTCCCTGGTTTTTTGCCCGATCGGAACCAGACCAGTCTAGGACAATTCTATGGACTCTCTAGATCAATAATTATCAAAAAAAGTTGAACTTTTGTATTTGTATGGCTGTAATAGGGTCATTTATAAAATGGGTGTGGCAAAATACACTCAAAAGCCTATAAATCCTAAATGAAAACTCAGAACTTCACAAAAATTGGTGAGCATATGTGTCATAACATCACAAACAAGCTTGCAAAATTTTATGGAGATTGGACAATAGTTGGCGCTATAACTGTTAAAAAGCTTTAAAACCATATATTTCCTATGGTAAACTGCCTGTATTGGCTGTAAATGGTCTTTTCCATGTCTGATCATATAATTTTCATATCATAATGTTCAAAACTAGTGCAATACAATTCTCTGGACTCACTAGATCAATAATTGTCAGAAAAAGTTGAACTACTTCATTTGGATAGCTATAATAGGTTCACTTCAAAATCTGGCCTTTACCAAGTGTCCCCGAAAGCCTATATCTCTTTAATCAATGCTCAGACCTTCTTAAAAACAAGTCAGAACGTGTGAAATATCACCCTGAACAAGCATGAAAATTTTCAGACAGATCGGACAAAATTTGCCTCTATAACAGTTAAAAAGGTGAAAATGATATGATTTAATGGCATGTTAAGCCAATAAGTGGTATTTTACTGCCCCCTGCTGTTTAAAATAGTCATTTTCTCATATTGGTATTGGTATCAGCCATGGTAAATCATGATAAATGATGGTGTGTGTGTGTGTGTGTGTGTGTGTGTGTGTGTGTGTGTGTGTGTGTGTGTGTGTGTGTGTGTGTGTGTGTGGTACAAATATAACAAAGGTTTTATTTTCCAACATGAAAACAAACATAACAGAGTGCTAGTGCACAAACAATAACCGACAATGATAATGGATGAGAGGGGAACTTAAATACACAGATCAAGACAAGGACAACAGGTGACGGTTATGATGATGAGGAGCAGGTGATGATGAGGAGGGTGATGAGGAGCAGGTGCAGGTGATGACGACAGATGGTGAATGTGATGAAGACAGAAGGTGAATGTGATGAAGGTGAATGTGACACCAATATCACTGAAACATTTGTGTGTGTGTGTGTGTGTGTGTGTGTGTGTGTGTGTGTGTGTGTGTGTGTGTGTGTGTGTGTGTGTGTGTGTGTGTGTGTGTGTGTGTGTAGCATTATTGTGTGTAGCATATGTAGCAATTATGCATTATTGAGTTAACATGGAAACACTGGTTTGCTTTAGTGCAGAAAACTGGTCAAAATCATGAGGTTTAAAGTGAAAGTGAGCCAATAAGTGGTCTTCTACTGCCCTCTGCTGGCCATTCTACTTATTAATTAAATTTTTCCACATGTGCTTGCATTTATACTTGAATACACACTAAAAATCACTTATATAGCAATAACTATTATAACACAATCATATTTTGTCAGTGTTAATCACTTTATTTGCACTGACACTTCAAATAATTGCTAGTAATGTGGTAAATCATGGTAAATCATGGTTAACTATGCTCTGTGTGTGTGTGTGTGTGTGTGTGTGTGTGTGTGTGTGTGTGTGTGTGTGTGTGTGTGTGTGTGTGTGTGTGTGTGTGTGTGTGTGTGTAAGCATGCATTGAGTTAACATGGATAAACTGGTTTGCTTTAGTGCAGAAAACTGGTTTAAAGTGAAAGTGAGCCAATAAGTGGTCTTCTACTGCCCTCTGCTGGCCATTCTACTTATTAATGAAATATTTCAACATGTGCTTGCATTCATACTTGAATACACACAAAAAAAATCACTTATATAGCAATAACTATTATAACACAATCATATTTTGTCAGTGTTAATCACTTTATTTGCACTGACACTTCAAATAATTGCTAGTAATGTGATAAATCAGGATAGAAACATGGTAAATCAAAGTAAATAATACTAGATTGTCGTTTATCTCCTGGTAAATAATACTAGAACGTGGTATATCATGGTAAATCATGGTTAACTATGCTGTGTGTGTATGTGTGTGTGTGTGTGTGTGTGTGTGTGTATGTGTGTGTGTGTGTGTGTGTGTGTGTGTGTGTGTGTGTGTGTGTGTGTGTGTGTGTGTTTGTGTGTGTGTGTGTGTGTGTGTGTGTGTGTGTGTGTGTGTGTGTGTGTGTAAGCATGCATTGAGTTAACATGGAAAAACTGGTTTGCTTTAGTGCAGAAAACTGGTTTAAAGTGAAAGTGAGCCAATAAGTGGTCTTCTACTGCCCTCTGCTGGCCATTCTACTTAATAATGAAATATTTTACATGTGCTTTTGCATTCATACTTGGACACACACTAAAAATCACGTATATAACTAACTATTATAACACAATAATATTTTGTCAGTGTTCATCACCTCATTTGCACTGACACTTCACATATTTGCTAGTAATGTGGTTAATCATGCTAGAAACATTGTAAATCATAGTAAATAATACTGAAATGAGGTGTATCAAGGTAAATCATGCTAGAATCCTAATAAATCATTCTGGAACATGGTATATGATAGTAAATCATGCTAGAATCATATTAAATAATTCTAGAATGTGGCAAATCGTTGTGGGAGGAGCCTATTTTACTCAAATGGCTATAACTCAAGAAGTAAATGAGATATCTTCACCAAACTCAGTACACATGTGTATGGGTTCAATTTGAGGTCACAGTAAACAATTCTATGGAGATCGGAGCATAGGTGGCGCTATAACTGTTAAAAAGCTTTAAAACCATATATATCCCATGGCAAATTGCCTGTATTGGCTGTAAATGGTCTTTTCCATCTATTATGTCAGTGGTTACATGCTTGCTAAATAAATCTTAATAACTTTTGATGCTTTTGTGCTTAAATGCCTTAAAGGCCTTAACTGCTTGAACCCCGATAAATGCTGCTTGCAGCTTTAATTATTATTATTATTATTCCGCCGTAAAACGCATCGTGCAGCCCAAACCGTAAGAGCTGGAACTTTGAAACTTTGACAGATGGTAGTACAAAAATCGAGGAAAGGTTCAGAGATTATGACCCCGATTGGCCCATAGGTGGCGCTATAACAACCAAACGCGCAAAACTGCTCATAACTCCTAGACCGTATGTCGTAGACTCAAGTGTCTTATATCATTGGAAAGCTGGACGCCTGACGAACAAAACGTATATCTCCGATTTCATTTCCGCCATGATAGATTTTCCGCCATTTTGAATTTTGTCAAAAATCTACTTTTGCGAACTAGTCCCTGGTTTTTTGCCCGATTGGAACCAAACTAGTGCAGAAATGTTCTCTGGAGACTGAATATCAATAATTATCGAAAAAAAGTGGAAATTTCGATTCACGGTCGCTAAGGAGCGCCAAAACGTACGTTGTGGGAGGGGCCTATTTTACTAAAATGGCTATAACTCCCGATGTAAATGAGGTATCTTCACCAAACTTGGTACACATGTGTATGAGCTTACTCTGGGGTCACAGTAAAAAAAATCGCGACGATTGGCCTCATGGTGGCGCTATAAAATGAAAAAAACATAAAACAGGCTATAACCACCTGACCGTTAGTCCGATTGACTTGAAAATTGGTATGCAGTGTCTTGGTCCAAGGTGCCATGTATGTCTATGAGGACATTGGCGTATCTCAAAAAACATGGCCGCCATTGGCCAACGAAGTTTGAGCACCTATTAGACAAGGTTAACGGAGGCCGATCGGAACGAAACTCAATGGGCATGTTCGGCTCATGGCCCTAAAGGTCTGTAAGAATTTTGAAAGAAATCGGCCACTAGTTGGCGCTAACGAGTTTTACGGCTCTGTAATCACGTGGTGTTACAAATATCCACACAATATGCATATCATTTGATAGATCTCCTCATCCTGAACAACTTTGCCTCAAGAACCATTGCTGTCAATCAAACTGTTCATTAATTATTCATTAATATGTTAAAAACCTACTTTTGCGAACTAGTCCTAGGTTTTTTGCCCGATCGGAACCAGACCAGTCTAGGACAATTCTCTGGACTCTCTAGATCAATAATTATCAAAAAAAGTTGAACTTTTGCATTTGGATGGCTGTAATAGGGTAATTTATAAAATGGGCGTGTCAAAATACATTAAAAAGCCTATAAATCCTTAATAAAAACTCAGAACTTCACAAAAATTGGTCAGCATATGTGACATAACATCATTAACAAGCATGAAAAATTCTATGGAGATCGGACGATAGGTGGCGCTATAACTGTTAAAAAGCTTTAAAATCATATATTTCCTATGGTAAACTGCCTGTATTGGCTGTAAATGGTCTTTTCCATCTCTGATCATATAATTTTCATATCATAATGTTCAAAACTAGTGCAATACAATTCTCTGGACTCACTAGATCAATAATTGTCAGAAAAAGTTGAACTACTTCATTTGGATAGCTATAATAGGTTCACTTCAAAATCTGGCCTTTACCAAGTGTCCCCGAAAGCCTATATCTCTTTAATCAATGCTCAGACCTTCTTAAAAACAAGTCAGAACGTGTGAAATATCACCCTGAACAAGCATGAAAATTTTCAGACAGATC
This sequence comes from Scardinius erythrophthalmus, assembly GCF_964197995.2. Lineage (NCBI taxonomy): Eukaryota > Metazoa > Chordata > Actinopteri > Cypriniformes > Leuciscidae > Scardinius > Scardinius erythrophthalmus. Next base: position 35,986 of record NW_028296533.1, on the reverse strand, counting down.
GGACAAAATTTGCCTCTATAACAGTTAAAAAGGTGAAAATGATATGAATTAATGGCATGTTAAGCCAATAAGTGGTATTTTACTGCCCCCTGCTGTTTAAAATAGTCATTTTCTCATATTGGTATTGGTATCAGCCATGGTAAATCATGATAAATGATGGTGTGTGTGTGTGTGTGTGTGTGTGTGTGTGTGTGTGTGTGTGTGTGTGTGTGTGTGTGTGTGTGTGTGTGTGTGTGTGTGTGTGTGTGTGTGTGTGTGTGTGTGTGTGTGTGTGTGTGTGTGTGTGTGTGTGTGTGGTACAAATATATCAAAGGTTTTATTTTCCAACATGAAAACAAACATAACAGAGTGCTAGTGCACAAACAATAACCGACAATGATAATGGATGAGAGGGGAACTTAAATACACAGATCAAGACAAGGCCAACAGGTGACGGTTATGATGATGAGGAGCAGGTGATGATGAGGAGGGTGATGAGGAGCAGGTGCAGGTGATGACGACAGATGGTGAATGTGATGAAGACAGAAGGTGAATGTGATGAAGGTGAATGTGACACCAATATCACGGAAAAATTTGTGTGTGTGTGTGTGTGTGTGTGTGTGTGTGTGTGTGTGTGTGTGTGTGTGTGTGTGTGTGTGTGTGTGTGTAGCATTATTGTGTGTAGCATATGTAGCAAGTATGCATTATTGAGTTAACATGGAAACACTGGTTTGCTTTAGTGCAGAAAACTGGTCAAAATCATGAGGTTTAAAGTGAAAGTGAGCCAATAAGTGGTCTTCTACTGCCCTCTGCTGGCCATTCTACTTAAAGGGTTAGTTCACCCAAAAATTAAAATTCTGTCAGTAATTACTCACCCTCATGTTGTTCCAACCGCGTAAGACCTTCGTTCATCTTCGGAACACAAATTAAGATATTTTTGATGAAATCTGAGCCATGTTTCACTCCTCCATAGGCTTCCAGTGTGACCGAAACTTGCTGGCCCAGAAAAGTTATTAAAGAGATCGTTAATATAGTCCAAGTGACTCCAGTGGCTCAATCTTAAGTTTATCAAGCGACGAGAATACTTTTTGTGCGCAAAAACAAACAAAAATAACGACTTTATTCCACTATTCATTTCCTTCTCTCTGGATGTCTAGTTGGTTCGCGTAGTGTTTTTGCGCAGCGCGTCTGTGTTACACGTCACCACGTAGGCTCACTATTGGCCGACGCCGGTCATGTGTGTGATGCGCGATTACGTATAACACAGACGCGCAGCGCAAAAACACTACGAGGCCCAGAGAGAAGGAAATGAAAAGTGGAATAAAGTCGTTATTTTTGTTTGTTTTTGCGCACAAAAAGTATTCTCGTCGCATGATAAACTTAATGTAGTGCCACTGTAGTTACTTGGACTATTTTAACGATGTTTTAATAACTATTCTGGGCCGGTGAGTTTCGGTCACACTGGAAGCCTATGGAGGAGTCAAAATTCTGTCAGATTTCATCAAAAATATCTTAATTTGTGTTCCGAAGATGAACGAAAGACTTACATGGTTGGAACAACATGAGGGTGAGTAATTACTGACAGAATTTTCATTTTTGGGTGAACTAACCCTTTAATTAAATTTTTCCACATGTGCTTGCATTTATACTTGAATACACACTAAAAATCACTTATATAGCAATAACTATTATAACATAATCATATTTTGTCAGTGTTAATCACTTTATTTGCACTGACACTTCAAATAATTGCTAGTAATGTGGTAAATCATGGTAAATCATGGTTAACTATGCTGTGTGTGTGTGTGTGTGTGTGTGTGTGTGTGTGTGTGTGTGTGTGTGTGTGTGTGTGTGTGTGTGTGTGTGTGTGTGTGTGTGTGTGTGTGTAAGCATGCATTGAGTTAACATGGATAAACTGGTTTGCTTTAGTGCAGAAAACTGGTTTAAAGTGAAAGTGAGCCAATAAGTGGTCTTCTACTGCCCTCTGCTGGCCATTCTACTTATTAATGAAATATTTCAACATGTGCTTGCATTCATACTTGAATACACACTAAAAAAATCACTTATATAGCAATAACTATTATAACACAATCATATTTTGTCAGTGTTAACCACTTTATTTGCACTGACACTTCAAATAATTGCTAGTAATGTGATAAATCAGGCTAGAAACATGGTAAATCAAAGTAAATGATCCTAGATTGTCGTTTATCTCCTGGTAAATAATACTAGAACGTGGTATATCATGGTAAATCATGGTTAACTATGCTGTGTGTGTATGTGTGTGTGTGTGTGTGTGTGTGTGTGTGTGTGTGTGTGTGTGTGTGTGTGTGTGTGTGTGTGTGTGTGTGTGTGTGTGTGTGTAAGCATGCATTGAGTTAACATGGAAAAACTGGTTTGCTTTAGTGCAGAAAACTGGTTTAAAGTGAAAGTGAGCCAATAAGTGGTCTTCTACTGCCCTCTGCTGGCCATTCTACTTAATAATGAAATATTTTACATGTGCTTTTGCATTCATACTTGGACACACACTAAAAATCACGTATATAACTAACTATTATAACACAATAATATTTTGTCAGTGTTCATCACCTCATTTGCACTGACACTTCACATATTTGCTAGTAATGTGGTTAATCATGCTAGAAACATTGTAAATCATAGTAAATAATACTGAAATGAGGTGTATCAAGGTAAATCATGCTAGAATCCTAATAAATCATTCTGGAACATGGTATATGATAGTAAATCATGCTAGAATCATATTAAATAATTCTAGAATGTGGCAAATCGTTGTGGGAGGAGCCTATTTTACTCAAATGGCTATAACTCAAGAAGTAAATGAGATATCTTCACCAAACTCAGTACACATGTGTATGGGTTCAATTTGAGGTCACAGTAAACAATTCTATGGAGATCGGAGCATAGGTGGCGCTATAACTGTTAAAAAGCTTTAAAACCATATATATCCCATGGCAAATTGCCTGTATTGGCTGTAAATGGTCTTTTCCATCTATTATGTCAGTGGTTACATGCTTGCTAAATAAATCTTAATAACTTTTGATGCTTTTGTGCTTAAATGCCTTAAAGGCCTTAACTGCTTGAACCCTGATAAATGCTGCTTGCAGCTTTAATTAGGGGTTCAAGCACGAAGTGCTGAAACCCTATTGTAATTGTACTGATTTTTATTATTATTTTTCTTCTCCGCTAAAACGCATCGTGCAGCCCAAACCGTAAGAGCTGGAACCTTGAAACTTTGCCAGATGGTAGTACAAAAATCGAGGAGAGGTTCAGAGAGTATGACCCCGATTGGCCCATAGGTGGCGCTATAGCAACCAAAAGCGCGAAACTGTTCATAACTCCTAGACCGTATGTCGTAGACTCAAGTGTCTTATATCATTGGAAAGCTGGACACTTGAAGAACAAAACGTATATCTCCGATTTCATTTCCGGTATGCAAATTTTTCCGCCATTTTGAATTTTGTTATAAACCTACTTTTGCGAACTAGTCCTAGGTTTTTCGTCCGATCGGAACCAAACCAGTGCAGAAATGTTCTCTGGAGTCTGAATATCAATAATTATCGAAAAAAAGTCGAAATTTCGATTCACGGTCGCTAAGGGGCGCCAAAATGTATGTTGTGGGAGGAGCCTATTGTACTAAAACAGCTATAACTCCAGAAATGAATGAGGTATCTTCACCAAACTTGGTACGTATATGTAAGAGGTCAATCTGAGGTCACAGTAAAAAAATCGTGGCGATTGGCCACATGGTGGCGCTATAACATGAAAAAAACATAAAACAGGCTATAACCACCTGACCGTTAGTCCGATTGACTTGAAAATTGGCATGCAGTGTCTTGGTCCAAGGCCCCATGTATGTCTATGAGGACATTGGTGTATCTCAAAAAACATGGCCGCCATCGGCCAATGAAGTTTGAGCACCTATTAGACAAGGTTAACGGAGGCCTATCGGAACGAAACTCGGTGGGCATGTTCGACTCATGGCCCTAGAGGTCTGTAAGAATTTTGAAAGAAATCGGCCACTAGTTGGCGCTAACGAGTTTTATGGCTCTGTAATCACGTGGTGTTACACTTATCGTCACAAAATGCATATCATTTAATAGATCTGCTCATGCTGAACAACTTTGCCTCAAGAACCATTGCTGTCAATCAAACCGTTCATTAATTATTCGCGAATATGTTAAAAACCTACTTTTGCGAACTAGTCCTAGGTTTTTTGCCCGATCGGAACCAGACCAGTCTAGGACAATTCTATGGACTCTCTAGATCAATAATTATCAAAAAAAAGTTGAACTTTTGCATTTTGCGCATGGCTATAATAGGGTCATAAAGAAAATGGGTGTGGCAAAATGCACTAAAAAGCCTATAAATCATAAATGAAAACTCAGAACTTCACAAAAATTGGTGGGAATATGTGCCATAACATCTTTAACAAGCATGCCAAATTTTATGGAGATCGGACCATAGTTGGCGCTATAATTGTTAAAAAGCTTTAAAACCATATATTTCCTATGGTAAATTGCCTGTATTGGCTGCAAATGGTCTGTTTCATCTATGATCAAATAATTTTCATATCATAATGTTCAAAACTAGTGCAGTACAATTCTCTGGACTCTCTAGATCAATAATTATCAGAAAAAGTTGAACTACTTCATTTGGATGACTATAATAGGGTCACTTCAATACTTGGCCTTGACCAAGTGTCCCCGAAAGCTTATATCTTTTAAGATGCTCAGACCTTCTTAAAAACAAGTCAGAACATGTGAAATATCACTCTAAACATGCATGAACATTTTCAGACAGATCACACACACACACACACACACACAAATGTTGTTTTTTCAATGCTATTGGGATATGTCATTATGAAAATATATTTGAATGGTCTATAAACACTTCACAAAGTCTTTGTAAACTATTAATCAGATTATTCAGAATTTATTCAGAAACCTAACTTCACATAATTGCTAACAATGTGGTAAATCATGGTAAATCACGCTAAAAACATGGTAAATCATAGTAAATAATACTAGAATGTGGTGTATCAAGGTAAATCATACTATAATCCTGGTACATCATTCTAGAACATGGTATATCATGGTACATCATGCTAGAACATGGTAAATCATGGTAAACGTTGCTAGAACAGGGTAAATCATGGTAAACTATGATAAATCATGATAAACTATGGTGAACCATGCTAGAATCACAGTAAACAATGGTAAATCATACTAGAATGTATGGTAAATCATACTAGAATGTAGTATATCATGGTAAATCCTGCTAGAATATGGCAAATCATGCTAGAATCATAGTAAATAATACTAGAATGTGGTAAATTGTTGTGGGAGGAGCCTATTTTACTAAAATGGCTATAACTCAAGAAGTAAATGAGATATCTTCACCAAACTCAGTACACATGTGTATGGGTTCAATTTGAGGTCACAGTAAACAATTTTATGGAGATCGGACCATAGGTGTCGCTATAACTGTTAAAAAGCTTTAAAACCATATATTTCCTATGGTACATTGCCTGTATTGGCTGTAAATTGTCTTTTTCATCTATTATGTCAGTGGTTACATGCTTGCTAAATAAAACTAATAACTTTTGATGCTTTTGTGCTTAAAGGCCTTAAAGGCCTTAACTGCTTGAACCCCGATAAATGCTGCTTGCAGCTTTAATTATTATTATTATTATTATTCTGCCGTAAAACGCATCGTGCAGCCCAAACCGTAAGGGCTAGAGCTTTGAAACTTTGCCATATGGTAGTACAAAAATCGAGGAGAGGTTATCAAATTATGACCCCGATTGGCCCATAGGTGGCGTTATAGCAACCAAAAGCGCAAAACTGCTCATAACTCCTAGACCGTAAGTCATAGACTCAAGTGTCTTATATCATTGGAAAGCTGGACGCCTGACGAACAAAACGTATATCTCTGATTTTATTTCCGCCATGATAGATTTTCCGCCATTTTGAATTTTGTCGAAAATCTACTTTTGCGAACTAGTCCCTGGTTTTTCGCCCGATCGGAACCAAACCAGTGCAGAATTGTTCTATGGAGTCTGAATATCAATAATTATCGAAAAAAAGTTGAAATTTCGATTCACGGTCGCTAGGGGGTGCAAAATTAACGTTGTGGGAGGAGCCTATTTTACTAAAATGGCTATAACTCCAGAAGTAAAAGAGGTATTTTAACCAAACTTGGTACACATGTGTAAGAGGTCAATCTGAGGTCACGGTAAAAAAATCGCGGCGATTGGCCACATGGTGGCGCTATAACATGAAAAAAACATAAAACAGGCTATAACCACCTGACCGTTAGTCCGATTGACTTGAAAATTGGTATGCGGTGTCTTGGTCCAAGGTGCCATGTATGTCTATGAGGACATTGGCGTATCTCAAAAAACATGGCCGCCATCGGCCAATGAAGTTTGAGCACCGATTAGACAAGGTTAACGGAGGCCGATCGGAACGAAACTCGATGGGCATGTTCGTCTTATGGCCCTAGAGGTCTGTAAGAATTTTGAAATAAATCGGCCACTAGTTGGCGCTAACGAGTTTTATGGCTCTGTAATCACGTGGTGTTACACATATTATCACAAAATGCATATCATTTGATAGATCTGCTCATGCTGAACAACTTTGCCTCAAGAACCATTGCTGTCAATCAAACCGTTCATTAAATATTCACGAATATGTCTAAAACCTACTTTTGCGAACTAGTCCTAGGTTTTTTGCCCGATCGGAACCAGACCAGTCTAGGACAATTCTCTGGACTCTCTAGATCAATAATTATCAAAAAAAAGTTGAACTTTTGCATTTGGATGGCTGTAATAGGGTCATTTATAAAATGGGCATGGCAAAATACAGTCAAAAGCCTATAAATCATAAATGAAAATGCAGAACTTCACAAAAATTGGTCAGCATATGTGACATAACATCATTAACAAGCATGCAAAATTTTATGGAGATCGGACGATAGGTGGCGCTATAACTGTTAAAAAGCTTTAAACCCATATATTTCCTATGGTAAACTGCCTGTATTGGCTGTAAATGGTCTTTTCCATCTCTGATCATATAATTTTCATATCATAATGTTCAAAACTAGTGCAATACAATTCTCTGGACTCACTAGATCAATAATTGTCAGAAAAAGTTGAACTACTTCATTTGGATAGCTATAATAGGTTCACTTCAAAATGTAGCCTTTACCAAGTGTCCCCGAAAGCCTATATCTCTTTAATGAATGACTCAGACCTTCTTAAAAACAAGTCAGAACATGTGAAATATCACTCTGAACATGCATGAAAATTTTCAGACAAATCAGACAAAATTTGCCTCTATAACAGTTAAAAAGGTGAAAATGATATGAATATAATGGCATGTTAAGCCAATAAGTGGTATTTTACTGCCCCCTGCTGTTTAAAATAGGAATTTTGTCATATTGTTCTATAATTTATATTTAGACTTTATAAAATCCCTATTTTAACATTTACAATTACATTTAGTCAAAATCTATCTGTTAAAGTATTAGTACTGACAGTTTGATCACATCATATAGTTCAAATGTCTGTATCTACAACATAATGTGTGTGTAGTCTTAGGTTTCTGAATAAATTCTGAATCGTCTGATTAATAGCTTACAAAGACTTTGTGAAATGTTTATTGACCATTCAAATATATTTTCATAATGACATATCCCAATAGCATTGAAACAACAACAACAACAACAACATTTGTCTTTGTGTGTGTGTGTGTGTGTGTGTGTGTGTGTGTGTGTAAGCATGCATTAAGTTAAAATGGTAAAACTGGTTTGCTTTTGTCACAGTTGTGTTCTGTCTGAGTATTGTTGTCTCTGATCACATGTCTTCATTTGTTCTGTTTTCCCGCCTCTCCTTGATTTCCACGGTAACTGTCATTTAGTGCATCTGTCACACCTGTTTCCTCGTTAGTCTTGTCAGCTGTGTCTTGTTTCCCTGATCAGTTCTCCCATGTATTTAAGCCCTGAGTGTTGCCTTGTTCTTTGTCAGTTCTATGCTGTAATTAGAGTGTGTTGCTTTCTGTTCCGATATCCTGAGTTTAATTCCTATTAAACCTGCATCTTGTATGTTCATCCTTGTCTCCGCGTGCCTTCCTGCAACCATTCCGTGTTTAGCTTTAGTGGAGAAAACTGGTGAAAATAATGAAATTTAAAGTGAAACTGAGCCAATAAGTGGTCTTCTAGTGCCCTCTGCTGGCCATTCTACTTATTAATGAAGTCTTTTCACAGGTGATTTTGCGTCACTCTAGACACTTATAAAATCACTTATATAACAATAACTATTATAACAAAATCATATTTTGTCAGTGTTTATCACTTCATTTGCACTGACACTTCACGTGTTGTAAATCATGGTAAATCACGCTAGAAGCATGCTAAATCATAGTAAATAAATCTAAAATGTGGTGTATCAAGGTAAATCATGCTAGAATCCTGATAAATCATTCTAGAACGTGGTATATTATGGTAAATCATGCTAGAACAGGGTAAATAATGGTAAACCATGGTAAATCATGGTAAACTATGCTAGAACAGGGTAAATCATGGTAAACCATGGTAAATCATGGTAAACCATGGTAAATCATGATAAACTATAGTAAATCATGCTACAATGTGGTATATCATGGTAAATCATGCTAGAACATGGTAAATCAAGGTAAACTAAGATAAATTCATGGTCAACTATGCTAGAACAGGGTAAATCATGGTAAATCATGGTAAATCATGCTAAAACATGGTATTTTCCATCTATGATGTCAGTGGTTACATGCTTGCTAAATAAAACTTGATGTCTTTTGATGTTTTTGTGCTTAAAGGCCTTAAAGGCCTTAACTGCTTGAACCCCGATAAATGCTGCTTGCAGCTTTAATTAGGGGTTCAAGCATGAAATGCTGAAACCCTATTGTAATTGTGCTGATTTTTAGGGGTTCAAGCACGAAGTGCTGAAACCCTATTGTAATTGTGCTGATTTTTATTATTATTATTATTATTATTATTCTGCCGTAAAACGCATCGTGCAGCCCAAACCGTAAGGGCTAGAGCTTTGAAACTTTGCCATATGGTAGTACAAAAATCGAGGAGAGGTTATCAAATTATGACCCCGATTGGCCCATAGGTGGCGCTATAGCAACCAAAAGCGCAAAACTTCTCATAACTCCTAGACCGTAAGTCATAGACTCAAGTGTCTTATATCATTGGAAAGCTGGACGCCTGACGAACAAAACGTATATCTCCGATTTTATTTCCGCCATGATAGATTTTCCGCCATTTTGAATTTTGTCAAAAATCTACTTTTGCGAACTAGTCCCTGGTTTTTTGCCCGATCGGAACCAAACCAGTGCAGAATTGTTCTCTGGAGTCTGAATATCAATAATTATCAAAAAAAAGTTGAAATTTCGATTCACGGTCGCTAGGGGGTGCAAAATTAACGTTGTGGGAGGAGCCTATTTTACTAAAATGGCTATAACTCCAGAAGTAAAAGAGGTATTTTCACCAAACTTGGTACACATGTGTAAGAGGTCAATCTGAGGTCACGGTAAAAAAATCGCGGAGATTGGCCACATGGTGGCGCTATAACATGAAAAAAACATAAAACAGGCTATAACCACCTGACCGTTAGTCCGATTGACTTGAAAATTGGTATGCAGTGTCTTGGTCCAAGGTGCCATGTATGTCTATGAGGACATTGGCGTATCTCAAAAAACATGGCCGCCATCGGCCAATGAAGTTTTAGCACCGATTAGACAAGGTTAACGGAGGCCGATCGGAACGAAACTCGATGGGCATGTTCGTCTTATGGCCCTAGAGGTCTGTAAGAATTTTGAAACAAATCGGCCACTAGTTGGCGCTAACGAGTTTTATGGCTCTGTAATCACGTGGTGTTACACTCATCCACACAATATGCATATCATTTGATAGATCTGCTCATGCTGAACAACTTTGCCTCAAGAACCATTGCTGTCAATCAAACCGTTCATTAAATATTCACGAATATGTCTAAAACCTACTTTTGCGAACTAGTCCTAGGTTTTTCACCCGATCGGAACCAGACCAGTCTAGGACAATTCTCTGGACTCTCTAGATCAATAATTATCAAAAAAAAGTTGAACTTTTGCATTTGGATGGCTGTAATAGGGTCATTTATAAAATGGGCGTGGCAAAATACAGTCAAAAGCCTATAAATCATAAATGAAAATGCAGAACTTCACAAAAATTGGTCAGCGTATGTGACATAACATCTTTAACAAGCATGCAAAATTTTATGGAGATCGGACGATAGGTGGCGCTGTAACTGTTAAAAAGCTTTAAAACCATATATTTCCTATGGTAAACTGCCTGTATTGGCTGTAAATGGTCTTTTCCATCTCTGATCATATAATTTTCATATCATAATGTTCAAAACTAGTGCAATACAATTATTTGGACTCACTAGATCAATAATTGTCAGAAAAAGTTGAACTACTTCATTTGGATAGCTATAATAGGTTCACTTCATAATGTAGCCTTTACCAAGTGTCCCCGAAAGCCTATATCTCTTTAATGAATTACTCAGACCTTCTTAAAAACAAGTCAGAACATGTGAAATATCACTCTAAACATGCATGAAAATTTTCAGACAGATCGGACAAAATTTGCCTCTATAACAGTTAAAAAGGTGAATATAATGGCATGTTAAGCCAATAAGTGGTATTTTACTGCCCCCTGCTGTTTAAAATAGGAATTTTGTCATATTGTTCTATAATTTATATTTAGACTTTATAAAATCCCTATTTTAACATTTACAATTACATTTAGTCAAAATCTATCTGTTAAAGTATTAGTACTGACAGTTTGATCACATCATATAGTTCAAATGTCTGTATCTACAACATAATGTGTGTGTGTAGTCTTAGGTTTCTGAATAAATTCTGAATCGTCTGATTAATAGCTTACAAAGACTTTGTGAAATGTTTATTGACCATTCAAATATATTTTCATAATGACATATCCCAATAGCATTGAAAAAACAACAACAACAACATTTGTCTTTGTGTGTGTGTGTGTGTGTGTGTGTGTGTGTGTGTGTGTGTGTGTGTGTGTGTGTGTGTGTGTGTGTGTGTGTGTGTAAGCATGCATTAAGTTAAAATGGTAAAACTGGTTTGCTTTTGTCACAGTTGTGTTCTGTCTGAGTATTGTTGTCTCTGATCACATGTCTTCCTTTGTTCTGTTTTCCCGCCACTCCTTGGTTTCCACGGTAACTGTCATTTAGTGCATCTGTCACACCTGTTTCCTCGTTAGTCTTGTCAGCTGTGTCTTGTTTCCCTGATCAGTTCTCCCATGTATTTAAGCCCTGAGTGTTGCCTTGTTCTTTGTCAGTTCTATGCTGTAATTAGAGTGTGTTGCTGCCTGTTCCGATATCCTGAGTTTAATTCCTATTAAACCTGCATCTTGTATGTTCATCCTTGTCTCCGCGTGCCTTCCTGCAACCATTCCGTGTTTAGCTTTAGTGGAGAAAACTGGTGAAAATAATGAAATTTAAAGTGAAACTGAGCCAATAAGTGGTCTTCTAGTGCCCTCTGCTGGCCATTCTACTTATTAATGAAGTCTTTTCACAGGTGATTTTGCGTCACTCTAGACACTTATAAAATCACTTATATAACAATAACTATTATAACAAAATCATATTTTGTCAGTGTTTATCACTTCATTTGCACTGACACTTCACGTGTTGTAAATCATGGTAAATCACGCTAGAAACATGGTAAATCATAGTAAATAAATCTAAAATGTGGTGTATCAAGGTAAATCATGCTAGAATTCTGATAAATCATTCTAGAACGTGGTATATTATGGTAAATCATGCTAGAACAGGGTAAATAATGGTAAACCATGGTAAATCATGCTAGAATGTGGTATATCATGGTAAATCATGCTAGAACATGGTAAATCAAGGTAAACTAAGATAAATTCATGGTAAACTATGCTAGAACAGGGTAAATCATGGTAAACCATGGTAAATCATGGTAAACCATGGTAAATCATGATAAACTATGGTAAATCATGCTACAGTGTGGTATATCATGGTAAATCATGCTAGAATATGGTAAATCAAGGTAAACTAAGATAAATTCATGGTCAACTATGCTAGAACAGGGTAAATCATGGTAAATCATGGTAAATCATGCTAAAACATGGTATTTTCCATCTATGATGTCAGTGGTTACCTGCTTGCTAAATAAAACTTGATGTCTTTTGATGTTTTTGTGCTTAAAGGCCTTAAAGGCCTTAACTGCTTGAACCCCGATAAATGCTGCTTGCAGCTTTAATTATTATTATTATTATTATTATTCCGCCCTAAAACGCATCGTGCAGCCCAAACCGTAAGAGCTGGAACCTTGAAACTTGGCCAAATGGTAGTCCTCAATTTGGGGAGAACCTATCAAAATATGACCCCGATTGGCCCATAGGTGGTGCTATAATGACCAAATTTACTACATTGCTCATAACTCCTAGACAGTTTGTCCTAGAGTCTCGATTTTAGCATCACTGTGATCCCTGGATCCAGACGGACAAAATGGCTATCTCCAAATTGCTCTACGAGCAAAAAAAAAAAATATATGGGCAATTTAGTGAAAAACCTACTTTTGCGAACTAGTCCTAGGTTTTTGACCCAATCGGAACCAGACCAGTCTAGCACAGTTCTCTGGAGTCTCTAGATCAATAATTATCGGAAAAAAGTTGAACTTTTGCATTGGCCTGGCTGTAACAGGGTCATTTAGGAAAGGGGTGGGACAAAAAAACACTCAAAAGCCTATACAACCCCAAACTTCACAAAAATCGATGAGCAGATGTGTCAGAACATGGTGAAGAAGCATGCCAAGTTTCGTGAAGATCGGACAATAGGTGGCGCTATAACTGTCCAAAACGTCTCTTCTTATTAGGGGTTCAAGCATGAAATGCTGAAACCCTATTGTAATTGTGCTGATTTTTAGGGGTTCAAGCACGAAGTGCTGAAACCCTATTGTAATTGTCCTGATTTTTATTATTATTTTTCTTCTGCCGTAAAACGCATCGTGCAGCCCAAACCGTAAGAGCTGGAACCTTGAAACTTTGCCAGATGGTAGTACAAAAATCGAGGAGAGGTTATCAAATTATGACCCCGATTGGCCCATAGGTGGCGCTATAGCAACCAAAAGCGCGAAACTGCTCAGAACTCCTAGACCGTATGTCGTAGACTCAAGTGTCTTATATCATTGGAAAGCTGGACGCCTGACGAACAAAACGTATATCTCCGATTTCATTTCCGCCATGATAGATTTTCCGCCATTTTGAATTTTGTCAAAAACCTACTTTTGCGAACTAGTCCCTGGTTTTTCGCCCGATCGGAACCAAACCAGTCTAGCACAGTTCTCTGGAGTCTCTAGATCAATAATTATCGGAAAAAAGTTGAACTTTTGCATTGGCCTGGCTGTAACAGGGTCATTTAGGAAAGGGGTGGGACAAAAAAACACTCAAAAGCCTATACAACCTAAGGGAAAACCCCAAACTTCACAAAAATCGATGAGCAGATGTGTCAGAACATGGTGAAGAAGCATGCCAAGTTTCGTGAAGATCGGACAATAGGTGGCGCTATAACTGTCCAAAACGTCTCTTCTTATTAGGGGTTCAAGCATGAAATGCTGAAACCCTATTGTAATTGTGCTGATTTTTAGGGGTTCAAGCACGAAGTGCTGAAACCCTATTGTAATTGTCCTGATTTTTAGGGGTTCAAGCACGAAGTGCTGAAACCCTATTGTAATTGTGCTGATTTTTATTATTAGGGGTTCAAGCACGAAGTGCTGAAACCCTATTGTAATTGTGCTGATTTTTATTATTATTAGGGGTTCAAGCACGAAGTGCTGAAACCCTATTGTAATTGTGCTGATTTTTATTATTAGGGGTTCAAGCACGAAGTGCTGAAACCCTATTGTAATTGTAAGGATTTTTATTATTATTATTATTATTCTTCTGCCGTAAAACGCATCGTGCAGCCCAAACCGTAAGGGCTGGAGACTTGAAACTTTGCCAGATGGTAGTACAAAAATCGAGGAGAGGTTCAGAGATTATGACCCCGATTGGCCCATAGGTGGCGCTATAACAACCAAAAGCGCGAAACTGCTCATAACTCCTAGACCGTATGTCGTAGACTCAAGTGTCTTATATCATTGGAAAGCTGGAAACGTGATGAACAAAACGTATATCTCCGATTTCATTTCCGGTATGGAAATTTTTCCGCCATTTTGAATTTTGTCAAAAAACTGCTTTTGCTAATTAGTCCTAGGATTTTTGTCCGATCGGAACCAAACCAGTGCAGAAATGTTCTATGGAGTCTGACGATTAATAATTATCAAAAAAAATTCGAAATTTCGATTCATGGTCGCTAGGGGGCATAAAATAAACATTGTGGGAGGAGCCTATTTTACTAAAATGGCTATAACTCAAAAAGTAAATGAGATAGCTTAACCAAACTCGGTACACATGTGTATGGGTTCAGTCTGGGGTCACAGTAAAAAAATCGCGACGATTGAACAATAGGTGGCGCTATAACATGGAAAAAACATGAAAAGGGCTATAACCACCTGACCATTAGTCCGATTGACTTGAAAATTGGTATGCAGTGTCTTGGCCCAAGGTGCCATATATGTCTATGAGGAAATTGGCGTATCTCAAAAAACATGGCCGCCATTGGCCAATGAAGTTGAGCACCTATTAGACAAGGTTAACGGAGGCCGATCGGAACGAAACTCGATGGGCATGTTCATCTCATGGCCCTAGAGGTCTGTAAGAATTTTGAAAGAAATCGGCCACTAGTTGGCGCTAACGAGTTTTATGGCTCTGTAATCACGTGGTGTTACACTCATCCACACAATATGCATATCATTTGATAGATCTGCTCATGTTGAACAACTTTGCCTCAAGAACCATTGCTGTCAATCAAACCGTTTATTAATTATTCGCGAATATGTTAAAAACCTACTTTTGCGAACTAGTCCTAGGTTTTTCGCCCGATCGGAACCAGACCAGTCTAGGACAATTCTCTGGACTCTCTAGATCAATAATTATCGAAAAAACGTTGAACTTTTGCATTTGGATGGCTGTAATAGGGTCATTTATAAAATGGGCGTGGCAAAATACATTAAAAATCCTATAAATCCTAAATGAAAACTCAGAACTTCACAAAAATTGGTGAGCATATGTGACATAACATCATTAACAAGCATGCCAAATTTTATGGAGATCGGACCATAGGTGGCGCTATAACTGTTAAAAAGCTTTAAAACCATGTATTTCCTATGGTACATTACATGTATTTGCTGTAAATGGTCTTTTCCATCTATTATGTCAGTGGTTACATGCTTGCTAAATAAAACATAATAACTTTTGATGCTTTTGTGCTTAAAAACCCTTAAAGGCCTTAATAGCTTGAACCCCGATAAATGCTGCTTGCAGCTTTAATTATTATTATTATTATTATTCTGCCGTAAAACGCATCGTGCAGCCCAAACCGTAAGGGCTAGAGCTTTGAAACTTTGCCATATGGTAGTACAAAAATCGAGGAGAGGTTATCAAATTATGACCCCGATTGGCCCATAGGTGGCGCTATAGCAACCAAAAGCGCGAAACTGCTCATAACTCCTAGACCGTAAGTCATAGACTCAAGTGTCTTATATCATTGGAAAGCTGGACGCCTGACGAACAAAACGTATATCTCCGATTTTATTTCCGCCATGATAGATTTTCCGCCATTTTGAATTTTGTCGAAAATCTACTTTTGCGAACTAGTCCCTGGTTTTTTGCCCGATCGGAACCAAACCAGTGCAGAATTGTTCTCTGGAGTCTGAATATCAATAATTATCAAAAAAAAGTTGAAATTTCGATTCACGGTCGCTAGGGGGTGCAAAATTAACGTTGTGGGAGGAGCCTATTTTACTAAAATGGCTATAACTCCAGAAGTAAAAGAGGTATTTTAACCAAACCTGGTACACATGTGTAAGACGTCAATATGAGGTCACGGTAAAAAAATCGCGGCGATTGGTCACATGGTGGCGCTATAACATGAAAAAAACATAAAACAGGCTATAACCACCTGACCGTTAGTCCGATTGACTTGAAAATTGGTATGCAGTGTCTTGGTCCAAGGTGCCATGTATGTCTATGAGGACATTGGTGTATCTCAAAAAACATGGCCGCCATCGGCCAATGAAGTTTGAGCACCTATTAGACAAGGTTAACGGAGGCCTATCGGAACGAAACTCGGTGGGCATGTTCGACTCATGGCCCTAGAGGTCTGTAAGAATTTTAAAAGAAATCGGCCACTAGTTGGCGCTAACGAGTTTTATGGCTCTGTAATCACGTGGTGTTACACTTATTGTCACAAAATGCATACCATTTGATAGATCTCCTCTTGTTGAACAACTTTGCCTCAAGAACCATTGCTGTCAATCAAACCGTTCATTAAATATTCGTAATTATGTTAAAAACCTACTTTTGCGAACTAGTCCTAGGTTTTTCGCCCGATCAGAACCAAACGAGTCTAGGACAATTCTATGGACTCTCAAGATCAATAATTATCAAAAAAAAAGTTGAACTTTTGCATTTTTCGCATGGGTATATTGGGTCATAAAGAAAATGGGCGTGGCAAAATGCACTCAAAAGCCTATAAATCCTAAACAAAAACTCAGAACTTCACGAAAATTGGTGAGCTTATGTGCCATAACATCATTAACAAGCATGCAAAATTTCATGGAGATCAGACTATAGATGGTGCTATAACTGTTAAAAAGCTTTAAAAAACACATATTTCCTATGGTAAATTGCCTGTATTGGCTGTAAATGGACTTTTCCATCTATTATTTCAGTGGTTAAAAGCTTTCTAAATAAATCTTAATGTCTTAAATGCTTATGTGCCTAAAGGCCTTAAATGCTTGAACCCCGATAAATGCTGCTTGCAGCTTTAATTATTATTATTATTATTCTGCCGTAAAACGCATCGTGCAGCCCAAACCGTAAGGGCTAGAGCTTTGAAACTTTGCCATATGGTAGTACAAAAATCGAGGAGAGGTTATCAAATTATGACCCCGATTGGCCCATAGGTGGCGCTATAGCAACCAAAAGCGCGAAACTGCTCATAACTCCTAGACCGTAAGTCATAGACTCAAGTGTCTTATATCATTGGAAAGCTGGACGCCTGACGAACAAAACGTATATCTCCGATTTTATTTCCGCCATGATAGATTTTCCGCCATTTTGAATTTTGTCGAAAATCTACTTTTGCGAACTAGTCCCTGGTTTTTTGCCCGATCGGAACCAAACCAGTGCAGAATTGTTCTCTGGAGTCTGAATATCAATAATTATCAAAAAAAAGTTGAAATTTCGATTCACGGTCGCTAGGGGGTGCAAAATTAACGTTGTGGGAGGAGCCTATTTTACTAAAATGGCTATAACTCCAGAAGTAAAAGAGGTATTTTAACCAAACTTGGTACACATGTGTAAGAGGTCAATCTGAGGTCACGGTAAAAAAATCGCGGCGATTGGCCACATGGTGGCGCTATAACATGAAAAAAACTTAAAACTGGCTATAACCACCTGACTGTTAGTCCGATTGACTTGAAAATTGGTATGTAGTGTCTTGGTCCAAGGTGCCATGTATGTCTATGAGGACATTGGCGTATCTCAAAAAACATGGCCGCCATCGGCCAATGAAGTTTTAGCACCGATTAGACAAGGTTAACGGAGGCCGATCGGAACGAAACTCGATGGGCATGTTCGTCTTATGGCCCTAGAGGTCTGTAAGAATTTTGAAACAAATCGGCCACTAGTTGGCGCTAACGAGTTTTATGGCTCTGTAATCACGTGGTGTTACACTCATCCACACAATATGCATATCATTTGATAGATCTGCTCATGCTGAACAACTTTGCCTCAAGAACCATTGCTGTCAATCAAACCGTTCATTAAATATTCACGAATATGTCTAAAACCTACTTTTGCGAACTAGTCCTAGGTTTTTCACCCGATCGGAACCAGACCAGTCTAGGACAGTTCTCTGGACTCTCTAGATCCATAATTATCAAAAAAAAGTTGAACTTTTGCATTTGGATGGCTGTAATAGGGTCATTTATAAAATGGGCGTGGCAAAATACAGTCAAAAGCCTATAAATCATAAATGAAAATGCAGAACTTCACAAAAATTGGTCAGCGTATGTGACATAACATCATTAACAAGCATGCAAAATTGTATGGAGATCGGACGATAGGTGGCGCTATAACTGTTAAAAAGCTTTAAAACCATATATTTCCTATGGTAAACTGCCTGTATTGGCTGTAAATGGTCTTTTCCATCTCTGATCATATAATTTTCATATCACAATGTTCAAAACTAGTGCAATACAATTATCTGGACTCACTAGATCAATAATTGTCAGAAAAAGTTGAACTACTTCATTTGCATAGCTATAATAGGTTCACTTCATAATGTAGCCTTTACCAAGTGTCCCCGAAAGCCTATATCTCTTTAATGAATTACTCAGACCTTCTTAAAAACAAGTCAGAACATGTGAAATATCACTCTGAACATGCATGAAAATTTTCAGACAGATCGGACAAAATTTGCCTCTATAACAGTTAAAAAGGTGAAAATGATATGAATATAATGGCATGTTAAGCCAATAAGTGGTATTTTACTGCCCCCTGCTGTTTAAAATAGGAATTTTGTCATATTGTTCTATAATTTATATTTAGACTTTATAAAATCCCTATTTTAACATTTACAATTACATTTAGTCAAAATCTATCTGTTAAAGTATTAGTACTGACAGTTTGATCACATCATATAGTTCAAATGTCTGTATCTACAACATAATGTGTGTGTGTAGTCTTAGGTTTCTGAATAAATTCTGAATCGTCTGATTAATAGCTTACAAAGACTTTGTGAAATGTTTATTGACCATTCAAATATATTTTCATAATGACATATCCCAATAGCATTGAAAAAACAACAACAACAACAACATTTGTCTTTGTGTGTGTGTGTGTGTGTGTGTGTGTGTGTGTGTAAGCATGCATTAAGTTAAAATGGTAAAACTGGTTTGCTTTTGTCACAGTTGTGTTCTGTCTGAGTATTGTTGTCTCTGATCACATGTCTTCCTTTGTTCTGTTTTCCCGCCACTCCTTGGTTTCCACGGTAACTGTCATTTAGTGCATCTGTCACACCTGTTTCCTCGTTAGTCTTGTCAGCTGTGTCTTGTTTCCCTGATCAGTTCTCCCATGTATTTAAGCCCTGAGTGTTGCCTTGTTCTTTGTCAGTTCTATGCTGTAATTAGAGTGTGTTGCTGCCTGTTCCGATATCCTTAGTTTAATTCCTATTAAACCTGCATCTTGTATGTTCATCCTTGTCTCCGCGTGCCTTCCTGCAACCATTCCGTGTTTAGCTTTAGTGGAGAAAACTGGTGAAAATAATGAAATTTAAAGTGAAACTGAGCCAATAAGTGGTCTTCTAGTGCCCTCTGCTGGCCATTCTACTTATTAATGAAGTCTTTTCACAGGTGATTTTGCGTCACTCTAGACACTTATAAAATCACTTATATAACAATAACTATTATAACAAAATCATATTTTGTCAGTGTTTATCACTTCATTTGCACTGACACTTCACGTGTTGTAAATCATGGTAAATCACAGTAGAAACATGGTAAATCATAGTAAATAAATCTAAAATGTGGTGTATCAAGGTAAATCATGCTAGAATCCTGATAAATCATTCTAGAACGTGGTATATTATGGTAAATCATGCTAGAACAGGGTAAATAATGGTAAACCATGGTAAATCATGGTAAACTATGGTAAATCATGCTAGAATGTGGTATATAATGGTAAATCATGCTAGAACATGGTAAATCAAGGTAAACTAAGATAAATTCATGGTAAACTATGCTAGAACAGGGTAAATCATGGTAAACCATGGTAAATCATGGTAAACCATGGTAAATCATGATAAACTATGGTAAATCATGCTACAATGTGGTATATCATGGTAAATCATGCTAGAATATGGTAAATCAAGGTAAACTAAGATAAATTCATGGTCAACTATGCTAGAACAGGGTAAATCATGGTAAATCATGCTAAAACATGGTATTTTCCATCTATGATGTCAGTGGTTACCTGCTTGCTAAATAAAACTTGATGTCTTTTGATGTTTTTGTGCTTAAAGGCCTTAAAGGCCTTAACTGCTTGAACCCCGATAAATGCTGCTTGCAGCTTTAATTATTATTATTATTATTATTCTGCCGTAAAACGCATCGTGCAGCCCAAACCGTAAGAGCTGGAACTTTGAAACTTTGACAGATGGTAGTACAAAAATCGAGGAAAGGTTCAGAGATTATGACCCCGATTGGCCCATAGGTGGCGCTATAACAACCAAAAGCGCGAAACTGCTCATAACTCCTAGACCGTATGGCGTAGACTCAAGTGTCTTATATCATTGGAAAGCTGGATGCCTGACGAACAAAACGTATATCTCCGATTTTATTTCCGCCATGATAGATTTTCCGCCATTTTGAATTTTGTCAAAAATCTACTTTTGCAAACTAGTCCCTGGTTTTTTGCCCGATTGGAACCAAACTAGTGCAGAAATGTTCTCTGGAGACTGAATATCAATAATTATCGAAAAAAAGTGGAAATTTCGATTCACGGTCGCTAAGGGGCGCCAAAACGTACGTTGTGGGAGGGGCCTATTTTACTAAAATGGCTATAACTCCCGATGTAAATGAGGTATCTTCACCAAACTTGGTACACATGTGTATGAGCTTACTCTGGGGTCACAGTAAAAAAATCGCGACGATTGGCCTCATGGTGGCGCTATAAAATGAAAAAAACATAAAACAGGCTATAACCACCTGACCGTTAGTCCGATTGACTTGAAAATTGGTATGCAGTGTCTTGGTCCAAGGTGCCATGTATGTGTATGAGGACATTGGCGTATCTCAAAAAACATGGCCGCCATCGGCCAACGAAGTTTGAGCACCTATTAGACAAGGTTAACGGAGGCCGATCGGAACGAAACTCAATGGGCATGTTCGGCTCATGGCCCTAAAGGTCTGTAAGAATTTTGAAAGAAATCGGCCACTAGTTGGCGCTAACGAGTTTTACGGCTCTGTAATCACGTGGTGTTACAAATATCCACACAATATGCATATCATTTGATAGATCTCCTCATCCTGAACAACTTTGCCTCAAGAACCATTGCTGTCAATCAAACTGTTCATTAATTATTCATTAATATGTTAAAAACCTACTTTTGCGAACTAGTCCTAGGTTTTTTGCCCGATCGGAACCAGACCAGTGTAGGACAATTCTCTGGACTCTCTAGATCAATAATTATCAAAAAAAAGTTGAACTTTTGCATTTGGATGGCTGTAATAGGGTCATTTATAAAACGGGCGTGTCAAAATACATTAAAAAGCCTATAAATCCTAAATAAAAACTCAGAACTTCACAAAAATTGGTCAGCATATGTGACATAACATCATTAACAAGCATGAAAAATTCTATGGAGATCGGACGATAGTTGGCGCTATAACTGTTAAAACGCTTTAAAACCATATATTTCCTATGGTAAATTGCCTGTATTTGCTGTAAATGATGTCTTCTATCTTTTATCATATAATGTTCATATCATAATGTTCAAAACCAGTGCAGCACAATTCTCTGAACTCTCTAGATCAATAATTATCAGAAAAAAAGTTTAACTTCTTCAAAAGGTGATTTTATATGAATATAATGACATATTAAGCCAATAAGTGGTATTTTACTGCCCCCTGCTGTCATTTCATCATACTACTCCCTAATATTGTTATAAAATTCATATTTAGACTTTATAAAATCATTATTTTAACATTTACAATCACATTTTGTCAAAACTCATCTATTGAGTATTACTATTGACAATTGTGTTACACTGAGATATGGAAATGGACGAAAGTAAATGAATGAAATGAAACGAAAGTAACGGCATTTAAGCCACGCCCCCGAATACAAATTCATTCATAACTCGAAAACGGAAAGTCGTTGCGCGCTCAAATTTTGATGGTGAGGACCTCTCCGGGCTCTTGATCGAAACGTGTCGTCGCGGGCCTCGGGAGCGCGCCCCCCGCGCATCGCGAATCCGCGGGACCCCCGATTTTGAGCGGCCATTACTCCCGACCCAGACCACCCCGAACATTGTGTGAGAGCTCGTTGGAAAGGGCGCGTCCTTGGCTAGCTTCGATTCAAATGTGGTGTTATTTGCCCTGGGCATTCCAGAGATAATAGCCCGAACAGATATGCCTTATAACAGTCATAACTCCCAGCCCCAATCGCCCAAAAACACCTTGATGGTCTCATTCAACAGGGCTCCTCAAGCACTATATATGCTCTGAGTTTCAGAATTTTTCGCCTTTTGGTTCCTGAGATATAAGTAAAAAAACTAATTCCCATTCATTCATTCAAACACTTCAACTGTAAAATGTAAGCTATAATACCACTGTTGTCCACTAGAGGGAGCAGCAGGATTACGCATGATCTTTTAATTCGCTTCAGTATTGGGAAATAAACAAATGCTTTAAGAAGCAATCTTTTTTATTATGATGTTTTTTTTTTATTATGATATTTGTATATATTTTTTTTTTATTATGATTATGAACGGTTTGATTGACATTAGTGATTCTTGAGGCAAAGTTGTTCAAGATGAGGAGATGAAGATATTTTCACAATATCACATCCTAAAAACATTGAAAACATATTTGTCTTTGTGTGTGTGTGTGTGTTTGTGTGTGTGTCTGTGTGTGTAAGCATGCTTAATGGAAAGAACATGGAGAAACTGCTTTGTTTTACTGGTGGATAAAAAAAGTCTTTCAAATGAAAGTGAGTCAATTAGTGGTCTTCTACTGCCCTCTGCAGGACATTCTACTTAATAAAATATTTTCATCTGTGCTTTTGCATTAGTTTTTGGACTATATCAAATTACTTGCATGAAAATCACCTATTATAACACAGTCATGTTTTGTCAAAGTTTATCACTTCATTTTTACTGAGCTCTCAGTTTGAACAATTCTGCCTCTCAGTGATTAATTTGAAATCTGAAAATGGTGTTATACAGAGGAGATTTGCAATTATCATTTTGTTACCTATCTTTTATTTTAAATATCTACATCTACAACAAAATGTGTGTGCATGTGTGTGTTCAAGCATGTATTAAGTATTATTGTTTAAGTATTATTGTTTTCATTTACATTTTAACCACCAGAAGAAGAACACTCATTGGTTCATTCTGCTCACTAAAATTATTATTTTTCATTTTTTTTCCATTTGAAATATTTTTTAAACTTAATAAAATCATTAAAATAACATTTCAAATCATATTTTGTCTGTTTATAAATCCCACAGACTCACACTGGCTGCAATACTAATGTTTTTGTAAAACACAGACCTGATAGTCTAATCTGTGTGTATTGTGCATATATTATTGATATAATTACTATTGCAAATCATGTTATTGTAACTCATATCTTAATAGAATATTATTTGTAATTTTAATTCTTTATTTCTTAATTGTTTTTTTATGATTACTACAGATATTATCACCAAAGATATCAACTACACCTTCACTTTTAGTATTGACACGCTGCACACACAGCACAATCACACACTCACTAATGCATTCAAATAAATGTAATCTTACTGTGCTACTTTATTTGTACATGATTAGAATGAACAGAAATCTAAGAATATTTTTCTTCTTTTGTTAAAGCCATTTCAGACTCCAAGTAAGCATTATATTACTAATCATCTATTTTAAAGGTGCCATACAATTGAAAACTGTATTTATCTTGGCATAGTTGAATGATAAGAGTTCTGGACATGGAACTGACATACCGTGAGCCTCAAACACCATTGTTTCCTCCTTCATGTGTAAATCTCCTGTTTGCAAAAGACCGCTGAAAAATGAGTGAACCCCACCATAACACCGACTGTGACGTTGGAGTCAGGATCATTAATATTTATACCCCCCAAATTTGCATTTTCCAGTCCATGTTCTAGGCCAGGCAGTGTTAATGTGGACCTGCACAGCCGAATCATCAGAAGATCTGCAGGTGTTGTGAAGAAGCAAGCAAGGACAATAGTGAAAATGGCAGATCATGGATATAAATGTTATGTCTGAGGCTGTGCTGCGGATTTGAGAACTTTTCATTCCCTTCCCACAAAAGAGAACTGTCAACAGGCATGGTTGATGTTTACAACAGGATACCTCACCATTTTAATTCAAAGCTGTTAGTTTGCTCTGCCCATTTTACCCCAGACAGTTTTTCTAACCTGGGACAATATCAAGCAGGTTTCGCTCATCGTTTGATACTCAAGAAGGGGGCAGTTCCAACTAATGTTATATTTCCATTACAACCCCTACCGCAAGCAGAAAGTAACATTAGTGATTTTATCCACTACTTGACTGTTGAAGACATTTCTGTTTCAGAGATATCAGAGAACAATTTAAAATATATCAATGCATTCTACAGCACCTTTAAAATAATTATTTAAAATGGAGATCAGGCCATAACATCACAAAAACATGAAAAGGGCTATAACCACCTGACCATTAGTTCGATTGACTTTAAAATTGGTATGCAGTGTCTTGGTCCAAGGTGCCATGTATGTCTATGCCGCCATCGGCCAATAAAGTTTGTGCACCTCTTAGACAAGGTTAACGAAGGCCGATTGGAACGAAACTCGGTGGGCATGTTCGACTCGTGGCCCTAGAGGTCTGTAAGAATTTTGAAAGAAATCAGCCACTAGTTGGCGCTAACAGGTTTTACTGCTCTGTAATCACGTGATGCGTGTCATTTGATAGATCTCCTCATACTGAACAACTTTGCCTCAAAAACTACTGCTGTCAATTAATTTGTTCATTAAATACTTGCGATTATGTTAAAAACCTACTTTTGCAAACTAGTCCTATGTTTTTCACCCGATCGGAAATATACCAGTGCAGTACAATTCTCTGGAAGCTCTAGATCAATAATTATATAAAAAGCTTAAACTTTACCCATTGGGTAGCCATAATAGGATCATTTAGAAAATGTGTATGGCAAAAAAACACTCAAAAGCCTGTAAATCCTAAACGAAAACTCAGACAACTCACTAAACTGCCTTATGTGCTTAAAGACCCTAAATGCTTGAACCCCGCTAAATGCTGCTTGCAGCTTTAATTATTATTATTATTATTATTATTCCGCCCTAAAACGCATCATGCAGCCCAAACCGTAAGAGCTGGAACCTTGAAACTTGGCCAAATGGTAGTCCTCAATTTGGGGAGAACCTATCAAAATATGACCCCGATTGGCCCATAGGTGGCGCTATAATGACCAAATTTACTACATTGCTCATAACTCCTAGACAGTTTGTCCTAGAGTCTCGATTTTAGCATCACTGTGATCCCTGGATCCAGACGGACAAAATGGCTATCTCCAAATTGCTCTACGAGCAAAAAAATTCTATGGGCAATTTAGTGAAAAACCTACTTTTGCGAACTAGTCCTAGGTTTTTGGCCCAATCGGAACCAGACCAGTCTAGCACAGTTCTCTGGAGTCTCTAGATCAATAATTATCGGAAAAAAGTTGAACTTTTGCATTGGCCTGGCTGTAACAGGGTCATTTAGGAAAGGGGTGGGACAAAAAAACACTCAAAAGCCTATACAACCTAAGGGAAAACCCCAAACTTCACAAAAATCGATGAGCAGATGTGTCAGAACATGGTGAAGAAGCATGCCAAGTTTCGTGAAGATCGGACAATAGGTGGCGCTATAACTGTCCAAAACGTCTCTTCTTATTAGGGGTTCAAGCATGAAATGCTGAAACCCTATTGTAATTGTGCTGATTTTTATTAGGGGTTCAAGCATGAAATGCTGAAACCCTATTGTAATTGTAAGGATTCGTAAAACGCATCGCGCAGGACAAACCGTAAGGCCTAGAGACTTGAAACCTGGCCAGATGGTAGGCCTCAGTTTGGGGACAACCTATCAGAGTGTAACCCTGATTGGCCCATAGGTGGCGCTACAGCAACCAAAAGTTCAAAATCGCACATAACTCTTAGACCGTTTGTCCCAGGATCAAGTGTCTTATATCGTTGGAATCCTTGGCTCAAGGCAGACAAAATGGCTATCTCCGATTTGCTCGCCCTTTGGCGCCAATTTCGAGTAAATTGCATTTTTTTGAAAAACCTATTTTTGCAAATTTCTCCTAGGTTTTTGGCCCGATCGGAACCAAACCCCTGCAAGAATATTCTCTGGAGTCTGACAATCAATAATCATCCAAAAAATTCAAAATTTCAATTAACGGTCGATAAGGGGAACCAAAATATTTGATGGCACCAGGGCTACTTTTACTAAAACGGTTATAAATTGTGAACAGAAAGAGATTTTTTTGCTAAACTTGGGATACATCTTCCTGAGCTCAACCTGAGATCACTTGAAAAAAATCGCAACAATTGTCCACTTGGTGGCACTATAAACGGTTATAACTTGTGAACGGAAAGAGATATTTTCGCAAAACTTGGGACACATGTTCATGAGCTCATTCTGAGGTTGCGTGAAAAAAATCATGACAATTGGCCACTTGGTGGCACTATAAAATGGTTATAACTTGTGAGCGGAAAGAGATATTTTTGCTAAACTTGGGACACATGTTCATAAGCTCAATCTGAGTTGACATGAAAAAAATCGTGACATTTGGCCACTTGGTGGCGCTATAACAGTGAAAAAAATCATGAAAATCGCTATAAGCGCACCCAACTGTTAGTCCACTGAAAATTGGCACGCAGTGTCTTTGTCCAGGGTGCCATGATAGTATTGGTGTATCTCAAAAAACTCAGTATACGTCATTGGCACAATGCCTTGAAGGAGCCTTAGAAGTTTCAAGCCAGTGTTTTTTCACAGGAGTGACCTCCTAAGACTCCTGAATCCTTGCCGAGTCCAACATTACCAAACATGACAGGTTTCGCCCATAGACTGTAAAAAATATGGACAAAGCGTCTGTGACGTCACCCATAGACTTTCTGCAGAACGGTTTTGAAGCCTTTTATGGGGGGTATGGGCGGCGCCATCTTGGAAAATCTTGGGAAATCCTAACCCCGCCCACCTTCTGACGCAGCGCGCGTCACTCAGCTCGCTCTGCTACTCCGGTTATCTCTGTGTATATTTCAGGCAACGAAATATGTTATAAAACACCATACTAACTCTTTTCGTTTTCATTTAAAGAAATCTTAATATTATAGCCACACAAATGTGGTTCAGGCAACGCGTATTGATTATATTCACTGCACATAGTTTGCCTATTTATAAAAAAAAACAAAATATAAAACACAAACCTGCCTCTTTTTGTTTTAAATATAATATAAAAATATTAAACATTTTAATATGGTCCAGGCAATATGTGCATTTGTACTAAACAACAGATTTTGCAGTAAACAACATATAGATCATCTTCGTTGTGTTAAAATTTAAAATGACAAAACTCAACCCAGTCTCTTTTTGTTAAATTTCAGTTGTATCAATATTAGCCATTATAAAAGTATAAGTAAAAGGTATAAGAAGTGTAACACACAGCAGATGGTCAGATCACCAGCTCTATCTCTCTATATGTTAATGTACTGAAATTAGCCTGTCTTCTGCTCTGAGACCTAATTAAATCACTGGTGTCCTAATCCACAAACACCTCTATTGCCTCAAGATTCTGCCTTCCTGGACACCAGACCCAACGGCGGCGATAAATGGCGCAAATCATTAACTGCCTAATCTGAAAACAGAGATTCCTTACTGCTGACCTCGGAATTATGGCTTGGCGAACATCCGCTGACCAATGAGAGCAATCTCGGAGAACCCCAAGGATCCTCTCTCTGACATTTATTTACATTTAGACACTCATTTAACACGTTCCGAAAACAAAGAGCTCTGTCTGGCCAGATGCCTGGCTGATAATCTCATCAAGACAACCTAGCACACACACATAAACCATTCCTCCGTGGTTCCAAGAGCAAAAGGTCAGCAGCAGGATGACCCTTCAGTGACTCTTCCAACACACACACACAGAGGAGCTCAAATGCCCGGACATTGTGATCAAAAATCACCCTTTTCCAAATGTATTCTTGAAATGTATTTGTGTTATATGTCACGGTCCCTATAAATCAGACCGATATAATCTAGTTTTATGATATACTCAAAGAATGAAATGCTTGTTATAGTGAAAAATCTTACATTTTCATGACTTTAGACCATAGCATGGTCGTTCGCGGTATTGTTCTCTTCCAAAAATCTCAACGGTGTTGAACCTTTGACCCAAAATCTCCGAAGACGCATTCTTTTATTAATTCCAGTGTTATTAACGTTAGGAACAAATTTAGCTTCTCCATAACTATTAGGAAGGGGCGTGAGCCTCCGCAAAACGTCAGGAGGTAGTCACAATCGCCCTTCCAGGCGATTGGGTCATGCACCTAAAGAGGCTGGGCTTAACCCCTTCAAAATGCCGCGCTCAGTGTTACCAACTTAGCAATTTTGTTGCTAGATTTAGCAACTTTTCAGACTACCCTAGCAACTTTTTTTTCAAAAAGCACCTAGCAACAAATTTAGCAATTTTTAAAGTTTATTAGGCAACTTTTAGCAACTTTTGGAAAGTGACTCTATTCCAAACAACACTCGCAAGGGCGTGGTGAGCTGGTAAGGGCACCACAACTTCCAATAGGAAATTTGAACTCCAGTAGTCACCGTTCTACCTGAAGAGGTTGAACAGCCTTTTTACAGCATATATTGTAGAATTAAAACACTTTATACCCAAATGTCAAATAAATTACTTGAATAAATGAACAGCATTAATAAAGCCCCAGTCTTACAGATCATTAACTAAAAAAGTTGTTTTAGGTCTTTTTTTTTGTAAAGGTGGGGTATGTGATTTGCAAAACGGCCGGCACATTTTGAAAATACACAACTCAAATGGTCCTTCTTTCCTTTGACTCCACCCATTCGAAGAACATGGACATGGATAGGGGGAGGGGTGTATGGTACGACCGTTTGATTGACGCACTTACAGTCCAATGATTCTAGGTGGTCTTGGAAATGATTGGCTGGAGTTTTTCGAGTCCTGCCCGTTCCACAGATGATTAAATTGCTTAATTTTCATTTCAGTGCTTCTAACTCAGTGGCTGTAAGTGGTTTAGGAATAGGATTTCAAGTGATTTTGAACAAATGGCCAAAAAAGAGAATTACATACCCCACCTTTAACTAAAAAAAAAAGTTTATTTATATATATATATATATATATATATATATATATATATATATATATATATATATATATTAGGGCTGTCAATCGATTAAAATTTTTAATCGCGATTAATCGCATGATTGTCATGAGTTAACTCGCGATTAATCGCATTTAATCGCACATTTTTTTATTTGTTCTAAATGTACCTTTAATTAATACTTTTCAAGTTTTTAATACTCTAATCAACGTGGGCATGGATAAATATAGATGCTTTATGCAAATGTATGTTTATTATTGAAACCATAGTCAATAGGCTATAGAGCATAAGGACGAGACATGTTTCAAAGGTCATAGAAGTTTTTTTCAAAGAACTTGTTCATGTCTATTAGACACATGTAGAAAGAACAAAGAAATACCAGGTTACCATTACTTCTCTTTCTTTGCACTGAGCAATTTACTAACACAAACATGTTTAGATTTTTGCATGACAGGGTAGCTCTTCTGAAAATGCTAAATGTAAATTTATTATTTATTATTACATTGTAGTTTGTCTCTCTCTGTGCCCATTTTGATGAAGCTAAATTCTCAAAACTGTTTTCATTGGTATATTTTACTGTTTCTGTTGTCAAACAACGGAATGAATTTGAAATGGTGACTGAAACGCGACCCATTAAGACATAACCAGCTCTCCCTTCCAAGATGTTTAGTTAATCTGCACAAAAATTCTGATAATCGAGCCATCGTCTGATGAAATCAAATACACATAAGATAAAGACAATATCCGTGCTCTGATTTCGGCTATACTTGTAAAATTAGAGAAGCAACATAATATCTGTGCTTAACTGAATTAAAGCGCTGCTCCTCCGCGCGAGACGCAGAGAGAGAGAGAGAGAGAGAAAGAGAGAGAGAGAGCGCGAGAGAGAGAGAGAGAGGCGCGCGCGCGTGCTGAGAGAGCAGTACCGGCGCCCGGCGGTACCGGTAACGTTAGATTCTCAGAAACTAAATAAGGTTTGGGCGCTTTGTTGAAGGGAAAAAATCGCTAAAGGGGTCTGCAATGTCGCTAAGTTGGCAACACTGTGTATCTCCATTTCTCCAACTAGGGGTTGGGCCGCCACGGGTCAAACAGAAAATACGCGCTGCGTTAATCGCGCGTTAAAAAAATTAGTGCCGTTAATATGATTTTGCGTTAACGCGTTATTAACGCGCTAACTTTGACAGCCCTAATATATATATATATATATATATATATATATATATATATAATTTATTTAACAAACAATAATATCTATGTATTTCATAATGGCGTAGTTTTGCGTTGCGATTACGTAATGACGTCATAACGCTATGACGTCACAACGTCATTTAGCAACTTTTAGCAACAAATCGATCTGCCTTTAGCAACTTCCCCTGAAAATTAGTTGGCAACACTGGCCGCGCTTCTCTGATCTCAGTGCACATCGCCAGAGAGAGAGAAACGACACGCCTTCTTCCATCCTTGGAAGCTTCGTTCGCGTTTATTTTCATTTTTCTTCCAAGTTTTATTTTCTTGAAACTACTTTTACTTTAGTTGATAGTCTCCTTCAACCAACCAACGAAATCAACTTAAAGCTAAAGTCATCTTGCTAAGTTTTCGCTCGTTTCCAGTCGCCATAGCAACCAGACGCTGTGACCTCTGTTTCGGTGACCACGTGACCAGACGCTTTGTCTACTCCGATTCGACGCACGGACACACAAAGGCCGAGCTTCACCCCGAGTAACGTAGATTTTAAATTTACAATCTGAAGTGCTGTTTAAAGTGTCTAACATTACTGTGTCTATTGGGGTTCGTGTGAATGACTGAACTGTTCTACCTATCTCTAATTTCTCTTCACTCACACTTACACACTCTTTGACGCACACATCTGCACATACACACATACACGCCCACCTATTCACGTGGTCCTAGACAGCAACACACGGCCACGTGCTGCTAAAGGCGTGCTCCTACACACACACACACACACACCTCTCCTTACCACGCTCTCAGTGTACACACACAAAACCCATTCTTAAAATTCTCTCTCTCTCTCTCTCTCTCTCTCTCTCTCTCTCTCTCTCTTATATTCTCCCTTTTTCTTCCCCTGCTCTAACCTTTGATCTTACGTTTATTTTGTTATATTCCTTATTTGCGATCGTATATTGTTTTGTTTATGCATATTTACTCCTGTGTGATTTAAAATTAGTATATGTAACCCGTAGCTCGTTTGAATAAACTTTGTTAAATCATTTGAATTAAGTTTGCCTGTTTGTTTCAATACTGAGTCCCTGAGTAGTGCAGATCTTTACCTCTTAACGCTCTACGATAAATTTTACTATTGAAAGAAATCTCAAATGGTCTAAAACACTAAGATAAGTTATTTTCTTGTGGCCACAGAAAAGAAATTGTCTATCAGTGTTAAAGACGTGAGATTTCCGTTCAAATATTGTACCTTTTGTGTGCTGGACATACAGTTCGTACAATAAATGAACATTCTCCAACTTATACCTACAATTTCCCCAAATTGAACCTATTCTACCCGTCTATATCAGGGAGTACTACAAGTAATTGTGTAATCGCTGATATAAGCCGAGGTTTTGACCAATTCCCTATTTGGTAATTCTTTAATTCATGTAAGCAACATATGCATATTCACATTAAGGCTAATTTGAGCTAA
Source organism: Scardinius erythrophthalmus (assembly GCF_964197995.2). NCBI lineage: Eukaryota > Metazoa > Chordata > Actinopteri > Cypriniformes > Leuciscidae > Scardinius > Scardinius erythrophthalmus. The sequence continues at coordinate 3,951 of NW_028296533.1, read as the reverse complement.
TTAATTCCCTAACATAAGTCATTGTTGTTACAGAAGCTATACAAATAAAGCAAACAATTCAGTCAAACACACAAAGTCAGCGCTCGATCTAGTCTAACAATACAACAGTAAAGTTAAATAGCTTATAAAGTTAGAACGACTAGCTGAGGAAAAGCTGTTCCAGGCAGGGTACATGCGCCGAGCGCCCGGTCATCATCGCTGGATCTCACAACTGGATAAAATTTTCATAAATCTTTAAATAAACCACAGATTTGAGCTTTAAATAACTACATTCTCGCCTGAAAAACTCTTAAAACTACATTTCATGATACAGAAACAGTAGTATTATATTTCAACTGCGTTAAAAAATGGCGCTTCTTATGTTGTCATTCTCCTTGGCGCAGCCTAACCTGTCAATCAAGCTGTCAATCAAAGTTAACCACGCCCTTATTTGTCATACATTTTATATCTAAATACTATCTAAACTAACGAGTTAGAAAAAAATTCACTACCCTCGCCGTTGTCAGGCACTCGGAACCTATCGAAAAATACAATAAAAGTCCATGGGACCAACCTGTAAAAACATGAATTTATGCTGTGAAAACGGACATTTTAACATGGGGGCTATAATGGACATTTGCTCCCTTTTGGGACCTTCCCCTAGCGGATTTTCGATGTATTGCAGTTTTTCGCACTTCCGGGTAGGCTTCATTTTTCAGATGAGAATGTTGCCCCTTGGTTTCGCCTTATGGTTTTTGTAAGTGTCATTTAGAGCTTTAAAAAATTGTGGTTATCTTCAAAGCCGTTAGTCCGATCGAGACAAAAAAAAAAAAAAAAAAAAAGCTAAACAATAACACCAAAATGTTAAAATTATGATAGGGACTGACAAAAAAAAAAAAAATGAAATCCAATCAATTTCACCCATGGATCATTTTGATGCTCTCACATGTTTGAAACGAACAATTGATGGATTGTGATGAAATTTGTTTTGAATTGGGACTGGCGAATCCCTGTCCATAGAGCTAGTAAGTCCCGCCCATCTGTAAAACCCCACTGGACCTCTAGGTTGAAAAATCGTCAATGCAAGTGAATGTGAGAAAATAATTATTTTACGGTCCAGTTTGAATTGTGCCATGAATGTGAACATACGTTGTCTGTGAATTTTTTATATAATTTTAAAAAATTCTGTAACTGGAATCCTCGTTACGCCACTGAATATAATTGTCTAAACTCCTTATCAAAATTACATATTTACAACAAATTTGACACATATATATGGGCACACTTTGAGTACTACTAATAAAAGTGGTGGAGATCAGGCAAGACTGTAAGAAGACTGCTATAACTGCTAGAAAAAGGTGCTATAACTGTAAAAACGCTTTAAAACCATATATGTCCTATGGTAAACTGCCTGTATTGGCTGTAAATTGAGTTTTTCATCTATGATGACAGTTGTTAAATGCTTGCTAAATAAAACTTAATGTCTTTTGATGCTTGTGAGCTTAAAGGCCTTAAATGCTTGAACCCCGATAAATGCTGCTTGCAGCTTTAATTATTATTATTATTATTATTCCGCCCTAAAACGCATCGTGCAGCCCAAACCGTAAGAGCTGGAACCTTGAAACTTGGCCAAATGGTAGTCCTCAATTTGGGGAGAACCTATCAAAATATGACCCCGATTGGCCCATAGGTGGCGCTATAATGACCAAATTTACTACATTGCTCATAACTCCTAGACAGTTTGTCCTAGAGTCTCGATTTTAGCATCACTGTGATCCCTGGATCCAGACGGACAAAATGGCTATCTCCAAATTGCTCTACGAGCAAAAAAAAATTCTATGGGCAATTTAGTGAAAAACCTACTTTTGCGAACTAGTCCTAGGTTTTTGGCCCAATCGGAACCAGACCAGTCTAGCACAGTTCTCTGGAGTCTCTAGATCAATAATTATCGGAAAAAAGTTGAACTTTTGCATTGGCCTGGCTGTAACAGGGTCATTTAGGAAAGGGGTGGGACAAAAAAACACTCAAAAGCCTATACAACCTAAGGGAAAACCCCAAACTTCACAAAAATCGATGAGCAGATGTGTCAGAACATGGTGAAGAAGCATGCCAAGTTTCGTGAAGATCGGACAATAGGTGGCGCTATAACTGTCCAAAACGTCTCTTCTTATTAGGGGTTCAAGCATGAAATGCTGAAACCCTATTGTAATTGTGCTGATTTTTATTATTATTAGGGGTTCAAGCACGAAGTGCTGAAACCCTATTGTAATTGTACTGATTTTTATTATTAGGGGTTCAAGCACGAAGTGCTGAAACCCTATTGTAATTGCCCTGATTTTTATTATTATTATTATTCTTCCCTAAAACGCATCGTGCAGCCAAAACCGTAAGGCCTAGAGACGTGATACTTGGTCAAATGGTAGTAGTATTGCTCGCTACTCAGATACACGGACTTAGCCAAATCGGCCCATAGGTGGCGCTACAGCGACCAAAAGCGCGAAACTGCTCAGAACTCCTAGACCGTATGTCGTAGACTCAAGTGTCTTATATCATTGGAAAGCTGGATGCCTGACGAACAAAACGTATATCTCCGATTTCATTTCCGCCATGATAGATTTTCCGCCATTTTGAATTTTGCCAAAAACCTACTTTTGCGAACTAGTCCTAGGTTTTTCGCCCGATCGGAACCAAACCAGTACAGAAATGTTCTCTGGAGTCTGAGTATCAATAATTATCGAAAAAAAGTTGAAATTTCGATTCACGAACGCTAAGGGGCGCCAAAACGTACGTTGTGGGAGGGGCCTATTTTACTAAAATGGCTATAACTCCAGAAGTAAATGAGGTATCTTCACCAAACTCGGTACACATGTGTAAGAGGTCAATCTGAGGTCACAGTAAAAAAATCGCGGCGATTGGCCACATGGTGGCGCTATAACATGAAAAAATCATAAAACAGGCTTTAACCACCTGACCGTTAGTCCGATTGACTTGAAAATTGGTATGCAGTGTCTTGGCCCAAGGTGTCATGTATGTCTATGAGGACATTGGTGTATCTCAAAAAACATGGCCGCCATCGGCCAATGAAGTTTGAGCACCTATTAGACAAGGTTAACGGAGGCCGATCGGAACGAAACTCGATGGGCATGTTCAACTCATAGCCCTAGAGGTCTGTAAGAATTTTGAAAGAAATCGGCCACTAGTTGGCGCTAACGAGTTTTACGGCTCTGTAATCACGTGGTGTTACACTTATTGTCACAAAATGCATATCATTTGATAGATCTGCTCATGCTGAACAACATTGCCTCAAGAACCATTGCTGTCAATCAAATCGTTCATTAATTATTTGCGAATATGTTAAAAACCTACTTTTGCGAACTAGTCCCTGGTTTTTCGCCCGATCGGAACCAGACCAGTCTAGGACAATTCTCTGGACTCTCCTGATCAATAATTATCGAAAAAAAGTTGAACTTTTGAATTTTTCGTATGGCTATAATTGGGTCATAAAGAAAATGGGCGTGGCAAAATGCACTCAAAAGCCTATAAATCCTAAACGAAAACTCAGAACTTCACAAAAATTGGTGAGCATATGTGCCATAACATTGTAAACAAGCGTGCAAAATTTCATGGAGATCGGACAATAGCTGGCGCTATAACTGTCAAAAAGCTTTGAAAACCATATATTTCCTATGGTAAATTGCCTGTTTTGGCTGTAAATGGTCTTTTCCATCTATTATTTCAGTGGTTAAAAGCTTTCCAAATAAAACTTAATGTCTTAAATGCTTATGTGCTTAAAGGCCTTAAATGCTTGAACCCCGATAAATGCTGCTTGCAGCTTTAATTATTATTATTATTATTATTATTATTTTTCTTCTGCCGTAAAACGCATCGTGCAGCCCAAACCGTAAGAGCTGGAGCTTTGAAACTTTGCCAGATGGTAGTACAAAAATCGAGGAGAGGTTATCAAATTATGAC